>NC_138950.1:17902342-18627342 GCF_965226115.1 Aulonocara stuartgranti | reverse complement strand
GTAAGAAGCATTTGAAAGTCCTGGAGTGGCCTAGCCAGTCTCCAGACCTCAACCCCATAGAAAATCTGTGGCGGGAGTTGAAAGTCCGTGTTGCTCGGCGACAGCCCCAAAACATCACTGCTCTCGAGAAGATCTGCATGGAGGAATGGGCCAAAATACCAGCTACTGTGTGTGCAAACCTGGTAAAGACCTATAGTAAACGTTTGACCTCTGTTATTGCCAACAAAGGTTATGTTACAAAGTATTGAGTTGTATTTTTGTTATTGACCAAATACTTATTTTCCACCCTGATTTACGAATAAATTCTTTACAAATCCTACCATGTGGATTCATGGATTTTTTTTTTTTCACATTCTGTCTCTCACAGTTGAAGTGTACCTCTGGTGCAAATTACTGACCTCTGTCATCATTTTAAGTTGGGGAACTTGCACAATCGGTGGCTGACTAAATACTTTTTTGCCCCACTGTATCTGATCACCGAACCCACTACAGTATAGAAGAAACTACTTCTGGGTTCTGCCTCATTCACAAGGGGTTGCCAGAGTGGGTAACTTCATATGTTTTGGGGTGTTTTTTCACCAGCTGCCCTTCCTGGGGGATTTATATCTACTCCCGGGATCAAACCGGGAGACTTTCCGTTTTAGACAATGTGTAAATCACTATACCAGGGATGTCTTACTCATTTTACATCCTGGGCCATAGACAGTCCACTTTGAACTTAAGTGGGCTAGACCAGTGAAACCTGCCTTTTTTTTTTTTCCCCGTGTAAAGAAGTCTAATTACATATTTAATCCCTGAGATGTTTTAATATAAGAAAAAAGAAGTGCAGTTTCACAGTACATCTGTTTTTCTACTTGATAAAATGCTGCCATAGTAAATAAAGTCTGTCAACATGAGTCTGAGAAAGAAATGTCCTTTTTACCCCTCATTGGTAAATTGTCGTCACCCTGCTAGGCAGACGGCGTGGACACCTAAGTTTGAGAACAAGGTGATGTAGGATTTTGAAATGATACTATATGTGCAGCTACTGAAAATCTCAGAAAAGCTTGAATCTTGTTGACCCTTGACCTTGAGGTCAAGGTCAGAGGTCTAGTTTGCTGAAAATCTTGTGAATAGGATAACTCGAATGCAGCGATGTAGGATTTTCAAATTGTGTGTCTACTAGGAGATTCACATTGGCAATCACCAGCAATTTTTACTGTAAAAGGCATAAATTTGTATAGTGTGTATGGTAATATGGTGAAAACCAAGAAACCTTCTTTTATTTTATTGTTTATTTGTTACTTATTTACCACTCTGTAGTATGAATGGCCATGGGGGAGCGCTTTATCAGTCAGAGAAGCTGCAAAACCCGTGAAAATACATTTAAAAGTCCAAATGTATGCCCTTCTTCACATTTTCGAAAGCCGCCAAACGGGTTAGATTGGAGTCTTTGACAACCGATTCTGGCCCCAGGCCTTTTGTTTGACACCCCTGCACAGCACTATGGAGCCATTCAAAGGGTACTTCAAAATACACATACCTACATTTTTGATTTTTGTTTTTTTTTAAGGTAATTCCAACAAATGTAGGTACAAAAGTTTGTTTCTTCCTTTTAAAAATAAGTATTGGAATAAAGGATTGCCAAGACATTGGTATTACTTGATCACCTAATCCAACCCTGAATGTGTTTTTAAAAACACATGTCCTAGTTAAATAACCAGTAAGTTTCAATGGGAGGGGCTTACAGTAAATAGGTGGAGTATGTAGGTTTAAGATGTGGGCTTTGTTTCTCCAGATAAAACAGAGGTGTTATTTTTATGTGTGTATTTATAAGTATCCAAAGAAGGACAAGTGAGGTCAACTATAACCACCAGAAGCTGCAGCTGATGTTTGGCTGATTGGTACTTGGATGACATGGCATTGCTCTGTTCCAATTGGCTCTGTTCCCCTTTAACCCCTTTGGTGTGCCAGTATTAAATCAACACAAGCATCCATCACCGTGCATATAGATGTGACTTTAATGAGGCCGTCGTATTTAAGTGGTTAGGGTATCAGTTACTGATGTGGAAACGGAGTGTGCGACCGTGTGCCCCATGTCCTCTGCGCTCACACACACTCGCATGTATACACGCTCCCAGCGCCTGGCCCACGGTGTTATCTGAAGTCTGTCCAGCAAGCCGGTCTGTACCCATGATGTTGGTCCCCTTCAAACCTGAGCAGCTGTTGAGAGATTTAGCTCCTCACGCAGCTCTCAGCAGAAGTGGAACACAGTGGCTTTTGAGCTGTTCCCTAATACCCCTATGATTCATACTTGTTCTGTTCGCTTTCCCAGAATGCCACTCTGCATGCCTCACTGTGCTGAGGTCCTTACCCTCACCAACATTGTATCAGTGGATTACTCATCCTTCCACTGGGGCAACATGCTGCATACTGTGTGTGTGTGTGTGTGTGTGTGTGTGTGTGTGTTGTACAGTGTTGTTTGCTTAAACAGTAATGGCTTGTTTTTCCAGTGTGACTGCAGAGCAAGCAGTAGCAACACCGTGCTGCTGTTCATACAGAGCTAAGATACGCTTTAGTGTTCAGCGTTTGGTTTGTTGAGCATTTCAGTGTAAAAGCAGTCAGGCGGTGTTCTTTCCAGAGCTGCAAACAATAGTCAGTTGATCAAGCAGTCATTGAGAGAAATTAATCTGCAGCTGTTTTAGGCTTTAAATTGATTTCTTTCTCTTGTTTTTTCTTTAACAAAATTACTTTTACACTAGGTTTTGCATGAAGAAGAGTGTGCAACACCACAGGAAAAATAGAAGTCTTACCTGTCTCTGTAATGGCTGCAAGGAACCCTGCTTTGACTCTTTACCCCATAAAGATGACCTTCCCTTCCCTTAATGGCGGGTTTTGACACCTAAGTACATATATATATATATATATATATCAATAAAGATGTGGTTTGGGTGACCATTAGAATAGTTTCTGTGCTTTTCCAAGGGTAGCTACACAGGCACAGACAACCCTCACTTATTTCTGATGCAAACCTCATCATTTTTGTCTTATAAGCAGGCCTGAAATGTGAGAGAAAGACCTTCAGTGTATCCCTAGTTGGTTTTCAAGGGGTAAAGAGTTAAACCAACCACTTTGTACAATTTTAGGCTCTGTAACAGTATGGCGAGTATTTATGTTGACCCATAAAGAAGGCTTTAAAGACCAAGAAAAGGAGAGGTTATGTCCTGAAATGGTTTTTATTTTAGATTGCTGTTTTCCACAGGTGCAACCTTGGACCTGCCCAACACATTCCCCTCCCCAGTGTGTTTTTTGATTAGCACCATTGCTTGAAAATTCCCCCATTCATTAAAGAGACCTACTCTTATGGAATTTGTCAGCCACTCGCTAATAAGGTTTTCTCATTCTGTTGCTATCTATCACACACAATTTTAATATCGGGGCTTTGAGATGCAGGGCTGTGTAGATGAGGTGTAGTGTGATGCACGATGGTGGCCTCAACACGTATGCTTTGAATATTTTATGTTTATTGACTGCACACATCTGAAAAAAGTCAACTAAATTGACTTTTAAAGAGGCTTAGTATGACTTTGCTGTGCCTGTAAGTACAGGGTGGGCCATTTATATGGATACACCGTAATAAAATGGGAATGGTTGGTGATATTAAAGTCCTGTTTGTGGCACATTAGTATATGTGAGGGGGCAAACTCCTCAAGATGGGTGGTGACCATGGTGGCCATTTAGAAGTCGGCCATCTTGGATACAACTTTTGTTTTTTCAATAGGAAGAGGGGCATGTGACACATCAAACTTATTGGTAATGTCACAAGAAAAACAATGGTGTGCTTGGTTTCAAGGTAACTTTATTCTTTCACGAGTTATTTACAAGTTTCTGACCACTTATAAAATGTGTTCAATGTGCTGCCCATTGTGTTGGATTGTCAATGCAACAGTCTTCTCCCACTCTTCACACACTGATAGCAACACCGCAGGAGAAATGCCAGCACAGGCATCCAGTATCCGTAGTTTCAGGTGGTGCACGTCTCGCCTCTTCGCACCATAGACAATTGCCTTCAGATGACCCCAAAGATAAAAGTCTAAGAGGGTTGGATCGGGAGACCTTGGGGGCCATTCAACTGGCCCACGACGACCAATCCACTTTCCAGGAAACTGTTCATCTAGGAATGCTCGGACCTGGCACCCATAATGTGGTGGTGCACCATGTTGCTGGAAAAACTCAGGGAACGTGCCAGCTTCAGTGCGTAAAGAGGGAAACACATCATCATGTAGCAATTTCAAATATCCAGTGGCCTTGAGGTTTCCATTGATGAAGAATGGACCCACTATCGTTGTACCCCATATACCACACCAAACCATCACTTTTGTTGTTCCAACAGTCTTGGAGGGATCCATCCAATGTGGGTTAGTGTCAGACCAATAGCGGTGGTTTTGTTTGTTAATTTCACCATTCACAAAATTTTACCTCATCACTGAACAAAATCTTCTGCGTGAACTGAGGGTCCAGTTCCTATTTTTGTTTTGCCCATTCTGCCACTGATGTTTCTTCATTAGTGACAGTTTTCTGTCACTAATGACCCGATTACTACGTTCACCGGATATCAACACAATTTCGATCCGCTCCTCACGTGTTAACCTCTTCAACATGTCAATGGCTGTGAACAAAGAGAAACCTGTAAATAACTCATGAAAGAATAAAGTTACATTGAAACCAAGCACACCATTGTTTTTCTTGTGACATTACCAATAATTTTAATGTGTCACATGGCCCTCTTCCTATGGAAAAAAACAAAAGTTGTATCCAAGATGGCCGACTTCTAAATGGCCACCATGGTCACCACCCATCTTGAGGAGTTTGTCCCCTCACATATACTAATGTGCCACAAACAGGACTTTGATATCACCAACCATTCCCATTTTATTACAGTGTATCCATATAAATGGCCCACCCTGTAGTTTATGTGCACACCACTGAAATGACAGCGACATGAAAAGGAAATCATATCAGGTATGTCTAACGAGTTAAAAGACAAAAGCAAAACATTGTTTTTATTGTCTCAATCAAATCAAGCTGCCAGTCTTCATCTGCTTCCTGATTACAAAAATGCTCTCTTATGAAACTGACCTAGTGGGTCTTCCCATAATTACATTCCTCATGATTTTGTGTTGGTGGGGTTTGTTGTGGTTGTTGTGCATTGTTGTCAGGTTTAGTTGCTGGTCTGTAACCATGCCAGCTGGAAGGACAGGCAGCAGAGTGTCCTATCTTGTTTGCCACTGAGTGTGAATTGAAGAGTTAGCAAGCTATCTGGACAGAGAGGTGTGAAGAGGAGCCCTGCCGACAGCAACAAACGCCACACTTTTCAAAGTTCACAGGGCTGTAAAAAAGAAAAAAACATCATACATCTTGTAAAATAGTCTGTCGAGACAAACTTCACACAACGGTAAGGGCAGAGGGAGAGCACACCATGAGAGAAAGGTCAGCGATCTGAGCGCTTGGAAAAAGACGATGGCAAAATTTATGACTGTGGCTCTCCAGAGAGAGAATCGACTGTGGTTTCTTGTGTCTTTCTAAACAGCCACAAACTCACTCTTTGGTCCTGCTGTGTGCAGAGTGTGTGCTAAGCAGATAAACTGCTAAATCCAGTGTTTTTGCTTCTCATTGGAAAAAGAGCTCAGTTTGTATTTATTTCAGTATCCTATTAAACCGACCCCTAACTTACAAGCTGAGCAGTGTGCGCTAATCTAGGCATTTTATAGCAGAAGACCTGTTCTCGGAAACTTCTGTCTCCGCTTTCCTCGTTCCACTATGACAACACAGTGCATTCTTCGCTGTCAGCCAATGCCTACTCACGCATGCACACGCGGGGCTAGAGCAGGGGTCTCCAAAGAAAAAAATACATTTTGCATCTTGCTCTCAATGAGCTCACAAAACATGCTGTAATGTAGAGCAGCTGTAAGCTACCACTGGCACCAAGCCCGCACCTCATCAAAACCTATTATACTTTCAGCACAACCACTCGGTTGAATGAAGAAATTCTACTTTTATTGCATTCTTTTCAACTGTATAGTGATACCTTAATACGTGTTCGGAAGGCCTGTAGAGCCAGGTTATGTAATCAATTAAAAAAATGATATAGACTAACATGACACGTCACCTCTTTCCAATGTCTGCAGACTATCTGGCAAAGCATGGCCGTCTCAGTGAGCTAGAGGCCAGGAGGAAGTTCTGGCAGATCCTGTCAGCGGTTGAGTACTGCCACAACCGGAACATCGTTCACAGAGACCTGAAGGCTGAGAATCTGCTGCTGGATGGCCATATGAACATCAAGATTGCAGGTAACACATTGCACAGGGGACCCATAAACTCAGTAGATGAAAAATCCAGGATCTTCGCATGAGTTTTTGATGTATTGCCTGTCATGATCTCAGCGCTCGTGGAGTTCAGAAATGTCTTCACTGCCTGCTTAGGTCATTTTTTGCAGTGTTGAGAATTGGTCAGAGGTTGCTTGCAAGATAGCTGTTTGCCGACAGATCCCATGACAGACATCTTAAAAGCTTAAAGGCCTGTGTTACTTTTTCAAAACAGATAATCAGAGAACTTAAAAATGCTTCCCTGGTGACTCTTGAGTGTAAAAACATGAAAAATGGAGGACAAAGTGAAGAACAGACCCAGAGGCAGATATTTGAGGCTAAGCTGTAAGTCTGTAGTACAGGCATCAAAGTGTAATTATTAAGCAGCTGGTGTTTAGAGCTAGCTTGTGGGAATGTCACCCCGCTGCCTTGTCCCAGAGCGGAGAAGGGGAAGGCTGGGGTAGTCGCAGGGACGTTCTTAGGTTTAATAGAAGAGGAGCTAGGGTGATGGGATTGACTAGCTACTTTGGAGACAGAGTATCGGATAAGGGGATGAAGGAAGAATGATAAGGAGCGTGCATAGCAGGGTGGCAGGCCTTCAGTTAGTACCATGCTATGAGCGAGTCTGAGGTTTATCTGAGGCTTAATTCAGAGCTGATACTGAAATCCATCTAAGGTGAGCTGATCACATGAGAGCAGCTAAAAATACGAGTGTGAAAGGATACCAGACCCTGAATATGTGGTAGAGAAGGAAATGGCTTCCTGTCCTCAAAGGACTTCATATCATCAGCTTCAGGTAGTTGAATCAAATCCTTGTTTATGGGTGTGATAAATGCACCATTTTCTTTCTTCTGATACCAGAAAAGGGCAAAGCGGACAGAACTACAGAATAACTGTTTTCGTTGCATCATTACTCGCATCATTACTCGCATCATCCTGTCCACGGTTTCTCAGAAGGGTCCAAGATGATAACCTGGAGATGTTATTACCCGAGCAGTAATTTTCACAAACATGTCTGACTCACAGCTGATTGTCCGCACAGCAGATTAGATTTGAAGCAGGAAAACAATGAACAGAACATTACCTGGCTTGTGATTAGTGAAAATTTCTCTGGGGAGGACATCATCTCCAAGGTACACGCCGTGCTCCTCTTGACTACAACATGCTCGGACAAGTTTGGTAAATGGCACATGAAGTTTAGATGAGTACAGGTGTCAGATTTGCACTGTACATGGGATCGACTCGTGTCGAGAGAGTTATAGATGTACTGTTTTTTATACTCGTGCTGAAAGGTAATGGTTATGTTTTGTTAAGTAATCAGATTATTTTCAGATCTTAAGGGAAAATGTGCTTGGCCTTCTGCTATCAGGGTGCTATTGATTGACCCATTAGTTTGTTCATAAAATGTCCTTAGTTTAGTAACAACCAGACGAGCCTTCTTCACAGCCTTAAGCAGGGCTGTGCATCTTGTGTAAACTTCCGTACAAGGACAAGTTATATTGGTGAAATACAGTCTGTAGTCACAATATGAATCGAAACAATGAAGGTCGTGAGACTGATTTCTAAAGAAAACGTTGCTTAAGTAGTTTGGGAAAATTACACTTTATCTTGCTTTTAATTGTGTTTCTGTTATTTCTTTTTATTTAAAATCTTAGTTATTGTGTTATTAAATGTTATTTTGTAAATGGGTCTCCAAGATTAACAAAAAAGATTAAAATTAAATTAATATTTATATTAATAAACATTAATTGTAATGCAGTGGTTGTATAGGTTTAAAATAGAGGTTGAAAGGTATTTTTAACTGACCACACACTCACTGTCAATCAGAAGCCCATTTAGCCTTTCTGAATCCTGACATGCATTCGTCAGACATTTCATTAGGTATACCTTGCTAGTACCAGGTTGCACTCTTGCTTTCAGAGCTGCTTTATTTCTTCGTGGCATAGATTTAAGAAGGTGCTGGAAACGGTCCTCGTGGGTCTTGGTCCATATTGACACGCAGCTACTGCAGATTTTTCCAGCTGCATCTATGATGTGAATCACCTGTTCCACTACATCACAAAGGTGCTCTATTGAGATCTGGTGATTATGAAGCCTTTCGGAGTACACGTTACACCGCTACCATCAGCGTGAACTGTTTATAAAAGGCAGGAAGGAGCCACAACCACATCTACGTGTCTAAAGGCACCGAGGTGCTGCCACGCGGTTGGCTGATTACATATTTGCATTAATGAGCAGTTGAGCAAGTGTTTGGTATTTTTGTTTGTTAAAATAAACGGCTAATTAAATCTTAACATAATCAACTCTTTTTCTATTTGTCGGCTATCCGTTTTGGCACTACTCTGAATGTGTACATCCAGACAAAGTGCCAATGCTTCTGGGTTTTTCTCTTCAGTCCAGTGGTGGCTTCTAAAGGCCACCTCTGGTCAGTCTGTATGTACCTTAACAGGTGATCAGTCAAAGAAAGGTCATTCTCCTGGTGGCTGCAGAGGAAAGAGGAACAGGAGCAGCGGGGAGTGCCCTTAATGTTTTCACTTCAAACAGCCCCTTTACATTCGAGTTGACAGATTGAAAGCAATGGAAAGAGAGGAGGAGGAATAACAAAAACAAAAGCAGGCATAGGCTGCTGGTTCAGAGTAGGCGAGAACGCCGCCATTGTGGTTAAGCGGGGAAATGCACGTGTACAATGCAGTGTATACATTTCCTGTTTTTGAGCTTTATTCACTTCACGTGTTTTGATCACATTATCCAATACATGTTGTCATATCACTAAAAGGCTTTCAGCAGCTATTTTCAGCTTCATTATTTGAAGTATCCACAATGACATTGCTAAAAGTGCACCACACCCTAAAGGTGTTTCATGTCTACCTCCAGATCAGAATCACCACTCTAAATGCTTTTTGACAAGAATCTGTTTAATTAATATTAAACATTAAATTAATAACAATGTAAAAAAATATGAAAAGTCTAATAGCTGCATAAGATTGTTCTCCCAGCTGAGCCGAGGAGAGCACACCAAATTTTACAGTGTATGTCAAATTCTCAAAATTTCAACTTTGAAGTAAGTTGAAGGAAGAAATTTTATTTTCTTTACTTGCTACATAGAAACTTACAACATGCTTCATTTCAATTCATCAAGTTTAATCATGGGAGGAAAGTTAAAGGGTGAAAAATGTTGCAGGGGAAGGAAGCAATAAGTAGGTTCAAGAATCCAGTTCAGTGTTTTGGAAAACCTGATCTAGAAGAAAAAGGAGGATAAAGAAAAGCAGCTGCAGCTACAAGTTTACTGATTCTCCATACTGCTTAAGTACCTAACTGCATCATCATACTCTTATTTTGTTTTACACGTGCAGTCTTATAAACCTTCATAGGTTCTTGCCTGTAATCTTTTAGCTAATATTATGTTAATGTTGCCGTGCGCGACACACGCCCGCTCGTGCCCCGCCCTTTCTGTAGAGCTGGGACTGCTGTTTGTAGCCTGCAGCATGCTGGAGTGTTTGACGTCAACCAGTCTGTTCAGTATTCAGCTCCATGAAATGGGTCACAGCTTCTGACGATAAACCAGCTGCACTGCTCCGCTCAGCTCTGCCTGCATCTCACATCTCGCATCTCACCTTCGCAGCAGCGTCAGACAGCAAACATACTTGTAATAAACCCACAGTGTCACGCTGCTTTAGCTCTCATTTTATTCCAGCCGCACCTGCTGCTACCTGCATTGCAGTAATTAAACGGTTCGACTACACACACTCACGTACACACTCAAAGAGCCGCTCAGCTCTGTTCACGAGTTTACCCTTTGCTAATTACTTAAACTTGATTCCTACAGGTATTTAAGCTATAATCTACTGCAGCTTTCCTTGTGTGTGCAAAAAACAAAAAAACATTTGACAGCCTGGATTCTTCATCGTCTTCTTTATTTTTAAGCATTTTGCCTTTTAGAGGCACCATGCAGCAATGTTTGCTGTAGAAATGGCCAGTCTGATCACATTTTATGATGTAACTCTTGACTATCAGACCTCTGTACACCCACACAGCCTCAGTTTTTAACACTAAAACAATTTGTCACTACACAGAAAAAAGCGAAACCCCTAATAATTTACTTACCATTGTGTTTCTAGCGTTCTAAATCTGACTGAGTCATAAAGATTCTAAAAACTAGGTCTGTCCAGTTTATTTGTGAGAGTTTGCACAAAAATCCCCAGCGTGAGATCAGGAGGAGAGACAGACCCAGCCTCCGGAGGTCATAAGTTAGTGCACTCCAAAGTGCTGGTGCCAAGCCCGGGAGGGGTTTCTGGAAGGGTATAAAATCTATGCCAAATCAAATATGCGGATCCATCCGCTGTGTCGACCCTTCGGGAAATAAGGGAGCAGCCGAAAATACCTCTCACCTATTAAAGTTAGAAATGGATACTTGGTTTGGTCTGGTTTTGATTTTTGTGAAGAAAACAACAAAGTTAAAAAAAAACTGAACTTTAGAGAAAATTGTGTTAGCACAATTCTCTGAAGACATGGAGCTGACACAGCAAAAAATACAAATTTGTTGGTAATTAAAAGTCACATGATCCGTTCTGATTGTCTCATCAGTTTGAATTTGGCTTAAATTGGTCGATAGTTTCTTTTACATGGACTGCAAAGGATCGTGTTGAGGAATAGGGGGTTTGGGTCGCACACTGCTCATTGTGTTGTTTGTGTCTTTGCATGTGTGTGTGAACCCACATCACCTCCAGCCCCATTATGTAAGCCAGATTTTTATTTTTTTATTTTTAATCTCTTATTTATTTGTTTTGCAATACATTTTTGGTGTTTATGTAACTGTTTCGAATTATGGAAAAACGGTGGGGGTGGAGGGCTAAGTGAGCGTGATTGTCTGCTCCTGTGGCTGTCAGGCTCCGTGACGCCTTCCCATTGATAATGAACCAACTAAGCATGAAAGTATTTATCCATTGTTATTTTTCCGTTACTTTTTTTTTTTTTTTTTTTTTTTGATAGAGCAAAGAGTATTAAAAAGTCAATCCAGTCTCCAAGTTGATAAATAAAAATCAAATTCTCAAAACTAAGAAGCTATTTTTTTTTTATTTGTATAAACTGAATTAGATCTGAATCTGTTAGTTGAGAGGACCTGAGGGATGAGAAGAAGAGAACATAGGTGAAAGTCATATTGACTCGTAAGAAAATAGGTTAGCTGAGTGATTGCAGGCACACGTTGGCTCAGTGCAATTTGTCCGATTATGCTGCAGCATTTAGTTGGATGCTAATGAAAGGCAGACATGAACTTCAAATTTATTTTGTGTCCATTTGTTCCCCTTTTTCTTTTCTTCTGATGATTAAAATCTGACTTTTAGCCATTCTAGAGGGAACCAATCAGAGAACAGCACCAATTACCTCATGTCAGCCTCCAGGGGAGGTTACCTCATACAAAGGTCCATTTCGTAAATGTACAAATATGTGGATTAAACATTGCGTTATACAGAACTTGCATGAAGACACAAAACTATGAACTGCTACTCTGAGTTTTGTGCCTTCATGCTGAATTTGATCATTTATAGTTTTCCCATTTCAACATATCACATCCACACTGTTTATGGTCTCTAAGTGCCTGAAATCTTTTTAAAACATTTTTTTTTTTTTTTTACTTTTACGGTCACAGGGCAGAAACTGCTGGACAACAGCAGGATTTCTGTGTGCCATTACCAACTCTACAAGCCTAAATGTCTGAAACTATCTTTAATCTACTTACCGCCCTGATGTTTCGCCTTCTGCAGATTTTGGATTTGGCAACTTTTTCCAGCCCGGGAAGCCTCTGGCCACATGGTGTGGCAGCCCGCCCTATGCTGCTCCAGAGGTCTTTGAGGGACAACAGTATGAAGGCCCACAGCTGGATATTTGGGTAAAATGGCTGATTGCATAAATCGGACATCTCTTTAACACTTTGTTTTTAATAATTCCTTGTAACTGCATACCCGTGGATTGAATTTCCCTGTAATATCTTCTCAGCTCTGTTGCTGAGATTTTAAGCACCGTTTGCTTTAGTAAGCCACGTGAAGTCATCGGATGCAACTCATTTCTGAAAACATTATTTATTCATATATTAGTGGACACAAAGTTTTGATTTCTTACAGTCAGCAGGTTTGGTTCCTGTCATGTCGTTCTGCGGTTACGTGGAATGTGATTTCCCAACCACAGTTTGTAGCCTCCTCTATATTGCAATCATTTACTGTAAGGTCGTGTGTGTGGACTCGTGCTTTAGTGGGACACGTGTGTCTGAGTTGTTTACATTTACATACCTAAGATTGATTAATCTACTGGTTGTTCTTTACTCCTATCCTCACCTTGTTTTCTTGTGTGTCCATTTTTTCATGTCTCCAGAGTATGGGGGTGGTGCTTTACGTGCTGGTGTGTGGTGCATTGCCATTTGATGGGCCCACTCTGCCTGACCTCCGGCAGAGAGTACTAGAAGGAAGGTTTCGCATCCCTTACTTCATGACTGAAGGTAAGACGAGACGGCCTCGCTTTTTCCTGCAAGCACAGATGCATTTGGTGTAATGGTGAAAGACTTTCGGGTCTTCTATACAACAGCATGTAGTCAAATTGAGGAAAAAAAGTCATTAAAGTTCTTGGTAGGAACACTGACGCACAGACGAATAGATCACGCTTTCCTGTTTGAGTCACTCCTGCAGCTATAACCAGTCAAGAGGTCAGTCAGCATTCCATCGATTTGAAGGGGATACAATATGAAGCGTGTGTGTGTGTGTGTGTGTGTGTGTGTGTGTGTGTGTGTGTGTGTGTGTGTGTGTGTGTGTGTGTGTGTGTGTGTGTGTGTGTGTGTGTGTGTGTGTGTGTGTGTGTATGTGAGCATTTATGTGAGCATTCAGGCTGAGTGAGTCAGTTCGGCTAACGGTCTCAAGCAGCCCTGCTGTTAGCGGCTGTGCTGGCTGGCTGGCTGTAGATTGAGTCCAGAGCTGGAGCTGTTTATGTAACCTGGGGAAGAGCCAGTGAAGCCCTCCAGCAGCTTGCCTGTCTGTCCCTCTGTCTGTTAGTATGTCTGCCTGACTCATACCCTCTGTGAGACAGCTTCCTGTCCGTCTGTAGCCTTGTCTGTTTCTTCTGTCTGTTTCTTCTGTCTTGTTTCTCTGTGTCCCATCTGCACGTCTGAAGCAACTTCTCCGCAGGGGTGTGTGGTTAGAGAGTCGACCAGACTTTTTTTTTTTTTTTTCCCCTCCTCCTCCTCCTCCTCCTTGCTGTTCGGGACCTTGAAACAATTAAGACATACGGGGAATGTAGGAGTGTAATGTCAGCTCCCTGACCAGACTGACACTCGAACCCGCCTACCCACCCCCAGTTCAGCCCCTGTTCTGCGAACAAGGAGAACATAGTGTGCTGATTTCTTTATCCAGAAACGGTCCGTCTTATTTCCTCCAGTTGCTCGCACTGGCCGACACTATAGTGCACAACACAGGTTTGGACCACACACTGTACATGTTGTGGTTAACCTCATAGCCAGCGACTTACTTAGTGACTTAATATCTGTAAAAGATGTCATTTTTTAAGGCTTGTTGGCCTGTTTGAGTATTCTTTGGTCAGCAAAAACTAAGGTCATCTTTTAAATGCTAGGTTTAGAGGGCTGTCATATTTACATGTAATAGCTACCTATGTGTAGCTGCTTCCCTTTCTTTAGGGCAGAACACCATTGAGCAGAGGAATGTGTGTATGCTGAGGTAGCATAGCAGCTTGTAATCGTTCTGTATGTTCAGTCATGTTTGATGGTGGTTAAAATATTGGGATATTACCTGTGAGATAAAAATCAATGATATCTAAAACGATTACTTGCTCTTAAATCCATTGCAGTTCTTCTTTATTGGAAACTCTACACGACTCCAGCACTGCAAGTGTTAAAACTGGGATTGTTCTGCGGTTAAGTCATGGTGGTGTAAGGCACTGGATAAGAACAGACTGTCGATCAGGCAGTCAGCTACACGGGCATGCGTTCTCACC
Organism: Aulonocara stuartgranti; assembly: GCF_965226115.1. Taxonomy (NCBI): domain Eukaryota; kingdom Metazoa; phylum Chordata; class Actinopteri; order Cichliformes; family Cichlidae; genus Aulonocara; species Aulonocara stuartgranti. The sequence goes on along the minus strand of NC_138950.1, from coordinate 18,613,006 downwards.
CCCTTTACATGTAGTCTGACCTTTCCTGGTGGTTAGCAGAAGCTCACCTGTAGCAACAGGCAGAGACTCAGACAAATTGTAGTGCATTGTGCCGCGTTTTATTCAAAATGTAACTTTGTAACTTAGCAGCTGCACAAGCTGCTAAGTGGCCACAGCGTGTAGTAGAAATGCATTGAAGGACGTGCTGGTTATGCACATAATGAGGAGAAAATTGAGTTGGCTGCACTACCAGGCACGAGGTAGAAGGGGAAAAAATGTGAGATGTAAGCAGATGTTAGTAGATCAGCAGAGCAACTGAGAAGAATGTGCAGCAGGGAGTTAATGTTAGCAGACAGGTCCTTGGGCTCTGTGTTTGTGAACTGCTGAGGGTCTCTCTTCACAGGATATCTGCTGAAGGTGATGGACGGAGGAAAATGTTCCGAAAATCAAATTCTGTTTGAAAACTCGATTTTGGCATATTTGTATCTGAGATGTTTGTTTGCTAAAGTAAAAAGATAATATGAAAACTACTCCTGAGAATGTGAAATACTTCAGTCGTCATGTTTTGATTTTTTTTTTTTTTTTTTTTAATATAAATGCTACAAAATAGGAGTGATTAATTTCAAAAATAATAATGACCAATTGCAGGGCTTATTTGATGAAAGCTTGCCTGTTTTGCTTTAAGATTACTGCAGTCAAGTAGATGTGTAATGTTGCTGTCTGGTAGGCAGGAATGCACTGCAGGCAGTAGGGGTGCAGTCAGGCCAAAGCAGCACAGCCAGGGGAGCTGTAATCCTGTTAAGAACCCAGCTGTGTCTGACGTCAAACTCATCTAGCCTCTAACTAGAGGTGAGGAGCTCTCATTAGGAGGGAAGGAAAGTAGAAAGGAGTGTAGTCACGCTGTTCAGATGTGACGGCAGGAGAACCTAAGAAAAGAACTTAGCAGATTTTAAGCTCTTAAAGTGTTATTTCTGCCCCACTTCATCTGGGCTACTTTGATAAGGGCATGAGGCTTTGAGGCATTATATTTACAAGAAGTACTTAGCATTAACCAAACATAAAGGAACATTTTCTGATCATAAAAGAAAAAATCCTGACTGATTGCTCTTCCCATCCCTCATAGACTGTGAGCACCTGATCCGCAGAATGTTGGTCCTGGACCCGTCAAAGCGTCTCTCTGTGGCCCAGATTAAGGAACACAAGTGGATGACTCTGGATGTTCCTATACAGAGGCCAGTACTGTACCAACAGCCTCTGTCCTCTGAGGGTGAGGCCGGTGTAGGAGAATACAGTGAACAGGTCCTTCGGTTGATGCACAGCCTCGGTATCGACCAGCACAAGACTATAGAGGTAAGAACAGAACAAGAAGGAAGTTGTTGTTTTTTTTCTTTAAGTTGAATTATAGTGTAAATGTGTGAGGTTTAAAGGTCATGTCTTTAGACTGTGGAGGAGGCGATAATAATGATAGTGGACAATAGATAAGCATAACTCTAACTTTGCAGGTAACAGATATATTTCACTGGGCTGCATGATAAAGCTGAGAGTTTAGCAGTAAACTACTTAAACTGATAAAAGTAGGGGGGAAAAGGGTTCCTCATTGTGATCCAAGGAAAGATTTAATAGTGGGTCCATAATTGGGTATTTTGGGTAATTGCCTATCTCGACTAAATGGTATAATTTCATTGCGATCCTCTCTTCAACCCTTCTCTTGCTAAGAAATTAAATTTATCAATTACTTCATTGGCGTAAAGAACATGCACACTTCTGAACTAATTTTCCACTATTCAGCAGTCACAGTACAGTTGTGTTAAGGTATTCACACACATTCAACATGGGCATAAATGCAAATGCTAATTTTGTGCTTTTAATCATTTCTTTAAACTGTTCTTTTTTTTCCTTGATGGAATGATTGTACAGCATACATCTTAAATGACCTTAAAAACAAGAATTGGGAGCACAAGTTTGAATTTATTCTTGATTTTCTCTAATCCACCCACGGTCAAAAATATTTAGACTCAAATACACAAATACAGCACTAGTAATATGTGGTTAAATGTCCCTTAGCAACTTGCAACTGGACCAGAAGTTTTTGGTAGCCATCAACAAGCTTGTGGCTGGATATTTGACAAATCTTCTTGGCAGAATTAGTAGGGTTCAATTAATTGTTTATTTTCCTGGAACAGACCTGGCTTTAAAGCACAGTCTGCAAATTTTTAATAGAGTTGTGGTCGTGTCTTTGGGAAGTTCCATCCCAGATGATTAATCCATTCCAAAACCAGTTTTTAATGTGTACTGAAGAATTTGGAGGAAGTCCTTCTTCATTATTCCATCTACTTTGTGCAATGTATCAGTACCAATGGCTACAAAACAGCACCAGAGCATGATGCTACCACCACCTTGCTTAACGGTTAGTGCAGTGTTCTTAGGTTTGAAAGCCTCACCTTTACTCCTCAAAACATACCTCTTGTCGGTTTGGCCAGACAGCTCGAGCTTCGTCTCGTCTGACCATAAAACATTCCCCAGAAGGTATTTGGCTTGTCCATGGGGAAAGCTGCAAATTTCAGTTAAAGATGTCAATTTTGTGGCACTTATTAATAAGAATACAATTTTATTTCTGAGATCATCATTGAGTTCTGTGGACTTTCCCATTGCTCAGAGTATTGGTCAGTACAATGAGTCGAATAAATCCATGTTATCACAAAGAGAAAATACCAGATGTAGTCGATTATGATCACTAACTAGAAGTTAATAGAGTTTGTAAAGTGATGATATTTTAGAAACTCAAAGCACTTAAAAAAACAAGAATTAGGTGCACAGGTTTGAATTTATTTAAGTCCTTAAAGATGTGTGCTGTACAATCATTCCATCCTGGAAAACAAACAATTTAAAGATATCATTGAAAAGCCCATGTAAATGTGTATGTAAACTTCTGGCCATGACTCGATGTAAATATTTTACAGCCCTGATTGAAAGAGATTGTTTTTACTCTCGAGGAATCAAGACCACTTTTTGAACTACTAAATCAAGTTGTGATTAAAGTGAAAGTTATCTGAACTGCTGTATATAATGTATGCTGCCTTGTCAGCTTCCATATTCTCTGCATTGTATTTTTATCAACACTCCGCTCTTCAGCTGCTGCAATAACCCAGTTTCATACAGGGATAATTAAAGAATTATCTCACCATATCTTAAGAGCTGTCACATTCAAGTCATCCTCATAACTTCCCATCACAGACACTACCATTTATATTGTCTGTCATCCTCTAGTCTCTGCAGAACAAAAGCTACAACCACTTTGCTGCTATCTATTACCTGCTGGTGGAGCGGCTAAAGGCCCATCGCTGCAGCTTCCCTGTCGAACAGAGGCTCGACGCCCGCCAGCGACGACCCAGCACCATTGCCGAACAGACTGTCGTCAAGGTAACTTCAGGGCATTGAGGCGTTTCTGAATAATGCGTTTAGATTATTTTCCGCGCCTCCCGGATCAAAGCTCTGTTATTCACACCTGCACCCAGGAACAAACAAACGGAAAGACATGGCCCATCCATTTATTTGTCCGTGTCTTCGTGTGCTCTCTTGCAGTCTTTTCTACCCAGCCTTGATCTTAATGCCTTTCCCTTGGTTGCATTATTCATGTTTTTCTTTTCTCTGCCTACGGCCTCTTCTTACCAGCACTGTGCAGTTCCTCTCTCATTTCCATCACCATGTAGGACCTAGCTTTCCTTTCTGGTTGGCGTTGTAAAGGCAAAGATTTACAGCCCCTCGTATTTTGTCGCAGTTACATGTTTAAGAAGGATATTGTTATGAGCTGGTCTTAAATTAAGGGGTTTTGATGTAATTTCTAAGACTCATCTTTATTTTTTCCCTCTCCACAGTCGACCAGTGTTTCCGCCCAGGTGGGTTTGCTCCAGCAGGGCGGTCGTTTGTTGCGTTCTCCTGCTGTGCCTCAAGCATCCTCTGATGCTTTCGCCTTTCCCCAGACTGCATCTCCCCTGGAGCAGACTTTCATGGTGGAGGATGTCAACACACCCAAAGTACGTTCAACACTAGTAAAAACAAGTTGTGTCTTTGTAAATAGGGATGTATTTTTGTTTTGTTGTGCATCTCCTTGTTTGTTCACTGTCCTTGTTTTACAGCTCGCTCACATGAGACGACTTAGTTGCTGAATTTGTAGTTATTACAGTCATTATCAGCTGCTGCAAGTATCATCCCAATAAGCTTGCCATGCTTTGATGAGCATGCCCGCTCGCTGTAAATCAGAAATGTCTCTCTACACCTCAGAGTGTGTGTGTGTGTGTGTGTGTGTGTGTGTGTGTGTGTGTGTGTGTGTGTGTGTGTGTGTGTACACCAGACTCCTTTGAAGTTTTGAGCATCTGCAGCCTGGCAGTGTTAGGGCTAGGCGATTAAAAGACATTTTATTTTCAGTTACAATCCTGGCTTCCAATGACTTTGGGGGAAAAAATAAATGCAGCACAATACTCATACAGGTATATTTTCCCCCCAGTCTTCTGGCTCATGTTATAAATCCAGATCATCCCTTTTTCTTTAAAGCAGTGTGCTTTGATCCCCTTCCTAAAAGGCCAGACTTGCTCACAGTTTAGTTCAGCTCGAGTCAGCATGATGGAAAGAAAGCCTTCGGTCAACAAAGGTCTATCTGGAGGAAGTTTCCATACCTTTGGAAACGCTATGTTGCTCTCCGGTGACTTCGTGCAGATCTCCCGAGAGCTGCAATTCTCCCCGGGCCTCTTGTTACTCTTGTGAGAAGAGATTCGCAGTCAGAAATCCCCACCTGCCTGTGCCTTACCTTCACCACATCAACCCTGAGTTCTATACCACCTGCACCTTTTTTTTTTACTAGATTTTTAATAAAATTTAAATGTAATGAAAAGTACAGCTTTCAGCATCATTTTTGAGTAATCATGTCAAATCGCTGTGATTTTAGTGTTAACCGTGGATAACACAGATTCCAATTTTTGCAATTAACGAGCTGCCAGAGTGCAGCTGACAATATCCTCTTATGTAAGTACTCAACCAGCACTCACATCAGACAGGACAGCTGCTTGTCCTGCAAGGCTCCTTGACAGAAATACACACACGCACACACAAACTGCTCTTCCTCTTTCTTTATTCATCGGAGCTAACCAACGGCACTTTCCTACATGCCTGTTGTTAGGAACACCCAGAGCCCTCACCTAACAACAGGCATCCAGGAAGAACAAATACAGATACATGCAGTATCGGTCAAAATTTCTTATCCATCCCACCTGCACGCCTGGCTCCAATAAAGAATGATTTGTGCGTGTGAGACAGTCTGTGGTAACAGAACAGGGCAGAGAGTCAGAGTGCGTGTTATCTGCGTGAATGGAGTGCAGTTATGTAAGCAGTCCTGTGATGATGATGTGACCTAATGCAGAACTGAGTGAACACACATGGACAGGAAGCTTCTGCACTGCTCCAGCGATCTCGCCGCCCAGACTTCCTACCCATCCGCAGACAGCTCATCTCTGTTTTTTTTAAGCTTCTGTCTTTCTTTATCCTTCTCTGTTTCTGGTTCACTCTTTTCTTTTCCTTTTAGCTTCATGTCTCTCCCCTCTTCATCGTAACCTCCACACACACGCACACACTTTTGCCTGTTTCTCAGTCTAGTTTTCCCCTCTTGTCCTCTGTGTGTGAGTGTGTCTGTTGAGCAATAACATTCCTATCCCAGCACACTACAGAAAGCAGATGGAGAACTGGGCAAAGCTGCTCTTACTAGACCAACACCACGCATTCCAGTTATTGCAGCAAATCATGCAGATGATCTATGAGTGTGATTTTTATCCCTCTGTGTATGTGTGCGTGTGTCAGTTTCACTGAATCAAAGCTTGCTTCCTGGCACTGCATTCCTTACCCTCCACCTCTAGGCCAACACATACAGGCCTGTGTGCTGCAACAAACAGTTTTCAGCACAGTGATCGGCTTTCTTATACCCGAGTTTTTATTGCAGCTGAAGGTTTTGTCATGTTTGTGTGTGTCTGTGAACCTTGTGCATATTTAAGAAGCGTGATTTTAACTGATAACTTCAGTTTTTCAGTGGTTTTAAGTCAATAATCCAGAATTTTCTATTTTGCTATCTAGGTTAACGGCTGCCTGCTGGACCCCCTACCTCCCCCCACTGTCCTGCGCAAGTCCTCCACCTCATCGCCTAGCAACATGATGGAGACATCCATTGATGAGGGCATTGAAACAGAGGAGCCCGACACAGACGATGATCCGCCTCACCTGCTCTCGGCCTATCAGACAGCTCGATTTGGCCAGCGGCGACACACCTTGTCTGAGGTCACCAACCAGCCAGGACCTTCGAACCAGGGTATGATTGGCCTTTGGTAGCAGACACACAGTGTTCAGATGAAACAGTTTATCACGATCTCTGTAATGATGTGGAAAAAATATTTCATCCCTCAGGTAAATTATTCGCTTTAGGCCAAAATCCTTCCATGGGTAGCGTGGACTCGGACATTGGCTACGACATGGGCTCGATGCACAGCGATCTCGGTCTGCTGGAGGATCCTCCCTCGCTGAGTGAAGTCGTTCCGCCCAACAGCTCTCCCCCTGGTGTTACCCCTACGTCTTTCTTGAGTGCCAGGCCTGCCAACCCAGCTATGGCTGCACTGACTTCCCAGTATAGGGAGACCCACAACCGTTCCCCAATCAGCTTCAGGGAAGGGCGCCGTGCCTCCGACACCTCCCTTACCCAAGGTCAGAAGCAGTTGGATTTCTCTCTTTTTCTTTGTTTTTTTTTAAAACCATTATTTAGTGATCTGTATCCTTTGAGAAGCAGATTCTCTTTTAAACAGTCGTTAGGTAAAGTAGGCAGCCATAACTTTGACTTAACTTGCTTCATAAAAGATTAAATACAGTGTATATTCCTTGTTAAATGCATGCACCCAAACTCAGGTCACCTGAGTATTTATGTAGCCAACCTACCTTAATATTTTATTTAGTTTTCTGCACTTTGCACTTTTGACTGCAGCTTCGTTTGCAGCAGAAAAACAGTCCAGTGCCCCTTTAAGGTGGATTTGACTCCTTCTGCATATTCAGATCCAGTATGTGTTTAAGTGTTTGGCCCATGTTTCCTGATTTTTCCTGGTATACTACCAGAATGGAATAAAAATGAAGCAATCAACATCTGATATAAACGGAGACTGTGAGTTTTAATCCAAAGGTTTTATCAAAAATCTTCTGCTAACCTTTTAAGGAGTCAAAGCCATTTTTTACAACGTCATTCCATTTTCACAGGCTCTGTAGAAGCTGTGCAAACTAAGACAATTATAAATATAAGGGTTATTTTTTCCTACTTGGACTCAAATATTAGGTCTGGAACATTACCAGCTGAGTTTCCTCCATGTGAAGCTTTGCCAGGTCTTTATTGCAGTTTCCTTCAATAGCTGCTTGTTGTTTTTTTTTTTGTTGCTTTTTTTCCCTCACTTTCGTCCTCGGTAATTGAAGCAGCTCGGCTGGGTTAAGGTCAGGTGACTGACTCAGGCATTTAACAACATCCCTTTTATTTATTTATTTTAGTTTTGCAGCGCTCTCCGATTGATTTTGCAGTATTCTTTTGGACAGTTTTTCATGTGTGCGATGAAACCCCTGCGGCGTTTGACTGAAACAAAGCAGACAATATAGCTCCTGTTAACCCTTTATTGACCGGCCCTTCAAATTTACCTGTAAAATGGGCCCGCCGGTGGGCCCATGGTCAATTAAGGGTTAAACTGGTACTCTTGCATTCCCATGTTGCAAACACAGCCTCCACCATGTTTTACGGAAGCTGTTGTACGCATTGTAGATTTTATTGATTGACTGATTGCAGGACTGGGCAGGCTTGTTTAATGGTTTTCAAGAAAATCTGATCTAGTCTTTCTTTTTAGCGCCGCCAGTTGTTTCCATGTTGAGGTAAACCCTCTATTTACTTCTTGACTGTAGACTTCCCTAAAAGAATGTGCCAAATTGTTTGTTTGGCCACTCCTTAAGCATCTGCCATTTCTCTCAGAGGCCTGTTTGATTTTACAAAGCCCAGTGATGACAACCTCCTTTACTTTGGAATCCATTGGGAATACAACATTAAAAGCGCTTGCCTAATATTCAGCAGCTCTGACCTGTTTGACTTCATAAGACCTCTGAAGGTTTTACTTTCACTTTACATAACTCTCATCTAGCCTGCTCTTCGACAGGTGCCACAGTCATGAGATTCTCTGTCGTATCTGATTGGTATATACTGCTTTAAGATAAAAGTGCTTCACTGTCTCCCCACCCCCCTTCACACACACTCCCCCCTCCCCTCCCCCCAGTCTCTCTGATGACTACAATGGTGATGATTCACCTTATGAATCAGAGACAGATATTTGAAGGTTTCAGCCCACATATCCCCCCTCCTCCCTCCCTCCCTCCCTCCCCTCCCATCCTCAGTCATTTTCTCTCTCTTTCTCCCTCTTCACATACTCGTTCCCTGGCTTGCTTTTCTTTCTCTATTCAAAGTTTCAGTCTGCGGCAGGCAGGATTTGTTTCCCCTTCACATCAAAGAGAAGCCAAAATATAAGAGAATGTTAAACAACTATCTACCTCTCAGTTTCTCGCCCCTCCTCCTCCACCCTTCGCTGCTACTTTATTCTGTGCCTGCTGGTTATAAATCACCTGCACTTTAGCCCAGTAGAATCTAAAATTACATTTCAGAAATGTGTGTTTCTTCCCTGGCTCCACGGTGACAGTCTGTACCGCGCGCTCCCACTTGGTTGTGTCAGTTATTTATTTATTTTTCGTAATCCTCTTTGGAGAGTGTTGATGTGGTGGATTCTTTTGCGTCAGACTGCTGACTCTGGTTTTAAATAACTCCCACCATCACAGTGAGTCAGGTCCTATCGTTCGCAGCCACAGCTCGTCACCACTGGATGGGTCTTATCTCAGCTACTTGCCGTTGCGCACACACAAGCGCTCACACGGAGATGCTGTCATATATGTGCATACACAAACGCACAGGAGCCGCAGCTTGTGACGTGCATGCAAGCACAATGTTCGTAAGGGCTATGAAAAGCACTAACCAGTCAACCAGCTTGCTTGCGTCAGTGACTGCTAAGCCTGGCTCTGAGAAAGGCTCGAAACTTTGACTTCCTGTTGTGGAAATAAAATAAAAAAAAGAGTGATTCTATTGATCAAGTGCACAAATCAATGCTGACTCTGTTTTGTGGGGATTCGTCTGTGCTCTCAGGTCTAGTCGCATTTCGGCAGCACCTTCAGAACTTGGCGAGGACCAAAGGCATCCTGGAGCTGAACAAAGTCCAGCTGCTGGTGGAGCAGATGGGCTCTGGGGATGGGGTCACCATGGACCCCTTGGGACCACAGCACCACTTGCACAACCTCCTCGAGGTCAGTCCTGCTGCATAATCACGCACAAACACACACACACACACACAGTTCCTTCTCTTTCAAAACCTGTTGTCACATTCAGCCTCATCTACTGTCCTGACCCCGTGTCACCAAAAAAAAAAAACAAAAAAAAAACGCACCCAGGCTGTTGTGTAACCCCAGGAGAGGCAGCCAACTGTGGCTTGTTTACTGTCTCCTGTCCCCCTGGGGCCTGGAGCCTGGAGCCTTGGCTAAAAAGAATACAGCCATTGTTGCAGTCGGCCAGACATACCCATAGTAGTGGCTGGAACTGCATTGACACAAAAAGACAGGCACACATTGATACTAAATGATACAAGCACAGTGTAATAATGCAAGGGGAGAAAAAGCAAGCAAAATTAGTCGTACTGGCCGACAAGATTTAGTATTTAGTATTTATTTATTTATTGTCATTGTCAAGAACAATGAAATTGCGTTTGGGGCTTCCATACAACCCAAAAAAAAGAAGAAAATAATAAATACCCCTTAAAACCCAAGTGTACATATTTAACCCAGTGTGACTCCAATGCAATAAGACAATCCTTAGCAATAATGTTCGTAGAAATTCAGACAAAGACCTGAGAAACATGACAAAATACAACAATGCAACCCATTCAATATTATTGATCTAGTAGTTTTCCTTTTGTCCACCTCTCATAATGCAATGAAGCAGCTCTTTGTTGGTTATGATGCTCAGGCCCCATCATCCTTTTAATTTGCTTTCATTTCATTTACCTAATGTGTAATCCCAATGGTGCATGCCATTTAGAGCAAGGCATCTGGCTGATCAGTCACCACACAGGCATTTGGGCAGGAGACAGCAAAGATAATTCACTTAAAGCTTTATTAACCGGCAGCAGAGGGGATCTCGGCCCTTGTCCTAATGCTTCATATTTTTGATTGAAGGGTGAAGCATGCAAGCAGCAGGAAGGCCTAGCGTTATACCAAGGTGGGCCGCAGCCGCCTCTGCTGTCCCGCAGACAGAGTTTGGAGACACATTACCTCACACACAGACTACAGGTACAGTCTCCTACAACCTACTCTCATTATGCCTGTATTTATACCTGATAGACGTTTCTTATTGAGCCAAATGACTGTTTTGCGTAACGTTCAGTGATATAATTTGTAAAGTTAAGATCGTTACCAAGGTATTTATCTCAAACCCAATCATCAGTCCAAATCTCTCTTGTACCCAGAAGGCCAACGTCTTGGCCAACAGTCCTGCTAGCTGCCAGGTTTTCTGTAAGGAGACTCCTCGAAGTTTAGAGCAACAGCTGCAGGAACACAGGTAAATGGCACTGGAAAATGTTTTTCACTGTATGAAATATTATCAGGGATTTTCTTTATTGCTGTTGTGTTAGCGTAGCTGTGGTGGTCTTTCCCTGTTGAGATTTGAAGCAAAAATAATTTTCAATCTAAATTTTTAAACTTCTTTTGTTTTAAAAACAAGGAATCCAAGAATATAGCTTTTTTTTTTTGGTTTGTTTGTTTTCCTGGACTTTTTCTGTAGTTGGATAAGGCAGGTTGCACTGTTAGTAAGAAAAGTAGGACTTGTCATACCTTTAAGTAGACAATTTCTACTGCCACACTGATCTCATCCATGCTTCCAACCATTTTTCTTTTGCTATTTTTCATGTATCCGGCTTAGAGACACGGTGTCTTCTGTGCGACATCTACTAAACTCAGATTGCTTGATTGGTTATTCAACTGTCACCAAATACAGCCGATCATTTTGATTTGATTAACAAATCGTGACGCATGAGCAATAATGATTAGATGTTTAACTTGAGATGTTTTATCATTTCATAACAACATATTGGCTCATTCTTAATTTGATGGTTGCAACATTGGTGATATGAGGAAACAAAAGGCTGGAAAAGTATAGTAGTGCTTTAAAAAACAGCTTGAGGAGCATTTTGCAACAATTTCAGCTAAATGTAAGCAGGTCAGTCACATGATTGGGCATAAAAAGAACATTTTAGATAGGTTGAGTAAAGATCAGCATCTAAAACAGCATCTAAAAATTGTGGAACAATTTCAGAATAATGTTTCTCGGTGTAGAAATTTGGAAACTTCATATATCATCATAGAGTACATATTGTCTTCAAAAGACGCACAGAGATCTGGAAAAATCTCTGTGCGCAAGAGATGAGGTTTGGGCCCCAGATGATGGCACTGCATTAAAAACAGGCCTGATTCTGTCATGAAAATCACTGCATAGGCTCAGAATGATTTCCAGAAACCATTGTCCATGAACACAGTTCACCATGCAAACAAATGCATCATACAAAGACGAAGCAATACGTGAGTTTTATTAGCGTTGCATCTCTGATAGTATGCATCAGTTCCTCTGGAATGATCAGCTTGCACATCTGGAAAGGCATCGTCAGTGCTGAAGGTATATACAGGTAACATGTGGCTTCGGTAGTTCAGCCAGATGATGCTAAACTACATTCTGCATCTATTACAACAGCGTCACTTCATAGCAGATTGTCTGGGTGCTGCCTGCAGTCAAGACCTTTCATTGGTTAAAAACCTTTGACACATCAGGAAACAATAAATACAGCAAAGTAGACCAAGGACTGTTGAGCATCTAAAATCCTGTGTCAATCAAGAACAGGACAACATTCCTGCCCCAAACGTCCAGCAGCTGTGTTCCTCAGTTCCCAGATGTTTGCTGACTGTTGCTGAAAGAAGAGTAGATGCTACACAGTGGTAAACATGGCCCTGTCCCAGCTTTGAGACATGTTTCTGCCATCAAATTCAAAATGAACTAATATTTTTCTCTTAAAGTGGTACATTTGATATGTTTTCTATGATCTGCTGTGAATGAAATATGGGTTTATGAGATCTGGAAATCATTGCATTCTGTTTTTTAGATTCTATCCGATGCGCCATCATTTTTGGGGGAATTGGGGTTTTATATTTTGTGCTCTGAAAAATTTTTGTTTCAACTTGTCTTGATTCAAAGTGTTATCTTGCTTGAATTGAGTTACACCTGTTCTCCCGGCAGACTGCATCAGAAGAGGATGTACCTGCAGCAGCAATCACAAGGCATGGGGCTGCAGACCTACTTCAACCAGATGCAGATTGATGAAGGATCCTACCCAACAGGCAGCACTCCGCTGGACCCAGCGGCATCCCAAAGTTCCCCTCAGGGCTCCCCCATGTCAGCCACCCACCAGCCTCAGGCCCAGCAGCAGGGCAGCCCTCAGGCCTCACCTCCATTCAGCCACGCTCATAACCTGAGCCCTGTGATGGAACCAGGCGAGGCCCTGGGTTATGATGCCTACATGACCCATCACCACTACACCCAACATCTGCCTCCAGGATCTCACCTCCACCACCAGTTCCACCACCCTCAGCCTCATGAAGCTGCTGCCAGCAGCCTGGGCTTCAGCTACCCTGGAAGCTGCGAGCAGCAGGTCCTGGGGCCCTCCACTGAGGCTCTTCTGCCAGAGCAGTACGAGTTCTCACTGGATCCCGCCTGCCTGCCCCCACCTGCTGGAGGAGAGGTTAATACCGGAGTTATGGGTGGAGTTTTGGCTGCTTCTGGGCAGTCTGACGGCTTGGGCTTACCTGAGCTGCAGGGCTCCCTCTTGGACAGTGAGATGATGGAGACTGTGGACTCGCAGCATGGCTTCGTACTGGTCAACTAAAGCCAGCTGAGGGGCTTTATAGAATGCAGTATTAAGAAATGAGAATCCACACAGCATTGAGAGCAGAGAGAATGGAGATGTAAGTGGAGGCCATAAGCGTAGCAACAAGGGAAGGAAGTGTTAATTTTTGTGCAACTAATACAAACTTCATTTCTTAGTTGTGACGAACCTCGACCTTTCTACCAGAATCCTCCCTTAACCTACCTCCCTTTCTCCCTCGTCTCCTCTGTTCTCGTTCTCATCAGCCCTGTGAGGCAGGAAGAGGCCCGGTATGTGGCACAGCGGGAGTTTCACTGTACTGACTCGGCGAGGTTGCTGTTGTCACGTACGTTGTGTGAGTACTGCGCCGTGCAGCCCAATGGGGGGGGTTGGGATGCCGCACATCCCGGAGGCCGATGGAGCGCAGCGAGTCAACTATGGTTTGGAAGCAAACTCATTTAAGACCCGACTGTGTGGCAACCAAAAGCACAATGGCTGGCAGTGCTTTTTGTATTTAAAACAGGACACCATCAACAACAATAGACTGGTTCTCAAAACACTTTGACTTTTTTTTCTCCTTCTAAGAAACTGGTAGTTTTAGAAAAAAAATATTGTAAAAAAAAAAAAGAAAATAGAAATTGGCCCTCATTTATCACGGTACCATGAAGATGCCCACAGTGTTTTTGGCTTTTTTGCAGTTATAGAAGTTATTTAAACACTAATGTACAAAGCCCAACATGGCTCTCATGCATAGGCTCCAACACTATCATTATACATTAAACCTCTCAGTACCTAAACCGTACCCTAAACCTGCTACATTTTTGCTTTTAACCATGTCTCCAAGCTATTACGTGGGTTGACTAATGAGAATATTAATGTAAGCTATGTGTGATATGCATTTTTTTTTAGCTCATTGTAACTACTGATCCTGATTTTCTTACACTACTGAACTGCTTTTTTATCATTCAATCCAGCTGCACACAGCTGCCAGCTCCAGCTGTTATTGTACTGGCGGAGATGACCATCAGTTTTTGCGACGAAATGGCTACACCTTTGTTTAACAGTTGAATTGTGGGTCATGCGTGTGCCTGATAAATGAGGGCTGACGTAATTAAAACGTTAGGATCAGGAAGCTGCGATGTGAAACAGTCGATATTACTCTGTCTTGTTTTTTGTTTTTGTGGCAATACTGAAGCAATATTAATCCTTAATATGGAGGGGGATTTGTGAATGAAAATAGCCTCACCAGTACAGCCAGCTCTGATTGGTTCCCGGGGCCCTCCGTGTCGTCAGAAGTGACATCACTTGAGCCGATGATGTAACCAGGAGATAATCTCTCGCTTACTTTCCACAGAAGTGCAGGGACGAACTCGGAAACAGCTGTTTGGATGGTACTGTGCAAAAGTTTTAGGCTTTAAATCGGGTTTGAGCGCCCTCGACCTTTAAAACAGAACTGATTCTCTTTGGTACACTCGCACGCAACCTTCCCAGGTACTTGGCAGGTAGGTTGTTGCGAGCATCTTGGAGAACGCGATGACTTTTTACGTCATACTGATTCAGCGATGGAGATCAGGGCCGCCCTGCTGGCAAAGAAACGAAACAATTGAATTGAAAGTTCCTGAAACCTTTTGCACAGTACTCGGTGTAAATGTGTGCGTGCGTGTGCGTCGGTGTGTTTGCACAATCCAGAATTCATAATTTTCACAGCATTTGTTATCATTGCTGAACTAGACAAACACTGTATTGACAGCTTTATTCAGAATAACACAGTGCAGTAGTAGCTTTTAGATTAATTCTGGTTTACATCCTCAATGCTCCAGTCATGCCACTGTGTTGTTTTTAATCATGGATGATGTTTATAACAATGAAACGACCCCTGAAAGAGCCCCCTGCATTAGATTTTATTAAAGAATGTGTTCTCTCCTACGCTAAGGCTTCTGTTAGCAGAACATCAGTCAGCACACACTGGATCTTGACTGTTGGCTCACCACCACTCTGACTGACAGCAAGCCAGCAACAAGAATGAGAGATTATATATTTGTTTTGTTTTGTTTTTAATTTCTTCACAGCACTCGGACTGTGTTCAATCTACTTGAAAAACACAGACGCATCTTCTCTGACAGATGATTATGATGATTTTTTTTGAAAAATGATCACAATAATAGAGAATAGGACTGTGACCATCTGCTACACTGTCACCTTCAGTGGTCATATGAGTTAGCCTTTAGAAGTGTTTGTAGACGAGGCAGTCCCCCTCGCGTTGTGGACGGCATTGACCCGGAGTGAAGAAGGTGATTTTACAGTTAACAGTTTTCAGTGAAGGGAAAATAATGTGGACCAACTGGGGCTGCAGTGTTGGTTAAGACTGAAAGGAAAATCCATCCTAAAATGCTTTAACACTGTTCCACAGCAGATCGTCTGTAATTAATTAACCAATTAAACAATCTGCTGATTATTTCATTGGCCATCTAGTTGTTTGGTTTTTTGAGTGGCAGTGGAAAAATGCTCATCTTGCTTTAAGTATCACGACCCAGCTCATTGATATTTCTCATCAACTGTCCAAAACTCAAATATTATTGAGGTTTTACCAGATACTGACATTAACCTGTCACTGTGGCAATCATGGTCCAGTGACTAGGCCGTCATTCACTCAGGTTTCAAGACGTTTCAGTTAGTCAGTGAGCGTTACAAAGGAAAAATGCGCATGCCCTGCCCAAAGCTTTGCGATTGCTTTGGCTGCTAGCAGGTTACCACGGTCGCCTGTAGTTTGCATGGTACACGGCAAATTGTCCACAGATGCTCGCCAGCTGCAGGTGCGATGCAGACCAGAAAAGGAGACAGTTGAAACACGATGGCTTTCACTTTGAAGGCAAAATATTCCCCATTTCTTCTTTGCATCTTACATCTTCCCGCTTAAGTAGGCCTCAGCTGGTAGTGGGTATTTGCAGACATGTCGGCATCAGAGACCGCTGCAGTCTGCTAGCAACAAAACCAACCACGTTTTTAATGCAGTTGACTTGATTGATCTAATGCAGGGAATACACTCACGCCCCCCACGCAACCTGTGGTCATAGAACATTTAACATGACAGGCAGCGTTCAAGTAATGAGAGTGACAAACCTCATTTCTTTAACTCACTCTCTGGTTCTCGCAGTAGAATTGTGGTGTATCGTTAAAAACAAGAGAGCACCACTGATGTGGACAAACCTCATTCCCTCCCACATTTTGTTTTAGCCAGTAGAAGCTCCGAAAGACTCTGACACAACACATCTGTCATGAAGTCACCTCTCTCAGGTTGCAACGACCTGTTCTTGCTGCTAGGTAGCTTGGCTTATTAGCCTGTGAGGAGAAATGAGTCACCCAACATCATCCAGCGAACCCAAGATCAGACTGGATTAAAATGGTGTTGGCGTCCTTGGCCACAAAATTTTGAGAACCCTTTACTTGAATAATGCCACCTCTATAGCAAACACTGTAGTAGAGTTCTGACGTCAGTCCCTCAGGATTTAAGAGAGAGCTTAGTAAGTCACCATTTTCCACATTTAACAGTCAAATGAGCAAAGATATCACCTTCAGAAACAATGGCCTCAATAGACCAGAGTGCACTGAAGCTAGAAGACCTGTTGTAAAACAAGTCTTGTGGTTGCATTAACAGTCCCACCCTTGACTTTATAAAACTAGTCCGTGAGCTGGATGTGTTTATGGTGTTATCTGCCCACATTTTATTGACGCAAATAAGCTCACACCCAGTTTGTGGGTCATGCTGAAATTGTCCTTTAGAAAGAATGAAGTCCGCTGAAGTGTGTGAGCTTTGTTTACAATGAAATAATTACTCTGAGGTTTGAAGAGCATTAGATTGTTAATAATGGTGGTGCAAGAGCATTAAAGGGTGGATTTCTCCTTGAAGTGAATATTGCGATAATTGTTTTTCATTTTGTCAACGGCTACAGGATGATCTGTGGAAGTTTGAAATACTGGAGCACTTTGACAGCAAAGGGGAAGAAGAGATGTAGCGAGAGAGGAGAAGGTGGGGAGGGTTCGTTTTTGCTCTGCTTGTTTTTTCCCCTGCAGATTAAAAACGAACCGCAGATCTGTAAGGAGACACCTTTTTCTCCGCTCTCTTCCCCAACAATAATGGAAACAAAATGACAACGGAGAAAAAAAAGGCTTTCAAAAAAAGACCTGATGTAGTAACACTTTCTTCAAATGTTGTTTTTAATTCAAGAAAAAGCAACACGTTTGAGTTTATTATGACGTGTTCTGTGTACAGATTAGGGGTGTAATGAATCGTCGGCGCGCGCTCGGTTTGCACCGGATTTTGTGTTAAACGTGAATAGTGTTCAGTGTGCCTTTTACTTTTTCGTATTTTCAGTCTAAATTGATTTTGAAATGGCACCAATACTTCCTGTCGGACCCTTTTTTTGTTGTTTATTTTACGATGATTATTTCTTCCTCTTCTGTATTATTTTCTTCTTCTTTTTTCTGAAAGTAAGTAGAGCCAGGTTTTACAAAGGTACAAAACCAAAGTCGCTCAGAAGTTTCCCTGTACGACCCACCGTGTGGAGTTTTGGAGCTTCTTTGTCAGCTTCTCTACCTTGCTTTTTTTTTCTTATTGGTCAATCAGTGTATGCCATTTAAAAGTATTATAGCAATATTTCTCTAGTGGAAGACTACAGTCATGAAGATTCTAGTTGATGTGTTTCCAAGTATAATTTCACCTCCTGCTGACAACAAAAAATCTATCAATAGAAATCCAGTTTTATATTTACCTTCATTGATGTTGACCACACATAAGCTAACTTGCTGTTGAGATTAAAAAGGTTTATTGAACAGAAGAGTCTTGTGTTTGTGTGTGAGTGTCTCTTTGCAACAACGCCGTTCATCCTGGTAGTTGACGAGTTTTCTCCACTTAGTCCAGTTGTCCTATAACTTCACGCTGCAGCCGACTGATAGTGCCCCACAGTGGCGCGGCGGAGGCGTGGGTTAATGAATCACGCTCAGCGCTCTGTATAAGCAGTTGAATCATACCTGAACCTGAAACCGCTTCAACCAGAGCTAATCTTCTCAATGTGGACAATTTAGCAGAAGCCACAAAACCGGTTCAGGTGCAGCATTAAAGTTTATATTCTCCAGTTTGAGACTTGCCAAGTAAAACTTTCTTGATACCAGTGAACACTTTCATTGTTGGCAGGAACGTTGTAAAAGAAACACTCAAAGAATCCTGAACTGATATTAATAGGAGAAATGTGTAACACGCTTTTGAAATACTTGCAGGCATTTTTTGTATTTTTGTGATGATGTGTCCCAAACTTAAAATGATAATCTAGATCGATCTCTAATCCCTAAACTTAACCAAGGAAGGAAAATGGCAGATTCGCCTGGGTAAAAGACCGAAAGTTGAGGCACACAACGATGTGTGCTGCTGGCAAAGTTTCTGGGCTGCCTTCCCTCGTAACAGCCATCCCCCAAGAGTCTCTCCATCTAAAGCGATGCATTATCAGGGACTGTAACATAGTCATTTTAACTGAATTAATCAAAGTTGACAATTGATTATATATGTGAAGGATTTATGTGCTAGTGATGATTGAAATTAAAGGTAATATAACCCACTGGCCACTTTATTAGGTACACCTGTTTGGCTTGACTTTAAAACATGGCCAAGTGAGTCCAAGTATTTCAGAAACTGCTGATCCACTGGGATTTTCCCACATGACCATCTCTAGGGTTTACAGAGAATAGTCTTTATTTGAAAAATGAACAAACACTGTGGCAACAGTGGGAAGGAAAAACGTCTTTTTAACAGGAAGGAAACTCCAGCAGAACAGGACACGGAGGGGAAACCTGCTGATACCGGTTGAGGTTGAGGGGAAGACGATGGGACAGAAACTGGAAGAGAGCCACAGTTTAATAATAACTAATGATTAAAACCAGAGTGCTCTACAAAGACATTGAGTGGAAAAGTTGATCGAAGAAGAAACAGTGCATTGTGGGAGGACACCAGCAGCCTAGGCCTATTGCCTAGGAACTATCTCGACTAGGAACTATATGCTTTATCAAAAAGGACATTTTTAAGGCTAAGGGGGGAAGAAATATAGTAAGGAAGAAATTGCCAGAAACTGAAAATATAAGACGCCCTCCTGCTCCTCTCTCTAAGCCCCTCCCCCCAGACAGTCACATTCACGTGCAGGTTAAAAATAACACAGGATTCCAGTCCTGCAAGACCACTACTAAACCAATTTCTTTCTAATATTGTAGAGTCTTTACTTTTCAATATAAAAGTGCCTTGGGGCAACTCTTGAATTGAAAAGCGAATTGAAGTGTGCCACCACATCCTCCATCTTAAGAGTGTTTTTTTTGTTTTGGATTTTTTTTGTTTTTGCTTTTTTGCTTTTTATACAAGTCATGTAATCAGGTCTGAAAAGACCTACAATTGGTCAAAATCTTTTCTCACGGGCTAGGTTTTCCAAAGCCTGTAAACAAAGCCCCAAGAAGATACAGGGGTCTAGTTTCACCATAGAGTACTTTTGTTTTATTCTGATGTGACACCTTTATCCCTAACTCATTTCCTCAAAGTCAAACGCTTTAAAGGAAATGTGTATTCCTCCATTCCCAACAACAGAAGTGTTTAAAATCTAATATACTGAGTGGTCTCTAACGAGAGCAGGCCTGGAGTTAAACTGTTCAGTTCTTTGAAGCAACAAACACGCTTTTTCATTCTCATCTGCCTTTAAAGAGACATAATGCTAAAGATAATCAACTTAACACTGACAACAACAGCTTTAAAAGGCCCATTACCCCAAAATAAATGGCAGAACTTCTTATTTCAAAGAGCTGTAACAAGGCAGACAAACAGGTGACATCATGGAGCAAAAATA
Source organism: Aulonocara stuartgranti (assembly GCF_965226115.1). Taxonomy (NCBI): domain Eukaryota; kingdom Metazoa; phylum Chordata; class Actinopteri; order Cichliformes; family Cichlidae; genus Aulonocara; species Aulonocara stuartgranti. The sequence continues at coordinate 18,593,097 of NC_138950.1, read as the reverse complement.
TCTGCTTCCCTAAATACTTTTTTGTGTTCCTTGGGAGTCGTTAACCATAAATACTGAATGCACATTTATCTGATTAAAACACCACAACCACATATCAATTAGACAACAAACTCACACTCTGCCTCTCTGTTGTACAACCAGCTGTGAGCAACTGCAGCGATTTTGCACGTCTCTTTTACGCTCGGCGTTAACGGAGCAGGAGAGGCTGAATAATTCATCACCACTGATGCGACCCAAAGGCCCGACCAGTCAGAGAGATCACTGCTCTCATATCACGTTTAGTCCATCTCCATGGCAATCATCTGTCAATATTTAGCAAACTGCATGAAACTCAAACACCTTTTTTGTTCTGATAGTAAAGTGCACCTGAGGAAGGGGAGGGGGCTGTCCCGAGCAGAGCTCCGATTGGTTGACCTCAGCTGCAGATCTCCAGCCTGTAAACACATTTGGAGCAAAATGTGCTTCGAGAAAGCAGAAGAAGTTCTCAAAGCTGTTTCAGTGCAGAGGCTCGCTCCCTCTTGAGTGGAAAGGGATCATGTAGAGAGACCACGTCAATCCAATCAGCCCACTCAGACAGAGAACAGCTAATCCCACTAATACACCACCAGAGGTAGGTGATGTGGGTGGAGGGCAGCAGGGGGGAGGGGAAGGCAGGGGTCAATCTGTTCATGGAAACCAGGGTCTCACTTCTTTTCCTGGGATCAGACCATGTGCACAACATGCTGCTGGTACTGCTGAGTCAAACTCATGTTTAGTCTGTGAGCTCTGCATTACAGGAGATGACAACACCGGGCTATTTTGATGCACTTTTAATTTCGCCTTTGAAAAATGCAACCTCGCCGGCAAATTTCCCTAAAAGACGGCACCATTTTCCAGTCAAACGTGGGTATTTATAGAACGTATTCACCAGCACAGTGGAATGCTGCTGAGACCTCCAGCAGGCTGCCTGTGACAGACAGAGAAAAGAAGGCTGATACAATAACAGACAGTGTAATCTTTTTTTTCCTCCCCTCGGTAAAATATTACAATATCAGAAGCCTGTTCACTCATCAGGCCAAAGTATACTGTAATGACATCAATGGTTGTCATGACAACGGGAGGAGGGTGGATGACAACATCCTACTGCGTCTTTTAGAGCAGGAGATCACAGCACTGTTCAGGATTAGAGATGCACCAAAAAAGAGAGAGAGAGACAAATACTCTCTCAAATGCAGAGGAGAAACTAAACTTCTGTAACAAGCGATGCATTTTCTTTTCTTCATAATGTAATTCATCTAAAAAATAAATAAATGTATTAATAAAAACCTCTAAAAGCCCACTGCAGGCTTTGCAGTAAGTGAGTTTGAGGTAAATGCTATAGCTCTGCAGGGCATCCGCCGAAGATTTTCTTCTCTAAAATGATCTCCTGTTCGAAGGAAGGTCACGCAGCGCTCCCATTTCCTCCTCCACTGAATGCACACTGATCACATGCTAGCCAGCAGATGGACAGAGTCAGAAAATCCCAGCACACATGACCCAGTAGTGCCTGGAAAAATCAGGTCCTGCAGGGGCTCTGAGCTGGATGTTACAGCCGAGCCAAGTGTGAACCACACACTTGCTTGAGCGTTCTTCGTGTGTGCTTGGATATTATTTAAGGGCGGGGTGTGGGGGGGAGAAAAAAAAAGTTTGTACAGCTTATAAACCCCATGATAAAAGACAACAGAATAGAAGAGGAGGAGGAGGGAGCGCTGAGATGACAAGGTGACTTGAGGAGGGAAGAAAAAAAGAAAAATGAGTGGGCCAACGTTCCTCTTCTCCCAACTGATATTTGTCATTTGTCACCCTGAGAGCGTCTGACCTCACTCGTGTGTGTGTGTGTGTGTGTGTGTGTGTGTGTGTGTGTGTGTGTGTGTGTGTGTGTGTGTGTGTGTGTGTGTGTGTGTGTGAGCCGTGCTGTGTGGGGGCTTTGCTTGACTCCTTTCATTATAAATGACATGGTCCTGGGAGGCAGCTGCATTGACGTCAGGGCTCTCAGCTCTGTCAGGGGTTCTAGCTGCTGAAAATCCCCCCGAATAACAGGATCTAAATAGATAGGAAGAGGTTGCTGCTGTTTCATTACTGCCTCATGAACTCAAGTGGATTTAGAGGGCGGATTAGCCCTTGTCCTCAAGTAATCGTCTTTTAATGAAGATTTTTGGCTGTAATGGGGAAAAAATGTGCTTCAAAGCTTCTAGATCACCAGATATTTTAGAAAGAAAGAAAACAACCCTTCATTATTTCATATGTGTCAAGCCATGTCTGAGGTATGGTTTGGCTCTTGTTATCAGTCTCACAGGTTCCATCTACCATCAAGCCTCCTCCTTCTCCTCCTACTACTTCACACCATTTCTTGAAAAGCACATCCTGCCTTTAAGCTGCTATATTCTCAATGGCTCTCGAGTGGGTCCTGCTGTAGCAGAATGTGCTGACACTCAGCAGCCACACCAGGCTGTGCATTACAGTATGTGTGCATAATGTGCTCCGGAAATTAGGGCTGGGTGGAGGATAGGGAGAGCACACAGCTCCAAGGAGGGCTGATGGAAGATTTGAGGCGATTAAAAAAAAAAAAAGTAAGGTTGGGATTCTCATAAAGATCCCTGCCATGTGATTCATTGCCTCAAAGCTCTCTGCTGACTCCTCATTTGGAATGAACAGAAACGTTGGGGCATCTCGGATGTGCTGCACATAGCATATGCATAACAAGTAAGTGGCATGTTATTCATACGCTTGCTTACAGCGCATGTCCACTTCCAAACCGAGCCCTTATTTTGCAGTCTCCCTCTCCACAGTAGTCGAGATGAGGGCAGGTGTCAGCTGCAGACCCTGCCCCTGCTCTGCGTGGTTCCCCGTGGCCAAAACAGCCCGCAGGACCATCGCTTTCATCTCTGAACAGCTGCCTACCAGGTCAGAACTGAGCAAATATGAGACCAGGAGCTAGTGAAATTAATGCCACATTTTCCTGCAGACGTCGACAGGCTGAGAAGCACTCCTTCCAAATCGAACAAAGAGCATTTAAATCACAAGGACAAAATTGGATCTTTCTGCTTGTGACCAACTTTCCAAGTTGTTGATTAGACTTAAATATACAGATACATAAATCCACAATCTTCTTGTAGTGACAAAGAGACCGTGTGTTAGAATGCCTGTGTTCGTCATAAATGCTGGAGGGGGGGGAATTAGACGTTGTCCTTTAACCAGAAATATGTGATCATGAACCCCGCTTTGGGGACAGAACTGTGATCAGACTCAACTTCACTGCAAGAAAACAGGTTCAATCATTAAGCCAAAGTGACACAAGTGATTTTAACGCCATGTTAAATCAGAATGGGCAAGTCCCAGCCTTGAGCCACTGCTTTTTCTTTCTTTTCCTTTGATGCGTCACTTGCTTTCAATTACTTCAACTCCTTCAGGCACATTTAACCGATACGTCAACTCGACTCAGAACTTAAGACCAGAAACCCTCCAAATTCATCCAGTGCACATCGCCAGAAACTTCAGCTGTTTTCTCTCACTGATTGCATTCTGACTCACTGACTTCTTTCAGTGGTGAAATCATTTCAAGTACTATATCGGGAAATTTCAAGCAGAAAAGCTGAAAGTCATTCTTGATTATTGTGGTAGCACTTTGATGCCCTTCTCATACGGCCAAAATCATGAGTGACCCGCCAATTGTCAAAGCAGGCCACCATTATGTTGCCTTTTGTTTTTTTAAGGGGGTGGAACAGCTGTTTTCTATGAAATCTTTCCATAGTCATAGCCTATAAACCAATGCTGAAGTACCAAAGTCTACTTTGACTATACATATATATCTATATGTGTGTATATATACACACATATATGTATATTATGCTCTCAAAAGTTAAACTTAATATCAGCTCTATCTAGTAAGTTACTTATCTTCAGTTTGCTGCAAAATCAGATTGTCAAGCAGAGAAACCCTAAAAGCTGCCATAACAGTCAATTAGTCTGTAGTGAATAGGGTCATGTTGGCAACTTACAATCTGTTTCTGATAATACAGCAATTAACCACTACAAATCATCAAAAATCAAACATCTGTCTTATAAGACAGATATGTGGCACAACATATGTCTTATCTTAATTTATTTAATATTCATGTTTGGTGTCCCTGTAATGGGATAATATTGCATTACCCACCCCATACTTTCTATCCAGATGGAAACTGCCTCTTGGGAGAAACCAGTGTTGTGGAAGTTTTCCACAGCCCCCTATGCACATGGCACAAGGGATCAATGGCTATGACTTCAGTCACAGGTCCTCCATCCAGTGGAGTACACTGTAGAACAAAGTGGTAGACATCTCTCTTCTTTCCCATCATCAAAACACCAGATGAGGACTCTCTAGGAAGAATGGTTCCATCCATCCAGCAGGGGTTTGTAAATACAAAGAGACCCCCCAAAAGACAGCTTTTACTGGTTTTTCCAGAAGCTAAGCATCCACAGCAGGCCTGTGATTTGTTGTCAATACAATTTATATTTCAAGAATATTTTAAAGTGGTTCGTCTGTTATTCTCCAAATTGTTTTAATTGGATGATTCCTGTCTTCACCCTGAAGCGGCCAATTATACTGACAAAAAGGACTTGATGTCCTAACTGCGAAGTTACAAAAGAAGGGTACACTGGCTCCTCTGTGTTACTTTATTCAGATCAAGATACAGTAGTACAGCATCCCAATTTAGAAGAGAATTCAAAACAAAAATAAAAGCGCAGTCTTCGTGATACAGGACAATCAACAATCAAGGTTTATTCAACAACAAAATGAGGAAGGCGGGAGGGGAGAAGAGAGAAGGGAATGGCATAAGGAGTTCAGGGAAAGACAAAAGTTCCTTTTATCAGCACAGACGATACATTTATTCAATCCGCCCATAACCACCCCAGCTCCCACCCCGTAATAAAACATTATGCAGCCTTACGTACACATGCTCCCTGCTCCCCTTCCCACTTTCTTTCAAAGCATGCACTTGTTCTCCATTGTGTAGAGGTTTTTAAGCAACGATTAAAAGTGATGGCCCTTAACGTTTATTGAAAGGCTTTTAAACCTCCTGTTCAGTGGGGAGGGGAGGAGGGAGGGGGCACCCAAGCATGGATTTAAGGAAAAAAATTGATCGGCTCTAGAGCGCATGGACTGCTGTGGTTGTGCACTAGCCCCCATAGCTGTAGTCAATTAAGTTGTACGATCCCATTACCGTCAAGACTAATAGTGTCGCTTCCAGAAAACAATGCTGTCTTTTTACACAACATGGCAGACGAAACCGGTTTACCGGCATATTAAAAGAAAACACAGCTGCTTTCTAAAGTCATTGGCACAAAGATTAAGAGTAATGCCGACAATATACTACAGAACATTACGTCCCATCTTTCCACACGTACCAAAAATTACTAATCTGGATGTGGGACAGTTATGAGCAACAATTTACAACTGATCTGGCCCCTCTCCATTACTGACCAACTCAGAGCACAGCAGTCTGGTGGATGAGGAATTACACAGGACATCATTTCTTTAAAACCTTGTAGATTCTAATTCTGTGAAGGATTTCAGAGGCGAGGGGTTTGATTTGGTGACAAAAACAAAAAACATATTTCATAACACCTTGAAAGACCTTTCAATTTCTACTTCTCTGTAGAGCTGCATCTCTGGGAAAAGGGGGCTGTTTCAAGATGAAGCTCAGGGAAAAAAAATTAACAGCTTGTTGCACCATCTGCTGCTAAAAGTTTTCATCTAACACTGGGAGAAAAAGTGCTGCAGCACAAAGAGTTAGCACAGTCCTAGGTAGCTAACAGAGACGTGGTACGGTGTGACGACTGCAGCTCAAGTACAACAGCGGCCAAGGGCGTAAAAAGGGAGGAATGTGAGGGGGGTACTGGTTAGCAATGACTAGCGAGTACAGTAGCACATGCATGCACCACTTATTTCAGTTTCATCAACACTTTGCCTTTGTAGAAGCACCCATTTACAGCAAAGCGAAAGGTTAACAAATAAGCCTATGTGCTATACCTGGACATGGACACCCATTGGACAGTAAAAAAAAGAAAGAAAAAAAGGAATAAACATAGGGAAAAAGAAACAAAAAATAAAACTGTTGACAGCTTTCTCTATACATTAACCAGTTGATCCTGAACATCAATAAATATCTTGTAAAAGTGTTGCCTTGACTCAGGTGGGTATCTGGTTAACCCATGTCGGGCTGGCCGGTTATGCTAGCGCCAGAACTGTGTACGAAAGAGAAGATAATTGCAATTTTAGTCATTTTTAAATATATTTCAAATATAACTCAATCTGTTAAATGGTTTTAATACCCAGTGATAGGAAAGCTTACCACTAATGGCCTCCTGGGCAAAGTATTTAACATCCATGTCTGTGTCTGAAGCCAGCTTCTCCAGCACTGGCTTCACTTCTGTTTGAAGGGCACTGCAAGGGACAAAGTGAGGACGACATTTATTAGACTCAAAGCTCGTTCTGGATTTCAGACTTTAGTCAGTTTTCCCCCTCCACTGTGCAGAGAAAGCACAGAGTGCTCAAATTCCAGACAACATACTTGCTGTCGAGGATAGGGCCAATCTTCTGAAGGGATTTCGCCACATTGAAGCGGACGTTGGCCACTTGGTCATTGGACATCTTGAGGACCACAGGCAGCATCTGCTTAGTGGTGATCTCCTGGCCACATGCCTTTGACAAAGCCTGAGACAGAATGCAGGAGTTACCAAGATGACAAAATCTACATGTAAGTGATTTATTTTTTAAGAAGCTCATACACTTCTTTCCTAATAGTGACTGCTGCCTTCATTTACCTCAAGTGAAGAAGGTAGGTGATCCAGATAAGTATACTTGGGTCATATTTTAGTCCAGAGCTTAGCTTGCTCTGTTAAAGTTACTGCATTTATATTAATAAAACAAACCCTTAATTCCTAAACTAGGCTTTTCCCATGTGCAGTGCAATAAAGTGCATCTGCATTATTGAATCTAGCTTCAATACTGTGAGTCTGAAACCTTTAAGGCATAACAGGTATTAAAAGAGTGCCAAAGAAAAGTTATGCTGAGGCGCTTTGTAACAGAAGGCAAAGCTGCCACAACAAAACAGACACCTCACGGTCTAACGATCCACTTCGAGAAAGCACTTGGCGACAGCTGGTAGTATAAGAAAAACAACTAATCTCTGCTTTTTATTAGAGAGACTAGAGTCATTTTAGATGGATCAGTACAGAAAATAAGCCCCTCAAACAAACTCCAAAGGCCATCATGTGCATATAGAATAAAGATCTGTCGACTCACATTGATGCAGAACAGAGTGGTCATCCTGTGGAGGTAATTGGGATCGTTGGCCATACCCAGCACTTTGGGCACGATGGTGTTCTGGGCCCACTCTGCTCCAAACTTCTCCACGAGCTTCATTAGGTTACAGGTCGCTGCCTCACGGATGGCATACACTAGAAAAAACACACAACAGCATTCTGTGTGAAAGGTCTGCGTGTGCCATGTCTCCCTTTCCAGGTCTCTGTGAATGAGCTTGATGGGCTCTTTCCAAATCTGCTTTGCTTGCTAAAATCCTCCAAGATTACACTCTTCATTTTGCTTGCTGTTTGCAATCCACAATTTTAAAATCTTGCTTGTCATTATAGTAATTTTGCTCCTCATATCTATTTCGTTTGCGTGTCCTGAAATAAGACAAACTCTTATTTTTTATTTTTTTATTTATTTATTTATTTTTATTACAAACAAGTGTCTAAAGGCCTTTACACAGCAGATATATAAAACCCATGCTTCAAAAAACACTTTTCTGAGTCATCTATTCTTAATGCAGCAGTTTATAGTTTGCAGCATTAATATTTTCAAATGAAGCTCGAAAAAACTCTTGGAGCAAAGCATGACATTCTGTCTGCTGCCTCTTTCTTGTGACAACTGGATGAACCCAGAATCTCAGTTTCTTCCATTTCCTGTTTAGAAACATCAGGACCAGCTCATCACTTCTTGATGTCAACTTAATTTTTGTCCACAGCGCATTTCTGGAGGACAAGTTTTCTGCAAAAACACACATGTGAGGTGTGTAATGGCCTCAACACTTTGCTAACATACTGCTTGTTTTACACCTCTTTAACAGACAGAGCGGCTGTGCTGGGATCACAGTGTGGCCCTGTGCTTACACAGGACACATTCAGGTTCAACAATGAGTGTGGGTCAACACACGCTTCAGGTTATATATATATAAACATCCATGTAGTGTGACAAAATATGCCATACACACAGTTGTACCGATTTCAGTGGGAGTGAGTGCGTCTATTGGTGTGTGAGATGGCCGACTTAAAAAGGTGACTGAAATTCTCTCTGGGCACTGGTATAAACTGCAGAGCCCCGAGGCAAACAAGACTCATCATACTGAACCAATTTGGTCAAGGGAACAGCAAGAGCAGTTTGCTTGCGAACATCTTCGAGCTGGACAATAAAAATCAGGGCGATAATTGCACGCACACACAAGCCAGAAAAACACGCCCTCAAAACACATTATTATGTGATGACTAACTTACTATAATTGTATCAATTCTCTTTTGGTTATATCTCATCTGGACAGTCATCCTTTTTAAGGCCAGAGGGTTACTCAGCCAACACATACAGATCATTGTCTTCTTTGTGACAACTTAGATCTTTGTTACTGAAGGAGCCTTCTTTTGATTTATCCATCTCATTACATATTTTAAGTGTGTAGCCAGGAAATGTAAATACAGCTGCCAATCTTGTTATAAATACACCCAAGAGCATTTCTGCAGTTGCATTGTTGGGCAACGGTTATCCTACACTGGTTGTGAAGAGAATCTTCATGTCTCACAATATCCATGAAGATTTGTTTACATGCGTGTCCATCAGTGAAGTCTGACATACGTTTTAAAGTTACTGTAATGAAAGTACAAAATGTCCCATCTATTGTTTTACCCCTGATTTTACCCCATTGTTAGGATATATGCAGTATCTACATCCATTCAACAAAAATTACAGATTTTATTTATCAGCATTATTTGCTGTAGCAATTATGACGCTACAGCTTTCACCTCAAATAGAATTTAGAGCAATAAAGCGACAAATAGAAGAACTCACTGTTAGAAATTAGACTAATGGTATTTGTATGCTGTGTGACAAAAAAAGAAGAGGAAAATACACAAATAATTTTCTCTGTAATTAAGCCAGTGAGGGAAAGATTCTGGGCTGATTCCTGTGCTCCCGTCTTTCTCTGAAGGGCTTACGTAAGTGTGGCACAGCCCTAACCCTAGCCACACACACACACACACACACACATAGAGAAACTCACACCAGCAGCATTCCAATGATGTAACCCAGCTGGCCCTTTGTCCTCAACAGAGAGCGTGTCTCTCTCTAATTGGAAAACTCAATGTCAAAAGAACACTACATACACAGGTAAAACTTAATGCATACCACAAATATTCTAGGTTATAAATACAGTTGGGTGTGTTGTGAAGTTCTAAGGATAAACAGCTCTTTCAGCGTTTGAATAAGGATGATTGTTTCGCAGAACCGTTTAAAACTACCGGGAAGAGAAAGACCCCAGGGCAAACATGCACAGATAAACACACACAGACTCGCTCAGTGACCCAACAGGGATTTTAAAGTCCATTAACAACAGTATAAATCCAAAGCTAGAACTGCAGGCTGTTGTATAGAAAAACAAGGTTAACTGACGTAACAAAGTATGAAAGAGTGGCTGAACTGTTCTATGGGGATGCAAACAGTGAAGGGTGACAGCATCGCGTGGACAGAGTAAAATGCTGCTACAGCTAGGAGGGTCTGAGGGCAGGCTCTCCTGAGAGCAAATTTTCAGAGAAATTCTCTTTACAGGCTTTCTGTGTGTTACATAAAACACAATGTGAATCAATAACAGTGAGAGATAAATACATCAACAAGACATGTTTAAAAAAATATATACTGGAAATAACGGTATACAATTATCCATCAGGATAAAATTATTAGAAGTTTCCAACAGGACCCCGTTTACCTCATTTATGTGTATTTGCTTCAATTTCCAATCAGTGCAAGTCTTTGTGCCGACAACTGTTTTCACTCAAGGTTCTAGATTCTCTTTTTCTTTGTTTTCTGTTTCACTGAAAATGTGTGCAGCTACTCCCTCAAAGCAGAGTGAATGGAGAAGATGGGTTAAGATAACGTTTCTTAAATTGACTGAAACTTGCTACGTGACTGAATGCAATGAAAGACGAGCCCCTTAACTGTGCAGAAAAACCAATAGAAGAACTGCTGTGATTAACACAACGTAGCAACTCGAGATCACCCAAGATCTGCACAAATGTAGATGACTCCTTCATGTGTCAAAATGGAAATGAGAGGGTCCATATACAGTTCTATTGTGACACAAGATCTGACAACTTCTCAAACACCATTGTACTAGATGATTTAGTTCTTTGCTGATTACAGCTGTACTACGCTACAGATGAAGAGTCTCCAATGGTATGTATAAAACAAAACACCTCCATCTCACCCCTTCTTTACCCTGAAACTTCTTCACTTCCACCCTCTAAGCTTATTAGTCTCTTCTCTCCAACAGTCTCTCTGACCTGGTCATAAAATAGTATCAGACTGGTAAGAGGACCTCTCTAAACTGCGTGCAAAGTTCAGTCAGAGAAATTAAAGAGAGAATCAAAATACAACTGTGTGGATATGTAATGGTGAAAATTCATAAAGGAATAAGCAGTTCCTACTTATGTTTAAAAAAACGAAACAAAAAAAGCTAGTGTATGATGAAGGTATCAGAGTGCTACCGAGCACTGACAGCCAAAGTAAATAAAATGCCATTGGGAAGAGGCGAGAGAATTAGGGGCATTGCCACAGTAAGTGCAACCCTCCTGCAGCGAAAACTAGAAAACGAGGACAATTTTCAGGCTAAGATTTGTATTCATAGGCTAAAGGGGGTGTTGCAAAGAAAGCTGCCCATTTAAGCATCTGTTTAAGCAGCGTCTCATAAGTTCGCCAAGTTGGCAACAATGAGGTGAACTGAAGTGTGAAGATCACTGCTGTGAGTGAGAAGGGTGTCAGGCACCAAAGCTGACTGTATGCATTTACATGTAAATAATATGAACAAATATCCAAATCCCAAAATTGAAAACCAAATACCTCCCCAACAAACAAATATGCAAACAGTCAAATACTCAGCTCCACCTTAAGACCAAACAGATAAAGTATCGTCCTATGACGATGATAGTACATCAAATTGACAAACTTTGAAACCCATAACAGCACCTTACCATGGTCAATAAGCCAGGCCATACAAAGGGTATTGAGCTTCTCATCAAAGAACTCGACTCCCTGCAGGAAAAAGGATAAAATATAATCACAACAATTTCCTGGTTATCTACAGTCAAATCGGGCCTGATAGCATTTTAGCTAATGTTGGTGTTTTTACACATGGTGTTAATTAAGGATGACATTTAAAACATGTTATATGGCTTGCAGCTGTCTTTCCTAGACTCCACGACTCACCAGCTGTCCTGCCAGCAAGGGCATGTACTCTATGATGGCAAGGCGAACCCTCCACTTTGCATCTTCTGCCAACTCCACAATGGCCGGCAGCAGTGACTGAGAGAGCTGTCGTATGCCAATCACCTCGTTCACACAGTCAAGGTTGGAGATGATGTTCAGACGCACCTCAGGGCACTAAAACAGACGAATTACGAGAGATAGGTTAAGGTCATGCCAGCCTACTGTCATCAAATTCTGATTCATTTCAAACCCGATATAATCGAAAATGTAAAACTTCTTAACCTACATATTTTACACTTAAGAAGAAGAAAAAAAGACCAATCACATATTATGTATCCAACTATGCTAACCCCATCAAAAAAGACCAGACTGCCAAGAGGTTATGTCTTACAAATCGGAACCAATGTTTATTATAAAGAGCCTGAAATTAGGGCTTGCGTTTTTTCAGCTTTGAACAGGATATTAACTGGAACAGCAAAAGTACACAGCTAAACTTTTTAAATCAACATACTTTAAACTCCAGAAACCACAAATTGAAGAATGATTTGACACATTCAGTCACACTAACTTAAGCTGAGACAGAGCAGTAGCTGAACAAGTCACAGAAACTATCTGAAATCTGTACAGTGTCTCCCTTTCCTCAGATAAATGTACTTTGATTTGAAATTTGCAAGTCAAAGCTGTCAGTTTAGACATTAATCTAATTAGTCACTTAGTCTTGTGTTTGTGCCGTGAGGAAAATGGGCCGTCTTTAAATAGGACTAGAGGAAGAGAGTTGAGGAACTTAAAGCATAAGCCGTCCAAAACACTGATACACGTTTGTCTCCGACCTGCCAAACTTGTGTCTGATATCAATATTCACTAATGTAATGGGACTATGTATTAATGTGGGAAGATGTGAGTGAGCTATTCTTCAACATGAACCTAACACACTTAGAGGAACAATGTAAATCAATATTCAGGAGCTAAAACACATTAACCTAACACAGAATCAGGACTGCTCTACAATTTGATTCTTGCAGCAGCTTCTTTGAAAAATGATTACAAAAGTAATACTGACAGTTGCAATTTAATCAGCAAATATCCACAATTATTCCTTATTACTGAAAATACAATCAGAATGCATCAAGCAGTAACCCATTTGGCTAAGCTGTGTCTGACTTAATTATGCTTTCCTCAAGACAGCAGCCAATCAGTCTTCCAATTGTAAGGTCTCAGTTAGGCTGCCAACTGCATGAATCATCCTCCTACCCAGCCAGGTGGCAGCCAGGTACATCTGGTGGCTGCAGCTAAGTGGCTTTGCTGTCTAAGACATGCTGATCAAAGAAGGCCAAAGAACTTGGTCAAATTGGGCTGCCTTGTAAGCAGCTTTTGTTTACAGTGGTACCAAACTACAACTGTGCCTTGTGGATTTCCAAAGCCAGCTGTCTAATATAAAGAAACCACAATTAAAAATCTGCATTTCCTTTACCTCGTCCTTGAGCTGAGCCAGAAATAGAGGCAGTAAGTGCTCTATTGTGTTGTCCTTGCCCAGGATGGTTGAAAGTCCCATAATGACTGAGGCCAGAGCCGATTTCACATGCTGGTTGGTGTCTGAAACAAGTTCCTAATGGAGGACGGGAAACACAGGAGACAGAGAGATCAGCCCAAACAAATAGTTAACACAAAGTATGTAAATAAACATCAAGACCACTGCAATGGCTCATATTTGCAACGCAGCACACAAGGAGCCTATAATCGACCTGTGTGTAAATACATGGTAAAGTGAACTTAATACTAGTGAGAATTACAGTCATTGCATCTAACAACTGTGCGTGGAAACTTAAAATGTGATGTAGACAGAAACAGAAATGGGTGTACATAAACAAGCAAAGAAATCGCTTGTTATCTAAATGCTCATGTTTACTTGTGTTTTCAAACCAGTATTACATGGAAGCCTCTAATGAACTATAAAACCTTTGAAAAATTATTTTCCCTTCCCAGAACATATATCAGCACACCAGGCATTTCAATCTACCAATAAAATCAACTCTGCAGTGGGAGTGATGGTATGTGTGTGCCAAGTGCCCGTGCTATGACGTTTATTACATTTTTCCAGGGAAGTGTGTTTGTTGCTACCTGGATGGCTTTTCCCACTGCTGTATGTATGTTTACAGGACAAACACAGACTTCTTATGACAGTCATGCAGCTTGCTCTCTTTCAAACACACACCAAAAAAAAAAAAAAGTACAGTTCCAGGAATTCCACTGTGAGGCTACCTGTATTTCCACTACCCTTACTGACACAATAGTTCGTTACAACACAATAGTGCCACCTGCTGCTTAAAACTTGAACAACACTGGCATGTATAGTCTATAAAACATAACCACAAAACAGGCCTTGACATCAATTTAAAGGAATTCAGAGATTTGCTTCCAAACAGACTAAATAAATAAATGATAACATGGTTTTAAAAAAAGTGCGATAAATGAGAAAAACCTGAATTATTTATTACTAGATTAATTTTCTCAATCTCTTATATTCTCTAGAATATAAGAGATATGGATGCCACCTTTTCAACATCATGACTTCATGACAGTGTAACCATTATCTGCCCCAAACACTACATTATAAGATGCAGAGCTCATAATTAGATTCTCCTGCTATTCTTACAGGCTACGGATTAACTGTTAACTATGTCTTTGTCTGAGAAATGGATCTTCCCTGCAAAAACAGCCCGGTGCTCTTATTCAAAATTCTTAGGTTTACACAACCAAACATTTTACTTTTTGTGAAGGTGATGGCAGACTAAGGGTCACCAACCAAATATGTCTGCTCAGTGAACACTTTATACAAAATAGTCTCCTTTTCCCCTCCCTCCACAGGAGACAACTAAGATTCAAGGATTATCCACACTTTAAAATCTGTCAGCAATGGCATTGGTCAACCCCCCCCCACCACCACCACCACCAAAATAAATAAACACATATGCATTCAAAAGTGCTTTAAAGGAACAATAAAAATATAAGCTTTTATTTGTTTTTCTTGCTATACCAGTGAACACAAAACTTTTGTCTTACTGACAAGAAATATCACACTGCAGCTGACAGAAAAGTTTATTTATTTTTACCTTGACGCAAGGCAAGATGTGAGTCATGATGATCTGCTCACGATTGTCCTCTGGAAGGTTCTCGCAGAATTCTGACAAAGGGAAAAATACATCATCAAAATATAGAAAGCAGTGGTCAAGAGGCTGAATCAAGTTCGGCCAGTGCGATTCATTTCAAGAAAATCTCCTACCTTTGACTTTGTTGGCTGCAGCCGCACGGACCTCAGCTTCACAGTCCTTCAGAAGATTCTGGAAAGCTGGGACCAGGTCGTTCTTTGTGATCTCTGGGCCCACTGCTTTCTGGAGCTACATTCAGACAGAAATCAATTAATCTCCATTTACTAAGTAAGCATGTGACACAATTCCCAGTGTCTTCCAGTAAAAAGGTCACTGGAAGATACTGGGAGGTTTTAATGTGGCTAAAAGTTCACATTGTGATATTATGAGCAAACAACCTGACTCAAAATTCTCAACACTGATAGTTAAGAGGTTTCAATGAATATTAAGATGGAAATAAACTTTACGATTTCTATGTATAAAACAGATTTTTTTAATGTACGTGCCATGGCCTGGGTCTATCACCTGGCACCTTATCCTCTTAATTTTGCTGACCCTGTATAGCCGTGTATTGCATGGATGCATGTCAAAGCTGCAGTCTTGCTAAATCTTCGGCTTAACTGGAAACTGACTTTTTAAAATGTACAATACTTAAATCTTTTCTGCTGCTACTTATAATCTGACAGGTAAAACTCAAAATAGCCTCTGAAATAGGGCTGTTCAAGCTAATAAATATTTACTATGCATTTTTCCTTATATCACAACTGTTTTATTGCCAATAAAAACACATGTTTTTTATTTGCTCTAGAACTTACTAAACACATCAAAAACATGGTGTTATTGTAATGAAAATGCAAAGATAAAGCTCCAAATATTACAAATCTTAATTAAAGCCCACTGGTAAAAGATTTTAATTACCTACTAGTAATGTTTGTGGGCTTATTTAAACTTGTGTCACCTTCATAATAAAGCTCAATCGAGTTTTGCAGCTGCATAGATTCTTTTGATCAAAAATGGCTCAATGACCTAGCTGAATGCATGTGATTAGTTGTTCCCACGGCAGCATGGCAACAAAGAACTTTAATTCAGCTCAAGTCTAAGAGAGCCACCTTTAAATCTCTCCATTCTGTTTTTGCTCTTAGTATTTTTTCTGAAAGTTTTAACAGGAAGTTAAGATTTAATCTCAGCTACTTGTTTGAAGATGTTGGGTTTGTTAATCATTATTATTCCAATGACACCTTTGCTCAGTAAATATGCAGCACAAATGTTTGGACAGGGGTGGTTTATTTAATGATGTGATGTCAAACACTTCTTTGAAAGCACTACATGTGTCTAAACTAAGATTACTAACAAGTATCAAAGAAATACAGCAGATTAACATTGAAATGTATGAACCTTTTACTGTTGTTGGTTTTATATCCAGTAAAAGAAAAACAGTCAACTCCGCTTCAGAATTACTCTATATCAAAAAAGTGCCCTATTTAAAGTTGGTTTTAAACAGAATTTCCAAAATGTTAATTCTACATTTAAATCAAAGAAGTTGTTTTTCAGTTTACCTCAGAGAACTTGTCAGCAACCATGTAACGGACCCTCCAGGACTTATCTTCTGCAGCCTGACGTAGGGTTGGCATCACCAGGGTCTCCAGATCCTCCTGAGGCAGCAGAGTGGCAATACTGACACAAGCCTCCACTGCAAGCAGCCGCACTGAGTCCTGATGAAGAAAGATGGGATCAGTTTGGCCTCCCAACAGGCAACGACACCAAGAATTGACTACCCAAAATAAGAACACTGCAGTTCAATGGATTTTTTTTTTTTTTTGGATGGATGTTCATACCTGCTCATCAGAGGCCAGGGCAGTGAAAAGGGAAATTATGTCACTTTTTACATACTCCAGCTCCAAGACTTTGGCAAATTCCCCCAGTTTGGATGCTGCAGCACGACGCACCATAGGAGTGTCATCTGAGCACAAGGTGCGAAAATGCCTAGAAATAACAACAAACATCAAATGAAACCTTGTTAGAAGACTAAAACAACCACCAAGTGACTCATTACAAGCAAATAAGTTAAGAAAAAAGGATTTGGAGGAATTTAAAAATCTCTCCACTTTTCAAGAAGCCACTTACTGGCGAATCTCAGCCTTGACGGTGCTGGAAACACGAGGATAACAGACGCTAAAGAGGCCACAGGCAGATGTGCGAGAAGTGAACCAGTCACCACTGGCCAACCGCTTCACCAAAGGCTCAAAGTGGACCTCCAGGTCAACTGGAGAGTGCTCCTGAGAGATCTTTCGCAGGGACTCCACAGCTTTGTCTCTGACTACTGTCTCTTCCACTGTCGCTAGGCTCTCCAGAGGAGGCTAAACATCAAGAAGAAATAAGTGGAGATCAACTTAATCCACACTGATGATGGAAAAGCATCACAAATAAACATCTCACAAAAACTCTATATAGCAAATATGATACAATAGGCATTAAGGGGTTACTCACAATGAATCTCTAGATGCTACATAAATACTAACAAATGACTGGCTGCATAGGATTGCTTACAGTCTGAATTTAGAAAATGTACCTTTCAACAAACTGAAAATTTATACATGGTTGTGATAAAACAATTGTATAGAATATGATGTACTGCTAATTCCAAATTTAAAAATCTCTTTACAACAAACAAAGAAAAGTTAGGAAAATCATCAAATCTTAAGAGCTGAAATGTCAGTCGATTACTTTTATTTTTGTCGTCACAAACATGATCATCTTTGATCCTAAGTCCACAGGTCAGTCCTATGGTGAAACTGTTGAGCTGAGGGACTGATGTAATTGTGTCAACAGTTTGTTATTACTAGTCTAAATCCAGTAAATGAACTATGTGTGGGTTAAGATGTGTTTAGATACTAACCTGACTTTAACATTAGCATTTGGCCCACTCTTGAAAAATACGTTGATGCAAAGTTCATGTGTAGTAAATTGACTTTTACATAAACTAGCTAATTCTAAGGAAATGTCAATACAGATTTAATATAATGGGGAATGCATCTCCTTGCAAGCATGTGTTTACAAAAAAAATCTGAAGCTTGTAGACTTACCAGAAGACAGTGGACATACTCTGGACCTCCCACCAGCATAGTGAAATTGCCAAGCTGTTCAGCCAATGCCAAAAGCACCTCATCTTCATCATAGATGGTGTCTGAGGGTGAGAGAAGGACTGTAAATCTACATGTGGATTACTGGCAGCCTCAGCAACTACAAGGCCCAGTTTTAAGTGCAACACATTCAGCGCTTTAATATAAAACTGCTTTTATTACCTGTGAGGAAAGGGAGGAGTTCAGTTCGGGTCCTCTCTACACCCAGGGCCAGCGCAATAGTGGACAGCTTCTTGATGCTGTTCAGACGCAACTGGAAGAAAAATGGAAAATTAGTGATGGATTCAGAAACCCTGAGCCAATAACAAAATAAATAAATAAATACAACCCTATAATTCATACTGTTAACCCAAGAACGCGTATTAGTGTTATCATCTGGTTTAAAATTGCGTCACAAGTTGCTAACTAAAGCGACCCAGCGTTTCAAATTGCTTGCTAGAAGGCAAAGCTTTCCACTGACTGATAGGAATAAATTGCGTGATCAGCCGTGATCTATACCCACTGCGGCCTCAAACGCCCCGCTGTTGTGATTCCTTAGTTGAACGCTCATTCGGCTAGCTTGGCTAGACATTAGCTAGCAGCTAAATGAATGACCTAGTTTGTCAATCTTCGTGATAATATATTAAAATGTACATCTGCGTAAAAACCAACTCAAAGAGCGGTATATTACTGTCGACAACAAACTAGACTAGCCGGGTAGGGTGGGCCCGGCAGAAAATTTCTGATAGGCCCAGACCGAGAACTAGCTAACAATCTGACGACTAAGAAATTATGCCAAACGCTTTGATCTTTAATATAAAAAAAACAATAATATTAAAATCAGGGTTCCTACCTGAACGTCCTCATTTCGCAGTTCATCAATGAGAACGGCGATAGGATAAAGAGAATCGTCTCCATCAGCTCCTGCCATTTTGGATACTGTTGCAGTTACCGAATGGCGCTGCGGTGCTACACTACGGGGTTTCTGCCAGAAAGCAGCAGCTGCAGGGCCCTCCCCTTCTCGGAGCTTGCTTCTTCTTCTACCTTTGGCGACTTTCAAACCAGCCTAGATGTGTTTTATTGCCACCTACTGGACTGGAGAATATTACAATAAACTAGGGTTTTGTTTATTTTTTAGCTCAATCAGTCTCTCTTTCTTCCCCTTAAAGACCTCTTTCTTCTTCTTTAAACTGCTTATTTAGGAGGCGGATCACCTGCCTCCATATCACCCTATCCTCAGCATCTCTCATCATTACATCCATGAATCTCTGAGGAATTCCTTATCTGTTCCTGCTTTGCAAAGCCTGTAATTTTTTTTAAAGTCATTCATACAATCACTGGTACAGAAAATACATTAAATATCGCAAAATAAAAATTTTATTTTTATGTAAATGAAAAAGAACCACGGAAAACAAACTAAAGTATTATTACAATTAATAAAAACAGTATCTCTGGGAATGAATAAGGTTGTACATGTAGTTCAAAATAATCAAGACTGTACAAAAGAGTATTAGGGCCACAGAAGGTAGAAAAAAACTAAGGGACAACAAATTTTTTACATTAAAGTGGCAAATTGACACACAAAAGCTATCACCTAACCTAAACGAGTCTGTTATTTTCTTCTGAATGGACCCATTTCATTACAAGGTCTCTTCAAAGTCTGGAAGTTTATAATGTGGTGACTCTGTGCTAAAATCAGCATTTGTTTGTTGCTTAATCCAATTAAAATGTATAATATAAGGTTTAACATAGAAGATTTTGAGGAGTGTTTTGTTGTTTTTTAAATTTATTTTATACCCGTCCCTTCCCTCTTCCTTCAGTGACCCTCTTAAGAATTACTTTTATTTTGAAAATTATAGAACCGGATATTTTCCCGGATATTCTAGTCACAGCAGAACAAGATGGCGTCTCAGCAGCCGCAACCAGGAGGGTCGATGTCTCAGGCCGGATTACAACAACAGTCTGCTTCAATGCAGCAACAACAACAGCAGCAGCAGCAACAACAACAACAACAACAGCAGCAGCAACAACAACAACAACAGCAACTGAGTCAACAGCAAGACTTTGACCCAGTTCAGAGATTTAAGATGCTTATACCGCAGCTAAAGGAGAGCTTACAGGTAAGTGCTGCGCATGTAGCTGGCTGAAGATGCTAACCCTCACATACTGTTCGTTTTGACATTTAACAGCAGTAAAAAACAAAACAAATTTAATTATTTTAGCCTGAAATTTGATACCTTTCCCGAAAGTTTCCCAGTATACATAAAAATATATTTTATAATTCGATACTGTTGCACAGGTGCTTCAAATTTTTGTACAATGACGTTAATCCCGATCTATTGAGGTGGATTTTAGATCCACCAATGTGGTTCTACTTCAATTAAACTGTGATTTTAGTGAATATGGAAACCGTGAAACTGTACATCCCACCCCTCTTGATGTGTATTTTTATTATTTTTATTGGACTCTTATGACGGAGGTCAAAGGGGACTTTCACATTACCATGGGAACTGCCTGCCTCCCAACATATTTGGCCGGGTCCTGTAAAGTCCTGTGTAAATGTGTAGTTAAACAGCCAATCAGTTCTGGAATTATCTTGACATTTTCCTTTGAATAAAATATATTTAAATCGTTTTGACAGTCATGTAAAACCTAAAAATATACTATCTTCCTGTTCTTTGAAACATTAATATGGATCATTAGTCACTAATTCACTATTATCCAAAATCTGTTGTAGACACTTAGGAAGGAATTCTTCGCCTGGCTCAATATTGATCTGAAACATACTGTGAAGGTGTAGAGTGTGAATAAAATTTACTTTACTTCTTTCCAATGCAGAATGTAATGAGAATCGCCTCCCTGAATTTGGCATATAACACGACAATTGACAACGGCATGTAAGTAGCGTCGTTTGTGGCAACCTCTGATCTGTATGTCTCTGTCAAGCAGCCTTCTGATTTATTTCTATGTCTGTCTTTTTTTTCCTTTTGTTTTAGAAAAACCAGTGACACTTCAGTGACACTTCAGCGCTTTGACAAAAGCCTGGAGGAGTTTTATGCCCTTTGCGATCAACTTGAGCTATGTTTGGTAAGATTCAAACAAACAAATAATCCATCATGGAGTAAAAACAGACATCCAGACACATTTATGTGTTGATTTTTGTGAGTGTTTTGTCATTTCTGTAAGAGATCATAACTGTACCCCTAAAAACTAAATATGACTGTAAACCTTTTTTCTTACAAAACATTACAAATATTTAAATTGGGTGTAAACCAATCTCATTGTGATATGTTTTAATGACTTAAACAGATGAAAAAGAACTTAACTCAAGACTGACTATTAAAAAAAAGCATTAACATTAAAGAAGTTATCAGTCAAATCTAAAAGACCTTTTAGAATGTAACTCCCGCGATAAACGAAGGACCACTGCACTGTATCTACACTTAAGATTTCCTCCACAAACTGAATTTTTTCTTCTTCTCTGTGCAGCGACTAGCATATGAGTGCCTCTCACAGAGCATCGACAGTGCCAAACACTCACCCAACCTGGTCCCAACAGCCACCAAGCCAGACACCGTCCAGACAGAGTCCATGTCATATGCCCAGTACCTTGGCATGATCAAATCTCAGATCTCCTGTGCCAAAGATATCCACAACGCTTTGCTGGAGTGTTCTAAGAAGATTGCAGGAAAGGGACAGCCTCAAGGAATCATATAGATTTGGACTGATGGTTACAGCTCTTTATGCACCAGGTGTTTTGTAAAAGGTGACAGAATTGTAAAATATTTACTTCTCACTTTCATGCTACATTGGCCATGATGATGATTTATGTCAGCAGGTCAAAAGGTCATGTATATTTGGTGGAGCGTGAAGTTGTGTTTTTGCCACCACTTTGTAAATAATTCTGACAGACGTTATGTTGGAAGATGACCAGCAGGTGGCGGCAGAAGCGCAGGTGAAGTCTTTTATAACACGTTTGTATTCGCTAATAAAATCTTTCTACTTACCGGTATGTTTGCTGAAATTTTTCATGTTTCTTAAGGATGTGACTTTCAGATACCGTTCCTCTGCTGCAATTAGCTTTTTTAAGCTTGTCACTTCTTCTTTTGTCTCTCACTTATCCAGTTTCCTAATGTTTTGAAGGACAAGCTGGACCCAATGTAGAAATATGCAAGTTTTCTGCTAATATATCTTTGGGAATCACCTTGTTGGTGAAAAAAATAGTATTTAATGTCAACATATGTTATTGTTGGGATTTTTCATAAATTCAGCTAAAGAAATGTGAATAAATTGTGTTTTTATGACAGGCTGCAAATGAGTGTCTAAAAATAATATTTAAAATTGTTTTGCTCATTTGTCTGTGAAGGCTCAAACATGGTTCATCCCTTGAATATGGTGCCTTTATGCTTGAATAAGTCAGTATTAAGTGGCTTAACAAAAAAGCACTTCTAAAACAATGGTTCAGGCATAAGGACTGGACTGAAAATGACTGAAAAAGCAGCCAATGTACAGAGCTACAGAGTAAAGGTCTGAGCCATTAGAAGCAAAATATAATGAAATGAAAGGTGTTTCAAGACTTTTGCACAGCACTCTATATTTACATACCATCATGCTCTTTTGGCCCTTGTGCTGTGTATTCAGAGGGTGAATGAGGACTTTGTTAACAGGTCAGGTTTCTGCAGCTTCTTCCAATTGTATCTGAAGCTCTGGGATGTATGCAGTCTGATATAGAAACATGTGAGAGGCACGCTTGCAGCTGTGTAACATCTCAGACCAATCTGAGCTACTGACAAGTGCTTAGATCCAAAAATACCACCCCCGGTCACTCTTAGAGACAAGGGCTTCATTTCGACACCGGCTATGCTATGTTATTCAGTATTCAGACCTGACTTCCAAATATTGAGGATAACCTTTGTATATACTTAAAAAAAAAAAAAAAACCCCAACAGATTAGTCTTATCACTTTTATTTTCAGTTGATACATTTTCTTCACTGTTAAAGCTCGTAAAAATACACAAATCACTGAGAAAAATTCACACGTCGACAGTTTGTGAACGGAGTTCATCAGATGAAAAGCGAGACAACACCAAATTAACAATATAAAAAGAGAAGGGTAATAGTTCTTTTTACATAAGATTACAGCAGATAAAGTACATATCTGTCGCATCAGGTACAAGACAACATAATCTCAGACAAAACAGGTATGATCTAAGTGCATTAGCGCATTCCACACAGCTCAGTAATTCACTATGTTCTCTCCGGTCTGGCTGCATGACAATATTAAAAAAGACAATACGAGAAACTGGTGAAATCAACTGCGTTTTGAATGTGTTACCCCAATATGATGACATCACTACATCCTCAAGGAAAAAAAATATAATGAAACCAAGCATATTCAAAGTGCACTATAACTGCTTTTGCAACTTCAATGCATTACATTTCTATATCGTTAATGCCCCAGAGATATAAACATTTTCTAGTTTTTAATAATTCTTTTGTCTCATGTAGTGCCAAACGCCTTACCATTTATGTGTAGCAAATAGTGCACCGATTCAAACTAAGTGCTGAAAAATGTTTAGCATTCTCATAGTTGTGCAGCATGTTTCAGAAAATGTGCAGCAGTAGTGTGAAACGTAAGTAACTGAGCCAAAATATTGAAAAACCAGACACAGCTTGACCTTTTAAAATCCAGGTCAGTGGTCTGACTGTGTTTATGGGTAAGAAGGGCACCAGTTTGTACTGTATGCTGTTTAAAAACAAACAACTTTATTGCACACTGCTTCGTCGTCCCTGAGCTCTCACTTTTTCTGTTTTCCTTTAGCCTTGCTCCCTGGTTGGTCTCTGCAGGAAACACCAAAACAAAGACAAAAATTAAATACGTATCTTCCATATGTTTGTCATTTGATGCTGATCTGGAGTTTCTCAACTGTCTGCAGCACTACATAATAATCCAATAATAATCCAACCTGTGGTCCTGCTCAGGACCAGTGAGGGCTGCCTGGTGAACAACACGGGGTTGTGGTTCGTTCAAGCGAGACATGGGCCCGGTTTGCTGAAACTTGGACACTTCCTGCTGCCACTCATCATCAAAAGACTGTGCTTCAGCTGAGGGTGAGGAATTATTATCGTGTTAGGCAGACTCAGGGCCTAGAAAGACCTAAACAATGGCATTTCATAGTAGTATAACATTTTTATCTGAATTTTTTTTAAACAAAGTTTTCATGGAACTTGTTGGTAACGCTTTATAATACCGCCCGCTACTAAGGACAGATTGAATTAAAAATGTAAAGACAAGCTGGTCATCTCCTGGACTTCTGTGCCCTAAATTTGGCGTTGTAAAAGCCGTTTACATTTCTTCACCCGAAATGTTCTGATCACTTTAAACAACTGCTGTGTAGAATTCAATGACATCTAGTAAAGTTACAGGCTGAGACCAATCAAGTGTACCTCCTTCGCTGTTTTTAATCATTTAGATGAGACTATAGGGCGATGTGCACAGGATATACGCTGCCTCTCACCCTATGACAGCTCGGGAAAAACTCTGACCTTGAACTGGAATACCAGAAGAAAATTGATGGATGGACTGAAGGATGGGTCTATGGTATAGGTCAGATTTTGTGTCAACATTAAAATGTAAAAGTCCCTACAGAAAGTGTTTGATTTATCTGTACATCTACCAAGTAAACACAAAGAGCTCTTATTAAGCAATCCTGTTATTACGTAGTATTATGAACACTGCATTCCAGTTTAGCTGATACATATCCATTCCTACACACCTGCCCTTTAAGACTTTACACGACTCAGTTGGCATGTTATTTATTAAAATAAAAATATTTAAAAATGAGAAAAAAACTAAAACTAAGGACATAATTACCCTGTAATTAAATGGAATTTCAGTGTATGTTATATGGTATTACAATGTATTTTATTTACCTACAGATACTTCAAGGTAGATGCACAATAAATGGTAAATGGCCTGTATTTATATAGCGCTTTACTAGTCCCCAAGGACCCCAAAGCGCTTTACACATCCAGTCACCCACCCATTCACACACACATTCACACACTGGTGATGGCAAGCTACATTGTAGCCACAGCCACCCTGGGGCGCACTGACAGAGGCGAGGCTGCCGGACACTGGCGCCACCGGGCCCTCTGACCACCACCAGTAGGCAACGGGTGAAGTGTCTTGCCCAAGGACACAACGACCGAGACTGACGGAGCCGGGGCTCGAACCGGCAACCTTCTGATTACAATAATAATAATAATGGATTGGATTGATATAGCGCTTTTCAAGGCACCCAAAGCGCTTTACAATACCACTATTCATTCACTCTCACATTCACACACTGGTGGAGGCAGCTACTGTTGTAGCCACAGCTGACCTGGGGCAGACTGACAGAAGCGAGGCTGCCATATCGCGCCATCGGCCCCTCTGGCCAACACCAGTAGGCAAGTAGGGTAAAGTGTCTTGCCCAAGGACACAACGACCAGGACAGAGAGCCCAGGGATCGAACCGGCGACCTTCCGGTTACAGATGCGATTCCCAACCCCCTGAGCCACAGTCGCCCAAGGCGACTCCCAACTCTTGAGCCACGAATAACAACAAGTCAGATTTTTTTTTTAAAGAAAACAAAGAAATAATTACATTGTAAGTAATTTTAAGTAATGTATAAGTAATGTCATAAAAGATGTAAGGGGCCAAGATGAATCCACTCCATTACAAATTTGTAACGTTGTTTGTTGTTCCAAAAGATTATGATAAAATTACACACAAAATTGCTTACACTGTACTAAAATTACTTTAAGTATATTTTATGTCTCATTTCCTGTAAAATAACTGACGTTACATAACACTTAAAAATACTTATGCATTAAGCAAAATTACTTACATTTACTTAGTGTATAGTTTTTTCTTTGTTTCTTGTAAAAATCTGACTTGTTGCCACCTTACTGTAGTGTACCTACTTTTAACTTTTTGTATAAGTAAAATGACATTGTAATTTCAAATAAAATACACGGAAATTCCATTAAATTACAGGGGAATTACGCCCTTAGTCTAGGGTCGTATTATAAAGTGTTACCAACTTATCCAAACACACCATAAAACTATGGTGGTACGCTTAAAAAATTGAGGGAGAATACATTTTTGCAGCCTTTACATACAGAAATAGTAAAGTTATAACATACATTCATCCATATTTTGAAAGTCCTGGTTGAACTCCTTCTCTCCTGTTTTCTTGTTGTATTTCTTCTCAACAACATGCCCCCTGTCCTGGATGTGGTGTCCGATTTTCATCTTCTCGAGACCACTCTCAGAGTCTCTGATTGCTTGCCGGGTCTCCTTGATCTGGGGCGTGTTAAAAATAAGCACATATCATTAAAGTCATGTGACATAGGAGTTACAAGGAAAGCTGTAATAATACCAATAAAACAAGCTCATATTGAGAGTATATGATAGTCAAAGTGTAGACGTTTCTCATGTTGAAGTGGAAACTTACAGCACTAACATGCATTTAGTTTTGATATAATATAGTACAGTAATACATCCACAGGGTTACTTACCCCTCCTGGGGCACAGCGTGTTGACGAGGTTGCTTGGTAGACCTTGGGAGGCTCATTTCCAACCTTTGAATATGTCATTACTGATGAGGAGCGAAATGAGTGGGTGTTTGAATCTGCGGACTCCTGAAACACACAGAAACAAATACTGTCAGGCAATCGCCTTTTGTATAACATAATTTTCAATATCAATTCAGTTTTAGTTAAATCGTTCCAAATCACAACAATATTTGCTTTAAGGCACTTTATATTGTAAGTTAATAGAGAGAAAACACCAACAATCGGACAACCCACTATTAGCAACCACTTGGCAACAGTGGGAAGGAAAAACTCCTTTTAACAAGAAGAAACTGCCAAGAGAAACAGGCTGAACGTAAACTCACAAGGTTTCTGTGCATTCCCTCCATCCTACTTCTCATGCTGGCCATCATGTTGTCAAACACACCGAAAGGGTTTCTCATCAAGTCCTGCACAGACACAATGGGAAAATAATAACAGTCATTTGACGGCTGGCCTCACATGGGTCACAAAACATTTTCAGCTCATAAACAGCCGCAGCATGCGTACAAACATACATTTAGCACAGTGAAGTCCGTACATCTTACACAGTTGCTGCCCGGGACACATTTTATCACTTCACAATACTGTATCACGTTACCTCCTGGCATTCGTGACTAAAGTTTAAGCAAGTACAGCAGAGGATTCCTTGATCTGGATTTTCCTTGCATAGAGATATTAAAAATGGATAACTTCAAATGTTTCTGTGCTGCTTTTGTCAAGCTGGGTTTTCCCCTAATTAAATGGACCCAGATCTTACAGAAACAGATGCATCATCAGCCTTATACTTCAGAAACTGCAAACCACTATGGTTACATCCTCATAACTTCTCAGAGTAAGACAAAGACCAATCACATTTTTTAAACTACTATTAGCTAGACATAATCTTAATTGTGCCAAACAGCGATGATGATGCCATAGTTGAGACCATTATAAACTAGATTATGTAAAACTACTAAAGCAACCCGCCAGTCATTCCACATACTGGTCACAGAGTTTTCATAGGAATTATTCATTGTATTTTTTTCAGAAGTTTAAAATAGACTCTGTCTTCATGTATTCTGAGTATTGTTACAAGTAATGTATGTGTTTGGGTGTAATCTAGCACCACAATAATATTTATGTTATTAATCATCTCCCAAACACCATTTCATGATTAACTTTGACTTTAAAGTGTTAAAGCCTTGAAAGAGTAATTTGATAGTTTAAATTTGGAGTTCAATTCAGTTTTACAACATTAGGGAAAAACCCCAAACAATATGTTATGAGGAAATACTCAGGGTTTATGGGACTGTGAGGAACCATCCATTACAACTGGTTACAGGGTAAGGGGAAACAGAAGAGAAAAAAGGAGAGCATAGAGAGACATGGACAAGACATTTTTGCAGAGAGTTGGCAGAAGTTTATAGCATGGAGTAGTGGCATATAAATGGATCAGAAGAAATGGTCGATGAGTGCTGGTTCCTGGACAAACAGTAGTGGACAGAACTAGTTACAGACTTAGGAGCACACACATAGCCTATATATGAGAAAGTCACATGAGTTTTAATGAACAAAAGAGAACTCTACTGACCGTATTGTCAATCCCACCAAATGGCAACAACGACCGGCTCATATCCTGGGGAGTCAAACAACACCAGTTTAGCAACACAACTTCACACACAATATTTGAATAATTTGGAACAGTAATAGTAAAAATGTCTGCATTATACACTTGTGATCATAAGTTCACATGTACTTGCCCTCATCACGTTGAATGACATTGTAGAACCTTTAGCACTACTCATTAAATGATTGGTGTATGTATTTATTTGAGCCTATATGCTTCCTTTTGACTCAATGTGGGTTAGAGAAAATCTGTATGCTGTGCAATCATTTTACCCTGGAAAAAAAACCCAGTTCAAACAAATCATTAAAAGCCTCAAATTAGCATGACATTGATGCCCATGATGAGTGTGTGTAAACTTTGGACAACAACTGTACATACATGTTCTAGCTCAGTGATATGTTGCTACATACAAAAACTGTAGACTTTCTGTGTTTGCTGTGGTTATTGCCAGTAGCTGTTAGATTTTCATACATCAGTATGTAAGCCCTTGACACAGTCACACACAACTCCCCACATAGCTCAAAGCACAGGCGTTCAAGGCCTTGAATCTTCTGGAAGTGAAAGGAGTGAGAAACCAGGAGGGGCCGGCCTGCAGGCTTCATTCAGAGTCTGTGTTCCCTCGGCCAAAATCACAGGTGTTTGTGACCCTTTGACCCTGGATAAACATCTCAACTGCCATCATGATGTGTGCCAATGGATTTTCAGTGAGTGTGATGCACAGTGGTATTGTGCGTGATCAGTGGGGTGTTGAGTGACTTGTGTTCCAAGTGTAATTGGGTCGCATTGCCAGAGATTAGTGTGGCTTGAACACTGAAACTGAGCTTCATTCATTCTAGGAAGGCTTCAGTGGACAGGGTGGACCACTGAGGACAGGAATCTCACAGCGGTCCCAGAGTCCAAGGCTGCTCTCTCAGCTCTTTTCAAAGGTCAAGCTGATGTAAAATGCTCCTGACCCGTATCTATGAGGCCCTCACAGCCATTTTTATCCCACAGTGGCATCTGTGAACTAATAAATGCCAGTTACATATCTGCCAGCATTATATTTAGACCAGGGTTGAGCAGAGGAGAGACTGAGGGTGAAAAATAATGTGGTCTACATGTTACACATTATTTTTGGCTGGTGGATAGCTGAAAATTGATCTTTTCTGTCTGTCAGTTTGATATTAAACCTACAACTTTGCATCCCGAGGCAGGCTGCAGGAACCAAAGAAGTGATAAATCACCAGAAAGTTTTTTGTTAAATTTGTTCTCTCAGAGCTAAACGACTACAGAGAAGGTAAAGAGGCACTGAGTCAGGTGACTAACATTAATAGGCGAATAAAGCCAACTTTCTACATTTTTATAGATTTTTTTATTCAGTGTAAACAGAATATTAATCAGCAACAAAAAAAAGAGCTCACACCTTTGTAACCCTAACTAAACAGAACCAACTGTAGAATTACAGTGAGGCTTGATTGTCAGTGATACTTTTGTAAACAAATGCCTTTATGAAGACATGTTTTGAAATGTAATATAAACCCGGTGGTTGATATTGGCAAGCGACAGAGAAATGTGAATACTCAAAGCAGCCATGGAAGGTAAGGCAGGACTTACTGTCCTGCTGAGAATCTAATGCTTGGTAAGCGAATACAAGAAGTACAAGCCTTCCAGCATTTATGTTGTCAGTGTGTGTGTGCCATTGCATCCATGTTACTCTGTAAGCTGCGACTGTGCGTAATTATGCTTGTGAAGATGTTTTATTGATGTATTTTTGCGTGCACATTTGTGCCTGTGATATTGGAGAACAGTTAGAGGGAGCGAGTGAGCTGTCTGTCGTGCAGCCGCTAATTGCAGCACCATTGCCAAGGCACATTCTGCCAAACAGATGGATGAAAAGAGCAACAATGAATAAGCCGAGTGTCCGTGACATCTGTACATACAAGCCACTGCAAAGACAATAACACAGCTGCACAGCTTCAGACCACTCTTGGGCGGCATTTCTCCTTATCTTCAGATAAATGAGGCAAACCAGAGACTTAATTTCATATGTCTTACCACACAGTAGGTCTTCTGATTGTTGTTTTAACAAAACAGTGTAAGAGAACGCTAACACAACAGGTTTCTGTAAACCAGATTTGCTGTTAGAGGAAACAACAGAGCAGCACAACAGCTTTCAGTGTAGCCCCTTTCTTGTCCTTGACTTGAAGGAGGAAGTGTCTGTTCTGTTATGTGTAGACTATAACAGGGTGAATGAAGATCCACCGTTCGATGTTTATTCAGTGCCCCAGGCTGATGAGCTCCTGGACCAGTTAGGGTTTTCAAAACCCTGTGTTTGGAACACTGTCAGATTTGACATCTCAGCAGAGTACAAGCTGAAAGCCGCTTCTTTAGTCTGTCATTTTGTGGTACTCCCTTCTAAATTTTCTGGGTCTCCATGATGTGTTGTATCCACATGCAGCATACACTGCACATATCTGGATGATGGTAGGATTCCAAGCAAATGCTGGGAGAAACATGACATGGTGCATGATGGGAAGCATTATCCAAAGTTAAAGTTAACTCCAGTAGTCACTGGGACATTTAAAAAAAAAGTCTGATTAAAAAAAAAGAAAAAAAGAAAAGAAAGGTTTTTAAAAGACCTAAATTCCTGGGATTTGTAAGTTATGAGTGGGTGTTTTTTCCCTGAACTGCACAGCTCTAACAAGGCCCCTGACCAACCTAACTAAGATTGACTCAGATCTGGTGAAGCAGCCACTCTGTAGAGAACCACACCTCCGCTCACCTTACCTCTCTCCTATTTATTCTGCAGGCTGATGCTTTAAACAAGAGGGTGAAGCAGTTCAGAGCAATCCGTCAGTCCCACTTTCTAGGATTTGCCTTGTATCCATGACCCCCTGCAGTGCCTCCACTGCTTGAAGGAAACCTAGATCACCTGGTGGTTCTGTCTTTTCAGTGTTTTAAGCTCAAGGTGGTCTATAGGCTGTGCGTGCAGATAGCTGTGGCAGACTTCCTCTCCCACTCTCATTAGACAAGTAGTAAGAGCTTCCCTCTCAGCTGGCATTAGCTAGTTAAAGGTATGGTGCTAATAAAGAGAAAGCAGACAGCTGGCGATTCAGGGCAGGCTTCTGATGTAAGTCATTATCAAAGATATAAATACAGGCTCTCATGAGGTAGTGGGATCAAAGCAGGTGACGGGAACTAAGTTTGACTAAAAGCAGGCAGTGGAGGGGCGATTTGGAAAAGGTTAACGGGTGCAGTAGCAGGTCTAAACTAACCCTTGGCCTATCTACTCGTTATTTCATTACATCGAGGACAGTTAACATCAAAAAGTTCCGGTCATCTGGTCAATGAATACTGTCTAACCATCATATCTTGAGGAAATATGTTGCAAAGCCATGGCCTTAAGCTCAGGGTATAAGACAAATTGCATGCAATAAAAGATTATTGCATGCAATTGCTAATTAAATGCAATGCTATTATTGGGATAGCATTGCATTTAATGATGACAGACCAGCTAAAGTAATATCTAAATAAACACTTATCTTCAGCAGAGAAAAGCAGAGTTCTTTGGGGTCATATGCCTTGGAGTTTTCAAGCTTTAAGACTGTGCATGTTTTTGCAAGAAAGCAGTGTGTCAGTGGAACAATGCACTATAAATAGGGCTCTTCAGGGCTAGATATAACTGTCCTGAGAGGCCAAGGGGGTTGCCCTTTCCCAAAACCAAAGACTCACATGGACCCATACCTCAGTGAGAGGTGCCAGTGGCAGGCTTCCAGTATAGCCTTAGTAAACTCAAAATACCAGCCATCTGTGGTTATAAACTCACAGATCATAAGTGTTACACTTAAGCAGAGGCTTCATTCATTTCCCTTGTAGAGCTAAACTGGTGGTGTCTATTACATGTTAGCTGAGTTTACAAGTTGACGAAACACGTTCTCACCCTGTGTTCGTTTCTCAGTGGATGGGATGAACTGGGATGTTCTACCATCTCGTGGCCACGGTTTCTCCCATCCATTAGACTTGGCATAAGGGCCCCACCGAAAGGCTCGGAGAAGCTACGCATCATCTGCCGCATATGCTCCCTATGTGCACGGAAAGGATCCCTGTGGGAAAGGAAGAAGTAGTAAAGACAAAGTGTGTCTCAATATTCGCTAAGGAAAAGAAAAGGAAAAGAAAAAACAGAAATAAAAAAAGATTTATGTTTACATGTCAGAATGACTTACATCTTTTAGTTACATGAGCTTGAAACACATTATAGACAAAGTCTTTACTGAAGACAACACACTGAAATATGAAGGACTCCTAATATAATTTTAGCCACCTTTAACACTTGCCTTAGAAGTCGGGTCAAGTGTGGCTGCCCTAACTAAGTGATAGCACAGTGCCAGTGTAGACACTATACTACACTTTCTGCAAACTGCACTGGCTCGTCCTTGTAATGATAGAAAGCTGCATCAAAAACAAATATGGACACAAAGTAACGCCCTTGTATTTATTTTTAACAAGGGGTTCACATTAAAACCAACTATAACAACTTAAACTTATTAAAAACTGTATCATATCACAGTTACTGTGCTCGGTGCAAAATTGCAGTAACACGACTAAGTCAAGGAAAACTATCAGGCTGTTATTGTCTTGTATATTGCACATCTAATTAACCGAACAACAGATAACACAGTCAATTTAGTTAGGTCTAATGTGCCAATGACAGATTTTAATAAAAACAATATTCCCACTGCTGTTCATCCGCGTGATAAATTGACAAATACATACACGAATGAAGATTTAGCAAGACTTCCAAACTGAAAACCCAACAGATTTGAACAGTGACAGCTCTTAAGAAAAATTTAACACACTGGTTCAGTTACTCACGAGGCGAACGGATCTTCATCAAACTCCCTGAGACTGCTGTTGAACATTTTCAGGTGTTTTCGAAGCGGTAAAGTTCTTCTAGAAAAAATCCGCCACAGGTGTCCGGAGCTCGCCGCTCAGCCTCGGTATCGTTACTATAGAGGCGATGACAGGCAACCTGATGTTAAAAACAAAGTCGCGCTGACGGCAGACCACGTGGTACGAATCCGTCCCTCGAATTGGCGGGTTCATCATGGGGTCCGCGCGCTGTCTGTTGTGGCTGGCTGCTATGGCAACGCAACTCTCGAAATTTCTTGGAAAACTGAAGTTTCTTGTCCTGTTCATGTACGTTGCTGCAAAAAGTTGAAGTGTGTTTATCAGACTTATTCAGACAAGGAGCTGTTACATTCATACAGTAAGCTATGCCACTAAATAACAAAAAAAAAGTAGACATATCGGTGACATGAGGGAACTCTCTGGAGCATTTGCTGGAGTGATTCTTGGAAGACATTTGTAAGAGTGGCTCTGTTTAAACAGTAACCCTATCCCAGAACATGCCAGGAGGCCATGCACACAAGTAAAAGTTGCACTTAACCCCATGCAAGCGCCCACACAGGCAAGCTTAATTTTGTCGCTTAGTTAATCACACATTCTTATTTATTATTTCATCGCAACACTCACTATTTGGAGAGTGCTTGAGTGACACAGTGCATCCTAGAAGCAATATAGATAACCATCTGGCAGTTCCACAAATAGACCTGAGTGTAGACTCAGCTCTGACTTGGATCCAATCTTGCTGAAACATGGATACAGCACTAAAAACAAACACAAACATAAATAACTAAGAAGCACACATCTGATATATATATGTGTGTGTTATCTATATATATATTTAGGCCCTAGGCAGATGAGAAGTCATCCGTTTCATTCTTATGCAACGCTCCATGGTGTAATTTGGAGCCTTACAAATAAAATGCAAAATGTCAAAGTTTGTGTTGTTTCTTTCATGTCACGTCCAATTCTACTTCATTCACACAAAAGCACAAGACAGCTTTCATTTGCACAAACACACAGAGCACTGTGTAGCTCACCTGTCACTTCTTTTTATTTTACTTCCAAGGCTCCAGGCTTCCTTGTGGTCTTGATCAGTAGTTCTTCGTGCTTTCAGATGCTCTCTCAAAGTTTTCCTTTGGGTGTTAGCTGCTTTTCCCACTTACTTTCAGTCAGGTACCTAACTCAAGGGATGAACCAGTTGGGTCCAGTGGTACACATAAATGACTCAGCAAAGACAGTAAGTATCTACAGCCATCTGCAAAACATGGTGGTGCTGTCATTGTGTGGTGCTGTCATTGTGTGGTGTTGCATTTCAGCCGGTGGTGTTGGAGATATTGCAAAAAGTTGATGGAAAATTTTTGATTGATGCTGAAATAACATGTGGAAAGCACCTGACTGGCAACAGTGTGATTTTTCAGAATAACAATGATCCAAAACACAATACCAGTGCAGTAAAAGCATATCTGGATAGGGAAAAAACAAACAAAAAAAACCCCAAACCAGACACACAAACACAAACAGCCATAGTTTGGCCTCTCCAGAGCCTGGACCTCAGTTAAGGTAGTTAAAGCTTGGACCTTAACTGACAGTAAGATTTCCCTTCATTAAATATGAAATGTGTAAAAACAAAAGAAAAATGCCGATCTTAACAAAAACACACACAAACAGCACACATTGAAACCAAAAAATGTTTATTTGTACAAAGTTTCACTAGTCTGTATAATTACTAAGAGAAATTAGAGGAAGGGGGATAAAAACATATTGTGATGTCCTGAAACATGAGAAAATATGACAGGTGCTAAAAGAAAATAACACCAAACATGACTACATGAATGAGGTT
Source organism: Aulonocara stuartgranti (assembly GCF_965226115.1). NCBI lineage: Eukaryota > Metazoa > Chordata > Actinopteri > Cichliformes > Cichlidae > Aulonocara > Aulonocara stuartgranti. The sequence continues at coordinate 18,558,350 of NC_138950.1, read as the reverse complement.
CAAACGCAGACTGAAACTGTCCTGGGAACAGGAAAGACTTCTCGGGTCACCGATGCTGCTCAGGGCACAGGGCTTCCCATCAGCCTCTCCTGTCGCAGCGAGATCAGCCTTAGCAGCCACAGCTCCTCAGCCTTCTCCTTGTCCAAAAACAACTGCAGACCAACAACGAGAGGATATGTTAGTAAACACAAAGACAAAAGGCACATCTGTACTATGGACTGCTATGAAACCATACAATCATTTTCTTTGATTTTGTTAGTGTACCAAGTCACTATGATTGAGAAGAAATCACAGTAGAATAAAAATTTTTTTTTTTTTATCTGATAATAAGAAATTGAAATCCTCAATAACTATGACCAAACGGAAACAGCACAAAACAGTTTGATTTTGATTTCTGTAATGAAAATTCTCACACCTGAGAAATAAAAACCACACAATCTTTTCTTTAAAAATTTGATTTGAACAATCCATCAAATACACAGATATTTAAGAGTTAAACCTATATTAAAGCAGCATCTTTAAAAAAAGAAAAGTGATATGGAAGCAATCCCTCTCAATGATCACATAATCCAGTGTACGAAATATGTGGCAGTGGATTTATTTGAACTGACCCTGACATGCTGTTATTAAAGATAGCTTGTTTTATCTAAGACTACATTGCAAAAGTGAAGCCATTCCTCTGTTTGAGAGAACTACCCATGCCTTTATTTTGTCTCGACTCGATTATTGTACTCTTCTTTATTCAGGTGTCAGTTTGCTGTTGGTTAGCCAAGTACAGCTGGTCCAAAACACTGCAGCGCGGTAATTAACTGACTATCTCCTATACTAGCATCCCTACACTGACTGCCAGTCAGTTTTCAAATCAATTTGAAGTTTTCATTAGTTGTTTTTAAGCCACCACATGGATTAGCGTCCTAGTACATCTCCGATCTTTTAAGTTGCCTCATTCCTTAAAGATCACTGATGTCTGCGGAGCAAATGCTCCCAGCTGTGCTGAGATCCAGATTAAAGCACAGAAGAGATTGGGCCTGATTCGGCTTTTTTCTGGCACAAAATATGTCTATGTATCTAATCTAATATTTAATATCTAATATGTAGAGCCCTACAAAAAAGAAACACATTGCCATGTAGCTAAATATGCTTAATTAAAAAAAAAGAAAAAAGTTATATTTTATGGCTACTGCAACATGCAACATCTAGCCAAAAAAGCTTCCACCTGGATTTAGCTAAGAAAGCAGGAAGGAACTTTAAACACTCTTAAACAACCATGTTGGAAGACACTAGCATACACTGAAAAATCTCATGATACATGCCAAACTACTAAAATTGTGTTATGACCTTGTTCACTATCTTGTTCAAAGAATAAATGTAGTCATTAAAAAAATCTAATGATCTGAGAAAGCTATGTTTAATGGTGAAGGTAAGTACTTTTCCACAGACGCCATGTGAAGAAAACTCACTAAACAGCTGTGTGGTATTAAAAAAACCCACGCTTATCAGTGAGGCTAAGACTTTGATTTGGTATGAAGCATAAAGATTGGATTCTGCAGCAAAGAAAAAGGTCACATGGTTGGATGAGTCCAGATGTTCCTGCTTCCAGATTGGTGGGTGCATGGGGTAAGGAGAGAAATAGCATGCCTCATGGCTACTGTACATGCCTGTAGGGGGCAGTGTTATGATCGGGGGTTGTTCCAGTTGGTTAGATCTGGATAGAGCAGCATCGCGCATCCAAATAAAACGAGATCAGCTGAAAACCTGAATTTAGTGAAGTCATGCATGAAATAATTTTCACACATGGATTGGCCACCACAGAATCCAGAATCCATTGATCAATCATAACATAGTCACCAGCTCCAGGTGACTCTACATCCTGAATGAAAATAAATCAGAAGTAAATCAGTTAAGTTTCCCTGTAAGTAAGAGAGCACGACATGGAGTAGTCTGTGCTGCTCGCTGAGACCCATGAGGACAGATTAATGATGCTGAAATACAAGTGAAGTCTTGGGCACCTTACACATCTTATCAGTCCTTTTCTATCTACTCAGCCCTAAATGCACATAAGGAAAACCTTAAAAAAAAAACCATGTAACTCTCTTCTTGTCCCATAGGCCTAGGTGGATGTAAAAGCCTGGTTATAGAAAAGACCAACGCATGCGACTTGCATTCACCTCAGTGCTTCACCAGCAGTAATGATATTGATTGCAAGTGGGGTATAAAAACTGCTGCTGCAAGTGCCTGATGAATGAAGGCATCTGTTTATTACAAAGTAACATAATGACTGCGAGGCTGTGAAGCAAGGCGCTGAGACACAGGGGGAAAATTGGAAGATCATTTCTATATTCACTGCATGTGTTTGTGTGAGGGTGAGAGATAATGTTGACATGCTGACTATGTGTACATACTGTACATCTATGTGGTGATGTGTCCATTATTATGCAGATTGCAGCGCAAACCCCGGGCATGCCAATCCTTCATTCCTAACCTACGCTGCTTACAGCTGCACTGCATGTTGGCTCCGTGTTAGATTCAGCACCAGTGAGTTCTTGTCTGTCGGCCCTGCGCTGGTGTCACGGTGCTAATGAGGCTGTGTGTGTGGGATGACAGTATCTGAGCTGGGCTAATGGGACTCATCTGTTCTAATTGGAAGTAGAGCTGGAGCTGGAGCAGGGGCTGGGGCCCGCCTGGGGCATATTGCTACCATACATCAGCCTGTCTAAGGGTGTGTATGTGTGCGGATTTGGCTGGGGGGCACTGTGTGTGTATGTAAGATGGTGTGTGTGTGTGTGACGGGGGTTATCTGCATACATCAGAACATAACTTAGTTTCCCCAGTGGAGATAGATGACTGGGAAGCCCCAGGGAGCGTTATTGGAGTTTAAAGTTTTCCTTCTCGTTTTTCATCGTTGGTCGGCAGAAGAGGAGGAGGTGGTGATGTAAGGCGGCACTAAACTGCTGTAGCACAGTGTCCTGCTTGCTATATGCAGGAGTGGTGTATCTAGTGGTGATGACAGCAGCAGCATTTTTAACATAAAAACTTTACAAAGTTTGTCCACAAATCGATAAATTCAAGCGACACAAATGACAAGATCAACTTCAGCGATGCCTCAGGATTAGAAACTCCTCACTGGCTCGGAGGCTGTTAAAAAGTTGGCTTTTATGGAGAAGAACGACAGCTTGTGGGTCATACTGTAGCAGAGGAAAACAGCAGAAGGGTTTGCCTGGTGAGAACTTACACTTGGATGAGCAAGCGTGTCAGTGTCGCTGTATACTATTGATGTGGGAAGTGTGACGTCCTGCGAATATGCCCTCTCTGGCTCCTGCTTCACCTCAGGCAGCTCAGTCTGTACTCACAGGAATACACAAAAGCGCACATACAAAATTTAAAATGAGCACAGAGACTTGCCTGAGTGTACAAAAAAAAAGTTCAATGAATTACAAAAGTTCCAGAAAGGTCCAGAGGACTAAAACAAAAACTTTCACAACTGCAGTTTCAGGATTCCTACAAACAATGTAAAAAAAAACACTATATAGATTTGAATATACAGAACATGTACAGACTATATATGCACAATTGTGTGATAGAAAACAATCATTAAATGCAATATGTCACTTCTCCAGCAGATGGCAGTGAAACCCTGGCCTAATGCAGTATATCTGAGGAAAGCAGAGTACTGATAAGCATCAGCTTGTATCCTGAATGCAATACATTTATCTGTGCATGTAATAAGGCAGTGTGATATCTTATATATTCATCCGAGGATGTCAGCCAGCTTGTGTCTTGTGTGAGGCATCAAATAAGCAGAAAGACAAGTCCACATAGGTCTATTAAGCTCTTTTTGCGCTGGTGATTACTGAAGTTTAAAATCTGGAAATATAAAAATATTAAAACACAGCTTTGTGACAGGTGAGCCTGGCCGGTCAAACAGCAACAACACACGCATGTTGTTAATGTTGTTGCAGTTACAGACACGTAACGTACACGTATTAGGACGAAGGCTCTCTACTAGATTTTCATCTGTACAGTCAAAGCTGATAGAAGGAAATGTGACTATCCATTTACTTAAAGCTATTGTCCTTGTTGTTAAGATGACATGTCAAAATGTTTGCGTTGCAAAGTCCATTCATGTTTCAAACACTTCTAATACCAGTCTCAGAGCAAAGGATTACTCAGCTGGAAAGATCCATTTCACAATAATTTGGCAGGATAAACAAATCCAAGCGAGATCTAAAACATGCCGATTAATAAGCACCATGCTGTGCCAAATATCTGATAGTAAAAGCAGTCATTATATTTTCCCGGGAACAATATGCTGAATTCACATTTTTTACTCAATGAAACTTGCTTAAAAGGGGAGAAATATTTCTTATGAGCTACGGGACCAGATGTTTAAGGTTTCACTGGGTTCTCCTCATTAACAGTTAATTATATACCATTAATAAACTCCACTCACAGATACACTACTATAAATACCAAATCCACTTCACAAGAGGGAGCGAAGATATGCCGAAATACATTTCAATTATGGGCAAACATATTTGGAGATTTTGGGACAACATAGTTTAAATGGGTCAATTATCTGTGTATTTAAAAGAACAGTATATATATATAGCCAAAATACACATAAATAATATGAATTATTAAGATCTATCAGTAATACTTGACTCAAAATTGCCCCAAAAGAAGAGCTGGTTTAAACTTGAACTAAAATACAACTAAAACCTGAGTGTTCTTAAAAACGCAACTCATTAAAGAAACATTTTCTTTATCAATTTAAATAAAATAAAATATTGTAGTTCATCTTTTAAAATTGATCCTGGTAAATTTATGTGAAAGGCGTTCTAAACAGAAAGCATACTTTGCATGTGCAACCTGTGCAGCCTGCTGGTGCCAGAGCACGCTGGCTCAGTCCATTTCAAATTGCAACCACACGGGTCTTGACCTTTGTCAGACTCACCAAGCTATGTCACAAAAGTCTGTGCAGGCTTGCTGTCACATGTTGTCGCCTATCTTTTCAAAAGAGCCATGAGCCCCAACAAATCGAATTCCTGCTCCTTTGGAGACACGAACATTTCAATAATGACTTCTGTGTTTTGTCTGCATCTGCACAACCAGAGGGGGGAGAAAGAAACAGAGAGGGAGACAGAGGATGGCTGTTGCCTGCTGTGGCTTTTGTGTGGGTGCTGCCGCTTTGGAGGCGGCGGAACAGTGGAGCGTCTGATGAAACCGTCTCAGGTCGGAACAAACAGCGCTGAATGGGAATGTTTGATTTGGTCTGGGCTGTCTCTGGACAGACGGCACAGCATTGCAGAGAGGGAAATTCAATAAGAGATGGAGTGAAAAGCTAGAGACAGTGAGGGGCAGGGAGAGAAAGACAGACAGAACGCACCTTTATTTCATCCCTGGATGATTTGAAAGCCTGAGGAACAAAAGAATCACTCTCGATGGCCTCAATGTCCTTTATCCTTCGCACTTGCTCCTCCAGAGAAGTTCCCTCTGAAACACATGTAACACAGAAGATATGAACAAAAGCACGCACACACATGTACACAGACACACACGTGTGTGTCAGCCAATCCTTGTCATGTTCTGAAAGGCACCAGATTTCATGTGGATTGGGCTATGGCTCTTTATAATGCCCTTTGACACATACAATATCAAATATCTGATATTCCCCTATTTTAATCTTGGCCTCCATGAAAAAAGGAGCCTTGGCTTAGCCAAGGGCAAAGAGTTCCTACAAAAGCCAGCAGGGGAAAAAAAAATACTAACAGGATAATAGCCAGACAGTGAATTACACTCAGATAATGCATTCTAAAATAATCAAAAATATGAACACAAACTCATTGCAATGGAATTTCATTATGGAGACTAAATGTGATTAGGTTTCATACAGTTTTCATGCATCAGAAAGTATTTTGCTCGGGCTTGTCCAATCAAACAAAGAGACACAAAGGGTTTCAATAAATTACTCTTGGATATAAACACACCAGGATTCTGCATATCAGATAATAAAATCATTTCAAGAATTCGAGAGCAGTCTTTGTAGCGTAGGAGGGCAAAAATAGGTGTGCCGGGAAAGTTAGCGACGGGAAAAAAAAGAAGAAGAAGAAAAAAAAAAGAGAAAGTCTGAATGCCGCTATTATTCTCTGCCTGTCAATCTTTCTACTGATCAGTCAATATTCATCCCTCTCTCCCCCATCCATCCGTCCTCTCCTGCACTCTCCCATCTCTCTATCTGTCAATCCAGCAGACATCCATGTTTCTCTGCAGCACTGATGTAGGCTGTGTCGTGAAAAGAAGTACACAAATGTGAACACACACACACACAGAACGGGATACAAGTGCTTCGGCATGCATAGGTGTTCGCAAACTTACATACTTACACTTGTGGCTTGCATAAATCTGTCCATACTACACACTCGCTCACACACACTCTCACTTTGTGCATTTGGAGCTAATAGCGGGAATTAATTCAATCCATTAGCAGCTACAGAAAGGGTGTCACAACAGATATTCATGGCCCTGGTGTTTAATGAATAAATGAATATTTGTTCCAGCTTTCACAGCAAAGCATCACACGCTATCAAACACATACACATACATACACAGGCGCATACACGTGCGCACACACACACCCTATTAAAGTTCATAATAGCACTCAAACAAACTCGGTTTTGATTTTAATGCAGTCCAGAATTGGACAAGTGAGTGACAAGTGGAATTAAGCCTTCCTATATGACAGACTATCAGCTTGTCATCCTGTGCGGGAAGATGCGAGCGTAGACGCACTGCACAGCAGCTCCAAAAATAGTCATTACCTTGACTGGGCTGCTAGATGAAGTCTGAACACTGGCCCAATATCCTCTTCAAGACTGTGGCCTGTCCTTCACACCACTATCACACCACAGCTCGCTGCACGAGCATCCGCGCGCTCGCATGAAAACTAATGCCTGTGACTGGCCGACAATTAATTCAGCACATTAATTCGCTTTTTTTTTTTAATTACCCCATCTCTATTGTCCTTTGAGCATGAATGCCCTATATAAACAATCACCACACAAACAGCTACACTGACATGTATCCGCACACATACACACACTCCATATCTGCTAGCATCTCCTTGTCAGGCCCGTCTGTTGCTGGGCTGTCCGTGCGCGCTGCAGGAATCCATTAAGAGCTCAGACTTTTTGACAAACACATTATTGGTAGATAAAATGACTTCCATATGCTGTTTGTCAGATGTCAGCGGGAAAAGATATGTATTTCATGAGAAAATCCAAAATAATGGACTTTGAGTGCGGGCCTAGCAAGCTCAGAGGCAGACAAAAATCAATACTCTAGCTGGGTGAGCGCACTCTGCAGCTCGGAGAGGTCAAAGTTGATATTTAATATTGACACATTATCTGGCAAATTAATTTAACAGGTCGACTCGATTGTCACCGCATTAGGAACGCGTCTCTGTCAGCGATGAGAGGAGGATGAAGTGAAAGCAGATAGAGAGAAAGCAGATGCAGAAAATGAGACGGGAAGGAGAAGGAACAAAAGTAGACACAATTAAATGCGCAGTATGCACTGCTTTAAATTAAGTTATTTCTTTATCTCTCGGTGGCATCTGTCTGGATTCTCAAATGCACTCCAACCATTACTTTGACCGAGGAAATGAAATAAAAATCAGTCAATAAACTTTTCTCATGCATCTGCAGATTTGAATAATGGATAGTGACAAACCAATGTATGTCAGCATGCGTTTGTGTCCTTGCATGATTACATCCACACGAGTGTGTGTGTGTGTGTGTGGGCGCTCTTAGGAGTCAGAAAACTAACTTACCGTCTCATTACTGAAATTAGTTAGATAGACAGCAGTGCTGATGAGTGGCTCAGAATCAATAGGCTATTGTTCGCTCTAAATAGCTGTTTGTCCACTTCATTGATTAAGACCCAAAGACGGGGAGAGAAAATCAAACCAGCAAATGGAAACAGATTTCCGCTCATCTCCTTCAGCCTTGAAGACGAGAGCGCTAAGCAGCAGTTGCGCCTCACTGCCAGAAGAGGGGACTCTTCAACAACACATGCCCACATGAGAGTCGAAGCCCTGGGCTATGGCAGCATTGTCTTTGTATACTTGACTTCGGTCTGCTGTTTGTCAATCAGGAACAGTGGAGCTGAATATATTACTGCTGCTGATTAATTCCAGTAACTGACTGACCTAGCGTGTCTGCCAAAGCACCATAGCACTTGTTTTGTAAATAAATAAATAAAAAGGAAAACAAAATGCTTGTTTAATTGCATTGTTGTAAAGTGCGGCAAATCTTTGGAATAATAAGGCAGGGAAATTAAAGGCGGTTAATGATTTTATTAAAATCAATAGGCCAACCGAGCTCCTGTGTTTATGATGGGTAGTATAATGTGAGACGAGCAATACATGTATTTGTGATCTGCCAGAAAAAAAAAAAGTCGATTATAATTTTTAATATTTAATCAAAAAATAAAGCATTTCAAAAAAAAAAAAAAAAAGATTCAAATTGACACAAAGTAAATTTTATCCCGGTTTATTTTTTGACACAACAGTTATTTCTCAAATCCCTACAAGACGTCTGAATGAACATTTATCCAACTTTTGCATCCCATGCCCGACTTTCAGATGTGCACGTAAACGTGCTTGCACATCACAGCATCTCTCAGTGTCCCAGGTTTCAATAATGCGCCTCTCTCTCCTCTGCCCCCCTGCACCGCACTAAAGATGTGTAATTCAATGCTCAATTTAGGCCTGTCTCGGTGGAGATTTTTTTGCCTGCTAATTGATAGAAATTAAGCCATTAATCAAGCCACTAGCCATCATTCAACCCAGGGAAGATGAATACAAACTTTCATAATAACCACCTTCCCCATTTTAGCCCTCATTAGCATTAATTTTTAATGTAATTATGCTATTCTTTTACACTGAGCTCATAAATTACTGCTCTTTTGTTGCTGGCTGGCCTTGTAAAATCCAAAGTAATGCTTTGTAGTCTGATCTTTAAGGCAATTACTGGCTTCTTCACTCTTTTATCTCCCTGCATTTCCAATAACCTGCTCTCTAATGATTTATCTCCGCTGCACCCCCCCCCTCCCTCCCCCACCATCATCCCCTTCCTCGCTCTTTCTCTAGCTCTGCACCAGCGGCCAAATGCCCAGCTGCCAGCCTCCGCCTCCAATCCCCCATCCGCCCACATTCTCCCCATCTCTTTTCAGCAGCCCCAGATACATTTGGGGATGCACAAAAACGCATGCACGGATGCTTGCCTCCGCCAGCTTAACTGTATTAACGCACCACACTCACACGTGTATGAGGACATCCAGACAGTGTGTGTGTGTGTGTGTGTGTACACAGCAACTTTGTTTACTATCTCCTTAAAGTAATTTTCCATCTCACCCATCATTAGTAAATATCCAGCTCCAGCAATGGCGACAACACCCAGGGAATGCCAAGGTAAGAGACTGCCGCTGCATCTCTCTCTCTCTCGGCTGGTCTCCTGTGGGTCTTACCTGTAGGCTAACTGCTCTTGTTTATGTAACCCCTGAGCTGAGCAAACTCACACATGATCGCACGCACACAGGCACACACTCGCCGAGCTTGGCATCAAACAGCTGAGTTAAGCTTAGCAGGGCTGTGTGCTGGGGGCGATAGAGGGGCTCCGGTCTGGCCCTGTTCTCAGCAGCAGCATCCTGGCTGCATCAAAGTCTTTACTGTATGATTCTCCGGGCCCAAACAACAGGCTGCTCCGATGCATAACTGGGAATTGGACTAAATAACAACAACAGGAAAAAAAATAAATAACCAAAAGGTTACTTATTAAAATTGTCGGCACAAATTGACTGTCTGGAAGACGTTTTGCTTTGCGGATGTGGATATTGGTGTTGCTGCTAATGAGATATTTTGTCCTGTCCTGCTCGGGACCAGAAGCACAGACTCAGACCTATTGTTTTACTTACGGATTGAAAGCAAAACAAGCAGCTTAGGTTATTAAAAAAAGGTGTCCTGTGTGGGCCTTGGTTGGGTAATACTTTTAGACTGTATCGATTACAGAACACTGACAGGTTCTTATGTTAGCCCTGGAAATGTATCAAGTGGCTAATGAGCAGCTATTAGACCCATCGATTTGCTGATTTCAATTGATAGCTAGCAGGCCAAAGCTGCACGTCAATATTTGCATAACTAATACCCTGCAGCTTAAGGCACCAAAAAAAAAAAAAGAGAGAACTCTATGAGTGAGGAGGACAGAAAAGAAAGACAGAATAAGAGAAATGAAGAGACATACTGAAAGCGAGAAAGCGTGGAAATGAGGATAATGAGAAATGACAAAAATAGATCAGCAACATCCTTTGTGTGAATTTGTTGATTATAAGGCAGCAGACCACCAAATGTGGCGTTACAACAATGACAAAATGTGATGCTGATGCCTGTCTGATGCCTGTGGCGGCCTGGGGTCAACAGGTTAAAAAAAAAAAAAAAAGGAAAATTGTGACACTCTGAGCCAGATGTCCCGAGTCTGTCCCTGGGGGTGTGTGCGTATATGTATATATGAGTTTGTAAGTGAGCAGGGAGATGTCCACTGACAGAGCAGGTGGCTAAGCTAGTCTAATGTGGTTTCCCATGAGACCACACACACAAAATGCAGTCACTCATATGTTACCCCCCACCACCCCCTTTCAAAAAAAGCCACGTCTTTATAAACCCATGTCCTCCAACAATGCGCCATCCACCACAGTACAAACACAGGCCAAGTGATCCCCTGCGGTGCTCAACTTGTTATCAGTGTTGACCGGTCTCTGGAGTTTTCTGTCCTGTCAGCTCCTGTCACAGTCATCAAGAGCCTGTCACACATCACTAATACTCAGCTGTCTGACTAAAACCACCCTGATAGAAACACTAAGGTGAAACTTAGCAAACCATATATGATTGTTTTCTTTGGATCAAACAGCATCGAATAAAATTTGACCTTGGCATTACATGTGATATGTTTATATGATCTTATGTGATATCTATTTGGCACGAGGAAATGAAGAGCAGCTGGTGACTGAGTGTCTCTCTTTCTCACACACACACACACACTTTGTAGCGTCTCCTGCTGATAGTGATCTCCCACTCTCCAGTCAATAAAGGTCTGAATGATGAATTAAAGACCCAAACAACCTGCTAATGACAGGATGACATGGCAGCCACGCGCCACGCTTGGCTATCTCCTTCCACATCTCCATTCCTCCCTCTATACTCACCCATCTCTCCTCTGCCATTCAACCCCCATTCTGCTCATCTATCCTTTTAACTTCCTTTCCTCAACTGACCCGGCTGTCTATATAATGTACTGTATAATCCTGCTGCTACGATTAATTTTATGTGCTTAGCCTCTTTTGGTGGCCTCTGCCTATAACGAAACAGACAGATTACAGTCTATGTTTCTGTCCATGCATCAATCATGCTGCGATGCGCATTGACTTTAATTATAAGGAATGATGCTGCATCTACCTGTTTGATTCTAGAATTAAGTGAACGCTCATAAAAACCTACACAATGTTTGTTTTTATGTGTGTATGTGATTTTGCCTTCAGAGCTGCCTCCACACCACTACACCACCATTGTGGATACAAGGTAGGATGGCTCCACGACGCTTCTGTTGTTTACACCAAATTCTGACCCTACCATCCAACAAACTCATCAGATCAGGCAACAATTATCATTTTTGCCAAACAACAAACAACTGGAGTTTTAGTTTGATCTTCTCTGACAGGAGCGGCACCCAGCATAGTCCTCTGCTGCTGTAGCGCATCTGCGTCCAGGTTCAATACGTTGTGCATTCAGAGATGCTCTCTTACAGACCTCGCTTGTAACGATATGAGTTATTGGTGCATTTTCTCACAGAGAACTGCTGCTGACTAGATATTTTGTCTTTTACAGACCGCCCTGTGTAAACCTTAGAGATGGTTGTGCATAAAAAGTCCCAGAAGATTGGAGGTTTCTGAAATACTCAGACCAGCTTTGATGCCAACAACCATGCCACATTCACAGTCACTTAAATCACCTCTCTTCCTCACTCTGATGCTCGTTTGAACTTCAGCAGGTAATCTTGGCCATGTCTACATGCCTATATGCATCAAGTTCCTGCCATGTGATTGGCTGATTATATATTTGTGCTAATATCAAACTGGTTATTCAGTGTTTGTACATGTATGTCATGCAATCCCAGTATCATTCAAAACACTATCATAACTAAAAAAAAAAAAAAAACGCTTTGAGAAAAGTAGAAAGGTGTTAAATTAATGCCCACCCATTAACAATTTTTCTGAGAATTATAATATTAATGAAAAACATCTAACATCTCAATCATAAAATACTTAAATTTAATCTGGCAATTAAACTTTAATCAGAAAACTAGAGGAGAATGTTTTTTTTTTGTTGACATTACACCTTTCCCTCTCAGGGTTGTAACTTTTATTTTGTAAGACAGATTTTTAAAAAGTGTGCTAATATGTTAGCTATTTATCTGAAATACCTAATCAAGTCCTGCAGGTTCCTGCTGACTTGACTATGCAATGCTGGTACAAACAAAGTGCAATAACTAAAACCAGGTGAGTGCTTTTCTCTTGTTGTGAGTGTGCGTGTTAGTGAGGGGGAAAAAAAATAGTGTGAGTGTTAGTCGATGTTCTGAGTCTGGGCAGCATCACAGAATCTCATTAAATAGTGAAGCTTTCACAGGCTGACTGGTGAAATCTTCAAGATCACTGCCACTTTCTCTGCTGTCAGTCCCATATGGGGGGGATTGGTGGCATTCCAGTTTATCACAGGACTGGAGCATAGAGCATAGTTTAGCATAGAACAGGGCTGTGCTGCTTGTATGGACTTTGCTATTTTAGGGATATTGTCAGTATAGTGTACAAAAGGATTTCCCAAGAAACTTGGCGATGTAGTTAGTGAGGAAAAATGAATTTAAGACCATACTCAGATGAAAATGCATTCAACAAATACTGTATCTCTACTGAATACAGAACAGGAGATAGACATGTAAATATAATTACAAATATATATATATATATTTAGAGAGAGAGATGAAGGCCTGTATACTTTAAATATATTTCAAATGTTTTTCATTTCGTACTTTTCAGTAACCGGGAGTAGAATAATTGCCAATCCATCTGTGAGTCTCAAGCGCTTTATTAAGCACAGTGCTGTTTTAGTGTGATTAGAAATACAGAGTCCAGCCCTGCCCTTTACCAGAAATAACAAGGATTTGACTGCATTAACTTGATTTTAAACTAGAATGTGTGTGTGCATGTGTGTGTGTGTCGAAAAAAAGTGCAGCGCTCTCCATTTTTCAATCCCAGGCTGGTCAGCAGCTCTTTTATGAACAACTCTATAATTACAGAAACACCAAGCAACTAATTACTTAATTGGAGCAAGGTCTTTAAAATGAAAGTGATGTAATCAGAATCCTGGAAACAGACTCAAACACTGGTACATGACCACATGCCCACCCACACACACACACACACACACACACACACACACACACACACACACACACACACACACACACACACACACACACACACACACACGTGACCTACAGTGTTCTTGACATGTAGCCATCAAGCAAGCAGCTCTTTTCCCTTAGTTGAGTTGTAATGGAGTCTCCCTTTGAGTCTGCTGGCTATAGCTCTGTGAGTGTGTGTGTGTGTGTGTGTGTGTGTGTGTGTGTGTCTCTCAGGGTCCTGTTTGTGTGGTCTGCTACAAACTATATTAGTAAAGGTCATGGCAGTGTGTGTATGTGTGTGAGTGTGTCTGAGTAGCAATTAATTAGGCAAATGTCCTCCTACCTCCTCCTCTCTTGACCTCAGTTGTAGACTAATAACCTTGGCACTGTGAAGAACATTACTCTCCTTTATTCCAGATTATTGGAGGGAATCATGCAAAATAACTAAACAAAAGTGACATTTTCATTTCGAAGTACATCCCAAACCCCTCGCTGTATATGACTCTAATTATCTAAATTAAAGGAAGGAAATGCATGAATAGATTTCTGACTCTAGTGTCTAGTCAATTCGAGATTTCTATAAACAGATACCTGCATATGACCAATTTTAATTTGACTGAAAGCTTTCTCATTTCTCTTTGTAGTCCGAGTAGTATTTACCAATTCGTGTCTCAGTGGGATTTAGGAACATGCAAGCAAATGGTCTCTTAGCTTTTTAAATTTATCTACATTTATATTCAGACATTTAGACACACACTGTGCAACAAGTCTTGGCACAGACAGCAGTTATCTGTTGTGTAGATATCCGCTGGATACACTGTAAACCCCACGAAACTGGCAATAGACAGACACAAAAGCGGTCTGTTGTCCTGATTAAGTCAATCCTAAAATGTTTAATTCCTGTCAGCTATATAGTGTGAGTAAGGGGTTAGAGAGACAATTCCCATGTCTCACCAGTCTAAAGCTGTCCTGATGCTAATGGGGAAAAATGTCGCTAAATAAGCTACAGGAGCAAGACTATCACGAAACCACGCCACCGTGTTTTTCTCATAGTCTTAAAGACCAATAATAATAATAATAATAATAATGATAATAATAATATGTTCCAAAAACCGTCCTGGTGCATGATTGATTATAGCCAATGGCAACTAAAGGGCTTGTCAAAAAATTATGAAAAAAACTGTTAAAAATTGGAATTTCAAGAGGTCAGTAAAGCTCCTGTTTCAACTGTTTCATTAAAGTATTAAACATAAATGTTGACCTGGCCGGCGACTGCCTGATAGCCACATTAGCTTTCTGCTCAGTTAAGGTAGCAGCTATGGCTAATAATACAATGACAACAAATAATGTAGGAGCTAGGTAGCAAAGCTTATGTATGTAATGTTAATTTAAAAGGAGAACACAATTACCTGGGCCTAAACTATTTGTGTTTCTCTTCAAGTCCCAGACTGAAGCTGAGAAAAGTCTCCCAGCAGCTACAGACAGTACGAACATGGATGCAGATCGATGCAAAGCGCCTTAACCCTGCATTCTATCTGAAGAACACCAGATGGCGCTAGCTGTGGTTACAAAAAG
Organism: Aulonocara stuartgranti; assembly: GCF_965226115.1. Taxonomy (NCBI): domain Eukaryota; kingdom Metazoa; phylum Chordata; class Actinopteri; order Cichliformes; family Cichlidae; genus Aulonocara; species Aulonocara stuartgranti. The sequence goes on along the minus strand of NC_138950.1, from coordinate 18,543,267 downwards.
ATTTGCTATCATAGAGAAATCTCTGTATGTGTGTGTGTGTGTGGGGGGGGGGACAAAAACCTTTCAGCCTTGACCTCTATAAACACTCTCCAGCTGAGTTTATGATCTCAGTCATTGATGGTGTGTTCCTGAATAAGTGGGAATTTCCAAGTTAACACACGGAATTTGAATCTGGAAAGCCCCCTCAACTCGGAAATAAATAAAAGAAAGACAGAAACTGATCAATATTAAAAATGACTCCTGAATTACAAACAGAGCCTCTCCCCTCACTAGCAGCTGCAACCTCCCCAGCAACCGCTGAGTTAACAGTCCAATATGGCGACAGTGTTCGTAAACAGCAGTAAAACTGTAAAACTTATGCTTCCTGCCACTGTTGTGTATTTGTAACTCACAAATTAAGCACTGATCAATCTCTATCAGTGAATGTGTTTGCATGCACACCAAAACAAGTATTATGCTGTATTTCCTGTGATACCTGAATGGCTGCTTAATCACCAAAATAAATCCCGTTTTCCCTCTTTTTTTCTTTTTCGGGAATGGCATCACTCCTTACTTCCAACCTCAGAGTTCAGAGGCATCTGAACATTATTGTAGGTTACGCTGAATATAAAATTTTTGAAAGTCTATTTTGAAAATCTTGGACATACTATGTTTCAAACTGGTAGATTATCAGTGCATGAAACCACACAAGTGTCATTGACTAATGACTTGTCAATCACAAGTTGCTTGACAGTCATTCAGTTTGACAGTCAGACCTGCCCCTCCTCATCACATCCAGGCTTTCACTGCTCATGAGTTTGTGGGTCGATACTGTTTTAATTAAAAAAATTGAAACTATGTTTCAAAATGGAGAATTACTTGTGGTATGCTCATTAATTAACGACTTATAACTGACAAGCTCCTAGCCAATAAGCAAACAATTTTCATAGTAAGACCCGTCTCTCCTCATCACAACTGTTCTTTTTTATTGTTTTAAACCAAGATGGCGACTGTAGTATTGAAAGTTTTATCAAGTTTATTCATCAGTGTATTATTACTAGAGATGGACCGATCCGATATTACGTATCGGTATCGGTCCGATACCGACCTAAATTACTGGATCGGATATCGGAGAAAAATAAAAAATGTAATCCGATCCATTAAATATCACGAAAGCACCTCACAAAACTTGCAACACGCCGTAACTCACCTCAGAACGTTAGCCGGTCGGAGCAGTATGCATCACGTGATAGAGCGGCTGTGGCATGCGGGACCTGTCGGTGGTCTGGATAGCATTTGGAGCTTCGCTAGCAACCCGGCATTTCATCTCCGACAAAGTTATCCCCGAGAGAAGTAAAGCAAGTGTGTGAGTCCATCTCTGAATGTTTGTAAAGCATTCCTGCGTTAAGCTTAACAAGCGACTGCCTCTTCTTGCTGCTACTTCAATCATGAAACTGCTTAATGATCAGTTGATCGGCTTTTCTGTTGCGAGTCCGTCTCTCTTGTTTGTTTTTGGCCCACTTTGCACCAGAAAGAGGAAACCAGCGGCTGAACAACAGCAGCACGTTTAAGCTTGATAAGCTGTTGTTAGAATGTATTTAATATTTCTTTCTACACCAGGATCTTTTTCTATGTAGCTGACGCTGGTAACTGAGCAGGGGCGGATCTAGCAAAGTTTAGCCAGGGGGGCCGACAGGGCATTAACAGGGAAAAGGGGGCACAAAGACATACTTTTCTTTCTTATTCTCATTTAAAATGTCTAGCTTTTAATAAATAATTATCTGACACCCAAAGTTTTAATTTGATGTAAAATGAATAGAAGTCAATTACTGTATATAGTAACTATTAAGTCTAATATACTCTAGTAAGCTATAGTACTTTTTCCTTTGGGAAGGTACCATCTGTGCAGTCTGCAATTTTGTTGAAGAAAGTTGTTGAATCTATTTAATATTTCTTGAAAAATAATTGATTTCTGTGCATTTTTTTTCACACTGCATCAAATTAAGGTTGATTACGTCGATTAAGCATCATGAGGTGGAGCGTGAGGGGTGGTTCCCTATTTTTTATTTATTTATTTTTGTTGTTGCTGGGAGTTGGAACCCTATTAGTTAGGTTGCTTAATATTTATGCTAAGTACTCTTTAAAATACCAGAATAGGGAGGATGGTGTAGGTTTAAGTTTATTAGATTGATCAGTATTGCTGAACTATGAAATATTTTTTTTTGCATACAGGTATAACAGAATAGCTTTAGTGTAGTTGTTGTTTTAAACTTGAGTATGAACTTATACAAAATGCCGCAAGATATTTTAAAAAACAGTTTTGTTGATTAAAAAAACACTATATCGGATTCATATCAGTATCGGCAGATATCCAAATTTATGATATCGGTATCGGTATCGGACATAAAAAAGTGGTATCGTGCCATCTCTAATTATTACATCACTATTTTTCTGACTATGTTGCTTTCTTTGCAGACAAATATATGCTCGCCCTAAAAACACCCATCACTCACACCCACCGGACTGCCACGACTTCATTCCAGGTATTTCAAAAGCACAATTGCTCACACTACATTTATAAAACGAGACAACCACAGCCACATATTACAGCTTCCCTAAACAGAACAAACACGCACACTTAAGTGACCTCTGATGTCAATGACAAACCTTGCAGGAGCCACCAAATGTCCACAGCCACCCAGGATGCCAGCATTTTGACCTGTAGGGTGTGTCTAATCACAGCACCCTTACCACCCTGTTAGACTGTGTGTGATCATGTCCAGACATACACTTGTACGTGTGTGTGCGTGTGTGTATGTGTGTGTGCTGAGAAGTCGTTTTCACATACTAGGAATGTTATTAGTTATGGGGTCAAACTGCTGGTGTAATGCTAACCCAGTGTTCTTATACCTGGGCCAAAATGTTCATATCACTCCTCATTTTTTAATCAACCTGTGTAAAATTACTTTTAATCACCAAAATCATTTGCAGGATCCTGATTAAATATGTGAGTGTTACGCCAGTTTTTAATTTTAATTTAATCAAGAAAGAAGTCCACATTAAGTGTCTTAATTCTCAACAAATTTTCTCAAAGCTGTCATTAATCTAAATGGAAAGGAGAGGAAATCTGGAATAAATATCAAGCCTGGGACTCAATGCAAAGTTGCTGAACGTACATTGGTTTACTGGCAGCGGGTTAATTGATAAGGGTGACCTGAGAAACGATTACCAATCACGGAGGGCAGCAGGGTGCTGTCAATCATCTGTCTGCCTGACCTGAATGAACAGAGGATGGAAGCCTGCATGGTCAATTTCTGTCGTAATCTAGCCTACGGCAGAGACAGCCCGGCCGCTATCGAGTCAAACATGTCATTCCACAGATATCCTTATAGAAATGATTAGGTTGTAGGCTCCATAGCTGCGATTTAACAGCCACACTGGGCGACACCAGCATCCGATTACCCTGGGACAACAAGGGGTCAAATGGGGTTAGCAGAATTCGGTATTCACCTCCACACCTCTGCGGCGACCAGCAGCGCTTAGGACAGGTGGGTCACCTAATCACCTTCCTGAGCCACTGCTCAGCGAAAAATGGGGGAGCCAGAGGTAGATGGAGGTGGAAGGGGGGGGAGGGGGGAAAAAAAAATAAACTTTAAATTTGCAGTGATGAAAAATCAATAAAGCAGTAATTGCTTGGCTTATCACCATGTAATGAAACAAATTGGGAGGAGAAGGAAGGCAAGGAGAGGGCTGGCTTGCTTGCTGCACGCCAGGGCTTTTTTGGCTGCAGAGTGTGGAGCTCAGAGTAGAACGAGAGAAAGAAAGAGAGAAAGAGGGGACGGGTTTGGGCTTCAGTGGGCCAAGGCAAGGAAAAAAGGTCTCTTCGTGATAATTAAATCTTCTCACACTGATTTTCTGCCAAATTTATTTCCCCGGGGACCATAACTCTGATTCAGTGCTTACAAGCCTTGCATAACTAATCATTTCAACGTGGGGGGAACCACAAACCTGAATGAATAGGGAGGAGAGAGGAGCAAATAAAAGAGAGATGGCTGGAGTGAGGCACTGTAGCACTATTCATCTCCAAATCAATCATTATTTAGGCAGGATAAAAAAAAAAATTAAAAGTGGAACATTCTTCTGTAGGACAGTGTTTGAAAAAGACCTTTAAAGTGAAGGTGTAATTGATTGTCAATATGCTCTCTTTTTCCACTTTCAATTTGGCGCTATACTGGCAGAAAACATCCTTTAATTCCTGGAACAAATGGAGCCCATGAAGCCAATGAAGTGTCGGTTCAATATTCCTCTGACTGTTCCTGGCATGATTGTGTTGAACATAATAACACAACAAATAAGGCCATTTATCTGAAGTAACGACAGGAGATGAGGCTAACTCCGCTGATCAATACCAAATCGATACAAACCAGATTTTCTTACATCAAAATCACTGAGATGGATCTTCCTTCAGTGCAAAGTGCACAAGAGCAATACAGCGCCTCCCTCGAGTCCTCGGGTAGATCATATCGCCGGTGGAAAGAACACAGGTTAAAAAAAAATTACAAATAAAGTATGATGTCTACTCTGAGGGAGAATGCTAGGAACTATAATTATAGCCTGGCAAAATTCCTCCTATCGGATCCTTATGTTTTAGTTAATACGATAAGATCACGGACACCAGATCACTCGTGTTTACCAGCAGTTGAATTTCACCGCTTGTCCTTCAAGTGACGCTGCTCGGCGAGGTAGCGTGGCACGCCACACCACACCGCGGCACCGGTAATTAAAACATTTAAAGCAGAGGCAGCCCCCCATGCACCGAGGGTGTGATATGGGGGTCACGCGCCTGTAGATTCTAATTTGCGCGCCATTTGTATTCATGACAGGCACGTGCTAAATATTTAACAGCAGCCTGGCAGGAGTTTTGTATTGTTAGGCTTTCCAGGTCAAATAATTTGATTTCAAGGCAGATTACATTAAGCGTCAATGTCCAAGCCACCACTCTCACTTGCCTCTCATTTCCTGTCTTTTATTACAGCCGAGATAGGCCAGAACTGAAGGGATATGGCTTTGGATTATACAAGAGCTTGTTATCCATGGATTAGTTATTATTTTCAATTAGAAACGGGATCACATCATTTATTATGGACACCCACACCAGTGCTGCATGAAGAGGTTTGCATGCAGAGTTGAAATTTTAGCTGACTGCCAAATTGTTTAGTACGGTATGTAATCATACCTAAAAAGAGAGATATTATATCAGACAAATTACAGACAAATTATATTCACCCTTAATGATTCGGTTATATTGATTGTCCTTGACTGAGGTATCCTTCAGTTAGAAAGGCTGTTTATTCTCATTCACTCTTTTTTTCTATATGTAGAACAAGTAAGACAGGAAACCAAATCCAGACATTTTCTGTTTCAACCGAGGCCCTGTGGTGATTGACAACAGAGCTAGTTAAATGGTGATGAGGCGTTAATGGATGCTGGGTCGAGGGAGGGTTGGGGCTGGAGCGGGGGGGCCGTGGTTGAATATTTAATGGTCATATAATTCCTGAACGCAGACACACTCACAGACAGGTACACACCCAACTTGTGACCTGTCCTACACACAGCGTAATTAGGGAAACAGTCCTTTCGTTTAACTGCCAAAAGAGCAAACGGTAGGTATATATTCCCCTAATGATATGGGTTAAAGAGCTATTATACGTCTCATTAAAATATATGATCTCCCAATCTGGTGGTGGATTGAGGTAATGGGGAAAGTGCAGGTTCGGGGCTAAAATACCATCTGCAGGCTATAGGCTAGTGTCCAATCCACAATTACATAAATGTTGAAGAATGGCTGCACGAATGAAAAAATGTTTCTATCAGAGCTTGATAAAAGACACGCACGACCCAGATTTCACGAGACAATAGTGTTGAAAGTGCGCTGTTTTTGGAGGCTTTTCAAACAGCATGTCAGTCTGAATGAATTAATCGGGGTCACTGAGAATTTGACACAAATTTTAATGTCAGCTAGTCAATGTGTTACCTCTGTTTTTTTGGTTACACAAAAGCAAGAGCTGACATAACATCTTAATTAAACCTAATGAGGCTTGGTATAATGAAAAACATTACTGCAATGGAGGCTTTCTCATTATGTTTTAAGCACACCATCAAAGTTCAGCATTCACCTGCAGAGACCATGCCTGAAACTGAACAGTTTATGCTGTTTAGCAGAAACTACGCAGATTTAAACAGAGATATGTATTTGAAATAAACTATAAATACAGTACTGCGCAAAGGTCTTTAGCGATCCCTCGTTTCTTTATATTTTGCCAGGAAAATGAAAAATCCGGGCAGAAAACGAACTGAAACATGAAAACATACATGGAAATGCATGTAATGCATAAACAGAGCTTGTACATTATTTGGTAAGACCACCTTTATTCTTCAACATAGCCTGAACTCTCTTACGTAAGCTTTTTTGCAATTTTTGGAAGGTCATTCAAACCTCTTCTTTGGCTGTGGTTCTCTGTCAGCACGATCTCACACTGCTTCAGTAACGCTGAGGTCTGGGCACTGAGGAGACCAATCCATGTCTGATAGAGTTGTGTTGTGTGTTTCTATCCAGGCATGCTTTTACTGCAATGGCAGCGTGTTTGGGATCACTGTCATGCTAAAATACTTAACAGATAGTACTGCATGGTGGTTCAAAACCTGATGGTACTTCCATCAATACTGACTAGCTCCCCAATAGCACTGGCTAAAATGACGCCCCAAACCATCAGCCTTCACCATGTTTTACTCCCGACTACAATTTGAACCAAAAATTTCTAATTCGGATTCATTTCACCGCAAGACCTGTTGCCACTGACTTTCAACTTGTCATACCTCAAACATCTCTTCCTCTTTCCTTTCCTTAAGCTTACCTACCTGTCAGCAACCCTTCTACTAGTAACAAAATCCCTAAACCATTTAAAAACTGGTTGTTAGCCCTTAATATCTGCAGATCCCTTAGAAAATAATTCAGTATGATAACAGGGACACCTCAAAATCAACTTTATATTTTATATTTCTTTTAATAATAAATCAGGGATATTTATATATTAGAGCTATTTATATACAGAGGTATTATATAATATACCATTTTATTTAATATTTCTACTTTAGCTTGTTTGCCTTACTGTCTTGGAGCAACTGTGACTACATCATTTCCTCTGGGATTAATAAAGTTCGATTCTGTTATGTTGTTCATCCCTTGAGTTAGGCGTTGTTTTATGTATGAATGATTGCTAGTTGAATCTTAAGTGCCATCACAACAACAACAACAAAAAAAAAACACAGAAAAATCTTCTTCTGAAAAAGGCCAGGTATAAGGACCAAACTGAAAATGAATAAAAAAGCAACAAATGTACAAAGACAAACTTTGAAAGGCCTCTAGAAAGCCTGGAGAACTGCTGCTCAAGACCATTTTTAAAAAATTACAGGAAAGTCTGGCTCCTTCGAAAAAAAAATATAAAGAAATGAGGGGTGGCACAAGACGCTTGCAGAGTGCTGTAAATAAATAGACTGACTGGCTGAAAATCCATCTCTCTCTATTTTGGTAATAATTTATTATATTGTCTTCATGGGTACCAGCGAAATTCTCATAGTTTTCTGTGGCACATAAAATAAACTATACTTGGGTTTTAGAGTATTATTATTATTATTATTATTATTATTATTAATGGGAATATGATTTAAAATTGACATATTCAAAAAATAATTTAAATATGGAAATCATAATAACTATATTTTACACTTCTGCACATTTGATTTTATCTCATTTGATCTACCCGTGAACATTGGTATGAATGAATTACTAGATACAGTTTTGTCAGTGTTGTTTGTAGTGAAAGACATTTCCAGTAAATTACAACAGGCACACAGCAGTGTATCAGGTACAGCAGGTGTAAAGACCTCACGGGAAGACGGACAAGTTTGGAAAAGATTCATAATGGCTGTAATTTAACATACTGTCCAGCCGGACATATAGTTCTACTACACACGCTGACTCTGGTTATAGAAGTGCCAGCTGATAGTACAGTCCACACACACACGCATATGTACACACAAACACACCGAACAGTCAGTCCATCTTATTATAGCTGGACTCACCACGTTAGCTAAAAGCCCCCTGGGCAAACAAACAGCATCTCTCAGCTTTAATAGCCTAAACAAGGCATGCAACTAACAAAGGAATCATCCACCCCTCTCATTCTCACACCCTTTCATATCATATGTTTCCTTTTTCAACCGCTAGCATCATCTGGCTGCCCTTAACCAGAGAGCCAAACACTCCTTTTAAGTGGAAACTACTTTGTTAACTGATGACCACAGGGCCAGTTATTGATCCTCTCCTTCCTCTCTGTCAGTAAACCCTGCTGATAAAAACCCCTCTCTTCTCTCAGGGCTCCGCAGTATGCAGCCACAGTTCGCTACAATAATAGCTTGCATATCATAGCATCCACATGAATCAGATCTCGATGGTTTCGATTAGGGCTAAACTAACTCAAACACATTGCCAGTCTAGGAGGTGAATCTATTTATGAACGAGGAGTGTAGGTGGTAGTGTTCTTCACTTCTCCCCTCCATTCTGTTTAAACGGTTTTCTCATTTCAGTTGACTTAGCGGTTCAAGTGTAAACTTTCTAGTTGTGTTGACCTCTGAGAGCCCCTGCAGGGAATCAGGAGAACTTTGGTGATCTGCTGTTTAGCAGCATCAGTTGCCCACCTCCATTTTTCAATGTGCTGGAAGGAAAGGCAGAAAAGGATGGAGCTAGCCGACGCCGCTTGTGCATACGTGCTTGTGTGTATTTGTGACGGCGGCTCCTATTGGTGCAGAGACAAGAGCGAGTCGTCAGGGCCACTTTGTCGTGACTCTGATCTCACTTCTTGTGTCCCTGTGCAGGGGGAAACGAATAAAATGAGCATCCTCCAAGGCAGTGCCTGTTCAGTATGCTGTACTGCACCGCTCCACTACAGTCGAGCACAACACCTTTTTTTTGGAGTTGGAGTGAAGGTAGAGGGAGCTTTGAGCAAAGGGGAGAACGAGTCAACTGATTCTAAAAAGAGGCAACGGTGCAGTGTGAACTTTGCTTAAGAAAGCTATTTGACTGGGAGCCTTGATCTGTTGCCCCAAGCAAGACACTTAGTCACCACTTTGGCAATGCATCCACACAGAGATGTGAAAAAACAGAGAAAGAAAGACACAGAAAGAGAGCTGGAGGTGCAGGTGATGCAAGGAAAGGAAAGGAAAGGAAAGGAAAGGAAAGGAAAGGTAGAGACAGTGCACTAGACCAGAAAAAAAAAGAGTAATATGAACATGAAAAAAGAGACGCTGAATAAAACAAACAAACAAACAAAAACAAAAAAAGGACAAAAACATTGTGCAATACAGAGGAGGAAGGAATCAATTCCTCCCACTACTGGGCGACTAAAGTAAGAGTGCAGGGCTAATTAGTTTCTGATGGCTGGACTTTCATTTGGCTAAAAGGTCAGCTAACTTTAAAGGTCACACTGCCATGCATCCTTGACGTAAACAAAAAAAATTATACCAGAAGAAAAGTGGGAGAGTCCAGAAATATAAAACATCAGAAAAAAGAAATGACACGACTACACAAGTCTGTGTGTGCATGTACACATAAAAACAAACACAGTTTGTTGATAACATTTGATATTCTCATTTATATCGTGCTGGTCAGAAAGGACTTTATTAGTGTTAGCACATCCACTGCAAATTACTCTTGACTTAATTTGAATGTGTATTGAGATAATGTGTGGGTCTGCGAATGTGTGTGTGTCTGCTTGTCCTTTGCTGGTGGTAGTGGGGGATTCGGGATAGATTTATTGCCTGCAATGCTGTGTGTATTTCTACTTTTCTACCAGCGTTTTCATGTAAATTACAGCTGTCCTAATAAAAACTAATCAGCATCTCAGAATCCATGTTTTGCAAAGTATAGATGGCGTGTGAAAGCATAAGACGGGTTGCTGATCTGTTAATGTAAACACATTAGATGAGTAACACTGTAAAATCCCCAATGCTGCCAAGCGCGGAGGGATTTCTTGCTATAAGAATGAGCACTATATTTCCTGCTCTTTCACTTCATAGCATTTCAAGTGTTTGCTTTTTTTACATGCCACTAAGCTTTACAAAATATGTCTGAACACACATGCAACAATTTTGCCTTTTTGTTGTTTACCAGTTACACCTGATCCTGCTGATTTTAGACAAACGTGTAGAAACTGAAGTTGAGCAACAGATGTCTTACTGCCCACAATTTTGTCTGTTTTTCGTTTCATGTTTACCACTCCTCAAAATTAATATTGATGGCTCTTAATAGAGAACAAAATATGAACAAAGATTACTAGTAATATAATTAGAATGAACTATTTTATTATTTCCGCTGCTCAATCTTGCCGACGTCTCTAATTTTGCAGTTTTGCTATAGTTAATGGTTCAGGCTTTGATTTTTTTTCTATTTTTCTTTGCCTTGCCAAATTAAAACTGCTTTGGTATTGGTGCCGACATTAACGTGAACACAAAAGCACAACAAACTCTTTTCACTCACCTTCTTCTAGCTTTTTCCGGGCCTCCTCCTCTCTTTTGGCAACTTTGGCCTTCAGGACTTCATCAGTCTTAGCTGAAAGGAAAGAAGTATATCATTTTAATAATCAATTAAACAATTAATAACAATATTAAAGGTATATGATCATTTTGTGTCCTGTAAAAAAATAGAAATAAATTCAGTCCAAACCCATTCTTTCAAATAAATCTGAGCCCCTCTAAAATAAATACATCTCTTTGTGGCCCTTTTTCTGTATTTTGAAACAAACGTGCTCATCGGAGAGGAAATGCAGGCAATTTTCACAGAATTCGTCACTGAATAAACAGTATGCCTGGAAATACACAAAATATGAATGATGCCTTATCCTCCTCTCCATATCAGGCAGCACCCCTTCACTGCTTTCCCTTTATGCTGCTGTAAAAGTCAGCATTTCTTCCTGAGAGGTGTTTATCGTCTTGGCATAATGAAAAGCTTAAGAGAAAGTGAGGCAGCGGGAGTAAACACTCGTCAGGGCATTTTACGCATGTCTCATCATGAATCGTGTTGTCTCCACTCCCTTTTCCGCCACCTTTTCCCCCTGAATAATCAAGATGTTAAGCCACATTAAAGAATATAATGCCGTGTATGGCAGGACTATCAATACTGCCTCTAAATTAATTACATTTCCGTTGCGGCGCATCATTTATTTTGCAGCGTTAGGGCCTCAGCGGAGCCATTCGCCTTTATTGCTATCTCACTTGGTTGATGAGTGAGCTATGTAAAATTGAGTCTCCAATATCATTACACTTAATGAGTTTAAACTTTGAGAAAAAAAAAGGGAAAAAAAGAGGCAGAGAAACAGAAGAAGAGAGTGAGCCGACGAGAACTGAAGGGGGAGGAAGAGAATGAGAGCGCTGCACTGTTTTTGGGGAAGTTAATACAATATAAGAGTGGGTGTAAGTGTTTGTGAGCGCTTACAGCATGTTTGTGTCAGGGCACAGCTGTGGGTGTCCAAATGTGGTTTATTGTACCGCTCGAGGTGTCTGCATATGCATGTGTGCTCAGCGCACGCTTCTCATTTTGTGCCTGACTTTGTGTATTAGTTAGACTGCAAGTAAATATGTTACATAAAAATACAATACATAGGCCCGTGTACGTGTCTGTGTGTGTTTGGATGCAGGAGGCCATGGGTTGTGCCAGTCTCTCTGTGACTGCGCTGCTGTTTTTGTTCAGTAATTGGCGTAGACAAAGAACCCGTCACACTGCTGTTACGGCTGGTTAAGTCTGGAGGTTCCGCATCTTTACTAACAATGACTCTACATGGATGACTGAACCCTCCACTACCTCCCTCAGCTATGGTGGGTGCATGTATGTGTATGCGCATGGGAGCAAGCCTAACCAAATCAACAGCAGCCGATCTATTTCTCTTAGCAAACACAGTCATAATTTAGTAAGTTTGTGTCTGTGTGAATGTGCCAAATGAAAAAAGTAGAGAGGGGAAAAAAGACGATCTGCACCATCCTTCACAAGTTTTCTTGCCTGTGTGTGTGTGTTTTTGTATGTGTGTGTGAACTCCTCTGTGTTCTTCAGTTCACTCTTTGCTCGGGGCTACCGAGAGGCAGGTAGGAGACAGAGCGGTATTGGTGGTGTGATGGAGTGGAAGGGAGACGGGGAGAAAGAGGAGGGAAAAAAGGGAGAGGGAGATCGGCAGATATACGGGGGCCATGTGCGATAAAGGAGGAACTAAAACAGCACGGGAAACAGACAAACAAGCAAAAATAAGAGGCAAAGCTTCGCCTCTGTGCACACAAACGTGTACACAAAACAACAGGAGTGATTTGTCGCCTCTTTTTCTTTGCATGTTTATCCTCCACCTCTATCCCTTCATCCCTCCCCCAACAGGTTCTCTTATCCTCTTGCTCGCTTCTCTCCTTCTGTTTTGCCCTATCCCACCCCTCCTCGTTTTTAATGCTTTCTCTTCCTTCTCTTGCTCATCTCTCCAGTACACTGCGCCTGGGGGCGATAGCAGAAAATCAAACTGTTTATCCATCTCTCATCAGTGCACTGCCTCACGGGGCTCCTGCCCCCTCAAAACAATGAAAGTAGGCCTGAGCGCTGAGCCAGGGATATGATTTAATTACATCAATAAGTAGCTCTGCTTTAAAAAAAAAAGATTAACTACAGAAAAATACATTAAAGCAACATACTTTGCTGCACTAGCATGAAAAGCCTGTTAACATTACAGGTGCAAAATGCATGTAAAATGAATTAACAGCAACAACGCACATAGGCGCATCTGCGCGTAGACGTTGCTTATTGGAAGTATCTTTCTCGGCAACTTAGCGGCTCCAGTTCATTGTCGGATAATTCTGTGATGGACTTTTATTAAAGCAGGTAATAAACGGCCGGCTGTTGGGAAAGGAGAGGCCTTTCACTTCATTTAGACTTCGTTCAGTCTTGGCTGCAGGGGTGGAGGGAAAGAGGAGGGAAGGCAGCGGGAAGGGGCGGAGAGTGTCAGTGAAATCGCATTGTGATTATGAGTGTAATTGCAGCTCAGGGGCCCAGGGGCTATGTAGCTGTGATGGCGCTGGAAGATGTTTTATGCGCGGCAACAGAAAGGAAGAAAGTGTGAAAGAGAGAAGGCAGGAGAGTGGGAGGTAGATGGAGGATGCCAGGATGGATCTTTTTTTTCTTTTTCTTTTTTAAACCCTCTTCTATCTCTTTCCTCCTCCCTACTTTTTCTCTTTCTTCTCTTCCTCCCCCAACATTTTCCTTCACTCCTCTCTTTACTATTCTCTTCTTTTCTCCCCTCTTCTGTTCTCCTCCCTTGGCAGGATTAGCTGGGTCTCGTTAGAGGGGAAATGTAATAATGCTCCCACCAGGTGGAATCGGGCCTGCTCCATTATCAGCCGGGAGATGGATGGGCCGTGTAGGGCCGGCGGGGGCCAAGCGCGCACGCAATTTAGATTCAATAAACTGGCAAAGCAAGACCCCCAATCTGATTTATCTCTTACACGCCGCCAATGCTTGCTGCTACGATGCTGATTCCCTATTACCGCTCAGAGAAGGACTATTCATTGGATGTAAGGCACGGCAGTCAGAGAGGCTTGTCGGGCCCCCGGGACGGCAGCAAAACAGATACAGCAGAGGGTTAATACGTTTACACACAGATAAGCAATTAAATCTAAGGCTGAGGTGAGTTATAGAGTTATTAAGGAGGGATGTGGAGTGGAGAGGGTGGAGGTGGTGGTTATTCAACGCAAGAGTATGCTAGCTTGGGCCTTAGGCCGCATGCAGTAAGTGAGCATTAAAAGTGAGAAAGGCTAGCATATTATAGAGTTCGTGGGGTGAAGGAACGACAAAAGAGCAGCAGTCTGCCCACATTGTTCGATAAACTCAATACAACACTTACAAACTAGCGTGCAGAAGACAGAGTTCATAACTCTGCTCAGACTGGGTATTTGTGCAAGTTTATGAGTGAGTTTATGTATGCAAGTGCATGTCTTCAAGTGTAAGTGGAAATGTGTTGGTGGAATAGGCATATTCATATCCACTGTGTACCTGGCTGCGAGTATGCAGAGCATCACATTTGACTGTCTGTGTTTGTGTGTGTGAGAGAGAGAATGTGTGTGCAAACGCTGTAGTGGTGTTTCAGTGTTGGAAGTGGTGGGTGTCATTCTGTCCAGCCGCCAATCAAAGTGAATCTGAATGTCAGCAGGAGAGGGGGCGTGATAAATCAGCCTCACACCCAACGACAAACAGAATATTAGAGGCAGCGCGGCGCCATTGGAAAAACGTCCCTTCCAATCAGCCCAGCACTTTACAGTGAAGCTCGGCAGCTGGGCCTCCAACCAACACAGCACACCGAAGAGACAGCTAAGACAATAAATAAATAAATAAATAATACACAGACAGGCTGGAGGACAGGCAGACAGACACGTTGACACACTGACGGATAACTGCACTGACAGGCAGAAAGGCGAGAATAAGAAACTTAAGAAAACAATGGGGATGGCAAACAGACATGTGGCATACCGGCAGATGCATAACAGGCCGGGCAGGCACAAAGACAAGACAGACGGACAGACCGACATGCTAATCAGTGGAGAACATTATACTGTCACATTTAAAAATAAAAAGCATTAGGACCATTTTATCATTAAATCTGTAACAGCTTGGAAAACCCAAATAGCTGTGTAGTTAATGTAGCTTGTTACAAAGTCAGATCACCATTTGATGATGAAGAAATATTCTGGAGGCTTTGGAGGAGTAATTCAAACACCACAAAAAAGAGACAATATTTCAGTTTAATACCAAAGCCTCACTGGGCTGACATTTCACAAAATGCAAGAGAGAGAACTTTGGAACTTTTCTCTAACTGTTAAAAAAAATATGAATTCAGGAAATACTAAGAAAAAGCCGGTAACACATGACACATGAGGACGAAGGAAAAAAACAGACTTTGGCTATCTACGAGACATCTATCTGAGGGAGTAATGTGATTATGCACTGCAGGTTTGGAGGTGAGAGTGATCATGGGAAGACGCAATATCCCGAGCGACCACTAGGTGGCACAGTCCGCAGTCAACACAGGCAGAATGCTTTATCCAGGCCTGGATTTTATGTGCATGTCTGCAGGTGCCTGTGGGTCTATCAAAACCAGCTCACTTAGGCCTCATAGCTGTAAACTGTAATTTGATATGATTGAATGGGCAGAGATGAAACGATACTACATAAAGTCATTTAAATATTTAACACCAGAACGCGTGAAATTATACAAGGGGGAGGCTTTATTGTGGCAACAGATAATTTTTGGTATTTGGGCCTTGAAAAAGGCCTTCAGGTCACAATAACGTGAACAAAATCGTAATCAATTCACAAAATTCCTGTTTATGAATGAGTGCGACTCAATCAGATGTCTCTAAAAGCCATTCGAGAACAAATCTTGTAGGCACTGAACTTCGATGATCCTTATCACAAGCTTCTCTTAGCTTCTCTCGTCAATCTGAATTAATGACGCACATGAAATATTTACAAACTAAACAATTAGACAACGATATCTTACAAAAAAATCAATGAATTATTCATCTGCAGTCGTCTGAAAAGCTTTTTTTTATTTTGCTGCTATATCGTGATGCTGGGGGGGATGCATCAATTAGGTCTTCTGTTCCTGTGGTGTAATGGATGCTTCAGTGAAGAGTTATTGTCTAAATGACAGAGCCAGATGTAAGATGCCGGTTCTGTAATGCTGCCATGTTGTTGTGACAGATTGACATGCTGATCTCTACACTATGAAGTCATAAGGACTATTTGGATCCTTCATCTCAGTATGTGAAGAATTTTGACTTTCCCTACTTTTCAGTGTCAGACTCAACACCCAAAACTCTCCTCCTCCTCCTCTTCTCAACATTTGTTCTTTCATTTTTTAAAAACAGCCTCTTAACTCCAGACACCTGGGCTCCATGTTTGTATTTTCATTTCAGTGATCACGCTGAGATTGCATCTGTCAAACTCAGAGGAAAGGAATTAAGAGGAGTTTTAGCTAAAGGAAAAACTCTGGATCGAATTTATATCTTTGCATACTGAGAACAAAAGCTCGAGGGAACTGATATATGCAGTAAATCTCAAAACAAAAAGTCCAACATCTTCCTTTTCACAGCCTATTTCCCAAGATAGAGCGTACCCAGGCCAAAACTTTGATCTTTCACACTGCAACCCTTTGTCCACATCACATAGGAACGATTTATTTCAAAGCTGAAATGATTAAAAACAACGATTTTCATCACAAATGAATTACATGGAGTAATTTCTAATGTAAAAATGCCAGAAATGACATAATGATGTTGGTACTTACTGGTTTTGAACCATTTTCTAGTCAAAACAAGATGAGAGTACGTGTATGTGTGTTAAAAACAATACCTCAAGTAGAGCAGGGCGATATGACCAAAAATATTTATCACGATATACATTTGAAAATTTGCGATAACGATATAACTGACGATATAATTGACACTAGACAAAATGCTTTACAACTCCACAACTTTATTAGTGGAAAAAAAACCATCAATGTATTTTCACTTAAACAAGCAGCTGTTTTTATGTGCATTAAAGTTATATAAAAATTTAACAGTACAAATGCAAATTCCTTGTTGTCAGTTAAACCAAAATGCATTTCCAGTGGAAATTGGCCGACATATCCTCAGCATAACCCTGTATAATATCCACAAAACTTAGAAAAAGGTTATACACACACAATATGGTAATATTATGTTGAAGCACAGTACGTATCACTCCGCGAGGCTCCTGCCTACGATTAGCCGTAATGCTCTGACAATCCATCAAGCGGTGCGGCTTCGTAGCTTAGCAAAGTCGTACTAAAACGTCTGACAGATTTTCGAGCGCTGCGTACGACATAAAATCGTTTCGAGGTCAGTAAACACAACCAGAATTCATACATAAGGCACACAGGATTATAAGGGGCACTGTCGATTTTAAGAAAAATCAAAGGATTGATTTTAAATGCGTCGTATTTTCCAAAAAACACGGTAATAACGACGGCCTGCTAGCATGCTCTACCAAAAATAATGCTTTGTTGTGTATCTGATGGACGAAAGCTAAACCAGTTCCACACCACTAAAGTTGCAGCATTTTTACAAACCAGTTCTGGTTCATCCGTTTCATTCAGTGATCCGCTTTCACTCTTCTCATTCTCCGTCGCCAGCACGCCTTTTCCTCCATGTGCATATGAAAACAAAGGCACTGCGCATGCGTGTTTTACCCATATTCTATCGCGATATTTCATTTTCTTATCATTGCCCAACATTATACCGGTATTACCGTGAACGGTATGATATGGCCCAGCCCTAACCTCAAGTCACCCCAAAAGTTCTGCAATGTCAACACTCATAATGTGGTTGAATTTTTCATTTATTGACTAATAAATTAAAATTTGCCTATGCTGACAGATCAGTATACATCAGTGGGGCTTTAACTCCAACAGATCCAGAAACCACAGGATTAAAATAAATGTAATAACACTGCTATTTATCTATGTTATGTGGACTTTATCACAGCTCAGTGTCAGAGCATAGTCTTCCTGAGCAGCAAATAACAGATGACAGTTGCTGTTATGGAGCCATGTGTAGCTTCAGATCTTGAATATATTGTTTAGCATTAATGATGCCTTCACAAATGTGCAAGCTACACAAAGTGTGGACTACTGCACCCCCTTATTATCACTGATGTGTTGGTTTTAACTGTGGGATTTTTGCTTTCTGCTTTAGCCTCCAAGATGCAATGTGCATCCAGCTATTTGTTTCTGTGCATAATAGAGTTTAATTTGCATTTGAGAATGCAGTGGGAAGCTGTGTTGAATTATGGTGTTTTTCAGAAGTTTTTCTGAGTACGTGCAGTAATTTCCACTACAGAATCCTGTCTGTTTTTAATGCAGTGCTGCCTGACAGCCTGAAGATCACAACCGTTAGCCTAACACACAACAGTATCTCCAGATTCTCTGAAAGGTTCTTTGATATTATGTAGTATAGATGATGCAACCTTCAAATTCTTCAAATTTTTATATTAACTCATTCACTGCCATTGACGTCTATAGCCGTCAATGGCAGTGCATGAGTCAATGGGTTTAACTCATTCACTGCCAATGGCTGGCAGTGAATGAGTTAAGAAACTTTATTCTTAAATAGTTCAACTGTTCGCCGACACGGTCTTTCACAGAATATTGAATCCCTCTCCAATTTTACTTCGCTGATGGCCGTTTTATACCCAGTTATGTCACTTACCTGTGGTCAATATTTTACTGGAGCAAAACTGGTCTTTTGCCCCATGAGGCCAAACTTTTTTGAGAGGTATTGAAAAAAAAAACTAAGTTTCAACATCTCATATGTTGCCTTTTTAATTAAATAACAGTTTTAAATGACAGTGTCACTGCATTCATGAAAAAGGACTTGAATGAATGTGTGAGAACAGGTGAATGAAATGTGTTGTTTAAAGTCCTTTGAGTGCTCAAGCAGAAAGGGAAAGCACTATATAAGAACTAGTAGATTTACCAAATTAATTGCACATTTAAAATAATTTATAAGTGAGGCTTAATAATAAGGTTGATCAATACAAACACCATGTTTGCCCTATTGGGGTCCAGGTCTTATTTCCTTTGGGCAAAATCTTTCACAGGAGGTCTGCCGATGAGCACCGGCTTCATTAAGGCCAGGCGAGGAAATAACAAGGTAAGCAGTGGGGTCTTCCTGATGCATGTGGGTGGCTTGGACCAGTCACCCCACCTTGCCCTTTAGACTCAAGGGTGAAAATGTATATCAGGATTCGCGGGATAACAGGCCCTGGACCCTGGACCAGAAAGGAGAATTGCGGAAAACCTTGGGATGAACAGAGGCCTGCAGCGGTCATAGAGATCAGAGAGTGACGTTACTCTAAGGACCATACACTGCCACAGGCTGTTCACACACATGCACACATAAACACACCTTAACACACAGAAGACACACACAGAAGTGCCTCATATACTCATATACACATACAGGCCTTGGGGGGGGGGGGGCTAACAACAAAGCCTCTATATGATAGTTACAAGGTCAAACAAAGTTCAACCTTGAAACCTCGGTATGGAAATCTCATATATACATTGCAAATACTTTAAGTGCTTCCAGTGCATACTAAAATATCCCATTTATATGTGTGCCTCTAATATTTAAAATGACAGATTTAGTGGTTTCATAAGAGGGCGGGAATGTCTTTGAGACAAATACAAAAGTTTTGTAATTAAGAACTTCGCACTAAGTGCATGTGGGTAAGTGCATAACAGAGGTCTTGAGAGGGCAATCAGACCAATCCATAATGCAGGGATCACACGGTGAAATATTAAGCATCCCGGGGCCTCTGAATGACATCTCACCCTCAACTTCAACCCTGCCACTTCTACAAATGCCATCGTCCCCCCTTTACAGATATCTAGTTTTTCCTTTCTTCTTCTTCATGTGCTTTCTTCTCCTCTGCGATCTCTCCCTAACCTTTTCTACTCTCCTGCCCCTTTTCTATTTTTTAACCTTTCAATGTATTTGTGCACTTGATTCATATCATCTTGAGATGTTATATCAACATCACAATTTAATTTTTTTTAAAACTGGCCATAGTAATGCCTTTTTAGGAAATGGAAAGGTAGTGACATAAGTTTCCATCACTAAATACTGTGCACCCCTGAGCTCACACTGGCAGCAACTTAGTTGTGTCAGCAAGTACCTTTCACTTGTTTTTCTCATTTGTTGGAAACGACCAATTTTTAGGGGAAAACGCACAAAGCAGAGCCGGTTGCTACTAAGTTTGCAATAAACCGATGATCCTGGATGTCATTGATTATTTCTCATGTTCTCAATTTAAAAAAAGTTCAGTTATTTTGTGAAGAAAAAGCAGGAAATAATTAGTATTCTTACATTTTTGATCAAAAAGGAAACCTAAAAGACCCAAGACCTAACCTAAAAGTTATAAAAAAAGTAGAAAAATAGAACCTAATGTCATTTATGCATGTTTCATATGCTCTTTGTTACAATAAACACTACAACCAAATGTGGATCCCTCTGCCAGCTGTTACTCCACTCTGTTGCTTCACACTCAGGTGATCCCGGTCTTAGAACGCACATTCAAAAATTAAAGGAGCACAGCTAATGATTTTTATCTCTCCACTGAGGTGGTCCAGCAGTCCCACCATGTGTGTCTGCACAGGTTTATGCTTTACCTTTTTGCACATACGAGCGGCTCACAGTCACACTTTTTCTTGTGCCCAATTGGCAACCGTCCCTCTGACATGTGGTTTTCTTGAGTTGCTGTGTGCCATTAGCGGCAGTATCTCCGGACGCTTCATAACAGACTCTACAGATGGGAAGTCACTACATAAACTAATGATCTCAGAGCCCGCTTAATCCAAAAATATATATAAGCACAATTCAAATGCATGTGTTCAAATCTGAGTAAGTGTCTGTCTCTACAAATAAATTTGGAGCCCTTGTCAGCAAGAATGCATGTAAATTATACACATTTAATCCTGTCTTGTAGTTTGCCTCTAAAGACCAGAATAGAAATTATTACAACAGTAGTGCAATTATTGTTGAGTCTGTTGATTGCAAAATTTCATTTTTCCCAAATTAAACAAGGATGCCGTAAGTCCAGAACAGCTGCACAAGAAACAGAAACAATTCATTTGCAAAAGCATTGAGTGTGATTATGAATTTGTGTGCTCTACAATGTCAGGGCCAAAATATTCTTGCCTAGTGTGTGTATGTGTGTGTCTGTGTGTTTATATCTGCTCATTTATTCCTGTGTGAATGCACTTCAGCATGCTGTTGAATGGCGGAGAATAGGCTCTGGTTCCCATGCTGAAAGCCTGTTGGATGCCATTGTAATGGCACACCACTGAGTGTGTGTCTCATGTGTGTGCAGGCGGTTACAAAGGGGGTAGATGGGACTAAATCTATGAGGACCCCCGCACATGAAAGGTAAACTCAAGCCGCTAATCGCAGCGCTGACACAAGGAGGTTCAAAAGGGCGGCCACTTAGAAAAAAGGCAGGAGAGGCGGGACCCTGCCAGCATCAATAGGACCCAGCACAACTGACCACATTACAGGAACAAACACACACTACAGAAAAGACATACAAACTTGGTGGTCTCGGGTACTCCCAGTCCACTCTTTGGTCTGGACTTCATGAATGACGAGTGTGTGTGTGTTCGTGTGCACGTGGTTCTCCTCAGAAAGATTATTTAATTTCATGTCACAAATTCTGTCGAGCCACAGTCTGACAGACAGTGCCCTCAGTGTAGCTGGCTACAGCGATTTCTTTTCTTTCTTACAGGAAAAAAAAATTAATAAGTGATTACAATCCTAAATTATGCACTTTGAGACACAAGATGACTGATAGCAGCAAATCATCAGAGACAAAACTGAAGGTGAGAGCGAAGAAATAAAGTGCAGCATTGCACTGAGTCCAGGAACATATTTGACAATTAACACTGAAATATCAGCTCATAAGTCATGATTAAGGAAAACCAAAAGGAGGAATGCATTTAAAAAAAAAGTAGAGTGGGGTAATGAGGGAGACAGCCTGGCCGCGGGAGCAGCAGACGCAAGAGAGAGGGAGAGAAAGAAGGAGGTAGACTGGACAAATGACAGCCCCCCCCCCCCCCCCCCCCCCTTTTAAGGCACTGTTCTGCACTCTCTTTCCTCTTTCTCATCTCTTAATGCTTATTTTCATCACTTTGCTTAAAATATTGATAATCAATTAGCACTACGTCTGTTTTGCTACAGAATCTGTGTCACGGTCTATCACTCTGTCAGAGCCAATTCGCCACTCATTCAAAGTTCATTTTTCCTTGGCGGCTCTGTGCCTTTGGAGGAGTCATTACGCGGGGAACATAGCCCGGGGTGCAATCACCTATTCTCTTTCATTACTGGGGAGATGGAGAAGGTGAGAGAGATTATTAGAACTTTGGAATGATCACAAAGCTTCACGCCGCCTGTCAGATCCCCCCTACGTGTAATTCATCTGGCCTCCCTCCCTTCCTCCAACCCCCGACTTACCCCCTTCCCTTCCCCTCTCCCTCATCCCACTATCCCTCCTCCCCCAGCCTCAGCCAGGGGTTTGGCCACAGACATTATTCATGAACATCTGCAGCGCACTGAATATTCCACAGCTTCTGCCGTGATGAAAAGGGAGCTGCCCCTTTGACTCGAAAATTAACATGCCGGCACAGAGATTATGGACGTGCCGCTTCATTCCAAGCCGAGCTGGGCCACGCTGCGACCGGCCAAGCTGACGGTTCAGGCTGGGCTGAGCAGAGCAGAATAAACGACGCAGGTGGAAGAATTTGCTCTTTGTAACGGTGTGCTGTCAGTTTCAGTGGTTAACAGAGGAAACAATCAAGTTATTAAAATTATTATTTTATTTCAAAGGGATGAGAGCGACCGTGGTCTTGGTGCACAAACATGAACTGTCATGAAAACACACTCAAACCTGACGCTCCTAGGAGAGAAGCCCTCAACTTTGTAGACTAGAGCCTTCATTATCTCAGGTACAATTTAATAGATCTAACTGCAGTTCTATGAGAAACACAATAAGACTTTCTATAAGCTATTAGCCAGTTATTTATCAAATATTTTCATTTTGTCTATGTAATATGCAGGATAAAATAGAATGTACTAACCCAGAGACACTGACCTGAATAGGTTTGATCAAAAACAACAAATATCAAAAGATTTGGCAATTTGTGTTCAACTAATTGATTAATCGAATAATAACAGCTGCAGCTCCATTTCAAAGACCGGCGATAAAGCTGGGTCAAAGCTAAAACGTTCCCTCGTAAACACCTCGTTGCACACTCTCACCTCTGCGCATCTCTTGCTTTCATTCTCTCATAGGCATCTCTACATGAAAGCTCAGCCAGAGCACGGAGACCCTTCCTCACTCACACCAGGAGCACCACTGCTGGAAAGAAGCCAAGCATCCTCCCTCTTTCTGTCTCTCTTATGTTCATGTGTGCCGTCCCTTGCCCTCTCTATGTGACATACCACAATGTGTTAAAAAGACCCATTTCAATCACTTTTTGGTTAAGAAGTTGGATCCAAACACGGGTGCTCTAAGGTAAACCTCTACACTACCTCATAACTACGCAATTTGTACATGATTCCTTGATATGATGCCAAAAAACTAGGAGACTAAGGAATTCCCTGTTGAGTGGAATTACCTTGCCATAACTTAATCATCTTCCCGTACGGCAGCAGCCTATCAGAACAATCTTCACTATTACCACAAATGTTATAAACACGCAATGTGCAAACCAGGAAAATGCAATAAAATCAGACTAACTACCTGAATTTTTTTAACCATAAGAATATGCGTTGCCTATAAACATCTCTAAATACACCAGGCTGTCTTATCACCAAAGTAAATGTACAAACTGGACCACAAAGGCAGAAAACAGAAGAAAAGATCAAGAATATAAGCAGCGAAACATAATGTAAAGAGAGAAAATGCACTTTAACACATCTGAAAAGGGGAGCAGTTGGAGGGTTCTGACACGGGCTGGAGCGAGACTTTGCACTGCCTCTTGTTGATTGTGAATGGCAGAGCAAGTTTACTCTGGCAGTTGGATCCAAAATGGAGTCTGACAGCTTTGTCAGGGAGTTTGAGCAGCTCAGTGGCAGGGCAGGAATCGGGATGATTCCATCCCTTTCATCTCCAAATCGCCGGCGTACGTTCGTGAAACCTCCACGGTAATAAAAAAAAAGAGAGAGAGGGGGAAAAAGAAAACCAGCCTGGCATAGCGTCGGGGATGACAAGCGATTTTTTCGAAACACTTGTCAAAATGGAACACAGAAATAAAGCAAAAAAAAGAAAAGGGAGCAAAGAACGGGAGAAATGGCAGACCAAAGTCTGAACGAGCCAGACGCAGAACAAACATGTCAGGAAATGTTAGCACTCACCTCAAAAAAACACCAATATTAATAATCCTAACAGCCATTCCTATCTTTTTCTTTCTCTTCCCCTTTCTTTTCCTTTTGCTCCTCAAGATACTGCTGCATTAAAACCCTCTGTGTACCATCACCCTGGCCTCTATACAATCTGACCACCTTTGCAACCTTTCAGTCTCTTATTTCTTTTTTAACAGATCTAAAAATATTACTACTGTCAGGAACTTTAAACGCTCTCATGGCCTGTTTATTCTGTCTTTGAGTTTCACGAACAGTTCGTTCTCCAAATTCTTTACTTTTCTTCGGGAGAGTCTGAGGAGAAACAGCTGAGAAATGTAAAGACAAGCCTATAGCTTGTGCTTGAGAGGAGAATAAAGGAAGTCTTACTCGTACTGCTTTGTACTGTTACGCTCCCATATCTTTATCCCTCTGATCCCTCCTGCCTCTATCTGCCTGCCTCGGGTTTTTTTTTTCTTTTTCAATTTACAGGATTTGTCTCTGTGTGTCTGACAGTGAGAAGGATGAGGTACAAAATTAATCTTTATCCCCGTTTTGTTGTGTTTCCTCCTCGTCAACAATGCATGTCAGTAATTAGCTGGCCAGTTTGGTTCCAGGCTTTTCGATGGGTGCCTCCGTTTGCCAACTTCTGCCTTTTGTTCTTGCCACACAATACCGCCCACTCGCCCTCGGTGTCTCTCTCCCTCTCTCCTCTCCCTGCCTCACACCCACACAGGGCGTTACACAATCTATCCAAATGTGCTTCGCTTTAAAACCCCATTACTTAGCCCCTCTTGTTTTGTTCAACACAATTAAAAGAACAGACCATTCATGAGAACTTAGCGAGCCGCGCTCTGCCCCTGTCTTCCCTCTCCTCTCTTCTGTGGTTCAGCGTTGGCCGAGGAGTTACTGTGAACAGGCCAGCTTAGTTCCCCTAATTCCCTGGGTTTTGTTTGCATATAGGCTTAGTTTGGTTCCATTTGAAACTACTCAATGCCATGCCTCACCCCCTGGCTGTAACCAGACCAGTGAGCAACTTTAAAGATCAGCCAGCAGAATGGAAACAGGGAAGTCTGCACACAGACACACAGCTGACGAGCCCTTACAAGGTCAAAGGGGACCAGCATCTAAGCACTGACACACTTCAAAAGGGTGGCAAACTAAGTAATGACAACCTGGCCAGAGTTTGGCAGAGGGTTTGTGAGTAATTGTAGGCTGCTGGCATCTACACAAGTGTGTTAGCCTTACAAGACAGGTTTAACTCAAAGATAAGTCTATGGGTTAGTTGTAGCCAGAAGGTCCAATCTGATCCACAGTGTGATTTAAAGAGGCATCCATAGAAAGTATGAAGTACAACTACGCTTCCAAAAACACTGGGACTCTGCAAATAAAAACAGAATGCAATCATTTGTAAACCATTCAAACCCTTAAAAACCTTAAAACAGTGATGTTTTGTTTATTATTTGATGATATTAACATCTTTCAAGAACTCTGTGACAAAGGTCATCAGATTCTAAAAACATCTGGTGGAACATCTGCCAGCAATTCTTCTATTGTGATACTAAATTTACTGTTTGTACAAAATGTCACAATAGGCTTTTAGAAAATCAAGATTGTACTGCTTACTGAAGCCTCAGACATTTTTTTTTTGGTAATGAACATTTTTGGTTTAGTTAAGTTTGGCATTTTCTTGTGTTGAATGTAAAAATATAAATGGTCTTTCCAGGACACACTAATTAAAATTTCAGAACAATACATTTATCTTTTTCCAAGAAGCTGAAGATGATTACACTCTGTAAACTGACAATAATGACAGGATAAGTTTAACAATTTCAAAAAAGATTTATTCACCACAAACACAGAGAAACATCAGCTCAATGTTACGCTGTTATTTGTCAAGGTGAAGGCCTCAAACTGAATTACATGATCACCTGAACGTCCATGTGTCTAAATACAGTAGATACAGAGGCCTGCATTTAGCCTTTGTTACAGAAGAAGACTGGCACTGCCCACCAAATGACAGGTGTGATGCTATGGGCGTGTTGTCTCAAGTTGGAGAAGGCCCTATAATTTACTCCTGACAAGGCTTTTAAGAACAAACACGAATAATAGCTTTAAAGTAGAAACCAGGAAACTGTTAATGTGTGCGTGCTGGCTCCTGACAGCGAGCACAGCAAATATCCACCTTGTTTCTTTTTTTCCCCCCCAAACAGCAACACAGAGGAAATACAATCATCTAAGAATGCTAAACATGTGCAAAATGCTGAGAAGAATCAGCAAAATTTAGACGTTCCATTAGCATTCATAATCAGACATCTGAGCCATGTTTTCCTCCTGTTGCATCACAGTGCAAGAACCAAGTTAATCACCTCAATCTGACAGCGACACATATCAGTATCACTAGTGTGCATTTAATGAACCAAAATCCCAAATAGTTCTGCTTCACACAACACAGCTTGGCTGCATTTGTGCTCACTGGATGAGGGCTCTTTGTTGTGGTTAGAAAATTAGGTTTAACTCATTTTGTCGTTGAAAATCGGTAACAACACCAAAGATAGTTTGTATTAATCATTTGACCATTGCATTCGGGCAATCCTGTTTAAGCTTAAACCACTTAATCATGTTAATTAATAAAACAACCCTTTCCTAATAAGATAACACCAAACTTACATATATTAATGTGATGGATTGTGTGTAAGAAATTGAATTGTTTGGGGAAGACTTCAATTGCTTTGACTTAATATTCATAGTTATCCAAACAGCAGCAACTGTTGCAAGTTTGGAGAGAAGGCAGTGTAAGCCAAAAAGGGTATGATTTGTTTTCCACTCCATGTAACTACTACTGCTAGTACGAACGTTTCCCTGTTTCTGTTGATGTAACCCTTTGTGTGAGTTGATATTGATGTTCCTTCAAATATAATCCCCCCCCCCCCCGCCCTCAAAAAAGGGGGTAAAACACAGATAGAAGAATAAAACTGGCTTAGAACCACTAATTACATCAATGCTGAAAGGAAATCATTGATCAACGGTATTATGGGAAATTAAACTGCTCCCCAAAACTGGATCAAAGTGAATGAAGTGGCTTAGTGGGGTTTCACTTGGGCTCTACAGATGGGAACCAGGATTATCACCCCCAGACACACACACTCACACCAAAACACACATCATGATAGTGATGCTGTAGTATGTTACAGGCTCAAATGATGGACACATGTTTTCCAATGCTGTTCACACTTGCATGCAAACCAAATTTTGCTTGCTTTTATCAACATGCGCCTTCAATCAGTCCACGCTAAATCATCCAAACTCTGCAAAACCTCAAACTTTACATGCTCTGTCAACACAGTTACTTCAACACAATGATGCAAAGAAAAATAACTGTTTTAAAATGCAGGCCTGGGCTGGTGTGCACAGGCCTTCTGTGGGGTCGTCCACTGGGAGAATGAATAAAAGAAAGGGGCCCCTGCTGGTTCATCTATCCATTTATTAGTGCCCCTAGACCAAAGTAATCTGTTTCTCCCGTCCCAACAGCTTCACCACTGGTCCCTTAAGGGCGCCTGGCCTGCTGCTAAGAGACCTCTCTAAGTGTAATTAGTGGCTCCCAAAGCTGCAACACACATACAAAGAAATAATTCTGGTACTTTTCAGACCAATGATTAGATTTACGTGGCCTGCAGTTTTTCAGATATTTACTTGATTAAGAAAAGATTTCCTGATTTTGCCTACCACTCTAATAATAGATACATTGTGACAATATGTGTGATTCATGTACATGTAGCACCTAGAGGAGCTAAAAAAGAATCTACGTTTAAGCTTAAATACTTTACAGAAAGAGGGATATGACTGGGAATCTTTAACTTTTGCGTCTTCCCTATTTTGACTTTTGTATAGAAAGTGCACACCAACATGTGTGAGTAATACAGTACAACAACAGTTGGACACTTGGTCCCTTAACAACAGGAGAAGTCAAGGGTTAATAAGATGAAGGTATTAGAGCTGGCCTTCGCTTGAAGCAAACTAGTACTTAAGGGAGGCCAACTGTTTAAATGGAGGTAAGGGCTCACACTTTCCATTGGCTTATGGTCAGAAAGTTAGAGACACACTGATTGACCAGCCAGGGACTGGAACCATTTTCTACCATCTAGCTGATTTCTGGCCTAGATTGATTTCTGTTCAATTATGAGCCAGTCCGTTTTATGCATGAGCAACACGGGCACTGCAGCACACACACTCACAGTTTCATGCTAAAGTGTGTTTAGCATGGAAGCTAAGACATAATATTTGTGACAACAAACTTAATCAGGCATTTAATTCACCTTCACCCAGGAGAACAATGACATTTTAAAGAAGCTAACAAAGGCAAAGTGGCTAAAGTTAATGCTATCCAGCAGCCTCGGTATGAGCAAAGGATTAAAGCAGCTACAAGGACAATCATGTAGACGAGTGAAAAAGATAAAAGTAACACTGCAAAAACGTGCAAGTAACTAACATTTTTTGCGTTACATAAATCAGTTGCACCTGCTTTTGTTCGGTAAGTTCAAATGTGTCAGGTAAAGGTGCGTGTACAGCTGCTCATTTTCAGTTGATTATTTGTAGCTATTTCCAGTAGCAGAGCATTTTCTTTTCTTTTCTTTTTTTAACATACTTAGTGCAGTTTTAGAAAATTTTACAGTTCCTCTAAAATATATATATATATTTTTTTTTTAAATAAAAATAATATTTCATATTTTGTTGTATGTATTTGCTGTCGGTTATTTACTCCATCACTTTTAAACACTTGTCTAATAGCAAACTGTGTGGACATGATGACGACAATGGTAGGAGCTCTATTGTCAAAGAACCAACATAAATGGATAAATATTGATCTGATTAGTTCTGAAATCAGTCGGACCAATTTTGAAATAAACACCCTGAAAAATATTTAACCAACATGTACACTTCCAAATATGTAAGACATGAAAACAGAGCCCCTGAATACAATTTCTGCACCTAAAATGATGTGTCAATAAAAAAATCTGTGACTCACCTGTGGGATTATATGTTACCTAAGGCTTGTCCCTTACTGCCCAAGGGGTTCGCCACAGTAGATGGATCTGCATGTTTGATTTGGCATAGATTTTAAGCCAGATACCCTTCCTGATACAATCCTCTCATTTATCTGGGATTGGGACTGGGAGGACACAGGAAAGACGATGAGGAGGCAAGGTGGTGGAATGAGGGAGTACAGGAAAGTATTCCAAGTAAGAGGTTAGCAAAGAAAAAGTGGGATAGTTAGGGAGATGAAGAAGTAGACAGGAGGTGCGACATATAGCAAAGAGAGAGATGGAAAAGGCTCAGTGAGTTACTGTGTGAGAAAAAAAGACAGACAGGCAGAGAGCTGGAAAGCTGGAAAGGATGTGCAGCAGGTTAGTTTAAATAAAGGATAGAGATGGAAATGTATTAACAAGTGAAGATAGTGTGTTGAGAAGATGAACCATACCATGAAAATACGGAAAATGAATTGTTGAAGCTACGCTAGGAAGAGAGGTGATGATCAGCGAGCAGCAATAGGGCTTCATGCTAAGAAAGAGCACTACAGATGTGATGTTTGTTTTAAGAGTATTGATGAAAAAGTATTGGGATGGTATTGGCACTGTATCATTATGGATTTAGAGAAAGCTTATGCTAGGGTGCCAAGAGAGGAAAGCCAGCTCAGACTTGATTGATCAGTAGAACTTGAAATCAATGTGGAGACTAGAAAACCTTGAAATTGTTCTTAATACTTACGTTTTGGATATCTGTTTATAGCAATTAGTGTGCAACAAATAATGCTTTTATAATTAGATTTCACGTGGGAAACTTTGCACTTGTTCTAATACTGTATTTACTATGACAATGCGATTTATGAGTGGTGTTTTCATGGTCAGCAGTTAAAACATTATACCCCTTAAACCTTGTTCAGATTCAAAATCATGTGCATAAACATCCACTGATAAGAACATTTGGCTCAGTCAGTACTACCTCTCCAAAGGTAACCCCAAAACCACCTCAGTGGTTCCAGCAGCTGCAGGAAGTTACAGCAAAAATCTCTGAAAACTCAATAATGACACAGAGGAGCTCACACGGAAACACAGCAAGCAGCCACTTAGTACAAAGTTAGCTACATCAACTCCACTTGTACTTACATTGTGCCCCAATCTACTTACACTGGCAAATCCAGGGCTTACATTACGCAGAAATAAGCACTGATATTGGCAGAATGGGCTTATCCAGTCATTGTTTTAACTGGGCTTTTCTGAGAGAATTTTCAGGCCTACTGTTTAAAAAAGAAAATATTGAGGACAAAAATAAAGTAGTCGTTGGCCACCGTCTTCAGGAGATGGAGTTCAGGGGATTCAGAGGGTGTTAAGATGATTTGGAGGCCTTTTCTCCTATCAGATCATCTAAAATGTAAGTGATTACACCGGTAATCAGCTGCAAGCCCACACTGGCACAGTCTGTGTTTAAGAGATAAAGGCAGAGAGAGTTAAGAATGAAGAGAGAGCCAGAAAATGAGAGACCTATGAGATACACAACGGAAAGAAAGAGGAGTAAGAAGGTGGCAGATTATTTCTCAATATTATCACACGCCAGGATGGCCATTCTCCCTCTACTTCAGCTTTCTCTCTCACACTCTTGCTATTCAGAGATTCATTTGTGCTTGGCCAAACAAATAGCTGACACTGGCTCATCAAAGCTTTGGATTGGCAGTCTGGGCCAAGTGGGGCTGTTGACAAGCGAGGGCAGTGAAAGCAGAGGAGGAGAGGAAAGAGCAAGACAGAAAGAGAAACAACAGAAATCCCTACTGTAATTCCCCAAACTGTAATCCACTGGGTTTAATGGCGTATGTGTGTGTGTGTGCGGGGATTATACATTTATCATCAGTGCTCATCCCTACTCTCATACCGTTGTGTGTGTGTGTGTTGGTGTGTATGACAGGAGAAAAGCCAACTTGTATAGAAGGCCCAACAATGCCAGTAGAGGGATTTAATCCCTCACGCTCTATCATATAACCACATATCTTGGCCAATTCAGAATAACAACTACCCCATTCAAGGTGGCTGATCCCACCGATTAGCCCTGAGATGGAGACAACCCCCAAAACAC
Organism: Aulonocara stuartgranti; assembly: GCF_965226115.1. Classification (NCBI taxonomy): domain Eukaryota; kingdom Metazoa; phylum Chordata; class Actinopteri; order Cichliformes; family Cichlidae; genus Aulonocara; species Aulonocara stuartgranti. The sequence continues at coordinate 18,512,109 of NC_138950.1, read as the reverse complement.
ACACACACACACACACACACACACACACACACACACACACACACACACACACACACACACACACTTTCCTCCGCATCTCTACCACAAGTCAAACATACTGCACATTTTGTCAAAAGTGAGGATCCCTCCCTCTTGCTACTGTGTGTCCATCAGTCTTTCACAACTCATCTGTTTCTCACTATTAGTAAACTGGTTCCAGAAGGAGTAATCAAGACTCCCATAAGCTTGTTGAAGTCCATAACCTCCATCAACTCAAGGTCAAAGGTTACACCTGGGTGTGTAAAACCCTGGCAGGTTTTTTAACGCAGAAAGGCGACTTAAAGGTTTGCTGCTGTTAGAAACAAGATTACACATTTAATTCACCAATGCAGCACAAACGATCTCAGATATAAAGATTGTATACAAACCTCTCTCTCTTTCTTACACACGGATTAGGTGTGTGTTTAGGTCTCCTTTAGAGACACAGGAAATCAGAGGTTTACAGTATTAGCAAAGCAGATTACAAAAATAGGTGACGCTAGTGAGGTTAACCCACATCTGCAGGACTTTCAAGCCAAACAGAGGCTTTGCTTGGCTCAGAATCGACATTTGGAGGGGAACTATACAAAGCACCGAGTATGATTGGTATGTACAGTAAATGCAAATAAGACTATCCCCTTATTAGACATCAGGCTACTTGATAAACAATAATGTGTAGAATGTTTCCTTGAATAAAAAGCCAAATTATTTTCATAACAACATTCAAGGAGGGAGGTTATGAGGGTGGATGAAAGCTTTTTGAAAGGGGCACCAAAAATCTTTCTATCCAGGGAAAAAACTCCATATTCAACTAGTGCGAAACACCCCAAAACACTTGTACTCGATTTATGCTTTTGTAGGGAATCTACTTCATAATTTGTGATTCGAGGAGAACCTCCTTTTCACCCTACGCCATAACCTGACCTGCACCTCCCAAGAAACGTAATTACATGTTAGGTTAACTCCGCCCACAATGATGGAATGGTGTGGAAAGTTGCGCTGTAAAGTTAAGAGGGGTTTCTGGCTCCGTTTTAAGTTAGGATGTAGATTTCCAGCAGAAGTCTATATCAAGCTTTAGAGACAGATTTACTAAGGAGTTGCACCAGCGCAAACTGGGCTTTAAAGCATTAAAAAAAATATACTGTCTGTATTAACAAAGAGCGTGCAATGACAAGATTGCGTGTACAAGGTGGGAACTCTGACAACTGACCCTGTTACATATGTATTACGGTTAAAATACAAGGAGAGGAAACCTAATTTGCTACATTTTGCAATTCACAATTTACTGCTAATTACGCCAATATTTTATGCCTAAAATAGGCATGTTTTATTTTTTTGTACTTAATATTAAAATGAACTGAATGCACATTTAAAAACAGCACAAAATTTGTAAACCCGTGAAAGTAATCACACCTATGAGCACTATTTGAGGATTGCACTTTTTAGTAAATAGCTTGAAGTAAGAATGAATCAACATAATAAGTATGAGTATCTGACCACCTGTGGTTGAATATTTTGAGTAGTTAGTGGAAAAGCCTTACTTGTTGATCAAAAGAGTGATCATTCATGCCTCTATGTTTAAGTATTTGGCAGATAATTTGTATTATACAGTAGCCAGTCGCCGGTTCACTGGTCAAAGCCAGCCAAAACTAGCACTGCCACACACAAAACACTATCAAACAGTAAATCATGCCTTCATGAAGTGTGCAGTCTCCAGTTTTGGTTGAAACTGGTGATTAAATGTTGATTCAGGGAGTGAGAAGTATTTCTGTTCTTTAGTTGAACCTCGCTTAGTTCAACAGTGAGAAAAAACATAAAAACAGATAAAGAAATCTGCATTAGCAGAACAAGGATTTCTTACTGAAGCAAAAAATTTTACCTCCCTGAATCAAATCCTTTCCAAATGAAAACTGTACATCAGCACTTTGATGTGAAATTTATGCATTACTGCAGCAATCGGTTACTGGACTACAAAGTAGCGAAGACATCACTATAACCCCCCATTAGACACAACAACCAGAGCAGAGATTTGGACTCTAAGTAACCCTTTATGTGTCACACTGAACCATGTTGCATCCTTTAAAATTCACGGGCTGTTTTTGCCCATTTACTCCTTCAAATTGAGGACTCAAGTTTAACTATGAAATGTAACCATCTAAATGTCCTGAGTGTTACTGAACTGTATATGATGACAAATGCCGAATAATGGTACAAGGAATACAAAATGCTGCATTAAACAAATAACTCAGTGGAACAAACTAAGTCCTAAACTTTAACCTGTTGAGTCGTTTGTCGATTTAGAAACATTAGCGGTGTAGGTGCTGAGACCAAAGCATCCTTGGCCGTCGTGACCTCTCAGCTATGCGACTGTCGCTTAAACCCCTGGGCCATTTGGGGATTTTGAATGTGGCGTCTAGATAGCTAAAACATGTCCATAAAGCTGCAGCTCAAGATTGCTTTCCTTTGAGTATGAACAGAGCTGATCGCATCAATCTCTGCTCTGGAGCTCTGCGGCTCGGATTGGCTTCGGCTTTTGTCCACTGGCTCTAAAAGGACATGAAACAAACTGAGGGAGACAGATTAGCCTTTGGTAACAAGGGATAATGTTCAGCACATCAGAAAAACATACTTTCACCATCAGCAGATACAGGCCCAGACATCTTTCTTTTAAGCTAACACACTCTAATTCATGGCACGCTGACACTCACACAAATATTCATACACTCAACATGTGTCCTGCAGATGTAGTAGCTATGAAACAAGGCCCTGTTCTCTGTGTGTATATGAAAGTGCGAGGGGGAAAGAGAGCAAGAGAAACAGAGAGAGAGACAAGAAATACCTGAAGAATGCAAATATATGAGGGGAAGAAAGAAGGGAAATTAAATGAACATTAATTCTCCCACAGCAATTCCCTCTTCTGAGCACGAGGAGATGAAAGAGCAGTAATGCACTTTCTGATATTTATTTCTCCTTAAACACAAGGCTGGAGTTCTGTTCTGGTACACTGGGCCTTGCTTGAGAGGATAGGGGCACCCAGGGGCCCCTTAGTGCCTGGTTTACTAATTAGACTTAAATATGCAAGATTGAGCCAATTGAGGATTAATTAACTGTTTATTTCCCTTCACTCCTTCTACTGGACCCACTAGACTTGGGTAGGATGAGCATAAGAAGGAGCGCTGGGTGTGGCTGCTTGGACAAGTGAGCAGTTTAGATGAGTGCGTGTATGGGTGTGCGAGGCCCACTGTAAATAGTGTGGCGGTAATGCCTTTTTGAACGAGTGTGGGTGGATGTCTCTGTCATCGGCCACACAGTGGAGAGCTGTTCAAGTTGTTATGTCTGCGTGTGGATTGCAAATGACTACAAGGCGGTGGCATGAGGGGACAGTAAGGGAAAACCTGAGGAGCAGCTGTAGCTGAAATATGATGAGTAGCTAAAAAAAGAGCGTCAGAGGAAGAAAGACAGGAAAAACAAAAAAACCCCCCTCTATATATAGATGTGGGTGACACGACAACAGAGGAGCGAGACAGAAGCATGTAAAAGGATACAGGAGAGAGAACTAATAAGGTGAGTGTGTGTGTGTCAGTTGGGATTGTTGTAGCAGCACAATCTGTACACAATTAGGTCTCCATTAGAAGTTTAAAACAACTCATGACTTCCATCTGTTCCTGAGGCCTGGAACGTGAGATTGGAGACGACAGGTGTCTAAATGTTTATCAGCCATGCTGCATTTATTCCTGTGTCTCTGAGTTAGGAGGAAAAATGACCCACACTAATCTAATTCAAACTAACATTCACTTTGGAAGGTTGCTGGTGTGGCAGGAATAAAACACATGATGTTCAAAACCACTCCAGTCGGTACAGTATGAACATTGGCATGTGCTATTTAACTCCTCAGCCTCGTGAGAATAAACACATGCGCACATGCTGATGCATCAATCTTACAAAATGAAGTCAAAATACGTAGCTAACACTCAGGGTGTTAAAAAGATGTTGCTGCCCATTTAGCTACAAATCTGAAATCAGCAGAAGAAATAAGCAGGTAGTACATGCAGCGACCTTTGGCTAATAACATTCAGCTGAATGGCAGGGAGAAAACGGTTAAGTGTACACTTAAGCATCTGAGCAATTTGAAAATCTCTGTTGGTGGAAACTCCATGGAAAAGTACAGTAAGCTACACAATGTAAGATTCCCAACTTATGACTGCACCACTATACTTTACACAGTAAAGTCACATTTCAAGCATGTGACTAGATTCCTGCTAATCAGATCTTTTTCAAGTTCAGGCAACACATACAAAGGTTACACACTTTATTTGCCCTTCAGCTCCTGTGGTTAGATTTGAACACACAATCTGAAAAAAGTACCAAGGCTGACCTTTGATTTGAGATGGTTTTATGTCAGTAGTAGAAGAATTGTATGAGAAACAGTGATCGTCTTGAATTTCCCATTTTACATCATTAAGTTATTTATAAAATAGTTTCCCTTGCTGCAGTGCTACTGTTGAAAGAAGGGGGCAGTAAAGCACCTACAACACCATGAAACAACAAGAAGAGAAGAACGACATGCTAATAAAGATCAGGCCTCAAACTGACAAAGTGTGCAAGTAAAATCAGGAAAAACATGCAAAGCCAGCCAACGACAGCTGTTAAAAAGATCTGGGTGGAGGACTAAACACAGGCGAGCTCCAGCACAAACAGTGCCAGGTAAAGCTAGCATGCTGCAAGTCTGCCACAGCCAATACGTGGTCATTTGAGAGCAGCAAAGCCAATCCTAAGAAAAAGTAACAGACTTTCAAACGCAATACCCAAATACAAAAGTATAAAAGTATTCGGAAACGTGGCTATTCAATGTTTCTGAAGCAGATTCTTCTTGCATCATTATTTTCTACTAATTCACATTGATATTCAATTTGCATGAGTATATATGAGATGAATGCACACGAAAAGGAGATGATGCAAAAAAAAAATAAAAATCTCACAGGTATTAAAGTTTTGCAAAATCAAAAGAAACCAAGAATACTTTAATCTGCATGTATTCGTTTTCTTAGTCATATGTATGTCCAGTACATCATCACAGTAGTTGTTGCAGTATGGCAAGAGTGCTCAGGCGTTAACAATTTGCTTTTAGAATGATTTAATATAAAATGTATCTAAAATTAAACAAATAAAATACACAAACATAACCGCTCTTACAGTAAACATTCACCACTGCCTGTAATGATGTTTTCCTCCTAAATTAAAAGCAATGCAAAAAAATTGCAATTTATTTGAAATTATTTTAAGTTTAGAAAAAATGAAAGAAGAAACTACAAGAAAAAAGATAAACAGACAAAAATAATGTTCAGTTATTTTCATGCAGTAAACAACATTTTAACAGATTTAGCTAGATTTTGTGTTTTATAGAATAAAATCTGAAGCTGGGTCATTTAACAGGAGCAGCAAATGAAAGTGAATAACAGACAGCAGCTAACTGTAGGCATTAAGCTTGACATAATTTAATTGGTCCTGAGTCGGGATGTAAACATAAATACCAATGACAATCTTCAAAGTCGATTATATCGCGACAAGTTTTTTTTTTTATCGGTGTGTCCCGCAGGACCTCGGCCATTAATCCACGAGCTACATCATAATCTCCCTCTGCCGGCCATTAAACCCCCTACCTTTTCCTGATCTGTAAAATCAGTCCCTTTCCTTGATACACCTCCACATTTTGGTCCCCTGGGGGAAGCCGTTGCTCACTGTTGAGGAGTTTTACACCGATTTGTTGCCAATTTGTTGCTTTCCAGAGGAAAAAAGTAAATGTAATAATGAGGGGGGAGAAATTCATTAAACATGCAGAAAATACTTTTCAAGAACAAGAAAAAGATTCACGGGGATGTTCGTGCGGCGCATAATCATGCCTCTGTCTGCTTGGCCCGCGACTGCATAAAACATTGAATCTGGGGATGAACACGTTCTGCTGCTTTGGACCCTCTTCCTCTAAACACTCCATCCCCACTCCTTATTTTCCTCCCTCCCAAATCCCTCTATCTTCCTTTCTATCCCCCCCCTCTCTCTCGAGATCTTTCTCTGCGACTGCCAGAAACTACAATCATAAAATTATTAAAATGCTGTTTGGCTGCCATTAATCAGTAATGGTGATAAATCCTTGTGTGGGAAGTGACAGAGCATTAGTTACATACCTCTTGGCCTCAAAGACAGAGAGTAATGAGCCACGAGCCGGACCGGGTCAATCATAAACTCATCAAATGCGTCATTTAATTTCTTCATTTAGACAAACACAATTTGTTTATGGGAAAGATATCAGGTGTTGTGGAATGAGAAACAGCGCTGAAACGCTGGTACATTAATCAGGGCTTGATTACACGCGACTCTGCGGTTGTTTATCCTAATTTCATTCATTTCCATCAACAAAGCAAACACAGACGAACACAGCCATTAGTGATGGTTGGGGATGGCACAATTACAGCCTCGTATTAAATAAAGTGATGATGAATGGTCCAATACAAACTAAAACAAAGGGGTTTTTATTACTTCAATTCCATCCCAGCCTCGCCTTCCTGTGTGTGTGTGTGTGTCTGTGAAGCTTCGCCGGTGTGAAAGGAGAGAAGCTGTTTCAAATTTATTACCAGAGGAGGACATATTGATGAGAGAAAAAGAAAAGGGAAAAATAAAAAAAACTTTGGCTGTTGGTTGCATATGATAGCAAAGGACAGCAAATCCTCTGTTACTGCTTCTAATTGAAATCGGTGGGTGAGCTTGTTACAGAAGCAGCTCAACCCCAGAAAGTGACACACAGACACATGCATTTATCGATACACACACAAACACTAGTTTAGCATAAACTCGAGTGTACACGTACCCCCAAACAACCCCCCTACACAAGCTGATAAAGATGAAAAAACTAACAGCAAAGTTCGATATTTTTCTTGATCATGTAAAGCTTCAAGAAGCTCAACCAGCACGTCTGCGGCTTGTTGATGCCGGCTTGCAAAAAGCTACAGAACCGCACGCGGTGTTTTTCTCCAAACCACTCACTGTTAGCCATAACAACACCCGACACCTCCTTTAAATATAGCTGTAAAATTAGCCATGTGTAATTGTATAATGCTGCACTCGTTTCAACAATATCATAATTATGCACTTGCGTGATTTGTAAACCTCTCACAGAGCAGAGGCACATTCTGGGGAGTACAGTAGATACTCAGTTTCTTGCCTGCAGCCATGAAAACACAACTTGTTTTTACACTTTTACATATTAAATGAGATATAATTTGTTTGTTTGTGAGCTTTGGAGGCGCTGGTAGGCAGATTCGGTTACATTTACACAAAGCTTGACTAGCATTTGCTTGGATTTACATTTGTCATTTCCTGTGACTCAGTCATGCAGGACTGTAGCACAACAGCTGAGGCTCTACATGCTGGCATGAAGAGATGCTAAATTTGAGCTTAACAAGCTCTGGAGTTTTTGCCACTGATAAATAATAATGGATTGCATTTATATAGCCCTTTTCGGGACCCCTCAAAGCGCTTTACAATACCACTATTCATTCACTCTCACATTCATACACTGGTGAAGACAAGCTACAGTTGTAGCCACAGCTGCCCTGGGGCAGACTGACATCACCAGTAGGCGGTAGGTGAAGTGTCTTGCCCAAGGACACAACTACCGAGACTGTCCGAGCCGGGGCTTGAACCGGCAACCTTCCAATTACAAGGCGAACACCCAACTCTTGAGCCACCTTAGTTCCTCTAGCCTGTATATGTATTCATCCATATTGAGACAGCTCCTGAATAAATGTCTTTCTTCTCCTAAGATCTCAGTCACAAATGTCTAGAGACCAGTCGGCAAACTCCTGGCAACCGCCAGTTGCTGTGGGAAAATATGCATTTCTAAACCAGTCCTTGAGCGTCTGCTTGAGGTTGTTGCAATAAAAACTTGCTTCCATCATGGGAGACAGAGTTGTCTGCACTTGCCAACAACTAACAAGTCTCTAGCAATGTGTGACTGGAGCCCAACTTACAGTTTAGATTAGATTTAAGTGACATCAAACAACCCTTGACGCTTGTTCCTTTGACCTGTGCTAGTTATCGAATGCACTGTTACCCAGTCTTGGAAACAGCCACTGTAGACATGTCTGCCTTCTCTTAATCTAATTCAGCAATATTTCCTTCCACTAATCATGACACTGTTAAACATAAAACCATGCTGTAAGCTGTTTCAGCCATTTTCTTTTCACTGACAAATCATATCAGCCTGGTTTCGAATCTACTTTTGATGACGATACAAACATTAAAGTATCTCCAAAACGGGACATTTAACCAAAACAATCTACATGGATAAATACCATTACAGGCCAGAGGAAAAATAATACACCTTATCTATTCAATTACCAAAACGGCTATCAAAAGAATGCAGCTGGATGTGTGCAGAATCCAAGGTTGTTTCAGCCTCCCATCCGAACATTCATTCAGCCATTTTCTGTATCTGCTTATTTGTATTCACGGTCACAGTTGGGCTGCGGCTTGCACTGGGCAGAAGGCAGCGAAACATCACAAACACACATTCGGGCCTATGAGCGTTTTTTAATTTCAAACACACCTCACCTATGAACCTTTTCTGGCCTGTGATACGAGACCGGCCGAGGCTACAGACAGGCTACACGTCGGTCCAACTGGACAGTTTTGTTGCCGATTCAGATCACACAAATAACCTGCATGAAATTTCAACACAGCCGATCTTCATTTAAACAATTACGCTCATTCCAAAGTTGGAATGACGACTAGAAAAAAAAGCGGTTGAATATTTCCATGTGAAAATTGGAGAGTGTTAAAATCTGACTATATATATATATATATATATACATGATTCATCAAATGGCAAATGCTTAGTAACATGGTGATGTTATTAATGACATCACAGAGTTTGTTTCTCTTCAGTTCATAGCAGAGGGGGAGGGGGTTTGCAGGTAAAGTACTTTTCAAAAACCCAGCACGCATGTAGAGCCACGTTGCCGAAGTAGCACTATCCCACTCTGCATAAATTCACTGAGACCAACAATTATGATTAACAACCACGGCTACTGGAACAGCCAAAACACGATTGCATTTCTGGCATAATTGTATGGCCCCGGCCTTAACATGAAGAATAGTGTGTCACAGGGTGGAAATTATTCCAAATCACGAAAGCAGGAATGCACAGGTCAACACTTTGCTGCAATCTATTTATGTCTAATCCAGGGCCAATTGGACAGCTACATCTATTAAACGCCTGCAGAAATATTTACAAACACAAAGTGAGGAGATGGGGTGATCCTAAAAACCAAATGATATCACAGTACGACCTGCTAAAAGATTCACCTCTCCACCGTCTTCCCTTGCAAGAAGAAAAAAAAATGCCCTAGACACAAAATCTTTTGCAGCAATACCTTTCACATGGTGAGAATTGCAGTACTGCTGCTACACACGGTCTTTACTCTTTCCTTCTAATCTTTCTCTCACGCTCTGCATTCTTTGCATTCAGCCTCACTTCTCCACCATCTTCCAAAAAAAGCCCTGAATGCCTGCCAGTGGTCCAAGGTAATTAAATTACTTAGCAAAGTTTACTTAACAGTAAATGGTTAGCAAAATTTAAGGTGATTGCAAATTTGCTTTCATTTCACTTCAATGGCTGGCCTGTTTAAGGCTCGTCTGCAAATAATTAGCACATACATTTGCATCAAAATCGTTTAAACCATATGTTGCAAAATTATGGAAAACAGCAAATTAAAAATATTCCTTTTCTGTTATGGAAATGCCTACATGTTGAGAGGAGAGAAAGAGAGAGTTAGAGCGGGAGGGAGGAGGGAAAGATATCACCATGTGTCTCCAAACACCAACAACAAGGAGGGGAGAAAAAGTAAAGGAGGAGGAAGGAGGGTGCAATAATGATTCAGTTTGGATTTGAACACACTCATAACGATCTTTTTCAAGAGCTCACCAGATGCTGTTTGAAATCTGCCCACAGAAGAAAAACAAAGCTTTCCTCAATCTCTTACTCTCTTTCTCTCTCTCACACACACACACACACACACACACACAAAGAATCAGAGAACTTCCTCTAAGTGGCTCTGTCTGGTACAGTATATACTACTCCCTAAGGCAGGGCAAGGAAAGCTGTACATTAATTTGACAAGTAGTATCGACAACCTGAACCCTCAGTATCACAGAGAAGGATAAGTAAGGCTAAAATAAGTGACAATAAATAAAGGCGATTGTGGACCCCAGCATCCAAATAACCTAATATTTTCTCAACTAATGAAGTAATTATTTAGTCAGTACAATTCCAGAAAGTAAAAGAAGAAAACCTCAAATGTTTTGTCCAACCCACACCCTCCTCAAACCGAAAAATACTGAATATATAATGATGTTAAGATAGAAAAACGCAGCAAATCTCCATGTTTTGAAGGCTTTAACCAGCATGTGTTTCACGTCAATAAACAGAGTTATCAAAATAATTGACAAGTGACTATCTGCTGATCCATTCGTCAGTTAATCTCCTCTGTAGCCAATTATTTTTAGTTACCGCTGCACCTACCAGTTATTTGCATGACGGGTTTGTTGAAAATATTGTTTGATTAAATGTTTGACAACAAAATATTGACAACTTGTAAAAAATGTCCACAGTTAGCAAGGGGTGCAAACTGACAAAGAAATGACTCAAAAAACCAGCGTAGATTCCTGTTTAAAGACTGCACCGATAATCAAAAAAGCTCCAGATACATTTTACTTAAATAAACAATTAATACAGTGTATGTATACCTTTTAATTTAAAAAAATATAATAATTAAAGCGCAATAAAAACAATGAATAAGATGAAAACGTTACACAAAGCTCTGGACCGATTGATGAAGAGCTTCCTGTTAAAATAAGTGAGGTTGATAGAAGTTGATAAACTTATTGTAGAGGAGCAGTCACGAGGACCAAATTCTTCTCAAAATCCTTAAATGCTTATTCTTTAAAGGTGGAGAGAACTCATCATTTAGCCAAAGTTAAGACTGCATTCGCGTTTTGCAGTGTTGCTGTTGAATTTTTGCCGTAGCTTTAATGTTAAATCAGATAAACTGTTCCCGTACCATGGCAATGCAGGAAAAGCAAGAAAGCAGGACATGAAAAAGCGTAGGATGCAGTTGGACCTGCGTTTATTATACCCATAAAACAAACCAAAAATCAATTGGCACATAAACCTCGTATCCGTGCAGTCATTTGCTCAATCATACCCCCTCCCCACGACTGACAGATGCCTGACCTGAAAGACTTCCTATTGAAAATAGAGATTACTCGTAAGTATAGATGAACGCACATCCAGTTCTTTTTAAAATTCACACACACCCTTAAAATGTGCACTTCTTTCGAGGGGGTTTTGTGGATGCTCACTATATGGTATAGTTTTTAAAGTGAGCTTGACAAACCCTTCCACCGATCACATGGTTATCAGTGTGTGTTAGGGGCTGTTTGTTAAAAATCTTATTCAGGTATCGGGGTCTTGTATAAGTGCAGGCCCCATACTCACTCTCTCTCTCGCTCCCTCTGCCTCAGAGACATAATTACGAGTGTTGACTGGAACAGTGAGGTAATGGCACATAAATCCAGCTGATCAATGGTTACGGAGACTAAATTACAGGACACTCTTGTCCCATTATCCTCTCAGAGGACAACAGGAGATGCATTCCTGCAGAGATGCAAAGGAGATTTCTGCTGCAGTTGTGTAATTGTTTCCTTTATTTGAATACGCTGGAAGCAATGTTGTTACCTTTCTAGCTTTATGATCACACTAACAGGAAACCAAACTGTATATCAAACTACACTCTCTGTAATTCCACTAAACGAATACAATGTTATAGTAAGGCTTTTAAAACATGAGCAAATATCACTTAAGAAGCTATTCTTTGACCAAACTTTTATTGTTAAATTAGGAAAGCAAAACATGACTGTTATAACAAGAGAGTAAATTACAAAAAGCATAGAGTGTTGTCTTTAAATCAAACCATTATGTATAATTGCTTATAATGTTTTAAACCAAGAGATTCCCTGATTCTGATTGCAGAGCACCCTAGTAATAGTAAACGGGCATACATTTAGACTGAATGCGAGCGAAGGGGAACGTGTAGTTAGGAGTTATTACAGGGTAATTCCCTTGTGTTTTTACAGAGAAAATCCCCTTTGAAATGAAGGTCATCACTTGTGTTTGTGACAATCATTTCAGTCATGTCATACAAAGAGTGTTGCCACAACTGGAGTGACAGCAAGGTGATGAAGATGGATAATGCGATAACTACAATTCGCCGCCTAACAAATCCTGTGCTGCAATCGCGTGCAGATTGCTCAATCTAAGTAGATGGCAATAACAGTAGAGATAATAAAAAACGAAGAAAGACCAAGTTTATAAAGAAAAGGTATGTATTTGAGCGAGGCAACAAAAAAAACAAAAAAAAAAAACAAAAAAAAAGGACTGGGTCTCGCCTCCATCGCCCAGTCCCCGTCACCTCTTATTCTATCAGAACAAAGGGCGGCAGCCTCCTAAATGCGGCGCATTAGCCCTTTAGTTCCAGAGGGGGTAAGGTGACACCCTCCATGTATGTGGTCTGTTCAGCACACATCTGTCAGGGCCTAAGGGGGTGGGCAGGAGGGGGTGGGAGGGACAGCAGGACCTAGACGCACAAGGAAGACGGAGGAAAGAAGGAGAAAGCTCAAGAAAAAGGGTGTGTGTGTTTTTGGGAACCCTGCTGTGACCAAGAAGCCTAATACCCTGTATTTACTCTGGATGAATTAGTCCTATCGTATGATGCTGCTAAGCTTCGCTGATCACGCAACGCTTTGCGTCTTCAGTAAAAGACACGCAAACCCAAACAGAAGAGACTGAGACACTTCAACAGACAAGCTGATAAAAATAAATAAATGTGCACCTTCGTACCCTGGTAGCAGCGGTAGTGATATTTATTAAAACTGAATTAAACATGTAACGCTGAACGACTGGTCTCTGAGACTTCAACAGGACTTGTTCTCCGTCTCGCCTCTTAATTTCATTTTAGTTTTTACAGAACGCCATTAAAAGCAAACGTAAACACGGGATTTCAACTGACATGAACAGATATCAACAGTGAATTTATCAGTTACTCTTACTGACTCAATAAATCAAGATTTGTCCTTGTTAAAAATAATGCTACTTGACTTGGAATGTAACATAATTTCATAAAAAGGCAATAAGTTTCAGAATAATTAGTATGAAGAATCTGGACTACATTTAAACTTGACCCGACTGATGATGAACAGTCCAGTCAAGTTTACTTGACGCACTATTACTGATGAAAGTTGGAGCTTTTTTTTCCTAATCAAAGCTGTATTTTTTAAAAAAGAGGCATCGATACAAAACAGCTGCAAATTTGAGCCTTTTGTATTTCAATATGACACATGTGCACGAACACTGCTTACAATCAAAAAGTACATTGGCCAGACATTCAAATACATATGTCTTATTATTCCTTATTAATGTTAAGTGTTAGGTGTTTTCATTATAACTTAAGCTATGGAGTTATATATTTTCATTATAACTCCATAGCTTAAGTTGAAAACTGAAACAATGCTCGGTTTTTCAGCTAGGTGTTAAACTGACAGAAGAAGTTAATTCAGACCAGTGAAGCCCTTCCAAGTTCAAGCCTCTGATGAGATCTTAAGGATTGTTTGTTTTGCTGCTGTCAAAGGTTCAAATGGAGGGAAGAAGGAGGTTTTGATGACCCTTGGCCCTCAGGTCCTAAGTGGGTGTTCTGCAAACACTCCCTATTGACATGTGGATAAGGAGAGGCCCGCTGCTGAGCACAGTACTTATGTTCATTTGAGTGGAAATGGACACTGCTATGAAAAGAGCCAAGAACCAAGCAAGTGGCTGAAAGGAACAAGAGTATTAGATATAGTAAGGGTGTCATGGTTGCTGTGTGTCTGAATGGAGGTATGTATGGATCGAATAAAGTGGTTTCTTTTGTGTTTGTCAGCTTTGAAAACAACAAGGCTCCTATACTTCTTATTTATGTGTGATTTATGACGACTCAGTATGTCGCTCAAGAGACGTACTTATGAATCAGGGGAGAGAAATAAGTTGTGCTGAAATCCAAATGAATCAAACATATGGAGGGTGTCACACAGTGTTACTTTGGCCTCTATGTAAATTGTACACTGCCCAAATAAATCCAGATGAACTTCCAGAAATGACAGCCTTCCAAAAAGTTTTTCCGTTTTCTGTCTCATACATTTTTTGATAATCCACACTAGGGAAAAGCAAGCACTATATAATAATATATAATAACAATAATAATGAAAAAAAAATGCTTTAAATGGCGTATATCATAAACAAGATACAGAAAAGGTTTCTCTTTATATATTTTGGAACGATGAATCACATTCAGAATGTAATAAATAAAATGTCTGCATCCTGCTATGATGCAACATTTACTATAAATTCTATGTGCATAAGAATTATTACATATATAAATATTGAAATTTTGATCAGTACCTTATTATTGATTAAATTATGATAAGCAAGTTTGGTATGGAAATACGGGGTGTACTCTGTGAGTGTGTGTGTAGGTGTGTGCGTGTTTGATATGTAGGCCAAGCAGGAAGTGACCCATAAACATATCCATCCAGCTCTTTCATTGGGGGCCAGTGTTGCCCTCCTCAGCCCGCTCCACACACACACACACACACACACACACACACACACACACACACACACACACACTCTCAAAGCCCCTAGTGAGCGCTAAGCAGGCCAGCGGGCCAGCCGAGGGGGCTCATTACAGGTCCACAGAGCCCCCCAACACAAAGGCCTGAGCCGCTTTAGCCATGGGATGATCTGCTCTCTACTGACTAGAGAGAGTCCATAGACGGACAAAAGGAGGGAGGGGAGGGAGGGGATGGAGAAAAAGAGGTGAAGGAGAGCAGAGATGAGGAGAGGAGAGGAGAGCCGCGGGCTTTAAGGATGTCAGGAGACCCCGAGAGAGAAAGCCTGGCGGGCGCTCAGAGAGGAACGGAGAGAAGGAGGAGGAGGAAGCTTAAGCTCCACGGCTACGTCAGGACATTAACATTCACACAACCTCCCAACATCTGCTGCTTCCTTCTCGCCTTCCATCCCTATCTCCCTCTACCCGCTTACAACGCTGGAACAAAGACGGTGAGGCAGAATGAGCGGACAGATAGACGGAGAGAAGAGAAGCAAAAATGGGGAGAGCAAGGAGAGATATGAGCCAGATGAATTAAGAAGATTTGGCAGCAAGAGACTTAGCAGCTGCAAGTTCAGAGGATTTTAGAAGTAAAACTAAAAAAAAAAAAAAGACATCCCTAATAATTGTAATTATACAAATGTGATGAAATTACCAAGGGCACACTGACTAAAACTGAGGGCAAAAAGCTGAAAATAAATCTGAAATAAAAACAATTATAAAAGTATTAAATATAAAGCATTTCATCAAGTTAAAACCATTTGCCTATTTGTATTTTATTATGGGTCTTTATGAGTGACATGATCACCCGAAGACCTGATACAGGCCAGGCTCGGCTCTATGGTGGAGACAGTTTCTGACTGAGCCATAAAACTGTTCTTCTGGAAGCCTCCAGGAAAGAGAGGAAAAGCAGAGACATGTCCAGCGCATTAAACCCTCTCCTTTAGTCCTGCGTCTGGCCCTGAGCCTGTGTCTGCACCAGTGTGACCCAATGCACTCAAAGCCACATGCTCAATTTTATGATGCTTCACCGCCATTAGTACAACATTAGCCTTGAGGTGGCAGTGCAACGAGCTGGGCCTATACAAGAATACGCATAAGAAAAAGAGAGAACTCAAATATTTCTAAACTAGTTCCCATTCTTTAACAAAATAAATGTTAAAAATCACCAATCCTCACATGTAAACTATGCCAATTTAACATATGATGGAGTATGTAAGATATGGCTCCGAAAGTTAAAGTTCAACTGAGTGAAATCACATCAAGGGATGGCAGTGTTGTTCTGTGGCCTACGGCGAGGGTGAACAAGTCTTAAGTGAGCTAAGTATGTGGCTGGCGGGTGCTTTATAGATGATGTATAGATGCTTCGTTCTTTCATATATTTCCTGTGGTGAAATTAGAGCCCTGTTCTGAAGTGCTGTGTGAGTGTGTGTGTGTGTGTGTGTGTGTGTGTGTGTGTGTGTGTGTGTGTGTGTGTGTGTGTGTGTGTGTGTGTGTGTGTATGACTGTAAACATGAAGACATCTTTCTCCACAGTCAATCTCTGCCTGTCACATCTGGCTCGCAACTCTACCCCTCGAATACACACTGGAATATATACACCGTGTACATGGTGACATCTATGACTTATGTACTGGGAGGAGTGTTTGAAATTAAGCTGCAGTGAATATGGGCCCAGAAGCACTCAAAGTGGAGAGTGTGTGTGTGTGTGTGTGTGTATTTGTCTGTGTGTGTGAGAGGTAGTTGTAATGTATGTGGGGAGGGTTGCTTTGACTCTGTGCAGAGGAAAACAACCATGAAACCCATTCAGGTTCACAGTGGAGAGAGACAAGAGACTGTGGCTTAATCCCAAAAGGTTTAGCAGTCCAGCTGGAAAACGTGTTTAAAATCTTTTTATTTTTTTAATTTAACATATTTATCACTGCATGTAAAAGTGGTCACCTGTTGGTTTCTTGACTACTGTCTCGAAGCCTTGAGTTTGGCATTTTAGTCAATTATAGTTTTCTTTGGGAGCTGCAAATGGCCAAATTTGGAAGTGAGGGTGGCTCCGACGCTATCACCTAGTGCTAATTTGCTGGGTTAGTAAGGTGGACAGACCGTATGAGTGCATTGCAAAGACATAGTTAGCTACTTTCTTGACCAATTCCAATTTTTGAGAATGCTAAACATTGGTGAAGCCGCCCAGTGGCTACCTATAAGTACTAGCACAACTATTACAGTAACTAGAATTTCACCCACTGAAGGCACTGCAATCGACTTGGCCAACATGGGAAAGTAGCACATTTAACCAATCAAAACACTCAGCTGTGACTTTAATATGTAGCTACATCAAAAAGGGTGCCACACTATTTCATTTAAATGAATTGGCACAAATAATAATTTTACAGTGCACAGGTTTCATCAGGTCCCACTCACACAAACCGAGAGACAAGTTGGCAACCACCTAGCAATCACTGAGCAACCACCAGTTGTGAGGGAAAACTGTGTAGTGGTTGGTGGATTCTGCTACTGCTGCCTATTGCTGAGTGAAATGAGATGAAAAGTTTTTATTTCACCTAAATCATTCTTGTGATTGTTTTTGTCGCTAGCAGATTGCCACAAGTGCCAGTGTTTGCATGGAAGACAACAACTTGTCTGCAAACTGTTGCCAACTACTTGTGGAGCAGTTGAAAAACTACAAAAACTGTGACACAAACCAGAAACAGAGAACACTCGCCTTACAACTGTGCCACACTGCTCCGGTCAAGACATGTTAAACTTTTATTTTGAAGGCAAATGCTTGACTTCGAGTCTTTGCAGACAAGTCTGCATCTTCCATGCAATCTATGGTCGAATGTGACAATCTGCAACCAGTGCAATCTAGCTTTCAAGAACATATACCTCTTCACAATCATTTTCAACTAGCAACTGCCAGCAACCAAGTTGGGGAACACACATTTTTTTCTCACTGGGTGACGGATGGTTACCAGATGGTTGCTAACTGGTCTCTAGGACTCCTACAGGGAAGAGTCAGTGGTAATCTCAAGAAATGATCAATAATCACTTTAAAATAAAAATAACAACAGCAACAAAAAAGAATGTTGCGTTGTTTTAAATAATTTGTAAATAATTTGTAAATCCACTGCTTTAGTGTTTAACCTTAAGTACTATCAAAGGGTTATTTGTCTTTCAATTAATAAAAGGGAGACTGACAGTGGACCGACCGACCTATACTGACATCCCTAGACTGATGAGTTACAGTGACAGAAAATACCCACTTCTGCATAGAAATTACTGTACTGTACTGTCAGACTACAGATGTGCAGCACTGCAAAGTATTTTTACATACTTCCACAGATTCCCGACATGAGGGCGCAACATTTCTGAGCCACATTAATATTATCCACTTACCCGCAGCCTGCAGGACCAAATGCATTCGAACCTTAGCCTGCTCTGCTGGAGTCTGCAGAAGAGTGACAGACAAAGAGATATTGAAATGAAAAAAATCAGACAGCAACATGATATTTTAATTGTTGGATTTTGTTATTTTAAATGGTTTATTGGTAAAGGCCAGCTACAGATTAGCTGGTAGACTGAGTGTGCTTGAGGGCATTTTTAGCACTTGTTGACACAAAAGCTTCCAAATGTAATTTTTTTTATAAAGAAGAAAAAAGAAAAAAAGATGATCCACCTTTCACTTTGGCACCCTGCTGCCTGACACATGACAAAGCACAGTTTGCGACAGGACCAACGGCAGCCACACTTACAAAATGTCATCTATGTAATTTAGCTCGAAAACTGCTGTGTCCCTTAGGCCAACAAAATATTTTACCCACGATAATCTTTAACTGCAACCATTAGAGTGAATGTTCCCGTAAACTGTCCTCATAGAGCACCAAGGGACAACTTCACCAAGCTACTAGGCCTCGTCATCTATAAAAATGCTGCTAGTGGAGAAAAAAAATAAAAAAGAATGAAATGAAATAAAACAGAAAGCAGCATCTCTGACACACCAGGGAGAATCAATGAGTAAAAGATGAAGAGAAATTTAGAGACAAAGAAAGAGAGAGAGGGTAGGAGAGAAAACAAAAGCTGCTGTAACAAGTCTTTGGAGAGTTGGATAAGAGGGCACGGAGAGCACATTTTACAAAGATCACAGCCAAAGACTCAACATATTCCCCCTTCCTATTGTGTGTGTGTGCGTGTGCGTGTGCGTGTGTGTGCATCAGAAACATTTAGCGGGCATGAACGGGCGAGGGCCTTGTGCTTTGACAGCTGTATTGGGAAGCACATCCCTTTTCTTTTTTTTTTTCCCATGACATGGCCTCAAAAGGGTCTTGCTGCAATTCCAATATCACTGCTATTAGATTTGAGGGTCTTAATTGTCAAGCAAGAATGATGGCTACGACAGGGCACGAGCTATAAAAGGCGAAGCGCGATGCAGATTGCTCTCAGAGGTGTTTTGGCGCTGCCGTGGCAAAGCGGCCCTTGTTACCATGCAGCGGCAGAGACTGTGTGTAGGATTAGAGAGAAATTAAATGCTAATGGGGATGGGATCTGAATCCGCTGCCTGGGAGCATCATTTAGACGACAGGGCCGGGGCGTCGCTGACAGGCAGCGCTTCCTCCCTCCACCTCCTCCTCCAACAGACAACCCAGCTCTTCCTCCCATCCTTCCATCTCATGACTCCCCATGCACAACACAAAAAATCTGATTTATCAAACTGTAAACTTGTCACTTTGTAAAAACGTCACTTTTCGGTGGCAGTCGGGGAAATATAATGACCCCCTTTAATGTAGTGATGTCAGGGTGCTGTATCCTAGATGGTACACACATCAAGGCATGACTGACACTGAGACATA
Organism: Aulonocara stuartgranti; assembly: GCF_965226115.1. Classification (NCBI taxonomy): domain Eukaryota; kingdom Metazoa; phylum Chordata; class Actinopteri; order Cichliformes; family Cichlidae; genus Aulonocara; species Aulonocara stuartgranti. The sequence continues at coordinate 18,492,498 of NC_138950.1, read as the reverse complement.
CGTAATGCAACATGGATGTGTGCTGACATGGCGGATCACACGTACTGACTGGCACTGCTTGACAGTCAAAATTATGAAGCGCTATTATAAGAAGAGGAAAAACACTTGAGGCCTTCATTCACACAAAAATGTATGTATACACACACACACAGACAAACACTCTACCTACCTTCACAAAAAAGGGATTATACCATAATTTGTCTAATTTCTCGTCCTTTTTCAGCAGCTTCACATTCAGGTTTTGAACCCGGTTTAAAGGCACAATTATGACAAAGTAATCAGTCCTGCTACAACCAGCCACATAACGCAATAACACATCACTGCTTAACTATCCTGATCATTGTGTGCTACGCAATCATCTTAGTTACAGTTTATTACAACGCCCACTCCGTAATTACATTAGCCTTTGTTTACATTGGCCGTAAGGCATGTGCAAGTCCATGCATCCTAAATGCGCACACACGCACACACAAACACACACACACTTCCAACAGTTCCTCAAGGGGTAATGAAACACTGAATCACACTACTGCTGCTACTGTACGCGTTCTCTGTAAGGGCTGAAACTCCCAAGCAATTCTTACAACATTAACCAGTAAAGTGAAAACAACTATTTCCTAATAACAACAACAATGATTGGATTGAGGCCAGAGGGGTGAAGCGTGTTTCCAAGTTTTAGCAGAGAGAATGAAAGCAGTTTTCTCCTCAGAGTCACGCATGGTTTGAGTTTCGCTTTAAATAAATGCAGAACAACAAGGGAGGGGGGGAAAGCATCTTTAAAAAAGCTGCGCTCCCCGAAGTACTAAATGAAGCGTGACAGAGTAACACTCTAATTAATATCAAGTTATCATCACAAGTAATGTAAAAGGTACTCAGAAGTCAGCTAACAAACATACACACATGCCCAAAATTGCATGTTTTTTGCTTCACAACTAACTCTTTATTTTTCACTCTAATTCACACGCGCACGCCTGCTCCCTCTGTGTGTAATTCATTAGTAAACAATAAAAAGGCGTTAATTGTGTTCCCCAGAGGCAGATCTGAGCTCCCCCCACTGGGAGAGAGGCACCCGCTGCATCTGAAGTGGCTTTGCCCCTCAATTAGAACTGTGCCTTTCCCCACGTGCACAAACAAACACGAGACACCGGGAGGAGGACTGTGTGTGTGTAGGGAAGTAATGTGACTTGGAAATGAGCAGTGCTTTCCTTGTAGAGGTTTTAGATTATCACACTGTGAGAAAAGGGGAGAATGGCACAGGAAAAAAAATGAGACAGGGAACAAGAAGTTGTGCTTTCTTTATGGTTCTGGAAATATAGAAGATCAAATGAAGGGGAGTGTTAAGAAGAGGGGAAAAAACTTAAAAGAGGAAGAATATAGACATATAGGAGGCCAAAGACAAATTAGAAAAAATATAAATACTTTTAATGATGTTATATTAGCAAGCATACCACTAACAGCTTGAGAAGAATGCAGATCTGCTCATTCAGAGCCATCAAAGAAGTGTCTTTCTGAAGCACACTGTGGACAAGAAAAGCTGAAAGAAACCCTCCAATTAACTGACCAGCACCTTTACCAATAAACCTCCAGGCACCTTAAAACCACAATTATATTCCAATTGAACTTTTTCATATGATTTTCATTGAATCATATTGCATCCTGAAAAGTTTTCTGGTGTTCCAAATACGGACCATCGGCAGACAAGGTGAAGAGCTAACTGTCAAAGAGGGGCATACAGACGTACTAGTATGTACTTTTGACATTAATTTCAAAGGAATTTTTTTGGCTTGTACTTCATTATAAAATAAAAACTGACAGATCTAGTACCATTCAGTTTTTCTATTATTTATTTTTAAATTCTGCCTATTTTTTCTTCTTTCCACACATCTGGCGAATTGCTTGAGCATGTAAACAGTGCTTATGTGCAAGCCCTGTTTGTCAAAATCTGCAGTATTTCAGTTAGTTATCAGTTAAATATTAAATGTGTGTCCTGCTATGGATCCCTCTAAGTGTTGTATGTATGACAATGAAAAATCCAGTTATGCACGTATGGAGTAGGTAATATTATTAACATCATAGATATCACATTTTTCCTCTTTTTCGCTATCAAGCTGTAAAGAAACAACTTAAAAAACACACACACACACACACATTCGTCTATCATAAAAGAATCTGCTCTTATTGGTTTGACAACACTGTGGCACCCACACCCTCTAGAAAATTCTTGTTCCAAATGTAACAGGAAGTCCAGTGTGCTCAAAGCAGCTTGCACGCTTACCTCACCACGCCGACGACAGACACACTGAGACACGCTTAGCTCAGCTAAGTGCCATTAGTCAAAAATAAACACGTCCCATTAGAAAAATAAATTACCCTCACACTGCTTGCTAAAAACAATGCTAGCCTGTGTATAATGAGGTCCGCACGCAGGAAATTTCATCTCTTTGCGGTAATTCACTAGTTCGAGACGCAGACAAAGCAAAGTGTGGTGGGTCAGGTGATGATTGTTAAAGCAGGAAGAGTGAAGCTAAACAAAGGTCAGAAAGGCCATCTCTAACCAGCGTGATGTATCAGTTCCATCTAACCACACAACAGGAAGAGTTCATTTATGATTACGCAAAAAGAGGTGGAGGACATAAGTAAAGAAGAAAAAGCACACAGAGAATGCAAAACTCCAACCAAGGCACAGCTTAAATTCTCAGCAGTATTTACTTTGAAGGGAACAGTCTTGTATTTTCTATATATTCATTTTTGGCCCCTTTTTTTTCTTTTTAAACATACTTTAAGAAGTTTGTAGTGCAGTAAAAAGACGTGCAAAGAACAGGCTTTTGTTACTTGTCCCATTTTAATATACTTTACATAATTTTCAGTATATTTTTTTAATTTACGTGGATATAGTGCATTCACATCATTGTTTAGAAAGAATTGTTTAATTATCACGTTATTTTTTTATTTCCCCAAAAGCTATACATCTTCAGGTAAATGGTGCATGTATTTAAATTGTTATGTATTTAAATGGTTATAATCTGTTACTGTCATGAATGTAACAAAGTCATAATAAAATAAAGTGATATTTAGACTCCCCATATATCATTCCCTGTACATCTAATAGATCTATATATAATCATTATCACTTTGACCTTCCGATCAGTCCATTGACCTTGAAGGAGAGGTCAGGGGTCATACGGGACATGATTTTTTAAATCTTTACACGGTACTCTCTATATGCTCATAGTTTCATAATCATAGTTTCTACGTTGGTCAATACTCGACCAATAAATAATTTAAAAGACTTTGGTGGAATCTAAATTTTAACGGCTTGTTAAAACGACCTCAATCCAAACCCTTAAAATTTTTTATCAGAATTCACTCGCAAACTTTTGAAGCATTGTGTTTACAGAGAAAATGCTGACACACATGCACACGCTACAAAAAACATAAACAAAACGAAACACATAACCAGCAGCGGTAACTAAACTTAACGATATTAGAAAGACTTGAAGTGGATGAGCAAAGCAGAGCATCAGCACATGAAGGAAAATTACCAACGTGAGCTGCAGTAAATAAATAAAGAACACTGGGCTGGTCATACCTTACAAAGCGCTCCAGGTCTATCTTGTTTAATGCAGTTTGCGTGTTACAATCAAACAATCGGCATCTTGAAAACAACGGGTTAACTGATCTGTGGGTATTCTACTTTTATTTTAACGCTCAAGGCTCTGAGTGATCAGTACTGGCACATTTCATTATATCTGACCAAATAATAATTTTTATAAACAACAGACTAAGCTTGAGGTGAGGCCAAAATAAAATGTTAAAATTATTCTATTGCTTAAATCTGAGGCCTGTTAATCTTCAACAGTTGTTGTGCTCATAATATTAAAAAAAACAAACAAAAGAAAAATCATATACAGGCGGATGCACACTAGTTGGCTCTGAGTTTATTGATTTCATTATGAAAAAATGAAGTTAAAATTAGTTAATATGCTGCAAAGGCTAGATATTTATGAATAATTTAGGCAATAGGGTTGGAAGAGTGCACTTAATGCACTGTGGCCATTTAAGTAAATATAGAGATAGTGCACAAGCAATTGATTGGTTTAAGGGCAGGTATGATTTAAGTCAGCCTACAGTGTGCCACCTCTTTCCTGCTTCTCAAAGAACACATTAGTGAAATGTGGGTTTGGCTAAAGTCACCTTTCTCTTCAAATGTCTTTAAAGAAACCCTCTATGGGGGGGTGGGAGGAAACGGGACATCAATGACATCATCAGTCCATCTACTGTAACATTAATCCTAATTGCGCCACTGTAACCATTATTTTCTGTCAATAAACGGCTTCAATATACACAGTGCCTACCTCAACAAACTCTTTATGCTGGAGTTGATATGCTCAATATTCATCTCATTATATTTTTAAAGTCTTCATCTGTTTCCATTTTCTTTCATTTGTTGAATTCCTCTCGGGCTTCCCCTGCATCGCCTCCTCTTCTTCCTCTCCCTCTCTCTCATACCCCCCATAAACAAACACACAGATATATCCCATACCCAAAAGAGGACAGGGGAAAACAGAGCCCCTAGAAAATGCAATATTTCTGTTTTTAATATCGAGGTCTATAAGATCAGGGCAAAGATGGGTTCCATGGCAATATGTTTATTTATATATTTTATAAGACGGAAAAAAATCTGCCTATCTGTATGTATTCGGGGTGCCTGAGCCACAGTATCTTAGCTCATCTTATATGAAAAATAATGTTGTGTATGGCTATACTTTTATATATAATGGCAATATGGGATCAGGGCTCTTTTACAATGCGCCATACTTCAGGCTAGGCCTAACAGCATTTTATGACCCGCCAGCAGTTCATCTTCATGTCTCAGGCAGGCAGGAGCACTGCATAATAATGTCGTTTCCTGCCCCCAAATGCTATTTCACAGGCCGGGGCTCATTTCTCAAACTTCACCACTTTTACAATTTCCTAAACTTTTATTCCCGTCATTATTACCAACAAGATTTCATTACGTATTTAGAATGTAAACAAGTCTGAGTAATGACACTCCCCCGTCTCCCTGGAATCATTCCCATTGATGGCTCTGCTGCTATCTCAGGCGTGTGTATTCATAAAGACACACTAGTACAAACACACACACACAAACAGAAAAACATGCACGTGCATACAAATACACAAAACTCCATGCACTGCCACAAACATCCATACAGAAATGATGCATACACTTGCATAAACTGCCCCAGACAAGATACAACTCAAAGGCAGTAATTTACTACCCCGTGTGTGTGTGTGTGTGTCTGTGTCTGTGTGTACATGCATGTATGTGTTCCTGATAAAGGGGGATGTGGTGGGGGGTAAAGAGGGGGGGGGGGGGGGGAGAAGAAGAAGGAGAGAGTTTTATACTCAACTCACATAAATCATGTAGAAGAAAAATGAGCAAATGTGCAGGCTAACTCATCTTCTTCCCATCCGGAGAAAATGAAATTCACTGGAATACCTATCAAAACTGCAATCATCCAGAGATAATATCTTCTTTGGTCTATCTGCACTTTCCGATTTAATTTCCTCCATGCCCTTGACATCCAGCGATACCATTAAGATGAAGCACATACAGTAAGGGAGTAGTTCTCACGTTTTGATATATGAGAGCTCCGTGCTTAATGTAATATCATCATTTGAAAATTAATGCAATCTTTCTTTTGTTTGGGATCTCTTTTTAACATTTTTTTTGGGAAACACTCAAGGAGCGAACCACAGTGAGATGAGCAACAAGACGGGGACTGGGTTCACATGAAAAGGAGACGCAGAAACAACCAGAGATATGTGAGAAAGACCGGACAGACGGGGGGGGGGGGGGGGATATTTTGTATTTCGAGGAGCCGCGCACACCCACCCACCCCTTCCTCATTCCGTGCGAGAATGACATGCAATTATGTCTGGGCCTGCCCCAAGTCAGAGGTCACTCAAATTACTCCATCATTTAGCCGTGCCGTTGAGATGAGAGAGACACAGAGAGAGAGGGGGGGGGGGGGGGAAGAGAAAGAGCGAGACAACCAGCCCTCCCTCGCAAATCCTCCCAATCCCAGCCACAACATCAAATATCATGAAATCATTAGTGTAATAAGCATGGAAATCTGTTTGCAGATTATCAACGCCCCCTCTCCCCCTCCTTTATCTGTCCACAATCTCTTCATCTAAGCTCTTTTCACCTCTTTATCCTATACAATTAGTGCAAGAAAGACAGAAGAAATAGAGAAAGGAATACATAGATTAATTAAAAGAAAGTCTGTGACATACACAAAGACAGAACTGAGAGAGAAAAAACAGCTATATTGACCTAACTCTTTGTATTTCATACTAAGACTTCTCTAGGACAAAACCCTGCCATATGAGGCAATGTCACAGTTTCGGTGTGCGAGTGTCCTGGCTACAGCTGTTGGTCCATATCTGTCATTAGCCCAACCAGGCAATTTGCCTCAGTAAACTCTTCAACTCACCAAGGGACACTCAGACATCAGCTATCCCCGAAGAGAACCATGTGGACAACAACCTGTGATGCATCGCAAAAATAAAGAGGCTTGTTTCCAGGCTGCCCGTTCCAATAAAACAAACCCACTTCGTTTTCACAAAGAAAAAAACATCTGAAACTAAACCACAGCTTTACAGAAAAAAAGGGAACGGTAGCTCCCACAGAGATAACACCCAATGTCCCCAAACACCAGATCATGTTAAGGTTTATCAGCAAACTAGTTTGTCAAAACTGCATATAAGTCGCATTTAAAATATGATGAGGGTTTGACAGCATTATGGGAAATGTACTATCTGTATTTCTAATACTATGTATTAAAGGTGAAGCTGTAGGATAATCCCTGGATTACTTTTTACTTCCCTGATGAAAATGACATTAACATATAAATTGCAGGACTGTTCAAGAAATATTGATAGTCAATAGGTAGATATGCTTATGTTTATAGCATTAGTAGAGCCAAAACTGGCCAACAGAAAAACTTGATGAGCAATCTTTTTTTTTTTTAATCTGTGACAGCACAGCAAAGAGTCAAGACGTGTATGTTACCATAGTAAATCCTGTCATGTGACTTGATTTACTATGGTAACTTCCCAGAGTATTGTTTAACATCTTCATGACTCGTTTTTAAAACACATGTATGGCGTTTACACCATACCGCAGGTGTTGGTAGATGTTTTTACCTATAACACATAAAATCCATCTTATTTGAGGTGTATTTTGCTTTGATCTTTAAGAGGAGTTACTCCTCATTAGCCACGTGTAATATGGTAATCCAACTGTCAAGCATATGATTAAAAATTGGTATGATTAAAAAAAAATAGAACAGAAACAGAAACAAACTCAAACTTTGTGACAACACAGCTTCTCACCCTGTGAAAAGCAGATGCTACATTTAAACGCCAGACTTTTAAAGGTCCTTTAAAGAGTTGAGGTATAAATTTATTCTAAGTAGGACCCCCCGAGTGAAGCAACACATTTTACCTCACAGACCCCAACAAACACTTGTTAAAATGAGAATAAAGGGCTATTTAAGAAAGGGCATTAAGTAACAATTTTCTAATCTATTTGCACTTTGTTAATCAGAGAGCCAACCTTAAACCCAAAACCCATACAGCAAAGATTTGGAAACGGAAATATTGAAAATATTAGAGTCACATTCTATGTGAATTTAGCTGTTTTCAATACTTGCACTTCAACAAAGGGAGGCATGTTTTTAAAGGATAATGGCTACCATGTGTTAAATGAGAGGAGGAGTTGTTATTCGCTTATTCACTAATACTTCCAAATTAAAATACTGTTAAACACCGATAATGTAATGCAGAGCAACCCACGCTACAAAAAAATGTGGCTTTGCTATCAAGACAAAAAGTCCCTCAATTTACTTTTAGCAAAGGTCTACAATGTCATATCATGACATAAGGTAAATTCCACAGTTACAGTTTTCTATGAATCGTGACCTTAACTCAACCTGCAACCCTGGACTGACCTGCAAGTCACCCTCCATCATTAGGGTTTCTTCAGACTCTTTCCACAGAACCGATGGCGTACCCTCCCCCCCCCTCGTTCTTCTACTCCCCCCTCTTGTCTTGTATCCTTCCTTGGGCAGTGTGTGCGGTAGAACGATGGGTACAGCTGCTGATTGAGCCAGTAATCCTGATGAGGCTGATTCCTCGTGTATTGATTGAGCTGCTGGCTTTCTTCTACTTCACTCTAAAAAAGCTGTGCATCTGGACTGATTATCTGCTGTAGGCCACCTCTTTTGCTATCGCTCCAAATCTCCCAAAGCAAAAAAAAGAAAAAGAAAAAATAAATCCAACTCAGACTTGGGTGATCTTTGTTTGTGTATCTGTTTGTATGTGTGTCTGTGTGTATATGTGCCTGGACATGTACGTGAATGCGAACAAAAACAGAAACTAACGCAGAGCCCTGGGAGCAATTAGCTTCAGACTTTGTTTCTGCATCGCTACTGATCGCGTTCAGTCAATCTGCTGAGATGCAAAAACAACACAAGCCAAACGTGAACAATGAAACAAACCTTAGACCACACAAGCCTTAAATGCCCACCTAATTACTTCACCACTCATGAGGTTACAACAGGAATAGGTAACATTAGTATTCATCATGAAAAATCAAGCTCCGGAATGTAAAGGGAAGCCTGACCGTCACATCAGTGTGAAATCTGATCCGGTTTTAGTCATGAATAAACAGCAAAACAGTTACTGACTCCCATATAAAAATGATTTACAGTAATGCAAGCAAATAATTACTGTAAAAAAATAAAAAGTGTATACTTGACTGAGAGTCAGGATCGCTGGTTGAAACACCATGGTAAGTGTCAATGTGGCTGATGCACCAATCTTGAAAGCAATAGATCAGCAGAAAGTCATAAATGCCTGTTTGGAAATCTACACGAATAGGTGTGTGAGGAATTGAGAAAAACATTTGCAACAGCCCTGGAACTCTACCTCTGAGAGAGATGAGCTCTGTTATTTACAGTTCTCTGTCCCGAATCGTAATCAGAGTCTTGCACTCCCCAGGCAGCTGACTACTGGGGTGCAATCTCTCCGTAAGCATTAAAATGCCCATAAATTCAAACACTCAGTATTCAACTATTCAAATTCCCTGAGACATACATATATACACAAAAAACCATAAACTGGTAAACATACAAATGTGTTTGCGTGTGAGTCTTCGTAAGTTTGTAATGTTTAACTCAGCTATCCTGATGAGTATAAAAACAAAGCAAAAACCAAGAATCAAATGCAAATATGGTATAATCAGTCCCTGTTGGTATACTCGGGGGGGAAAAGGTATAGGGAAACATCTGCAGATGCACAGTGGCTAAAATATAAGTCTACTAATCTCTGTGAGTACATGATCGTGTCAATAACTTGGTCTATGTGTATATCTCCAGCTTTTCTGTACAAAATGTTACAATCACAATACAAAATTGTGCCGTAATAGAAACCTATAGCTCAATATAACCCATCTTGCCTTAAATTTGTTAATAAGTTTGAAAACTTAGTGCACTCATTTGTGACTTTGCAAATGAGTTCACAGTCATACACATGTCATTTAGAGAAACTTAAAACCACTAGCTTTCATATTTGCCAAGATAACGCATATAAGCATATTGATTAATGCTGTTTATGCATCTAATCTTCTCTTGAATAATTCAAAGCACCTTTTATGGAGTACTACATCAATCACACCTATAGACCAAGCGACAGACATCTCCAAACTCAAGCTAGACCATTACCATACAACATGCTATATTTAACCATCACTTCATTTGAATGTCTACTCTTGAAGCACTTTGAGGGGAAACAACAGTGCTCTTAAAAAATACCAACATTGAAAAGATTTGAATGACAAATTTACAATCAGCTTAACAACATTTAGTGATGATGCAGAGAAAAGAAGAGAATCCAAGATTGTATTTACCTCTTATGGCAAATATGGCCTGTTTGTTATTTGGTAATAATGAACAATGGAGTTTTGTTGAGAACTGAAAAGATCACAATAGCCAACCAGCACCTCTATACGGCATGGATAGTGTGCTGAAAACACTCTTCAGAGACTTTGCTCCATATTGATATGATAGTGTCACACAGTTGTTGCACATCCATGATGCCAATCTGCCGTTCCACCACACCCATAAGGTGCTCTACTGGAATGAGATCTGTGTGGAGCTCATTTGAGTACAGCAAACACACTGTCATATTAATGCAGTTTGAGAAGTACATTGAATGACCACTGTGGTTATGACAGGATGGAAATGGTCAGAAATAATACTTAGGTAGGCTGGGGCATTTAAACAATGCTGAGCTGGTGTTTAAGGGCCCAAAGTATGGCAAAAAATATCTGCAATATCAACATTTGCCAGTCTTAACCAGTGATAGACAGCACAATTTATCTATGCTTCATGTTGTTTATGGTGACTTTTGACTGCACCATGGAAATGTTGCAGCTGAAATCGAGACTCATCAGGCCAGGAATGCTTTTCAAACGTCAATCTTCAATCGCCCGTTGTGACCTCAGTTTCCTGTTCTTAGCTGACAGGTGTTTCACCTGGTGTGGTCTTCTGCTGCTATCTTCTTCTGCTTCAAGGTTAAACATGTGCATTCAGAGATGCTCTTCTGCATGCCTTAATTGCCAACAGTCTGGCCATTTTCCTTTGACCTTTGGCATTAACAAGTCGTTTTCACTCAAAACTGCTGCTCACTGGATATTTTACCTTTTTGAGACCATTCTCTGTAAACCCCAGAGTGAGACAACCCCAGCAGATCAGCAGTTACTGAAATACTCATACCAACAACCATGCCATGTTCAAAGTCGCTTTAATCTCCCTTTTCCCCTATTCTGATAGCCTGAACTTCAGCAGGTCCTCTTGACCATCTCTAAATGCGCTGAGTCCCTCCCATGTGAACGGTTCATTAGCTATTTGCGCTATCAAGCAGTTGAACAGGTGTACCTAATAAAGTGGCTGGTGAGCAATCGCGCCACTTTAAATCCAATGTCACTCAAATCAAAGTTATGAATATCCTTAACAACAGAGTTAAGTGGCAACTGGAGCTGTGCTTGACAGTGCTGAAAGATGATTTCAACTTCATGAGCTCAGACGTTTGCAGAAGTGGAGAGTTACTGAGAAGTGTTTGAATTTCGGGGTCACTCATTTGTGTGGCATATTCAGGGTCATTTGCGTAGCGTGTGGTGGGGCGAGGGTCATTTGCGTAAGGGTGCTGGGAGCTGCAGTTTAGTATGCAGGGAGGCAGGGGAGGGAGGGCATGTGACATCCACAGAGAGCCAGGACCCTCACTGACCCCTCTCTATAATTCATCCCCGGGAATATGGGGCACATCAAACCTTCGTTTCTTCCCACCCAAAAAGAGGAGAGAAAACCTTTTCACTTTGTTGCACGGCACTCTGACCCCGTATTAAAGCGAGTAGCAAGAGAAACCCTGAAAATGTCGGTTATTAAATTTTCAGGGCTGTCCCAGGAGAGCGTTTCCAGCAGCTCTCTGATTCATAGCTGGGAGAGGACTGAGGAAAGGCCCCATGCTGACAAAAGGACCAAGAGGGACAAGGGGAGAAAAACTTTTGCTTTCATTTTTAGCGTTTATGAACAGGTACACACACAACCGCACACACAAAAGTAGCAGCTAATATGAGAGAGGACACAGTGGATTACCTGTGTGTGTGTTTGGGCACAATTTGGGATGAATTAAATGCTAATATAAAAGCGGGACCAGACCCTCGGGGAGGCTCCATCCTCCCTCTATCCCCGTTTTCTCTGCCACTCTCCCTCTCTCCCTGCTTGTTAACTGCAGGTATTCAGCTCCAATTGCAGAGGTTTCATTAGGAATGCAGATATCAAAGTGTGCAAGTGTGTGTGAGTGTGTTTTGAATAGAACTTACCAGATGTTCTAATCTGCCTTTGATGTTCCCAGCGTCCCTGCAACACAACAACACATTTCCCCCACTGTAAATAAAGTGCCGGCACAAAAAGTCATTTAATAAAAGCAGATTTGCAGACACACACACAAACATCAACTAACACACACAACAAACTCTGTCAAGTGCGATTTTCTGATTTAATTTCACAGTTTGAATCATTGCACTGAAACACTACCTGTGGCCAATCCTAAGTAACCAGAATTAGACTCCAGCTACGAATCATTGTTATTAATAAACAATCTATTTTCTTGATTCCTCGATGAATGGGGAGGCAAGCCATCAGTGGTTTTCTGAGGTTGTGATGATACCTTAAAATGTCTCACTGTGGTGGTAGTTAAGCCGAATTATTTTCAACTAATCATTTCACAGTCGGCAACTGTCATAACCACTAAAGCCTCTTTCTGTTTCAGCTGCAACGTACGCGGGATGAGAATAGCTGTAAGAGGGGAAAAAAATCCTGATGATATCAAAAGGCATTTGGTTAATCAAAAGAGGTAACCAAAAAAAGCACATAATGAGGAATTATACTAATTGTTAACCTTTCAGACTGAAATGCTGTGTGCATTTTCATGTGTTTGCATCTGCACCACACAGAGGTTAACTAATATTGTTGCCACACTGCTGGCATTCATAATAATAATTTCCAACTACAAAGAAAGAACTGGGAGCTTATTATCTGTGAATTAATAAAAAATGTGTGTATGATTATCAGGGTAGCAACAGCAGAACGGCGAGCCGAGGAAGCGGAGGAGTGGGGAGCAGTCTGTTTTTAAAAAGAGCAAATTGGCAGTAAATAATAGATGCAATTTTGGCACATTTCAAATTTGCAGCAGTGGAAATCAAAAGATCAAGAGAACACAAACAGCCCCCGTCCCCCCGATCTCAGCACCCCTCGTCCAACTCTGGCCTCCATTACTGACAACTCCACCCAGGCTGTGGCGTTTTACGGCGTTCGTGTGTGTCTGTGTGTGTGCTGAAAGGGAGAAAGGCTTATCGACAGGCTTCAGTTGCTAATGCAGCCAGCAGCATCACAGTGTAAATCTACACCATCTCTAAAATTACATACTGTCTAATCCATCCCACCCCTCCAGCCCCCTCTACCTCCATTCACCCATCCATCCATGTCTCAACACCATCAACCTTTCCGAAAAGCATCAAGGAATGAAGAAAAAGCTACACACCCTAGAAAACTTAAAAGAAACAAACAAAAAAAAAACCACTACAAGAACTAAAGAAGAACAAAAAAATAAAGTCATGAAGAAAAGATGTTTGCTTGTTTATTCTGAGCTCTGTCACTGAGCCACAGGCAGACAAGTCAACCACTTAAGGCAAACTTCATCTAGCTGTAATTACATTACATTCTGACAAACACCCCGCCACATTCATTATACATGACGGGCGCCCGGCTACTAGACAGCAAGACATTTGTTACCGTGGTGACAGTGTGTGTAATCCACTAATGAAGCGCAATTAGTGAGAAACAATCTAACACAGGGGAGACGCAGCGCTCGATCCCTCCTCCTCCACTCATTTCCCTTTGCTTTTTTCCTCCCCCCGTCTCCCCTCTTCCTTTTTATAGCTACAGTTTTCCTTTTTTTTTTTTTCCTTTTTTTTTTGATTCAACCTTTATTAAGCTCTTAACATGCATTTAATCTCCCACTCTTTCATCTGTTGTCCTGACTTCATCAAGGACAAGCTGTCCAGCATGGTCCGCACCAGTGCCGAAGGGATCGCTCTATCCATTAGACAACCACAGCTGACACACACACACACACACACGCACGCACACTTTTACATCCTCATCTCTCTTTTCAAAACATCATATAATCTGCGGAGGTCTTCGGGGACCGAGCTTTCCTTTTCTCCTTATCTGTCTCTCCCTCCCTCCTTCTGTACTCTGTGCATTCAGCGCAGAGGCAGCATCGATTTCTGAATTACGCCACAATATTAAATAATTAATATACTTGCCGTGATTGATGTTTTGCATTAGGCCAATATTAGGTTATCAATCAAAATCCACTTGGTTTAATGTAATAATATTGAAAATGTGTCAGTGCCTGTTCATCCAATTTGTAGTGGAGGCAGGCCAGATAGTAATGGTGGTGTAGCACAAGGCCTCAGAGACACTATGGCCTGCTTACTACAACCACAGGAGCACATTACAGCCCCGGCACACAACATGAGAGAGGGAGGGCGGCAATGGCAAGAGAGATGAAGTGCAGACATGGGAAGACGAGAATGAAGCAGACAGACGGTGATTTGTGATGTGATGGGATGTGACGGACTTGGCACGGTGAGAAGGCACACTAATCGTGTGACATATTTAGTAGCCCTCTATGAAGAAAATGAATTCATGGCGCATTAAAATCATACTTTTCATACTGATTAATTTATTTTTAAGTGAGCAGTTTACTCATAAGTGCTATTAGTTTTTCAGTGGTAGTCATTTTATGATCGTTAAGGTCTATTAAAGGCAGCAAAGTTTGGCTGAAAAAAAAACTGTGGTTCAAATCGGGCCCTAAAAATTGCTTTAGATATTAGACTTCCAAACTCCAAATCATATACTGACTTCAGTTAAAAAAGTATTTTCACATTAGAAATGGACTAATTAAAGCAAGATAAGCACACACTACCGCTGTTTACTGTGGTAATGTACGGCTGCAGTAAACCGAGACAGCTCGACAATATATAACATATAGAATTAAGAAATCGTTTATCTTAATGGCTATGTCTGTACCTTTGTCATCGTGACATATCAAAATATCTTCCAAAAAATTGGATTGGTTGGCAGGTGAGTGTTTTAAACATTCTCACACTGTTGCAAATTAGCTCTGACAAACACTGGCCAACTGTGACCTCTAAGACGACGTCTATTTAAGAGTACAAAACTTGCACAACTTTGGGAGTTGGGAGATAAACAACATGAAAGAACTACGGTATTTTCTCTGGTCTTGCCTTCAGGACATAGTCCTGTTTCACACAATGAGCGAGGTTACAGCTTGGCTATTGTAATGATCTTGCAACAGCTTGGGTCAAATGGCCCATGATATGAGGGCAGCAACAACCTACATTTATTGATCAGCTGATACAAATATCCCATGAATGTGCTTATTATGGCACCATTTTAAGTTAAAATAACACTAATGGCATACCATAAAAAAAAACCCTAAGAAAATTCTTGTTGAGTTGTGGCAGCAGATTTGTTTGCAGCCATTAGTAAGTTTTGCCATCATGCAGTCTACATACATAAAATATGACCACTTAAAGTTGCAGGGAAGCTAACAGAGGGAAGCTAACAGCCATGGGGTAACACTAATGTCATACCCGAGTTTATTAAATTCAATGTGCACACCGCGGCTTGCAAAAAGGTTATAAAACTGTGCCCACTAAAGCTATGGCTTGCCATGGCAAGTGAGTGTCTTTACAGAATCACTGGGAGTTAACCAGCAACTATTTAAGGATATAATGCCAGAATCTGACAGAGGAGACACTGCAGTGCAGAAGCAGACAGGTTGGACTATTGAGCAGACTAAAACATGAAAATCTCTGACCTTCACCCATCCTAGTCATACACAGCAATTTGTCATTGTGTTCAGTTTTTCACACAACAAAAAAAAGAAGGAAATTTATGTCATTACTTGTTCGCATTACCTCTCTTTTCTCTTCGGAATAGTTACACGCCAGGATGACTGAGAGGCCTAGCAGAGAATGGCAAGTGGGCAAGAAGGGGAAAGACACAGGGAGAGTAATGCCCTGTTGTTCCAGGAAATTTAATTAGTTATCTGCGGTCAATTAAGTAAAACTGGACAAACAAGGGAGAGTGTTAAGCTCTGGCAAGGTCAATACTGACCAATTCAACATGGTTGCTGGATCCATCACACTGTCTGCACTCATGCTTTCTCATTCCTGCTCCTTTTCTCTTTTCCCCCTCTCCTTCCACTCAGTCGCTTTTCTTCTCATCGTGCCCTCGCAGCATGCTTTCTTCCTCTATCACTCACAGTAGATGTTCTGTTACAATGTGTCCAAAGCCCTTTTGTCTCTTGTATTCGACCAATGATTTTAAGCTGTTGCCTCATCTTACCTCATCGTTTTCCTTATGTCTCTCCTTACCTGTCATGTTGCCTTCTTCCAACCCCCCCCCCCGGATGGCTTTCTTTCTCTTTTCTCTCTTTACCTGACCCTCCAAAGCCCCCGCAATTCTGCTAGTAGACAATTAATTACACAGCTAGCGCGAGATGAGTTGTCATTTGGGGTTCACGTTTCTAATAATTGCATTAGGTCTTCAGGTTTTGCTAAGATCTCCTCCCCTTCTTTCCTTCACTCTCTTTCCCTTTCTTTCTCTTTCCATCTTTGCTAGATTCCCCCCCACCCCCCCTTTGACATAGCTGATCTGAATATCTTTAGTCAGTCAATGGAGGTGACAGAGGGACTTAAAATGCAGAGGCAGTCATTTGATTTCCAGCTTACAGAGCTGCCCATTAGCCCAGCACTCATCAGCCATGCATTACCTCTCAGACCCACAATCCGGTGTGCGGACGATTTAACCCTTTCACTCTCCACTACTAGCCAGGTTTACCATGTAATATCAGACTTTCATACATCAATGGGTTTGCTTCCACAGGCCGTGTTACACACCTTTAACTTTCCCCTTTATCTGACTGTAATGATTTCACTGCCCTTTACTCACAGTTTCAGTTCAGGAACCATAAGAGGCTTCCTATTAAATAAAAATGACTTATAATAAGAACATACCATGTTATTACTTGTGTTGTAATGTATTGTATTACACATTACCCTATTTCACTGATTTACCCCGCATGGGTAAATCAGTGAAATTACAGTAAGATTCATTAATCGCTCTGCAATCGATGGAAAGGTGACAAGCAGTAGCAGCAACTTCAACTAGATATTTCTCACTTTGCCATGACAAAACATGACTTTCTTTTGCTGCCGATTTGCAAAACCTGAGGAAGCCAAACAGCCAAATAATGCTTTACATTTGGGGTGATTAACTTTTGTCTCTTTCATTCAGAAAATCCCAGAAATGTGGTGGTTTATAGAAAAACTTAAAACATAACATTTAGCAAGAAACAAAACAAAACGAAAAACTAACCAAAAAAGTGTGATCCATAAAGAAAACACTTAATGTAAAACCGTTTGCATGTTATTAGTTTTGTCATATTGTATTTATAACTGTGAGTTGAAGACTTCTTGGTATTCCAAACAAAGGGTTCACAAACGATATCTTGCGACTGTATAACCAACAGAAGTCTTTAACCTTTTGATTAGCAACAGTGCATTTTTGTATTTTCTCATACAATTAAAAAGTAAAATAAAATAAAAAACCTGGCCCTCAGCAGCCTCTTCACCCTCAACTTATCATCAGTCACTGATCGTGAGAAGAGGAGCAGAGCAGGAGCAAAAGAAGGCAAGACACCGTATTACTATAAAGAAGACATCATAAGAGAGAGTGAGAGAGTGTGCGAGTGTATATGTGTGTGTGAGAGAGAGTGTGTGAATTTGTGACTCATTTGCTACAGTTGCATGCCTTGTCAAGTGTGTCATTGAGCATTCATATGTTGTTTGACTGCTGACAGAATGGCAGGCATATTTATTAAAAAGTCAATGTGATGGGGACACTGGAGCAAGCATATTCACTCACACATACACACTCACATAAAGCACACTAATACAGAGTCCACATCAGTGGGATCTGCCTGTTTAACTAATATAGGGATAAAGCTTGATATTGAACTGTAGAGGATTGGGTATAGAGACGCACGCACAAGCACAATAGTACAGGGAGTGCAGCTTCCCCTCAGGCCTGATTGCCATCTCCATAGCCCTTTTTTAACAGGGCTGCCAATTGAAATTGAAATTGTATTTTTGTGTGTGCTATCAGAACTACCTCTCAGGGTTTTATACAGCTAAGAGGAGGGCTGGTGGGACACACACTCTCAGACTCACACACACATATACACAGAAAGGGATAATACAGGGGCAAGTCGGGGGCTGTCACTCTTCCATGCAGAACACAGAGAGGGAACAAAACGCAGACTTATCGTTCTATGCTTTTATGTAATTCAGCATGCATACAGGCGCGCACACACACACACACACACACATACATTTGCGGGTACACAAGCTGACCTCCCTCCCAGTGGAAGGGGCTTTACTTTAGCATAATCCCAAAATGGTAGAGAAAAGCAGCCCATTAAAATGGGGGTAAAAAATTCAGCACTTTATGTTTCTCTCAAGGAGGTTTAAGTGCAGTCAATAAAAAAGTCAAAGAAGTATGAATATGAAAAGAAGAAGTTGATTTAAGGAGGCTCTTTCTGTTGTATGAGATAAAAACGCAAGCAGACACCTGTTCGTGTTACCCGTGTCTGCCAAACACGGGACCAACGCCCAAATAAAAGAGCGACAGCAACACTTGTGGAGCGAGAAAATGAAGAATAAATCTCTTTAAAGTCTTCCAGGATTAACATCATCTTCATTTATAATAAGAAACAGCAATATCGTCAAAATGTGAAACTGGGAAAACCTTTCAAGAAGCAGCATCATGACTACTATCTTATCAGTGTCTCCAAACTAAAAAAACATTTATTTAGCCCACACTAATTAACTGACAGGACCTAATTTTGTACAGTCAACACAAAAATGCAACAAAGTCATCATTTTTTTTTCAATATGGTGGGCATTATGAATATAAATAGCACTGAGAAGAAAACAAAGAAAGGGACAAATTATGGAGAGACTGGTGTTGGTGAACCTTGTAGTGGAGACTGAAAATAATTTTCTTTCTAAAGATAGATTAGTTATATTAGCAAATGATTAAACTGGAGAGTATAAATGCCAAACTAGGTTTAAACTAATTTTTTTAAAAAGTGTCACCAATGCATAATCAAATTTATGTTGATTTTACCTTTTACAGAATGTGATTATAAGTTACACCTAAGCTCTAAGCAATCCACTACACAAGAAGACAAACTCCACAGGTGTGTCTACAACTGTGAAAATCACTTAAAATCACAAGACAGATAAAAAGTACATTGGGTTTAAATAAACAAACTTGGAGATTAACATCAATATATTGATTCATTTACATCATATGTAAAAGCAAAACAAAATATGGAAGGGTCTAAAATTATAAACAGGACTCACTTCAGTCCAGGGACACATACAGCCCTGTTTGAACTCAACTGGGCCGAGGCAGTAAAAACATTGAATAATAACCCATTAAAATAAAAACATCATCCCAACAAATATAATCACACACTCAAATCACCTTCACCTAGATCAATATGGATATTTCAAAGAATCTAATAAAAGCAAAGTGGCTAATGCTAAATTTGTCTGGGTTCAGAGCCAGCCAGAAGCCTCGGTATGAGCAAAGGATCAAAGTCATCCTGAGGACATTTATGGAGACCAACGAAAAACACAAAAGGGTTCAGATTCTGTTATCTGGTGAAGTTATAAACCTACAGGAAAATAATTAAAGTACCTGACACTTGTTTTGTTATATAAATCTGTTCCATCTGCTTTTGTTTTGCAACACAAAATATGTCAAGTAAAGGTGGGTGTACAGCAACTCATTTTCAGTTAATTACTTGTACTAATTTCCTGTACCACAGCACCTTATTCTCAATTGTTTTCAGTGGGAGAAGAACCTGTAGTTTGGGGAGATTTATTGTTTTTTTATGACAAAAATATTTCACATTGTGGAAAAGTTCCATTTTAGTTTATACAGTTCTCAGAAAGAAAATAACAGAAGCAAAAAAAGTTGGTATCAGCAGGTCACACAAAGGAAAAAAATTATAACAACCGAAGAAATTTGCTACCGGGCATCTCTCGTATTTAATATATAGTTGTTGTTGTTTTTTTTAATTATTGCTGTGGTTGAGAAACACATCGCCCTCCTTTGGCTTAAGCGTCCTGGGTACAGGGCAATGACTCTGATCTGTCACTCTGATAACAGCTCAGACAACCGTTCTCATAATCAAACATCAGCAGGCCATAGTTAAAGGACCACCTTCAGCTCCCTGTGAGCTAAGAAATGCTAAACTGCTGAAGACGTCATATCGCGGATAAAATATTACACACAGAACAAGTCTCCCTATTTAAAAAACTATATCTCCCCCTTCTTAGCCTATACACACCAGCTCTGGAGGGATCTGAGGGCTGGGGCCAAGTTTTAAAGAAAATTGACTTCTTTTTATCGTGTTACATAGAGGGAGATCAGGACAAAGACATAGAGAGAAAAGCAAAAGGGAGACATGGAGAGCAATCAATTTCCCCATGGTTTTCTTCAATAGCCAGTCGTCCTTTTCATACTTCCCAATTATAACCTTTCCTAATCAGAGAAATGCCTCTCTATTATTGAGGCTGAGACAATGACGCTCCCCAACATTACTGCCTGTTCCAAAACTATGTAGATTGCCGTACTGGTACACAAAGACTACACTGGGCTATACGGCAAGGACTGGGGGGGTGGTGGCTGTGTTAAAATCACATGTGGAAATCTTTTGGCTCTCCTCTCGGCCCCAGAAAACTGATGGGGAACAATGGCAGCCCGGCACAGCATCTGTCATGGCACAATATAAAAAGATGATCTTGGCACCGAATGGACAAAAAAAAAGAAAAAAGAAAAAAAAAGAACAAAAGAGAGGGAGGAAGACGGGGGAATGAAGAGGAGGGGAAGGGGAGGGCCAGGCGAGAGGTAATTCATTTGCAAATCAGGCCCTGGTGCTCAGGTCTATTTCAAGCTGCCAGTGGGTGCCAGGAGTTAACAAGGTAATCAGTTTCAATCCTGCCCTTCAATTGTACATCACACCCTCATCCAGAGAATACCCAGGCCTTTCTATACGGGGTAGAGGGGGAAATAGCAATCTGGCTGCTGGCTTGCCGCACACAAAACCCACACACACACAGACATGCACGCACACACACCTGAAGACAAGTTATTAATAGCCATGTATCCACTACATGTCCTTACAAGCAACTGTACAGAGACAACTAGAGCTGACACAAGCAGCTAAGGAATCTATAGAAGAAAACCAAACTGATATCTCCTGATTTTATGATTTCCACTTAAGAGTCAATGACTTACTATTTTCAAATACTTAATTAGGGCAAAATATTAGGGATAAAACTAAAGAAATCTCTGCTCAAGTTCTGGGGAAAAAAACATCCACAAAGCCCACGATAAATGCATTTCTTTTACACTAATTCAGCAAGAATATAAACATTAGATTGGTAAGCATTAAAAATATTCATTCAGCACAACTAAAGCACTGTAAAATATTGCTTTAGTAGTGCTACACTTTTTCCCCATCTTATTTTTACTGCATGTTTGAATCTGTCTATGTATACTCTTACCTGTATTTTGAGTTATTGCAAGTCAAATAAAAAAATCTGCATGAATTTTAGGGTGCGTGCATTTAAAGAGTCTCCCTATTTTATACCTACTTTCAGTCTCAAGTTTAGTGGCAGCAGGAGCAGTAGGTTGCACTGAACCAAACAGTGGTACATGTAAAGTGGCAGAGGGAAAACAGAGCTAAACCTGTTCTAATCTTTTCTTTCCTCTCTCTGCATCCCTCCCTTTAGCCTTTGTCAGCTGTAACCGGCTGGCCGAGAGGCAGTTAGCCCCCGTTAGTCCCTCATCTACATAATCAATATGACAACCTTATTTTTCTGATCCAAACAGGATTTCACTGCTGAGCTGTGTTTGTTGATGTGTGTGTGTGTATCTGTGAGTGAGGGAGTGTGTGAGTGTGTGTGTGAGAGAGAAAGAGTGCCCAGTCTGCTCGTAGCCAGCCTCAGTCATGGCCCTCTTTAGCCTAATTAGATTAGGTGTGATTATCCCGGCTCTACCTTACAAGTGTACAGGCGGGATAAAGTGGCCACAAAGGCCAGCCTGTCACAGGCACCGGGCTCTGGTCTGCAGGTTATCAGGGTCCAGGGAGACACACCGCGTACATTGTTATTCATATCATCTACACACCGTTTTCTACTGTGCCTTTTTCACTTCTCTTCGTTCAACCCCCCCCCCCCCCCCCCCTTCAGTGTCTGTGGTGTCAAGCTGGCGTAAGCACCGGCCAGGGTAACTGTCTTTTTTTTCTCTCTCTCGTTCTGTCTGTCAGAAGACAAAACAACATGGCCCCAAGCACTCTGCAGTTTAGCCTACAGGGAGAAATGTCAGGAGCGCTCGTGTGTACGTGCATGCATGTGTGTGTCTGTTTTTCTGCAGACTTCAAGGAAAAGTGGTAAAAAGAAAAAAAAAAGAAAGAAAGAAATAAAGAAAGAAAAGTTAACCCAAGTCTTCGAGTAATGCAAGAAGACAAACGAACACAGCAAAGGCTAACGTGCACACAAAGATTGCAAAGAAAGTGTTTAACCTTACTCTGAAGACCTGAATCTACTCCATTCTACTCTAAACGCTTTATTGGTAGAGACCAAACTGTGTCGTATGTGTGTGTGTTGGCATATTTTGTTTAGGTCTTAAAAAGTCCAGATTAAAATCTAATGTTACACGTTTGTGATCACTTTTTGGGATTTTCACTTTGGGTATCATTTTTGTCAAAGTCTTTAGCAAAACACAAACAGTTTTGTAGAAAAACATCTTCATGTTTCTAAAAGCGAAGCCACCGCAAGAATCTCAGAATCTTGCTCAGTGTGCGGTAACATGCTTTCTATACATGAGAGATTTCAACATACAGTATGACCACAAATAAACTTCTCCTCTCTAATGCACACTCAACATACAGCAATTATGGCATATGTATACCTGCCAAAATGTGCGTGCCATAACATTAGCTCCAGTGGCATTTTTCATTCTGATTAATATGTGTTTGAAAATTTAACGAGATGATTTGCTACTCTGTTTCATTTTTGTGAAATACTCCACCATTTTCCCCTAAAAACATTTTCCACATACAGCTCGGCACTGACAGATTTCAGTTGGCCTCCATCAGTGAGTGTGTACGTGGAAGAAAAGAAGTGAATTATTTCACTCTGTTGATTAGACAGCAGTGCCCGCGATATTTATACACACTGTACATACTTTCCGTGTCGTCAGAACTGGGCATAGAAAGAGGCAGAAACAGAGAATTAGAGGCGCACAAAAAAAGAGAAGAGAGAGCGAAAAAGAAGAGAAGAGGCAGTTACAGTAAGGCAGTAAGCAATGAGAAACATACAGCATCGGATCTGAGAAAAGACTAGTAACTCATATAACAGCCTGCCATTAATTCCACAGTATTACTCACGCATCTAAACTGCAAGAAGAGCCGATATATCATACAAAAATGAAGAATGCATATACGCTACTGGCAAAAAGTGGACAGAAGTAGAGTGAGCGATGTGTGTGTGTTAGGGAGAATGAGTGAGATGCAAGGTGGAATAACTCTATTAGAGAACCACAGGGACTACGCTGGCGAGAGAGTAAGACAGAGCACACGAGGATGAAGGAGAGCCGGAGTGAGCAAGACATTAGTACAAATGAATTAAACATCGGCCCAGAGATCTAAACTTCTGTTGAAAAAGAGGCAGACTAAATGGGTAGGAGGGAAGGAGGAAGAAGAGGAGGGAGGCTTCGTAAGTTTCCTGCGGCTACTAAATGTTCAGCATAAGCCGTGCGGGGCCGCCAACTCCATCAGCGACACAAATAAGCACACACCCACTTGCGTGATCGGCGACTACGATCACAACTCTTTTGTTTCAGCTCGTTTCTGCGCAAAAGAAAAAAAACACTCTGAGCATGGCTGTCGATTTCAAACCTCCGCTGAGGATGATTGTTATACACCCCTCTCAGGCAAGATTTACTTCCTTACTTCTACAACTGAGTCATGGTACTTAAACTCAATGCCTGGAAAGCTGTTTACTCAGTCTGAAGGAGGTATTCTTGCAATGATCAATGCCACCAGGGAAGACCTGCAGAGCAGTATTTTTGTCTCAGGTCAGCAGAGGTCAAATGCACGGTGAGAGGTACTCCTCAGCTAACTGAAAACCATCGTCTGCTGTTCTTCTTCATGTTACTTTGCCAATTCAACTAAAAGGAACATCACTTTCTATAACGTTTTCTCACTCTCAGCCTTCCTCATAAAGACTTCAGTCAACACCTTTCCTTGCCCCTGGTGCAGATGAATAAGCACCGGAGCCTGGAGAAAATTAAACATTAACAGTGCGTCTCTTTTACACATCATTCTGCATAACCGCCTTCTCGTTTAGCTCCCCTCCTTGCCTTCAACACCACTCTGCATCCTCCAAACCAAACTAACCCAGCTTTTCCAGAAAGGGAGAGAGAGTGCAGAAAAACGTATTTCGTCGACAAGCGCAACATAAACCCTCCTAAAATCGGAGCTGGCCCGTCGTGTTTGCTGCTCATAACCTGCTGCTTATAATCCTGCCCGCATCCTCTCCTGATCCATAAAGCAGAGCAGCCAGCCACTTAAACAGCAGCCAGGACTGCCATCACTAGCTCCTGCTAAGAAAAAGGCCATAAAATGAGGAGAGGAGAGGCAAGGAGAGAAGAGGAGAAAATAAAAGAGAGGAACAGGGTAATTGGATTGGGGGATCTTCTATTTGGCCAGGTCTGGTCTCTGTCATCACGCTCCAGGCCTGGCTTCTCTCAGTGCCTACAGTAGGTCTCAAAGACATCAACACACTCACAAACAAATGAACACACACACTCTTCCCTAGATGTGTAACGGCACTGAATTGCTACCAAGTTGTCCTGTGCGCCGCTACAGCCTGCAGGGTGTTTAGTGTGCTTTTTTTTCTTTTTCCCCCCAATGTGAGTGTTTGCATACTCCCTTAACAACTCACTAAATGGTTAAACAGATTACAGAGCGCAGTAAGTGGATTGTCACAGCTCTCTATCGCTCACTCAGGGTGTCTTCTCCTGTGATTAAAAGTGGCCAGATTTTTCTCTCTCGCCCTCTCTGTCTATGCAAACACACATGCACACCCACACACCAGTTTACACAGGAAACAGGGAGGTCATTCTCAGCCAAACACAGCAAGAAAGCCCTCTTATTCATTTCAGTCTTAAGAGATTCTGATTACTTATTTATAATAACGTTAATAACTAACAATACATCATATCATATATTAAACACTATAATAGTAAGAATTATCACCATTATTGACTTTTAGTTTTGTTTTCAGTTCAGTTTCAGGGCGGTACCCTGAAATCAGGCTAATCTCTCATAGCCTGGGACTGCTGTTTAACATCCCAAAGCTGTAAAAACCTCAAATTTCAGGAGGAAATATCAATCTGACTGTACCCATACCCATCCACTATTTCAGTAAAATACTGACATAGGCAAAGAAATGTGAAGGAGTGAAAGTTGACCTTTTTCTATGATTTTTTTTAAGCAGAAAAATATTTCCAGAGACAACGGGAACCAAAGAAATCTTCCCAGACCATCCAACCATCCCCAAAAAGCACTAATTATGTGTTTCACATTTGCATAACCAGTCCAAGTGACATAAATTTCAGAAATGGGTCACGCCCACAGAATGAATGCACTGTCTGTGTCTCCTGTCTGCATCATACGTGGCACTTACAAACCATTAATCGCCCCAGACGGGCAAAGACCAAATACATTTTCTGGAGCTACAAGTTGCATAGATCCCTGTGGAGGATTCCTATGATAATACCCTTTTGACAAAGCTATTTATAAGTCGTTATACTGTTCACTTCTTTTGGCCTTAAACCGGGTTTTGGAGAAGGGGTGTGGAGTCTAGTTAGATGACCTGCTTTTGTATCTAAAAGGGTTATCTAGATGTAAAGTAAGTCTATTATTAAAGACTACTACTTTGTTTTATTTGTTTGTTTTTTAATCTAATCTGCTCATTATTTGTATTAAAAAAAGAAATAACGACTACATGCAGCCATAGGCCAAGAAATGCTACAGCTGAACCAAACTGTGTGTGCATTTATCTACTGGGACCTGAGTGTGTGTCTGTGTGCACATGCTCGCTGTCCACCCTTTGCATGTAGGCATCACTCCTATTTCAGCCACCCAGCCCCCACCCAGACTACACACACGCACACCTACTCCTCTTCAGCTTCACCCACGTCTCATCTTGCTCCTGGCCACTAGGCTACCCCCCTTGACGCACACACAAATAAAACACACACTTACAGTTCATTGATTTAAGTCAATGTGAGTGTATCCTAACCTTCCGAGGACGGTGTTTGAAGTCTCTCTTACCTCCCCGGACCCGCTCCCAGAGCCAGACACAGCCTAGAGTCCTGCAAGAGTGCAGTGAAATGCAAATACAACAAACACACACACACACACACACACACACACACACACACACACACACACACACACACAGAAGCAGCAGCTAGTGGTCCCATCCACACCACCCATACACACATTCCCACCAGGCTGAGAGGATGCCGCAGGCAGGGGCTACACACCCACAAACACACACACAAACACACTTACTTTCTCTGTGTATTACCAACACTAATGAGCTGATAGATGTTCAACAGAAGCAAAGAAGCAGACAATCATTTCCTCAGAGTAAGACAAGAGGGGAGAGAAAATCAACAGTAGTAAGTGAAAATGTGTGTGTGCCGGTGTCTAGGGTCTTGTTTTATTTTCTCTCTCTGCCTCACAGCATCCTGGCTTCCAGAGGTTAAGGCTGAGCAATGGAGCAAAGCTAGCCAAACTCAGGCCTGCAGGTCCTGCTGGGACCCCTGTGGTGAGGTTGGGTTCTGTTTAGTTTGTCAGCAGGGAAAACAGACTAATGAGAGGAATTACTAAACAATCACATTCACAGAAAGAAAACAGCAATGGGTGGGTTGGTGAGGACGGCTTGTTGTATAAAAATGTCAAGAAAATATGTTTTATATTAATGGTTTATTTTTTTTAAAAAGAAACTCTACCAATGTGAACTACGCTGTCCTATTCTGTTGAACTGCTGTTCCTCTCTAGCAGACAAAAACCTCTAAATGATTCTTTCATAGAAAAGGACTTCAAAAAAAGGCTTTAATGAAAGGTAGGATGTCTTTTCATTTCTTTAACCCTAAGCTCATTAGACAAACTCCTTTTACATGCACAGGGAAAAGATGGCTCTCTGCTGCCATGAGGTCTCCACGCTGCTCTCTGTGCCTCGGTTGCCCAGCCTGTGCCCATTTCTTACTCAAATTACATTAAATTGAGTACGATGAACCAATGTGTTCCCGTGACCCGGCATAGGCAAGGAGTTCAGCCTAATTGGACAGACCTCTCAGAATGAGCATGTGAAGCATGTGAAGCTTGCAGTACCTCTATGATCTGTTACAGAGAAAAGAGGTCAGCACCACCCAAAGCAAAAGCTTCTCCTAAAGAAGTAAAAAAAAAATTGTTGAAGGCATTGAATTCCAAGAAGGTTGCTTGAGATGAAGAGAAAAAGGGGGAAAAGTGAGAGTGTGCACACCTGTGTGTATGGCGTATGCATGCATTAACAATATAATGAAATGCAGAAAAACTGGAGACTGTTCTCCATCCACGACCTAACAAAATCCCTTCAAGCCTGATCAAAGCCTGAACCACTACAGCGTTTAATGATGCCAAACCCGTACTTACTAACAAACACTTACTTCTTACTATAAAATTTAGTTGTAGATTAAAAATAAATAAATAAATAAAAATGTAAAATGCTTAAAACCTGTCACTTTCTGTGAAGAAACAGCCATCTGTTAGCGTAAATTCTCAGTGTCTGCTCGTTAATCAGGGGTGTGAATTGGGTCGGAACATCAGGTGAAATACGCTCTTACTTCTGTCAAGTACCAGCCTGGGGGCAGATGTGCACTTGTTAACATGAGACACTGTTTACCTCTTGTACTTTGTTTCAGGGAATACGATAAAACTCTGACAAATAAAATTAATCTTGACCTGTGCACAAGGTATTATGAGAAAGTATCTGGTGCGCTGCAAAGCTAATTTATATATATTCAGAAAATTGTCATTCGGCAGTAATTCTATCGCCTGCCAGGGGTGTTCAGACGGCCTTAATTTAGTGGTATTTTTTCAAAGAAAGACTTGCATGAGTTTAGATTCACCTAAAAATAAATCCTGCTCCAGATCAGCATTGTAGTTGATGAATTACAGTACCGTGCAAAAGTCTTGAGCCACCGTTTGTTTCTTTATATTTTGTTTCCATGGAGCCAGACTCTCTTGTTGGGCAATAGATTTTCTGAAAGTCTTTTAGTTTTTCACTCATTTTCAGTCCAGTCCTTTTTTTTATTGTTTGTCTGTTAAGATACTTAACGCCGATCTATGACTCATTCAAAAATAAAAAAGGTACCTAACTCACGAGATGAACCAGTGTTGGGTCTACACATAACGAAAAGAAAATAGGAAAAAATAATAGAAAAAAATAGCCTGTCAGAAAAAGCCTTTCTTCTCATCTCTATAGTAGAATCTACAAAAACAGTAAGAGATACGACAGTTTGACAAATGTTTTGTTATTTTTGCACCAGCAATCTGATTCCCAAAGAGCTATTGCCAAAACATTTGGCACAATTTAGCAGTTTTTGCCTCTATGCTGTATTTTCATGCAAGGTAGCACACATTTCAATGAGTCACTGCATCTATTTCCTAGCGACATATAAAGAAATGTGGGGTGACTCAAGACTTTTGCACAGTAACCGTAGAGCTGTGCAGGGGTTTGAAGGTTTAGCATGTGTATTCATTTAGGTGATGCACTCTAACAATTGTTTTGAGGACAGCAAATACACTCTGGATGTAATCTGATCTTCTTGAACTTTGCCCCTGGCATATTTCATTACTCGTGGAAAATTTATGAAGTAATTCAGGTAATTTTAAAAAGGAAAAAAAAACCTCACAGCTTGCTGAAATTTAATCTAGAGAATAAACAGGTCATGATGTCTTTATGAAACTGTGTTAAACCGTTTGAGTTTTTTTTTTTTTCTCATCCATGAAAAGGATAGTTTCTCAATTATTGTCATCATAAATCATGAAAGAGAAGTGCTCATCAAAGGGCACTGGGCACATGTTAAAAATCACCACTGCATTCAGCTTAATGCTGAATAAAAACAGCATGCAGGACACAAGCATGCAATCTTATTGAGAAAAGTGTCAATGAAAAGAAAAGGTAAACAATGTAAGTGGTGGTTAAATTAAAGGAAACTAACACCCTCTCTGCAAGTACTAACCCAGATGCTTATCCAGAGCAAAGTTGACCTACTAACCTTGTACATAATCCTGTGTAAACACACACACGCACACACACACACTTGCATAGAAGTACACAAGTACACACACAACCCTACAATCACCCACTTACCCTTTGCCACTGGTGAAAAGCAACAAGATCTCTTAACAACAGCTCGTCTTTTTCAATAAATTTTGCATGAAAACATGCCGCTGGAGCACCAAGTTGCCTGCTGTCATACTAGAGGAGTCTTAAATGTTTAATGACAACAACACCAAACACATGTGCGCACACACAGAGTCGGTGTCAGGGTGCCGCACTGAGGGGCCCCTCTTTCATCCTGACAGACACTATAAAGCTCCTGAGCCGCTTCTCCACCCCGCCCCGCCATCAGCATACCACCGCCGCACTCCTCTCCTATCACCCAGCAAGAAAACCTGGATGTAAATGAGGCTGGAGTGTAATAGTATGTGGGAGTGCGCAGGTGTTTGTGTTCAAGTGGTGAGGATCAGGGGCTTGCATAGACCCTACCCCCATTGCCATTAAAAAAAGAAGAAGAATGGAAATGGAAAAGGAAGAGGAAGTAGCTTCTCAAATTAGATACAGTAAAAAGGGAAAAAAATGTTTTACATATTCCTGAAGCATCTTGTTGCTTCTGCCTTACTTCTGCTGAAAGAGGACATGCTAGGCAGCTAAACTCCTGTGAGCATCAAGCAGATTTTGGACAGTTATAAGATCATATCAGCATCTGCAGGCATAAATGGCAGCCATACTGACAGCTATCCAACCTGTGATGTTGTACTATCAAAAGTCAAAATTAAGCTGAAAACATATCTTCCTAAAATCATCTCAAACACTATTTATCAATTTTAAAATGAAATGCCAACTCTTTATGCTGGAAATGCAAGACTGAAAGAGGCACTAATGTGCTTGGATTATGGAAATGTTCCAGTGTTTTTCCTTTTTGGAGAGATGTTTTGGATTATATAGGCCAATAATTGAAGTGTAATTTGCCCAGGTCACCAAGATCATGTCTCCTAGGAGACAGAGATGCCTTACAACAGCTGAATAAGTATGTAATGGGAGTATTTATAGTTGGTTTAGTAACTTGTGCCAGACTAATTCTCAGGCGTTGGTGTCTGTGAGAAGATTTTAGGGAGGCTTAATTGTAAAAACGATGTGGTCAAGGAGCAATGGGACAGTTACTGAGAGTTTATATCCAGAATTAAAACGTAACTTGATATGAACTGTCCAGTGTGTACTGGACACTTGGCGAATGAATATTACCAAGTAACTTATTGTACAAAGTATTTTGTATACCTCACTCTACGTCAGTGTCTTTGAACATCCTTGTTCTGTCTTGATGCTTTTATATCTAATTTTTTTTTTTAAATTAACAATTGCAATAGTCTATTGTAAAGTAATATCACATGTCTTGGAGAATAATGTCTTTAGTGTTAAATCTGAAGTTAAAACTCCCCACCCCCACAAAAAAAACAAAAGAATTAACAACTTGGAAAGAAAAGATGTTTATATTTTATTTGTAAAAGGGCAAAAAACTCTATCAACACCCTGATATCGTTAAAAAAACATCTTTAAAAACCACATACATGTAAAATGTAGAAGCTTTGTAAAGGTAGGATTTAGCACAGCGGTGCATTGCAACAGATTTCACAGTTGCACCTACTGAAGTGGGTGCTGATTCGATATGTCACGTCAGTTAGTGGGTCAGCGCCATATGTCGAAATTATTCAATCTTTAAACCTCCACAGGCTTAGGCAGTTTTGAAATAAATCAACACTGCCACAGGTGGAAATGCACACACACGCACACGCACAGACTTAACACAAATATGCACACAGACAAGCTAAAGCAGGGTCAGAGATAAAAGAAGAGATTCCTATCGATGCTAAAGGATATTGAAGCCTTAATAAGAAAATGGATATAGTCTACTGGCCTTACATTTCACTGTTAGCTTTATTTGTTTTCCTGATACTGATCTAAGAAAGGCAATATGTAATGGCGGCAAATAAATGGGAGCACTTTTCCTTTAAAAGCAAATATCCAGTCTCTGGCCATACAGAGAAGTCTTAACACCCAAGCTTTTCACTGACGACCAACAAAAGTGATGAAAAAACAAGTGCTGAATACATAGAAATCCTTCAAAAATTGTTATTATCAACAAATACGACCCTATGATCTTTAATTCTAAATAAACATCTTGAATAACACATAAGTGTTTAACAATATTAGTGATCGTGCTTGTGTTTTCCTCAATGATGTCAATATATAATACTTCCTAAATACATAAAATCTGTTGTGCTAGCAAAGATATACATTTCCTCCTTTTCTTGGCATTTAACTCAGTTAATGAGATTCAGTACACGTGATTTCCAGCCACAGTTGTTCAAGTGCGTTACTTAACAAAAAAAAGATAGAAAAGTTCTTAGATATACCATACAGCATTTCTGGTCTCTCACAGCCACTGCTACAGTGATAAGTTTCCTCATCTGAGTGCACAGTTGCATCAAGAACACATCTGAGGAATGGAGATTTTAGTCAGATCAAACAGTCATAAAATCAGAAACTGTCGTACGGCTATTACTGCATGTTTCTGTAAGGAAAAACCAATGAAAAGCCTAGAAAATACTCCCTCAAAGTGTTTCCTCCCAGAAAACTTTATGTGTTAAGTTTAAGCATAATATAAGCAATCCTTAAAACAAGAGTTTTGAAAGTAACTGACAAATGCATCTGCTAATCTGCCAATGAGATCCTCAACTAATCATTTATCCGAAATTGAAAAGTGCCCATGATTGTTTTCTTAAGCTGAATATACTTGTTTATTATCAGCATTAAGGCTACATTTGCCATGAAATTTTCAGTCGATGAATTAATCAATTAATCGGCTTAAGGTTTTGTCGACTGTGAAGTAAATTCAGCCTGTCCCTGAGTTTCTAAAGTCTGGTAAGCTGATGTGTAGCACAACAGCTGCTCTGTATCACTCTTGGGATCCGCAGTTTAATACACACATCTGTGCCATTCAATGTGACAAGCAACAACAGAGTACCAGTTGTATTACAGTGGCCCCCAATCACATTAGAGAATGACGCGATGGGGGAGGGATATATTGGCAGACGCAAAGAGAAGCCTCTAAGGTAGTTATACCTGTAGTGGAGTGTACAACTGCTAACACTCTGAACCTGTTCCTCGTCTGTATTAGAGTCTTTAGTAGACATAAACTTGCAAGTGTAGATGTCCTTTGCTAACTTTCCTAACTTTAATAATAAGACACTCTTTTTTATTGTTTTTTTTTTCCTGGCAGAGACAACAAAGACATTTGGAGGTGCATATAATCCTGTTATGTTTCTAGACTTATTGCTGCCGGGTCCAGAGGGTGAAAAGTGCAGTTAAAGACATCAGAAATCATCTGGTGACCAACGCATTCAGTAAAAACCGAACCTGTGCAACACTCCTAACTACCATCTATTTTTATATCACTGTGAGATTTTCCTCTTACAAGAGGGAACTATATCGCATTACATAGCCCGTGCTGCCTTGTGCTTGATGAGAAGGAGAAATGGAGAAAGAAAGGGAATGATGGATTGATGGATGGAAGGATCGAGTGATGGATGGACGGATGGAGGAGCTGAGACCGAGCTCCGCATTTATGTCCGTATTACACCAATCAGCATTTTCTGCTCTCCTGTGGTCCAGTAGAGTCGACAGTACCTAAGACTCATTAAGGTATCTTTGTGTCTACCTGTGCTGTCACCTCACATATAAGGGATAATATCCTACTTACCCCTTTTTCTCTGCCTTATCTTTACTCTTGTCCTTCTCTTTGTCCTTGTCTCGGTCCCGTCCTCTCTCCTTGTCTTTTTCCCTCTCCCGGTCACGGCCCTTGCGCCGGCTCCGGTCCCTGCTGTGGCTACGGCTCCTTTTGCGGCTGTGGGTACCTCGCCGGCTGCGACTGCCGCTCCTACTTCGAGACCGCCGGTGGCGAGAATGAGACCTAAAGCAGAGATAAGGAAAAGTTAAAGCAAATAAACCTCTGACATTTCTTTTCATTTCTGGCACAGTAATACGAAAGGGAAAGCACCTTTATTGTTTTAGCTACTCGCGTTCTGCCTTGTAAGTGTCTATATTTCCCAGAATGCCTTTTAATCACTAAATGCCTAATCAAATGTGGCTGAAACTGTTTCACACCAGAAAAATGTGGCAAGAGGAATATGAAATAGAAATAGGTACAATAGTAGATTCAGTTTTACTTTTATAGCGCCAAATCACAACAACAATCCCCTCAAGGCTGTTTATACTGCAAGATAAAGACCTGACAATGTGAGAGAGAATATGCAGTTTTCAGAACTGAAATTCAAAGCAAACTGAAAACAACTATGGGAAATGACACCCAACACAGTTCAAGTTTTAGCAAATTGCGACTTTATGTTGCAATATAATGCTGAAGCATCCATGTCAATACTTCTAGGCTATATAAGCGACAGAGCGCCGATTCCCAGTTAACGTCATTCACATACAGCAGTGGACACAAGTGGATACAGGGTTCACAATTAAAACAGTTTTAAGTCATTACATTTGTTTGGCAATTTATTATAAAACTTCTTTACAGCTTTAATATATTTCAGCTGTTTTTATACGTGTAACAAAGCCAAACTATATTAGCTAAATTAATAGTTGTACTTTTCTACATATATAAAACAAAACTCCGTTGCTTATCGGTACGTTCGGTAGAGGATCGATTTAGTTCCATCCGAGCTACCAGGCTTTGAAACACTGGTGAAATTCCTGCATAGCAACACTTTGAGGCTTGCATCTGCTAAAACACAAAATGAAACTCTGAGATCAAATTTCACAGGAGCTGATAGATTCATCGTTCACTGGTCCACAGTAATATTAGTTATATACAAGCCCACACACTATAAACACACACACACACGCTCACAGAAAAACCACACTGACATTTTAGAAATTGAGCCAATTAGAGGCTGGCTCAGAGGAAGACCTATCATTGGTATTGATCCTGACACTGGCCCTCTGGTCTCAAAAAGATTTGCAGTGGGAGATTTACTTTGTTAGCCATGACACACGAACATAAACACACTTACTTTGAACATACAGGAAAGGGAAAATTCAAAGTGTAATTTATATCCCAAAGACTTCGATGCATAAAGACAAGTAATACTGAAATATAAACTTATTGATGTGTCGCTGCATGTTCCTATCAAAACAGAAATGTGTTACAACTGTGTGCGTTTGTGTGTGTGCAGAGGGGAAAGAACATGATTTGAAACCCCAGTAGAAATCGGCAGCTGAGATGCCGTTATTTTCCATCATCTATCATTTTATTGATTTGTCTATAAAAACAGTCAAACCTGCTGTCCATGAGCTTTATTGCTTTCCCCCCTTTATTAGTTTGCAGTTTGGGACATCCAGAGCTGTCTCTCTCCCGACAGAAAACTAATCATTTTCTTCAGACACCTGTCACCATCCTAACAGACAACACTCTGACAACTGTTGCAATCAATTAGGCCGGGGCGATCCTGATCACCGGAGAATCCCTGCTCTGTTTCTGTGCTCTATGTCTACACTTTCTCTCTCTCTCTCTCTTTTTAAACTGACACTGAAATCCTAAATGTTAGAAATAAATTCCACATCCCTCAAAAGTCCAACCAAACACTCCTGTTGGAAAAACTATTAACATATTGATTATTCTGCTTGTATTTGTTTTTTTAGATAAAAAAAATGTAGAGAATGGTGAAAAAATCCCCAAGGTGACACCTTTAATCTCAGAGTCAGCTGCATAACTACATAACATGTAACTCATGCACTGCAGTCAGCTACAACAGCCCCTGTGTGGTATAATTTTCCTGCCAAGCCATTCTCATCGCATCTGCAGATCAGAAACTAAAGCAGTAACCTGGGGTGATTATCAAAAATAATTGTTATGATACATCCTATTCATAGGTAAAGGTGAGAGCAGTCTTCAGTTCCAGGCATGGTGATTGGCTTGTTAAATATAGCCTTTACTGGAACTATGATTCAGCCAGTCAGGGAATCACTTGTAAAGAAAAAAGAAAAATCTTGCACTTTTTGGGGGGTATGGAGTCTCCAAGAGAGATAATCCATCATGGCCCTGACTGACCTTGGAATGAGTGAATATATGTGTTGACAATGCATGCGTATGTTTTTAATCAGCAGTACATGAGGGGAAATACAACAGA
Organism: Aulonocara stuartgranti; assembly: GCF_965226115.1. NCBI lineage: Eukaryota > Metazoa > Chordata > Actinopteri > Cichliformes > Cichlidae > Aulonocara > Aulonocara stuartgranti. The sequence goes on along the minus strand of NC_138950.1, from coordinate 18,457,092 downwards.
GCCGCAGTGTTCCAAGTCCAAGTCCTATATTTACAGCCAAGCAAATTGTGGTCAGAAGCAGTAGATGCAATAAACAGAACTTCCCTCTTTCCCTCTCCCTCTATTTCTCTGTCTCTGTCTCCCATTCCCTTCCTCCCTCTGATGGCAAAGAAAACAGCCCACTTCTGGGGTGTGCAGCAAATTAAATTTACTGTAGTTAATAGAGTGAGCCTATGCTGCTAAATGTCAATTTCCTGACCAAGTCCTTCCCCTTGGAGAATGATTAGCTAATTTAAGGCTGGGGATAAATGGGCTAATGCAGGACACACACAGATAAACAGCCACAGTTGGACCCCATTCCAAGCCCTTCCCCTGCTTTACATTTTATTGGCCTTATTATCTCCAGGGAAAATGGGTCCCCCTATGACCTAAACATATTTTCATTTCTAATAAAAGGCCCTTGCTGGTTGCCCCCATGTGCAGACCTCCTCCCTCCACACACGCGCACGCACGCACGCACACACACACACACACACACACACGCACACACACTCCCCCCTTGCAGCCTCCTTTCCTCCATTCCTTCCTCGTTTCATCGTCCAATCCATTAAATCGAAGCTCTGCAATTGGCTGGGACCATTTTCCTGGTGAATTATCAATAGAGTAATTATGCTCCATGTTGGGAGCTGGGCTGAAGCTTATCGCCGCTGACCCCCCAGCGCGCGCCAGGATATGATCCCTCACCACAGCCCATTGGGGTAATTATGTGGTCGGGTGTGAAGCTGGATGGTGTTTTACCTTTATCTGTATTCTATTTCTGTTTTCACTGAAAATTGGACATTAATGGCAGCTACGCGATACCACTAGTGTCAGATACAGGTGAACGCCTCCAATGGAATCTGACCCGAGTCGAATCATTATTCACGGTTCGCAGTGTACGGACGAGCAGCACATGAACCCCCCACACAAACACAGAAAAAGACCAATCATCCGCACTGTTCGTTTAACCTTATCTGGCACCTGTTTGAGCAGACGCGATGGACATTCACACAGTTTCCTCTCCTTTCTTCCCAACCTCCATCCTCTGCTGGGAATACAAAAAGTTTGCGTCCGTGGTGTTTTGTTTTGTTTTTTTTCCCCCCCCTGTAGAAGAAAACACCAACACAACATCTCGTCTCCTCGGTAACACCACGAGTGTCGCACCTGTCCATTACCCCAGTGCAGCAAAGCAGTGATTAATGGCAGTATAACTTTAACTATATCACATTTCAGAAGACACTGTTTCCCCTGTTTGACCAGCGATGCATTAAGAGATAGACATGCAGTATAAAAATGACCATCTCTGTTTTCTTGCAAGATACTGTATTTAAGAGGGCACGAGGGAAAATGATTGATCATTGTAACTTTTAATTTGCTTATTCCCATCACCGAAGGCTTGCTAGAAATGTGTCAGGGGAATGAAATCCTGCCACACTTCTAAACTAGCATCCAGGCCAGCCTTATTTAAAGATTAGTGGTTTTTCTGGAACTTTGTGTAATAAAGCATCTTCTATTTTAAGCTAAAAATAAGTGACATTTGAACACTTTGTCATCTTCCTAAAGATGCAACAAAATGATTAGCTTTTATTAGCTTTTTATATCATCATTAAAATGAGTTTGTCTTGTTTTACGCAGAAATTTAAACATCAACAATGCACTCCGAAGGGGCAGCTGAGCAGATGTTAATGATGATATTTATGATATGACTTTAAAAATGATTTGTGGCATATCAGATGAAACAGAAACGATAGGCTATTCATTATTAACTGGGACCTGCTTGAAGGAGGAGGGGGGCACATAAACTTAAAAATCCTTATTTATTCAGACAGCATGATCCAGAAACAATAAAAAAGCAGGACCTGACACCAATATCCAAACTATGTCTGACCTAAACTGACATAAAAACAGCATAAATAAAAAAGATAAAACTTATTGTAATAACTTGTAAGTCATTTTTAAACACCACAGAAAGACCGATTTTTGAAAACCTCAACTATTACAATAAAAACAGAATATTATTGCATTGCCTGGGAAATGTATTTGACTAGAAAATGGGAAAAATTTAACCTATTAAGTTAACGGTAAAGCACTGGATTTAAGTACTCTACAGCCACACACACACACACAGAAGAAAAAAGCTCGCTAGTCGACTTTTCCGAGCAATAGACAGATTGAAAAAGAAACAGGCCTATTGAAAGCGAGACGATCCATATTTGAAGAACTTCATTAATGCACTGTTCCCCGCCGAGTTATTTCCAGTGACAGAGCACACAGCAGCAGCTTCATGTTCAAGTTAAAAGTCACTTTTCTTTTTTTTTTTATACAATTTCAATGTGTCTAAAAGCACCTTGAGTGAGCAATGTGCATTTCCTGCTGCCAAAAGACGTGGAAAACAGCTGTTCCTGCCCGACGCTGCCTGCTGAATGGAATGCAAATATGTTAACCATCCAGAATTTATTACTTTTGAGTGCTCTTCAAACGCAACGGCAGACACAAGTTTAATTTATGATATTCCTCTAATTATGAGAGCTGTTGAAATCATTTCCCAAGCTGCTTCCTCCTTCCAAGCAGCCACAATATCTGTTCCCTCGGTTCACAGTACACGCACAGACGCACACACTCAGACGGATTCAGTCATCCACTGTGCACACCCACACAGAAACATAAATATACATACACACACACTAGCACACAAGGAATCGCTGCAAAGTAGCTGATTGTGAGCACAATTAACACAGCAAAGACGGAGCATGAAAGATTCACAGAAATGTTTTTTCTTCATTCCGCTCTGCTTCATAAAAGCAAAGTTTAGATTTGTCATAATCTTCAGTTTGCTTTTAATTTGGCAGTCGTCAACACAAACGTCTGCAATGCCCTGCTACGCTGTGAAACAGAAATGAGACCCCATGCAGGCCACCCACTCACTATCTCCCATACACACACACACGGCTACAGCCACAAGCCACAAGGTCAAGTCATTTAGCAGAGTTCAAAGGCCTTCAAAGATCCCTCAGATCTATATGAACCTAAACGGCCAGCCAACGATGAGAGAAAAGATGACTTTCTGCAGCAAGATACAGTTTCCATGTGTGTGCACGCATGCTTCTATGCCCATGTATGTGCATGTGCTGCTGGGTGCTTGTGTGTTGATTACCCACAGTCTTCACTGTCACATATGCGCAGTGTCACTCAGCCTCTACGTCGCAATCCTAAACTTGGCCGTCTGGTGTGCACTCGCAACCTTTGACCTCCTTGCAGCCGCAGCTTGACATGACACCCATTAGCAGCTGGAGCTGGGGCTGGCCCAGCCACTCGCTTTGACACAAGGTCAAGTAGAGGTCACGCTCAGACTAGGTGCTAACTCGCCAACTCGCTCACAGCCACTCACACAATTGAAACCCACTTTTTTCTCCCCCTCTTTCCAAATCCATCACGGCTCGGAACAATTAGCTACGCTGAATCAGAGTTGTTTTGGATGTCGCCGTCCCCATCGGTAAGGAGGGAGAGAAAAGTAGAAGGACAAACAAGGAAGAGGAGAAAGGACATGGAGCAAAAGGTGAAGGACAGCAGGAGGTTAAGGAGGGAAAAGAGGGGAAACGATTTTTTAAAAAGTTGGAAAGTCAAGAACAATCAGAGTTAAAAAAAAAAAAAAAAAAAAAAAAACCCCGAGGAAGAATGAAAAAGAAATTGGGAGAAGACGGAGCAGACAGCCGTACTTCACATCAAGCTGGCTCCAATTAGCAGGTGTGCTCTCAGACGCTCACTCTCCCTCTCTCTCTCTCTGGTCAGGGAAGATGTATTTTTCTGCCTTTTATACGCATGTATTTATGAAGTGGTAGGAGATCTGAGGGCCCTTAGCATAACAGCCTTTTATTGTTTAAATGTGGACTGCTCGGCCCCGTGTGCTTAAGTGATTTAGGAACCTCACAACTCCGGTATAAGAAAAATCATAAACGCTGAGACAAACCATGTGGGTGGACTGTAAAAGGCACAGAGGAACGGGCCGACAAAAAGCAGACACACATTCCACTACTAAAGGGAAACTACACTTAATTAAACACCCAAGACACAACTGGAACAGTGCCCTGTAAAAAACATGGAACTATTAGTTTCGCCTCTTCGGTGGAATAACATAAAGTTGTCTTCTAACAGAACAGAGACTTGTCTCATAAAGAAGTTTCTAAAAATCTTTTTTTTATAAACCGCTGTCGAGATTGAACAAGGAGAGGAGAGAAACACTGGAAGAGAGATCAAGAAATGAATAGAAAGAGAAAACACTCGTACCCTTCGAGGAAACCCCCCCCCCCAATTCTGTCACTTCACATAATCTACATGTCCTGTGCATTGAACTAGAAGTAGGAGAAGTATGATTTTCCCCCCTTTACTGCTCACAGACAAACACAGAACTTTATGACTCGAGAACTCGAGACGCTCCAGTTTCGTAAACATTGAGCAGAAAAATATACAAACATATAGACCAGCTCTGGTGAAAATTTAGTTTAGTGTATATCATAAGTCAATTTTTTATACATGCGGCATGCTAAGTATATGGCTTTTATATCTAAGGGAATTTCACTGTTTGAGGACATTTCATATCTTTACATTTTATGTTATTTAAATCTAAAGATAAAGATATTAGAATTCACGTTTTTAAAAAAAAAAAGTTTGCAAGTTACTGTGATGGCATGAATGTCATTCTTTACACATCTGCAGTGCCACGCTTTGTGTCAATATCCCACCAAGTTTATAGAGAAATCTGCCCAACTTCCACTCCAACAAAACCGTTGACTGCATTTAGAATAATTACATTTCCCAGCTTTTATTTAATGCCAAAATCCCAACGTCAAGTTCTCTGTTCAACCAGTCACAGAAATGCTCTGCTCCTTTGTTCAACCAATCACACGACAGTTGGCCACGTATCCTTTGGCTGATCCATCTATCTCCACTTCCTCCTCATGTCCTCGACTGTGCCAAAACCCAAATGGATACATAGAGCGCAAAAAAAAAAAAAAAAAGGAAGACAAATTTCAAATAGAAAACCTCATGCGCATGCTGAGAAAGTGTTTCATTACTTTTAAAAAGATTGTCAAGGTTTCAGTCAAGGCGCACATGATCCTCGTTTCATTTCTCTGCCATTCTCTCTCATTTTTCTTCTCTTTTTCCACAAATAAATTACCAAATGTGTGAGTGAAACCACGTGCGTGTGTGTGCGGTTGCTTTGCTTGTCCAAAGAGAACTGACAAGTGCAGGCAGTCGATCCATTAGCTGGCAATTTGCTCTTAAGTTGTCCGGGTTGGGGACGGGGGCGAGGGCGGTGGGGGAAGAAGGGTTTTTTGGCAAGACAATGCACATGACTCTGCTGAGGACAAGTTAAGTGAGGTGCTCACACACATAATCCTAGGCCATCACTCAAACACCCCTTTAAGACATGCACTCTTACGCACAGCCTAAATGGAAATCAGTGGCCCAATAACGAAAACAAAAGCCTGTTGTAAAAAATTTGGATGCATCTAATAATGTTAAAAAATCATTATAGTATAAACAGGGCCATGCCAGCAAACTTGAAACTATATGTGTTTACATATGCATCCTCCAAGTTCAAGTGTCCATATGGCCGGAGTAGGCACACAACGAGAGTACAAGGTAAACACGGCTGACTGAGGTTTGTCCATGCATGCTCTCTGAGCTCAGGTCTCCATGGACTGGCTCAAAACCTGGCCAGTGAATCTCACACACACACAGAGCACATAAACATACCTCCCGTCCACCCTCCCTCCCTGTGTGTGTAGTATGTTTAAGCGTGAAAAGAAGAACTGTGGACAGACGGTGGCGTTTATGTGTGCATAAATTAAGAGCAGAAGCTGTTAATTAAAAGGGGGGGGAAATACGCAGGGATGAAATAAAACTTTGCTAATCGACTGCTTGGCAAGGTGACCTCCGAGTGCGTCGGCCATCGTTCTAGGACCTGCTGTCCTGCTGGGCGAGGGGCACAGGAGGGCAATGTGCAGGTCTGACTATGAAAAGAAGACAATCGGGTAGAGCGCCCCTCTTCTCTTTGCTCTCTCGCTCTCTAGCAATGCATCTCTAGCTCGCTCTACCCTCCTTCTCCGCCCAGAGCGTTATTAGACCCAGAGCTCTGCTGCGGCTCCAAACAGCTCAATGACAACACACAGGGCCTGCCAATTAGAAATAATTAGACAGTCATTTCAGTGGCAAGTCTTTTTAAGTGCATATATAACGATGCAATGATGCTTATTAGCCGGCCTGAGCCGGCGAGGACCAGGGCCTCAAACGCTTTGGTGCTGGAGAAAATAATTATGCCAGTGATCACAAAGCGAGCTGCACATCTCTGTACTTCACCTCCACGCGTTTCAAAAATCCACTTCATTAGCTCCCGTAATTAATCCTCCATTAATTGCAGGAAAAGCCCAGTTTACCTCCCTTCGTTTCTAATTATCATCTTATAAATAGTTATGGTTCTAATTAATGTGTTCATTAGGCAGGATATTTCTCTCAAAGCCTCGCTGGGAGCCAAAGGTCCGGCTCAGCTCTCTCTGAAGCCTAACCAGCCAGAAGGTGAGGCCATCCTGCCTGCATTTGCTTTTATTTTACTACATTCAACCTCCTAATTGGCATTTAAAACCCAATTTGGAAGAACTTCAAGAAGCTTAAATAGGAGAGAGAGACAGAGAAAAAGCAGGAAGGAGAGTGAGAGAGATACATTTGGTGTTCATTTTCCTATGCCAGAGCTAAAAGCGTTTCTGTCTCCGTCTTTCTCTCGGTCTGGCCAGACGGATGAGGCTTTTCACTGTCATAAAGTGAACACAATGAGGGCTGATTGCATGTTATTAGTGTTTGGCATTTCAGTGGTTTTATTTTCAAAACAGCAAATCTGTTTCTCTACCCAAAAAAATAACACTGGAAATGACATACTTCTACTGAGTTTCAGTCATCAAAGAACTAAATCGTGTCTTTGGTATACAAACAGAAATTAACTTTAGGCTGGTGTCTATGATACCTAATTAACCCTGAAGACTTTCACTGGCAGAGGTGCAAAACAATACAAAACCTTCTCAATTATCACAGGTATGATCTTGAAACTGTATCCTCATTTTATCATTTTGCATTTACTTTTTTAAGACAAGACTATAAACTTGAAGATTTTAAACTGTAATGCTATTAATACAGTTATTTTGGGTACTTGTATCACTCATCCTCAAATATGATGTTGCTCGGCACAAATTATATTGATTTACTGTATGTTTTATGTCTCCAGTATATATATATTAACATAAAATGTTAATTTGTGTTTATAACTTCTGCTCCTGGGCATCACCGCTGCTTCCCAGCAAGAAGGTCCTTGGTTCAAATCCACTGGCCGGCTCATGCCTCTGTGTGGAATCTGCATGTTGTGCTTGTGTGTGTGTTCTCTCCAGGTATTCTGGCTTCCTCCAACAGTCCAAAGACATGCATGGGGCTAGGTTAATTGGCAATGCTAACTGGGCTGTAGGTGTGAACGCAAATGGCTGGAATGGTGAAAGGTTTGACTGCAATAAACAGGCGACCTGTTCACGTGTACCCAGCCTTCACCCTATGACAGCTGGGATAGGGTGATAGGGTGTCCAGCCCACCCACACCCTGAAACCAAATTGGATAAGCTGAACAAAATTAATGGATGGACTTTTACTCAGTTTTAGCTGCTTCAAAACAAACGTGTTGAGTGACCTTCAGAGAAAACCGATTATTAGGACATAAATGCTGTCAATTTAAAAAAAAAAAAACAACAAAAAAAAAACAAAAACATACTAAAAGCTAATAACATCACAGCTAAGATAAAAAGATATTTTATTTTCCCAAATAAACCATTCAAATTTTGCATGTTCGTAGTGATTAGGGACAACAGTTGGTGTGTTTTATATTGAAATCTCGATAGGTACTAGTGGTTAAACAGGCAGTTAGTCCAATTGTACTAATAGTGCCTTCCTATGTGATGATTGGAGTTTTAGGGAAATACAGAATTTCCTCATTTTACAACCATACTAATGAGAATGAGTATGAATGTTCTTTTCTAATTTTGAAGTAACTTTCTGCTTTGAACCCAGATCAATGTGCTCAAATGATTTCTGACATAATGATTAGGCGACCGAGATATTCCTCTTTGCCCTCTATGAACTGACATGAAAAAAATGTTAAAAAATGTTTAAACTACATTTTCCAACCGCCACTACAACGTAACAAGCTTTATGTGTCATTACTACCCATTTGTTTAGCAGACGGATAATATGAGTAAAGGGACCAGTCTGTGCCGTCTGTGATGTTAAACTCGTCTTTGTTTAGGACCATCGAATTTTTGTGCGTGTGCGCGAGTGCAGACTACAGCTAGGTTTCTACCCAGGGGAGTGGGCTAGTGTGTTGTGAGCCTGCAGGATGGAGGGGTGCGATGGAGAGGGGGGTGGCTTGGCAGAAGTGAAGAAGAGGGTGAGTAGGAGGGGGGTTTCCTCTGGCAGTAGAGGGGAACACTGCTTGCGGCGAAGCGGGGATGAAAGAGGCTGTCTGTGTCAGTCACTTATTCCTCCCTTTGGTAAATAAAGGTTTCTGACAACAAAGCCGAGCAGCGCTTGACTGGCCTTTACAGCAGATAAATAAAAAAGACAACACAGAAAGAGAGTAAGACAGAGAGAGGGGGGAAAAGAGAGAAACACAACAACAAACGCGTTCAGATCTCATGACGCATGTTGATTTTTATGGAGTAGAGAAGACGTAGCTGAACTAAACCAGGTCATCTTTCAGTTTAAATCAACACTTTGCAAGTCCGGTAATAGGGGAAGAAGGAAAAAAGGGCTAAATGTCATCCTGAGGAAAGGGGAGAAGAAAAGCTGTTGAGAGTCTATGGGATAACAGACAGACGGATGGAAAAAAACAGCCAGAAGCCTGCTCTTAAATTCCAGTATAAGACCCACTACAACATTGGGAGAACACAAGTGAGATTCTGTACCTTGAAGAAGAAAAAGGATGTAAGGATTGTTAGCAGTCTTCCTCATTTTATTTTGTATCCATCAGCCACACAATTTACCCCTTATGGCCAACTTATAAAAGCAAAATGTCAGTGTGTTTTTGAGGAAATCGGATTTCACATGTCATTTCCTCGAAACACACTCGGGCTCGTTTCCCTCATGAAGCTAGCGACACCCAAAACCACCTGCTACTTCTCGCTCACAGACACACTCTAAACTGTGCAAATAAAAATATATGTCGGAGAAAAACGCAGAGAAAAATTCCCACCCCGCCACCTGACAGGGGAATTGCTGATCCAGGTGCAATGAAAGCTGGGAGGCTTCACTTCAGCTTCCCCACAATAAAGTTGCTGATTTTCCTCCTCCCTCTTCTGTCTACTTGCACTCAGCTGCCCCACCATCCACTCCTCCCTTCTGCTCCTCACCTCGGCGCTCCTTGTTCCAAGCTGCCTGGATGACCTTGTACACACTCCGTGTCAGTGCAAGGCAGAAAAAGCTATCTAGCAGATGTACGACACCTCATCTTATACGGGAGAAAATTGCTGAGTGAAATAAATACCAGGCCATCGCTCAACCTTTGCACGTACACGTGCACACGCCTGGAGTGCTTCTGTGATCTCCTGTGCAGAAAACAGAGCTCATGTTATGGTCTGTAACATCCAAATAACCTAGTTCTTCCAGTCTTGCTGGAGAAGTTCCACAATGAGGTTCCAATCGTACCGCTGTCTGTGATATTTACAAACACAAAGAAAGCCATTTGGAAATCATCAATCTAATACTCCCACAATCTTAAATTAATCTGAGTGTAGCCATCGATTTGACTTCTGAATCTCGTCTACTACAGACCTGAATAGGTCAGCGTTTTGATATTTTAACCCGTTTCATTATCGATCCACATTGTTATTCCTCCAAAATGAAAAGCTTTTGCTGTTGCAACCGAGCCTGGACATGCAAAAGTAGTTCAGTTTCTTTCTGAGTACTCCTTTTAACAGGAACACTCGAGGCTTACTTTAAAAAAAATCAATACAACCCAAAGATATGAAAACAAACTCTGTACAATTACTGATTATTATTTCCATCTTCGGCAAGTTTAAAATGCACTTATTCATTTACTAATAGCTGAAATACTATCCAAAGGTGGTGGAGATTAAAATCCACCTACACCTCTAAGGTGCTCCAATCTAGTTTTACTGACCAATCGAAGCACTTTATACTACAAGGTGCATTTAACAATGCATTCAGTTATTCTATAAACTTTCAGTTCTTTTATTATTTCACAAGCATGACCAATTTAACGTGCAGGTCTTTAGAGTGTGAAAGGAAGCTGGAGTACCAGCCAAGAAACCACGTAGGCACAGGAGAACATGCACCTCTCACATGAAAGGATTTAGATGGGGTTCAAAGCAGGAACCTTCTTGCTGTGAAGTGACCGTTGTAACCATTGCACCCCTGTGCTGCCAAAGATATGCATGTTCAGTTTATTAGTCATTCCAAACTGGCCACAGGTGTGAAAGTGAGTATGAATGATTTCAACAGACTGGCAAACTGTGCCATATAAGAGCTAGGTTAAGCTCCACCCCTCATGACTGCCCTGAACTGAATAAGCTGAAAAAAATGGATAGACTTTAGATTTGGAGTCATTTTCCTGCTTTAAGCAAGCATCGGTTTGGAACTCATCTTGACATGTGTGAGAGTCTGAGACAATCCTAACTCTGGTCAGCGTAGCATAGCACTTTAGATGGTGTGTTTATATCTCGCTACTACTAGGAAAATGACTGCTAATTAGAGGTCTCACTCACCATATAATTATGACAGCAGTGATGAAGTCACTCTGTGCTAGCAGGGCTAAACCCTGACGCTAGCACTCTGCGTTGCTAGCTCAACACACCCTGAAATATTAATGGGGAAAATGTAAGCATTACCATGTGCCCTCCAGTATATGCTCACCTACGTGTGAATAGCTAACATTACCCGAAATGCTCAGCTTCCTTTTGATGGGTCAAGTGGTGGATTTGACGCATGAGACATTCCTCCTCATCTTCCAACGGCCCTCTAAAGCTAACTGTTGTCAATGAAAGGCTGACAGAATGACTGACTGCGCCACACACATTTAACCCCTGCTGTGGCCGCCCATGAAAGCGGACCACACCGATGCTCCGTTGAGCTCACCTAAAGACGTTCCTGTGATCCGACTGTGATGATAGGCCGTGTCGCCTTTGTTGGACTGGGTATGCATCAGATCACTCTACTCTGCTGCTGCCATGCTCCACTCTGCTCTCCCCCAGTGGACTAGGCCGTGACACTCCCCCTCATATTCACGCAAATCTGCACATACATGCATTCTCTCAATCAGCCTCACACATGTTCACTTGACAGCGTGCTCACAGGAAGGCACGACACACACCCACAGAGCCTGATATGCCTGCTCACATCAAAGAGAATAAACATTAATGGCAAATAGGTAATCTGCTCCTCTTGTCTGTTTTACATTTCAGGGCTAGATTGACTGCCTCTGGGGGACCTGGCCCTTCTCTGATTGAGGGCAGGAAAAAAAAGAAGAAAAAAAAAGAGTGTAAAAGAGAGGAGAGGAGAAGGAAGCAACGATAGATGTAAACACATGATAGAGCGTTATTCTTATTTCATGTATCTCTTTATTTTTTATTTATACAAAGGGGATTGAAAAGGAGGTAATAAAATTCCTTCACTTCAACCCACGATGGCCCACTATGGTCCTAATCTTCTCCCCAGCAATATTCCAATGCAGACATTATTATTCTTATTTCTTCTGAATAATATCCCTCTCTTCTCTACACTGGGGCTCACTTTTGTCTTTCCACTTTATTCCTCCCCCTGTTTTAGGATCTTCTCTGCTCTATCCCTCGCCTGGAGAAACTCAGCCTATTCTCTCCACACTTTTTCATTCCCTTCTAACTTCTGAACCCCTCTCTCCATCTTCTCCTCCAGTCAGTGCTCTCTGTATCTTCTTACTCTTCTGCTTCACATGCTGAAGGAGGTGCCAGGTTGGTGTGGCCAGGGTGGGGAGTGGGGGGGTTGGCAGGCAGCACCTCATATCCTATCTGCGTATCAATCATGAGCTGCTGTCCATGCAATCCTCCTCTGATCCATCAGCCAGCCTCTCAGGGAGCTCAGGCAGCCTCATCCCGACGCGCACGCGCACACACACACACACACACACACACACACACACACACACACACACACACACACACACACAGCACTGACTAATAGCAGTCAGGGCACCTGTGCACACATCAACCTGCTTTCATTTCACAACCCCCAGCTGCTGTAAAATATGCAGTGTCCCACCAAAGTCATGCACAGCGCAGATGCAGCACTTCTGATAAATACAGACGGAAGAATAGTCACATAATTTCTCCACAACTGCTCAAATACCATTTAGCTTCGCTGTCAATTAAATTAAATATTATGCTCTAGATTCATTCTTAAATTGTGTGGTTGATAAAAGATTTAAAACAAAAAAATCAAATTACTATTTTTTGCCAATCAATCATTTCATCACTTCTGCTCTTTTCCCATTTATTACACAAGAAAACTGCCACTGGATTCTTCGAACGCTAACACAGGAGCACATGTGCCCGTGTCAACTTCTGCAGACACAAATTGTAGCTGCCATCACTTAACTGCATAAATTTAATCATCATTGCCATCATTTTGCACATCTCCACCTCTAACACCGCCTCAACCTCATAACGCCCCACCACGCACTCCCACCAACACCAGCCCGGCCCAGCCCACCTGCTCCTCGCTTACCGCTAAGCCGATTACACAACGCAACCCTCCTAATCACACTGCAGCGTTTGTAAACACCGATGTCATCGACTGTAGTTCTAAATCTCCCAAATCCCTTCCACCTTTCATCTCACACCACACCATTTTCAACTGATGTTTTAATCACCAGTGGTGCTGTGAGTGACTGCCACTGTACCGCAGAGAGCAGCGAGAGAATGTGTGAAAAATGTTTGGCTGAATTCTCCCAATAAATGGCCTCAGCGTGCAGTCAAACACCGAAATTCGCTTATTCCAAAAGCCTGTGAGCATTACATCGGAGAGTTGAAGTGTGGTGCCTTTTCATGGCGCAATCAACCACACGTGTCAGAACATCCCTGTTGCATCATCCCTTCATCCTGACACCTCTGTAATCAAGATATTAAAACACTTTTTCCTTTGTGATTAAAATGATCTATGCTCTCCCCCGCAGCCATACACAAGTAAACAAAGGGCCTTGCTTGCGCATATATTATGACAACCTTTTCTTCAAATGTGCGTCTGTGCATGTATTTATGCATTTGTTTGTGTGTGTGTGTGTGTGTGTGTGTGTGTGTGTGTGTGTGTGTGTGTGTGTGTGTGTGTGAGGAAGGGATTTAAAAACAGCACAGTTTACTGGTTCATTAGCACCAGATTAGCTATGCTAATGACATGGACCACCACACAGAGACTTTCTCTTTATGTTTCTGAAAGGGACACGGGACTGTGAGTGTGTGCATAGTGTGGTGCAGCCGTGTACACATTTGTCACGTGAATAACTTTTTTTTTTTAAAGGAGCAACAACATTAATAATCATAATTCAACAAAGTATGTACCACTAATGACGGTTTAATGGTGCTAATGAGTGAAAGGAGAGGTGCTTCCAGAAAAGGGTTTGGCAGGCAGACTGGAGTGGTGCTGCATGTGACCTGCTGTCTCTGCGTGTCACAGTCTCATTAATACTCATGCAGTAAGACGGATAGTCGGAGCAAACGGAGACACAACTAGATGCACACGCAATACAGTAATTCAGACCTAAAACATAAGTTTCCATGTGCTTCCATCTGATGACATAAGACATAAATATGAAATGATGTGTTGTTTAGACTACAATAAACTTTCAAAAAAATGTATTTTTCTGTAATAAGAAAAATCTGCAATGGCATTCCTTGCACTGATTTGTAATACAAACACCCTTAACCTTTCCAAGCTTCCCCCCCCCCACCCCCAAACCAACTTTTAAAATGATGTGGGTACCGTCTCTCTCATTCCTTTTCTCCAAGCGTGACTAAAACTTAGACAATCTGACTTTAAAATCCTGTTAGGAAACTTCAAGTGACTGGAAATAATACAGCAGTTTGAGGGATTAAGCAGAATGAGCAGAATGAATAATGTCCACGATGGTGCTACCTCCTGTCCCGGCTGCGTGACCTGTGTGAACGGTGGCTCCTCCCTTTGTCTCTCTCTGCGCTTCGACTCCTCCTCCTGCGAGATGAACTGTGAGACGAACTGCTGCTGGAACGTCTTCTCCTCCTGGGACAGGAAAAAAAAAAATACACACATACATTTAATCTTATTATAGAATCCTTAAAAGCAGATCAATCATACAGGAGTATGATTATACAACTAATCATTGTTCTGGAGTTCAAAAAAAAAAAACTGCACAAATTTGTCCTGAATGCTTAGGGTGGTTAATAGAGGGAGGGGGGGGGGGGGGGGTCATTCAGCTGTATTGTTTAGTTTCTCACAGTTTACTTTCCACAAAAATCAAAGTCTTACCATTCCCGTAAAAAGTCTCTCCTCACTTCACCCTAATGCTCCACTACGTCAAGCACATTTTTCTGTGTTCATTTTCCCAGTGGACAAAAACTCAGAAAGCACCATCTAAAATTCTTCCCTCTTCTAAAAAAGTGGATATCGTGTCACTACTTTATTTTGCTGTTATGTTTAAGAGAAAACATACCCACACGATCCAGAAAACGTAGCTTGTTATCAGAATCACAAGCAGCTAGTGTGCATTAGTGAATGCTCTGGTCCAAGGCCCAGAGCTGCAGAGCCATGCAGGATGCCTTACAGTTACTCCACAGGGGCCCTTTAGTTCTCTGCTGCTCTTTAATGTGGCTACAGCAGCGTGTGCAGCGTCTATTTTCCAAACACCGCTCACACTGAGTTCCTATTGATATCATGTAGCAGGAGTCATTTATGGGAGTGAATGTAAATG
This sequence comes from Aulonocara stuartgranti, assembly GCF_965226115.1. Lineage (NCBI taxonomy): Eukaryota > Metazoa > Chordata > Actinopteri > Cichliformes > Cichlidae > Aulonocara > Aulonocara stuartgranti. Next base: position 18,442,053 of record NC_138950.1, on the reverse strand, counting down.
CTGAAACAGCCCCACGCCCGATACTGCAAACACTTTGTGCAATATTCATTATTTAAAACATCTTCTTTTGTTTCACCAGAACCAAAAATAACCAAATCTTTAATACACATGCCCCCCCCCACAAAAAATCCCTCTCTCAGTCCTGTGGGAGCTCTGCTAGATAGAGAAGGAGAGAAGAAAAAGGCAAGCAATACAAATAACACAGAGGCTGAACTATCAAACCAGATTTGTACCACTTAGAGAAACCCAGCAAAGATCTATTAGTATTCTAAAGGCTGGATCCCAAGAGCGGGGCCTTATGAAATAACTTCCACAGCCCTGCACAACCACTTCACACACTGCACAGAAGAAGCACACAGTAGTGAGATGGGATTATTTGGAAGGAGGGGAAAGCTCACACATTTTCACAAAAGCCTGTGTGCACGTAATAAAACATAATGGGTAGAACACATGCAAGAGGGAAGCAATGGCCAACACAGAAGTCTTTAACGTGAACGCAAATAACACCTCACAACTTGGACTTCATTTTGCGTTTATTCACACACACTTTTCCATCTCACTCCCGTATTGTAACTTAACCACGGCCAGGGATACAATTACTTTCCTTACATATACATGTTAATTATGTGGTTATGATGTCACCCAGCCAGAACATAAGCCCTCTTCTGTTTTACCTCATGTAAGGTCACTTTACATTACTCAGGTTGACAGTGCTACAAAACGTGTGGTCGCTTTTATGAACCTATTTAAAGCAAGTAGATCCAACACACACACAGAGACAGAAATAAAGAAGGTCTTAGTCAATTGTTCAAAACACACAAGCAGTTAATAGATGAAGGACTGTGGTCCCAGGGTTTACACTGCCCACCCTACCCCACCCTGTGCAGGCAGCCAATGACTTCCCATCAGCAGTAATGGACCTTGACCAAGCCTCATAAATAATTACCATCAACTGGCCTTGTCTGAACAGCCACATACACCCAGTGGCAGCTGTGGATAGACGGTTGGATGGATGGAGGTCAGGTCCAGTCAGTAGCTACTTGCAAAGAAGGTTGATTATTACTGAACCTCCTCATTCCTCAGCAACAGCTAAACACTGAAGTGTTTTACTTTACGAAGATCAGAATAAAATGATAAAACTGATGTTATGTCATAACCTTTTATATTTAAGCCTTCACATTATCAAGAGGAGGGTTGATATGAAATAAGCCCAAACAAAAATCTATCCTAGATTTCTATTGAAGAATAAGAAACTAACCTCTCTGCAAAGCTGTTTGCCTTCCAAACCTATTTTTACAGACGCAAAAGTGCTTGTTTAAATTCTTACTGACATCCTTTCCTGGACAAATTATTACCACTGCACATTGATTCAAAATTTTCTTGTTAGATTTTATTTCTTGGTCCTTTTAAAGTGTCTTAATTCTGGCATTTACTGGGAAAAGTATGACGGCCCTTCGCTGTCCACACGGAATCATTACCGAAGACATAATTTTCCAATCTAGGAACTTCATAACTCATTTACTAGAAAATAGGTTTACTCTTAAATGAGCTATGTTGTAAAAAGCCTATGCTAAACATCTGTACTTTTAAAATCAGAACATTTAATGTGAAACGTTTAGAAAGCTAGCATGCTGGCCAGACAAACATCTCTTAATCTGTTGTTCTATCTAGCTTCATTACCTAAGCTTTTGTCTGTTGAGGAAAAAGTCTGAATATGATATAATCCGATATCATGACGTTCTCCATTTTAAAACAAAAACTAGAGAACATTTTGAAGTCAAAACAAAATAATGTCCACCATTTTTTTCATGTATCAGCTGATATGCAAATACATTCCTCTACTTGGCTGTCTGAAATGCAAATTCCTGAAATTCTCATGATTACAGACACATTTTGATGGGATGACAACCAAAGATATAAACGATCAAATTCGAGAAAATATATATAATTAGTTTAGCTGCTCCTGTTTCAGGGTGCCGGTACCATGTATGTCCAGTGGCTGTCATACTTTCATGTTTTACTGAAATGCTTGAATACAAAAGAGTCACAGTTATGAAAACCTGCTCTTTTCCAACTACAATAAGTCAAAATGTGTGAGTGGAAAAAAAAATCTGCATACAATGTTTGTGTTTTGTTTTTTTAAGCTATTCAAGCTATACAGATAATATATGTATACAGAAGAATGTGGTAACTTAACTACAGAGCACAAGAAATATACAAGAAGTATACATCAGTGTTTTCAGCCTCTGCTTTATCGAGTTTTTCAAGAAAAGACTGACTGCTGGGAAGCATAATACCACTAAAATCCAAGTGGAACCCAAGCAGCATATCAACTGGTGATAGTGGCCAAAAGTGATCCCTCAGAGACACGTCAGCATCAGTGCAATTGTTGTCCCATAGACAATACATACAACTTTAATCCAGGTAAAAGATATACTAGGGTTGAATGCAGCAATTGCAGAGTTAGTCATAACGAAGCAACCAGCAGCTCCTTCATGTGAAGTCTGTCGAATACATTCCCCTTTTCAATAACTCTAAAACAGTATAGGTTTATACCTTATATTCAAATATATTGGCCAAAATACAGGGCGTGATTGCACACGTTTTATTACTAGTTTACAAGCGCATGGTCATTTGTGTGCATTTGAAATGCTGTGTATTTTAATGTACATGATGAAATCTTCTAAACTGAGAATCCTGAATGACCTCCTGGATTTTAGTTATGCAATAAATATATTTTGTAAAAACCAAAATATTTGTGTTTAAAATGTGTCACATTTTAATTAGGTTCAGCCCCTCCAATGAAATGCTCAATTTCTGAATGCATCTGGCTTTTAACCTTTCAGAAGCTTTAAATGCAAAACAGTCGTTGGTTAAACACACTCCAGCCGAACAGAGAGCCGCACTCTGCACGCATGTAAGAAGGAAAATTTCACGATGAAGCCTAACCTCCTGTCTCTGGAGCGAGAGCGGCTCCGGCGGCGACTGGACCTCCGACTGCGGCTACTTCTCACTCTGCTGCCAGAGGAAGAGGACGAAGAAGAAGAAGAGGAAGAAGAGCGGCGACGCTGTTTCTTCTTTCTCTTGCTTCGGCTGTCATCATCACTGTCGGACGAGCGCCTACCCATGCTGGCGGTCAGTCAGCTGGCAAAACATACACAAGAGTGGGGTTGCTCCTTTTGACATCTCTCAAACAACCCTTCGAGACAGTTTGCTGGAATATCAGTGGGAACCGACCTATTTATTTACTCCTCACGTGTATAAAACACAACGTTTTTACTACTCTGACCACTGTACCATAAGCTCATTTAACGACTATTAAAGCACAGCCACCTACATACAGTAGTATTTAACTTATTAAATCACCACCGACTGCTAAAAGGTAAAGTACCGTTGCCGCAAGCAGCTAATAAATGTTTGTTTTTGTGCAGAGGCTAGCTACTAAGCTAACGGTGCTAACTTAACCAGCTTGGGACCGCGGTTCTTGTTCTAAATAAAGGTCCCGGATGTGCAATAGTAAACGTATCACATCTACTAACATGTCTTATATTAAAAATAAGTGTATCCCTATAAAAATTAAAAGGAGAGTCCCGCTTCTCACCTTTAAATGGCACTGCCTCTCAACAACAGCCATGCACTGTTTGGGAGACTCTGCTTGTCAAACCGGAAAGCATCGATCAAGGAATTAGAATCAAACACAGAGCAATCGATCGAAGGACCCCCTTTTTTACCATAGCTTTACGGATTTTGCCTCTATTATGTTTCATTAACTAAACAACACTTATTTAATAATTCGGCATACATAGTTTGTCGTTGTTGTTGTTGCTGCAACGTTAGATATTGTGTTAAACAGTTTTAAAGTATTTTTGTATAACACTACTACATAAACAAAGTCGCTTGAATCGCCTTAATTAAACGAGATAAAGTTAGACAATTACATTTCCATAATAGCATGACTATTATGACGATTTGGGGGATGGTAAAAGCTCTTTAAAAAAGAGCATTTCTAAATGGAGATTATTTAATGTAGTATTTTAATGAGGGACTAAGCTTCATTTGTATTTTTTTCTCTTGATGGTGTATTTTCTGTGCAGTTTTTAAAATAGCATCCAGTCGATGAAAAATGATGACTACAAATGTATTGCAAGTGTATGTCTGCCAACAGCACGAGCTACTTATATTTCGTTTTAATCGGACAAAATACTCACTCACAATGCGCCCAAATAAACGAGTGGATGTGTGTCAGTGATTATTTGCATGAGATCATCTTCTCAGATATTAATCTTTTTCACAAACAAGGCCAGGCAGAGGATCCAAACAACATTAAGTGAATAACTGCTTCCTGACATTTAAAAACAGAAGAAAGGACAACATTATATCGACTGATACATTGCTAATGTGCACAGGAATGACAGATAAGAGAGCATTAAATGGGGCAGTTTCAGTGCAAATAGACACAGGAGGCAACTCAACGCTACAGGAGGAATCCTCCCGCTTTCCGATGCAGTAGAAATAATAGTAATTAATGCCTAAGGTTTAAGCAGAAACTTCATTAATATTTAATGAGGAGAACTGTAAAGAGGACTTGTGTGGAAATGAGGCTTTTTATAGATTATCAATAAACGTGCTTAATTTTACATCAAATTCATTTCGACTTTTTTTTTTTAAAATCCCGCTATATCCAGTTTCTTCTCTGGCTACACGTCCCCTCCTCTTCTGGCTTAATTGCCATCTCTTCGCTGCACTCGCTATATACCTACCTGAACACGCAAGTGAACCATTGTTTATTTTTTTATTTTTTGCAAATAATCGTTTCAGCTGGAGGGGGAGAAAAAACGAGTTGAAAGCGTTAATTAGTGAGCCCAATGGCAACGCATCGCAAGAGGCACTATAATTAAACGTTTAGCTGCTTAAACATCCTAATGACTTAAAAACCCCACTGAGGATTAATATGAAGCGATGTGGCGTATCTAATGATGACGTTGCAAAACACAACAATTAGTGATCAGAGACACAAACGGGGTGGTCTAAAAAAATATTGATTAAGTTGTCCAAAAAAAACATCCGATAATAATACTACTACTAATAATACTTTACCATACAATATTTTTATCCAATTTTATTTTTTTTTTAAACCGTGAAAATCCACTTTCAAATTAAAAGCGCAATAAAATAAATAAATAGAGCAGGCCTGAAGCGAACTATGTACAACTGTGGGTTAAAGCCAAATGTGTTCACTTGAACTTGATTTGAAGCTCCGTGTATAAGTTGGTGCTGCACCTCTCGGCATCCCAGCTGGTCCCAGCTTTCACCGCTTTCTCTCTCCGTGTCAGCGTTGCGTCTTTTTTGTTATTATTTTTTCCCCTCCGCAGATCACAGAGATATAGCGAGGAAGGGCTCCTCATCCATGTGCTTCCCTCTCTCTTGTCATTTTCTGATTTTTTTTAAGCCACACCCCTGCAGAAAGAGAGAGAGAGCGAGAGAGACGGGAGAGAGAGCGAGAGAGAGAGATCCGTGACCATCTCCCGGGTGTTTAAAAAACTAACTCAGGACAATAGCAGCGAATGAGCGCTTAATTAAATTAATTAGTCCTTCTTGTCAATCTCGGATTAATGGCCAATAGCGGTGGTGCTGTTTAATGTTTTTACTCGGCTTCTCTCTCTCTCTCTCTCTCTCTCTCTCTCTCTCTCTCTCGCTCCAGTATCAGTGAAGGGGTAGGAGGTGGGGGGCGTGGGGGGGGGGGGGGGGGGGGGGGCTCATCCCGGCATCCTGAGGGGAGGTAATTTGCACGGATCAAGGGGGCAAGGCGCCGCAAAGTATAAATACTGTGACTTCAATAGAGGATCACCAGCAGGTTCCCAACTCCGCTACCAAAGGAGGAGGAATTGGCTGAGAAGATATATCTTCATATATTTTTTACCTTTTGTCCAGAGTTTGGCTGCATCACCTTGTATCATTTTCAAGGGGTCGACTTTAAAAAGAGCCGCACCACTGATGTCTTAAGCTGTCGTGGAGCAAAGGGAGAGTGTGTGAGTGAGTGAGTGAGTGTGGTGTGTGTGATTTTTTTAAAGAGGAGAGGAAGGAGTGATGGAAGAGCTCACCGCTTTCGTGTCTAAGTCTTTCGATCAGAAAGTGAAGGAGAAGAAGGAAGTGATAACCTACAGGGAGGTGTTGGAGACCGGGTCGACGCGAGCAGGGAGCAGGGAGTCTTTATCTGCGGAGCCGGGGAGCCGAGAGGAGCCGGCCGCCGTTAACCGGAACGTTGCGCTCTCGCCGGGCAGGGAAACTGACATGCTCGGCCCGGAAAGAATCAGGGACGCCGGGAGCCCCAAACTCATTGACGGTAGGACTTCACGGTGTTCTATACACAGTCTTTACGAGCAGGAATGTGTAGAGGACTTAGAGGAGAGAAAGACAGAGAGAGAGAGGGAGTGATCGAGCCCTGAGAAGACAAGCGAGCGTGCAGCCACATGTTTATTTGCGAAAAAGAGTTGAGCTCATGACTGTCATCCACACGGATATATTGCAGATTTTTAGCAGCCCGGTGGAGCGATTCTCGATTTAGTGACAGTCAGTTAGCGAGGTAAGAAGAGAAATTATTAACTGATGCTTTCTGGAAGTGCAGGCTATCGATTGGTTTTGGTAACTGTAGCTGTTTGCCTTATTTAAAAAAGAAAGAAAGAAAATAGCTACTCCTGAGACTGTAATGCTAATTAAAATATAGCTTATTATCTCTTTATAATGCATTTAAAAAGTTTCAATTTAAAAAATACAGAACACCAGGAAAAGGCCCACGTGTGACAAACAGTAAGGCCCGCATGTGGAAAACTACCCATATTTCTATAATATTAGTGCACTTGCGATATCGTGCTTTTTATGTATATATGTATATGTATATACAGATCATACAAATAATTATGTGGATTGTCTTCAGTAACGCTGCAGGTTAACCTCCTTGAGAGTGATCAGATTTATTTAAGAAGCATTGATTGTCAATGACCTCGGGCATCTGTACTTGCTATATTGTGAGGCCTATGGGAACGTTTGAACTCAAAGAAGGCGTAAAAACACACCTGGCGTTCAAATCGGTGGACTCGAGCGATTCAGTACAAGTCCTGTCATTTCTGCTGTCACTAACGTGTGATCCCGCACACCAATATAACACAGGCTTACACCAGAAGGGATAATTATTTATCACCGCTATCCTCAATAATTTAGCGTTTTTATGTATATATTTATGATTGCATAACCAAAACATTAGCAGGTAAACAAACCGGTGATGTAAAAAATCGTACTTCCAACACTAAAGGCTGAACCAAATAGAAATATTTACATTTGATTACGATTTTCAGAGAAAATTTTGCTTGACGTTTTAATGAAAGTGGAGCAGATGCTCGTGTGTCCCGTGCAAGCCTTCCCCACAGTGTTTTCTGAAACCTGGACAAAATGTGACAACATACTGGACAAGATATCTTAGAGCTGGGTGCTTGCGAAAAAAAGACATCTGTTCGTCATGGGCAGCGTGGTTAAAAGCGGAACTGCGACAAGCGTGTATCAGACATCCAACAGTGGGCACAGCGTTGCATATTTATAAGCAGTTAATAATTAAAGAGCTTTATGTAGCTCTACAAAACATCCGAGGTCTGATAGCTCTGTGATATTTGAGGGCACGTCTTTCTTTCTCTCTTTCTTTGGCGGTTGTAAGCTTTTATTTAATTGCTTTATTTAAATTCCTAGCTGATTTTTGTGTGTGTTAGGTGCCCTTTAATCTCCGCTTGCATACCCAGGTGGGTGGCTTGTGTTTTTACCTGTTTATAATCTGAATTATGCGTTAGCCTAAACATGACAGTGAAGCATTTTTGCACATTAAAAAAAAAGAAAAAAAAGAAAAAAATAACACTTTTAAGCACCTTAGAAATATGCAGTCCAGTAATAAGCAGGCTGGAGGTCACAGTACAGCCACATGATGTTGACGTCTCCCTCCTTTCTCGTCCGCACAACAGGCACCACGGATGTAAAAGAGAGAAAAGAGGACTCGAAGCCCATTGAAGACGAGACACAAACTAAAATCAAACAGAGGAGAAGTCGGACTAACTTCACATTAGAGCAGCTCAATGAGCTGGAGCGGCTCTTCGACGAAACCCACTACCCGGACGCCTTCATGCGGGAGGAGCTTAGCCAGCGACTGGGACTGTCGGAGGCCCGAGTACAGGTAGGGACAGTCAGTTAAACGAGACTATATTATAATAATAATAATAATAATAATAATAATAATAATAATAATAATAATAATAATAATAGAGGAAAAAATAAGATAACATCTGTGATAGAAAAAGTGACCATATTTTGAGTCTAAGCATGAAATTGAGATCTAAATCATAATTAAAAATTCATTATAATGACAATTATAATTACCACTATCGGCATTATGGAAGTGTAAGATGATGTTTGCTGTAGTAATAATAATAATAATAATAATAATAATAATAATAATAATAATAATAATAATAATAATAATAATAATAAACGGGGGAAAAACTTCCACGGGTCTTTCCTTTTACAGGAAGGATTTTACACTCTTCCCTGATTTTTGTTTTGCTTGATATCCCGCATGTAAACGGTGTGAGGGTGATAATATTTTGTTTGATTGAGGGTTGTTGTTTTCTTTTAATGCAATACGATAAGTGTGGCTCGACTGACTTGTATTAATGCTGCATTTATTGATGTAATGCTGTGTTTGTGAGACGGTTGAGTGGATCCCCAGAAGTGTTATGGAAGTTGTAATAAGTTAAATGAGATCTTAAGATCTTAAGAAAGGAAGGCAGAGTTCACCAGCAGCATGCAACTTCCTCTCCCAATTATTCTCTGTGATTAGGGTTTTTTCCCCCCCTCAACACGTTTGGATTATTTACCGTGTTCATTATCTCAATTAGGCGCTGCTCGTGTCACGAGACCACGTTTTGAATCTTTATTGTCCAAACGGGCGGAAACAAATAAAGCCTCTAAATATTTGTCTTCGGTTTCTGGGTGTATATGTTACCATGGCCCTGTTTGTCAGCGCTGCTGTAGTTTTTCACGGGGACAGGCCATCTGCGCAGAAACCCAGTAAGGGCTTCGCCGAGTCTGTGGGGTCGGTGGGTGATTGGTGGGGGCTCAGACAGGTCTTGTGCAATCCGCGGGAGGGGCGGGGGGCATATAGAAGAAGAAGAAGGTGTACTTTATTGAACACAGTTGTTGTTTTTGTTTGTTATTTTTTTGTTGTCATCTGTTTTTCTCAAAAACCTTACAGCATCTTATTTCACACTCGTATGGCCCGATTTCGTGGAGGACACAGTATTTGTCTCCACAACGAACATGGCGGTCTTCTGGATTGGGGTGGGGGGCATAACAAAACGGGTACCTCCATTAAAAAAAAAAAAAAAAATCCCCCATCTCAAACTCAACCCACCACACCCCCCGAAAAAAAAGTTAAAGCCAGCTTTTTGCAGGGCTCTATACCGGTCTCAACTGGAATCTCACCAATAAGGCGTATTGTGTCCCGAACAAGGGGCACAGCTCGGGGGATTTGCATAAATTATGTATTATTTTCTACCCAAATCAAGAACAGCTCACCCTCACTCTCTATCTGTCTCGTTCTCTCTCTCTTTTATCTCTGCTGGGGCATTATACATTTTTACCAGTTGCATGCACAGACCACACATTTATTTTGATGTGTTTTTTTATTTTTTAAATTGCGCCTCAATCAATATTCTGCAGTGCATTTTCCTGCTTTTATCGTGCTAATAAATTATACCTGAAGCGTGCACAAAAGAACTTCCGATTGACATCTAACTGTGATCAATAAATGAAGCCAGCTGACAGCCAAATCAATATGATATTTCAATCAAGCTTTCGCCGTGCGTGTATATAGGCCTGCTGACGTGAAAGGGGGACTGCACGCCGACGCGTTGCATCGTGGGCTAATTCAGCCGGTGCTTTGTCTGAGAGATTCAAAGCAGATTATCATAGTAATAAATCGTTTAATCTGTGTTCCAAGGCGTTTCTCTGAAATTGACGCTTGTCGATTTCAACAGGAGGAAAAAGAGAAGTGAGCTGTCTTTGAAGCGAGTTTTTTTGTGTGTGTCTGTGTGTGAGTGCGTGTTATGGCGGTGATTAGACAAAACTGCGAGGCATTTAAGCGATTCTCTGACATGGATTTTTCTGCAGATAAGGGTAATTAATTTCAGTGGTCATTTAATGAGAGGGAGGCGGAAAGAGAAAGAGGGAGATGCTCTCGGATCGCTTTGCTCTGATGTCCAAAACCATAATAGCATTGCTGCTATTCGATATCCGAGAGACCATTCAACTCTTCAGGGACACTAATCTATAGAAAGATGAAACCAGCGCTGACAAGGTTATTTATTATAGTCCAATAGTCCTGCATATTTCCAACAAGAGCGTTTCATTTCTGATATGATTTTAAATCTCCCTTTAGTAGATTTACACTTTCCTTTTTTTTGACTCCACTGTTTCCCTTCTCTCTGCTTCCGCTCAAACTGTCTCTCTCTTGTTGTAGACTAAACGTAATAATTAAAATCTGGGGTTAAGCAGTGCCATTAATATTTCACTGCTCCTTGGGGATATTGTTTTTCTTCGGTTGTTGTCACTTTGAGAGGAATTACACATGGCCTCGCAAGCAGCTGCCAATCAGTGGGTCTCTAATTAATTTCTGTCCCCACAGGTTTGGTTCCAGAACAGAAGAGCCAAATGCAGAAAGCAGGAAAACCAATTACATAAAGGTACACTTTTATCCCACACAACACAAACGACTATATGTTTATGTCTATTCCACTTTACTTTTATTCAACTGCAAAGCAACTGCACACTCGAACGCGAGCCAGCCTTTATGTTACTATTTAGTTAGTGGCTTAATTTCCAGTTAATTACGCCATCAGAATCATGGCGTTTTCTTTTTGTTTATATATTTTTTAAGTGAGTGTCTATCTTGGACGTTATTGCAAGTTTACTCCAGACAATCAGCTTTTACTGCTCGTTATTCAGCCCTGCGGTTTTACTCTTTGTGTCGTTGAATATTCTTCTCACATGATTAGGCTATCATCTGTGTTTTCGCAGGAGTCCTGATTGGAGCAGCGAATCAGTTTGAAGCCTGTCGTGTAGCGCCATATGTCAACGTGGGGGCTTTACGGATGCCATTCCAACAGGCAAGTTACTTTGAAGCGTCTAGTCTTAAAACCAGACCAATCCCCCGACTGCTCTCTTGGCACAGCCTCTGCCCAAGTGCTATGCAGAGACTCCAGATCCAATGTAGGGGGTAACTAAACTCTTATTACCACACTGACAAAAACACTGTGCCAACACAGAGGAGTCTGTACAGCCTAATTGGAAAATTCCTTTTATTTTTTACAAATTTATTTTATTTTTTTTAAAACCAGCTATTTGTCTTTTTTCTTCTTCTTAACCATTAAACCACAGCACACAAACATATTAACGGCCCAGCAGGCCAAAACTACTACTAGTAGTACTAAAACATTTTAACATTTAAATAAGTGAAGGGAAATCCCTGATATTTGATTTAGGCTACTAATTTGAACACCTGTATATATGGTAGCTAATAGCACGATACAGAGAATCTGGATAAAGCCGTTAAGTTATTGAGTTTATATCTTCTGTCATGTCAGTGAAGTCTAGTTTTTAGTTTGAGCACCGCTGGTTAACTTTATTTCCCAAAGGCCACATAAGTTTGGCTTTAGATTGCATTTCATGCAGTCGATGTCCAGCAAAATAAAAACACAAATTTGATCTCTGACTCACAAGAGTTGCAGTGTAGCCACTAAAACCCCAGGAGCTAAACGACACGGCCAGTGATTATTGCTCACTGTTTCACTGAGCAGCCATACATTTTCTTTCTTTCTTCTTCTTCTTTTTTTTTTAAAGCAGCCTAATCGAAACTAAATCTGCAGTCACACCAGTGAAAATGAGCCTACAGACAAAGTTAACGCATGTTCTCCCCCTTCTCTCCCCATCCGTGCGTCCCGTCCTGTAGGATAGTCATTGCAACGTGCCGCCCTTCTCCTTTCAGGTGCAGGCGCAGCTACAGCTGGACAGCGCCGTGGCGCACGCGCAACACCACCTGCACTCTCACCTGGCGGCGCACGCGCCCTACATGATGTTCCCCGCGCCGCCGTTCGGCCTCCCCCTGGCGACGCTCGCGGCAGAGTCAGCCTCCGCCGCCTCCGTCGTGGCCGCCGCCGCCGCCGCCAAGAACACCAGCAAAAACTCAAGCATCGCCGACCTAAGACTGAAGGCCAAAAAGCACACGGCCGCGTTGGGACTGTGACCCCTCCTCCCTCTCCCCCCTTCCACTCTACTCCACTTCCCTCACCTCCCCTTCCCCCAGAGAGACGTTACAGGACACGAGGCGCGGACGCACTACGGAACTTGCGACTGAGAGACACTGAACTTTAACGCTTATAAAGTGTGCGGGGAAAAAAATAATCCAAGGACAAAGTGAGAGAAAAAAATTATCCGTGGACGTTATTTATGTTTTTAAAACGAAGGACAACGAACATGACTATTAAATATAGGCTATTTATGAGAAAAATAAAAGGGGACTGTGACGTTATAGCCTACCCAGACGTGGTTTTTGACGCCAAAAAACAAAAACAAAACAAACAGACAAACAAACAAATAGAAAAAGATTTTAAAAATACAAAAAAAAAAAAATAAAAAAATGGCGGATGGGGTGGATAGCAAGGCTATACCCACCGCCTTCTCTCAGCAGCCACACGGCTGAGGAGGCCGGCGGGACACCTCGAGGAGCAGGAGGAGGAGGATGCAGCTGGGTCGGTTAATACTTTGTCAAACAAGGCGAACCATTCTGCAGTTGTTTTGATCTGTTTTATTATTGTTATGTTATTATTATTATTTCAGTTTGAACCTATATAGAGGCTGGCCTCGTTATATTTCCAAACCAATTTCTCTGTGTAAGGACAGAGCGGGAATTCTTTGACAAACAACAAACAAACAAAAAAGAGAGAGACAATAATCGAAGTGTTTTTCCCTCCTCTGTTTCCTGTCCAATTTGGAAATGCCTCGGCAGTGTTGTGCATGAGTATGTCTTCAAGGATGACGTGACGTGAGCCCCATCTCCCTCCCCTCCCTTTCTCTACCCCCCACCTCCTCGACAAAGGGCAACTCTCACTTGAATGTCTGGCCCATCTGACCTTGTTTGGACCTCCTCTGGTAAAGGTGAAACGGGCGACACACCAGAAATGTGAGATTGTAAAACATGTGTAGGCTATGCTGAACTTTCTGTTAGGATAACCCGATCTGCTGCCCATATTCACAAGGCGATCTGTGCCTCCCTCCCAGCCCCCCTCCTCCAGCGCTTTAAAGGAGGGCGTATTGCCATGAATGCCATCTTTTTGGCAGTGAACAAACAGAGAAATTACAGCAACACGAAGACTGTATTCAAACCGGTACGGGCACGTGTAAAATATGTTTATAAACCAGACACATGCATTATTTTATTATTTAGTGGCTTCATGAATGCCTTGTGTGTGGGACGGGGTGGGGTTTGTTCATTTTGTATTTTACTTTATTTCCGTGTATTAAAAAAATCATGTGCTTTCTGTATGTAATTTTGATGTTTTTATAAACAGTGAAAGTGAACTCACCTGAGGCACGGGTTTCTACAAAAGTAAAAACAAGCAAACCAAAAAAAAAAGTTTAAAAAAATCACGAGATTGTTTAACTTTTTCCCCCCCATCACATGTGAAACTTGGATCCACCTAAACAAAAGTGTTTTTCGGTCATATAATAAATTAACAAACGTTTCTTAAACGAGTCGACAATTTTTTTTACAAAACAATTGGCTATTATTATTATTATTATTATTATTATTATTATTATTATTATTATTATTACCAGTAAAACATGAAAAACAACAGCTCTTTATTAATTCATTCCTGTGGCTGTGGTCTTTTGATACGTCACGGTTGTGACAGGCCCGTTTAGCTGGAACATCGGTGTCTGCTGCTGCGTGCATGCCAATCCGATGCATTATTCATAGTTTGGTTATGGAGGGTTTGTGGAAAAGGACTGGTAATTTCCAGTACAAGCTAAAACGGGCAGATAAAGATTTAAAGAAAAGAAGAAGACGACTCAGTGACTCGAGTTTTGCCGCATTTAGGCACTTCAAATGGACACTGTTATATTCCTTTTTTAGGCTACTCATTTAGATTTGAAACGACTCTGTTATTCTTGCAGGAAATTAAGTCCCCCCGGACCCATGAGCCAACCCCAAATGGCCTGATGATTACATAAAACAAAGATGGATTTTTAATGTAATTATACTCGCGCGGTTTGTTTGTGCGTGCAGCTAGCAACAGCCTTAATGCTCCAGATGATAAATATTAGGCTACTTAGTCTCAGTCCTGATGCCTTAAACAAATAGCAGGTGTCGCACTTTGTTACATGCGCAACTTAAAGGTTGCTGTAAGTAACTGCGATGGGAAATAATTGTAATAGAAAAAAAATGTAACATAGGTTAATGACACAGTGTAACACCATTTCTGAATAGCTTGCTCTCCACTAAATGCTGCTTTCCCCCCATTCTTCTTCTTTATATCATTGGCCAAAGTTGGACATCATGTATGAAAACATGCAGGCGGCTCACAGGCTAACCAAAGCCAAAGTGTTTGGAAAAAATGGGGAGAGATTTATTAACGCCTGCCTCACTTGACTTACAAATTCGCCTGATTCATTTCCTGACATCTTAACCGCCTCTTATTGAACATTTAATAAACACCTGACACGGGAGCCTATAATTATAGGAATCCAGATCGCATTACCCTTCCGATATTTCCACACAAAACACAATGTCTTTAGCTATTAATTAATACTGATCTCACAGAGTCTGCACTACAGTCTGGACTGTTTGTATAGCCCAGCTCTGCGTTCAGGGCAGGATTTAGACGCCAAAACTATTGACTTATTGATTCTGAACCTCGCCAGTAATGGAGGAGACGGAACTGGGAAACTGCTGAATCGAGAGCGCGCATGCATGCTGTCCTGCGAGGGAACAGATACCGGGATGCGGGAGCGCGCCTGACCTGCCACTGTCCCGCTTGGGAACTGTGGCGTTAGTGTGATCGGTTTAGCTGCGGTGACTACAGAGTAAGCTCAAATCCATCACATTGTCTGCTACATATCGAGATATTTTATAACATAAAAAAAAAGAAGTTGGGCACAGATAATGAATTTAGTTTAAAAAGACATTTAAGGAAGACCTTCTACAAATGATATTTAAATAGCATAACCTTCATTACTGAGTACACCACAAGCACATTCCTGTACAACTTAATGAAAACTACAAGTACGATTTTTGCAAAGGGTTAATTACTTGTAAAGTAATTACCCGAATGGTGTCTGTGCTTCAACCACGTGTCGGTTGTTGCACTCTCCACTTCTTTGTGACATCAACCCAAAGTCTTGATTTCCAGCGTGAGCCGTGCGTGTCCCGTTGTGGAGTGGTCGAGCAGCTATCAGGATGTCCTGGAGGTGTAGTGCCTGGAGTGGAGGGCCTCTGCTCAGAGGGGCCCAGGAGACAAAGAGACTGGGACACACAAGTGTTCTGATTAGACATGGAGACTAGCAGTGCTCGCACTCTCCTCTCAACACACTCTTAAGACACACACTCCCACACAGCCAGCCGGGAGCCAGCCGTGCAGGCTTTTTCTCACTGTCTTTCCCTCTTGCTTGCTTCAACCTGCTTCACTCTCCTCAGCTCTTACTCTCTGTCTGTTGCAATGGATTATTTTACACCAAGCTGGATGAGTCAAGAGGTGGTAGGTAATATTAACGTTCATCAAATGAATGAAAGGCGCACGCATGTTCAAATGCATAACATATATCGGGAACCCACACACACACACACACACACCGACGCGCACATACAGATCATCATAGTCTGGTGAGTCACAACAGCACTCGACACCATGGGATCCTTCATATCAACTGGTGCTGTCTTGCTGCTATATTTACCCCACTACAACCCCTGAGACAAATACACTACTCTCTCATTTCCCACACTTGGCCCTTTATCAAATTAGGGCACGTTAAACAACCACATAGAGCAGGTTTTTTTTTTCCTTTACTGACAGCAAAAGCATTTTTCTTTTTTTCCGCTGTTTTCTTCTTCCATGTGAATGGCTACAGCTAAATGTTTTGTGTATACAGCTGGTAACCATGCTTGTGTGTGAGTGAATTTATGTGAGAAAGTATGAGAGAGAACTCCCTTTCTCTTCTTTTCTCTCTAAGGGCTTGCCTTTGTTACATGTTAGGAGTGCTCAAAGAGCAGGGCACACACAGCACTGCACCAAAGACAACAGCCATCAGGAGCAAAGGCAGATAAAAGACCAACTTCAAAGACATCAAATGGAGCGAAAGTGAAAAAGAAACCTGCTGAAAACTCCCTCCAATAGCACTCAGGCCAGCAATTAGGACGCCGTATCGCTGCCTGTTATCACATGCATGCGCTGTACAGGCCTGGGTGGCTAACCGCAGCACTTGGTGTGGGCTGCAGTCAGCAGAGAATTACTGCATTTATAGAGCTCGACTGTAACACTGTATTTAATTTCACTGTAGGATGAAAAGTGGGTGTTCACACAGATTTGACCCCTGCTATGACCAGGGAGGCTTAACCATGGTGATTACAGACACAGAAAAACAACAGCCTCTATCTCCAGCCTCCTTCTATTCAGCAGCGAAGTAGAACAAAACAAAACAGAGGTCAGAACAAAACAAGAAGTCTAATTGTTTCACTGTTTCCTGTTTAGGTGCCCCAGGGCAATCTACACATTTTTATGTACTGGGCGCATTTTATTTGTTATTAATTCATTTCCAGTTGCAGCTGGTTTGCAGATTAGAGAGATAACATAATGTATAACTCCCTGCCCCGGGAAGAAGACATAACAAGGGTGTATGTGTTGAGACCTGTGGGCATTAGTAACCCTGAGGGGATTTTATTGTTTTCACTGAAAAAAAGAAAAGAAAAAGAAAGTGACATTTGGTGCAGCGTGGATGCAATAGGCATTTTTGTGTATATAGGTGTATGCGTGCATTGTGGCCCAACAGAGAAAGAGTGTGAGAACAAAATGAAACACTAAGGCAGAGGGAGAGAGGGAGAGAGGGAGAGTAATGAGGGGCACACAGTAAATGTTAAACATTTGGCCCATGCCGTTCTGTATTTACAAGCTGGTAAGATCCAATCATCTGTGTGTGAGTATAATCGAGTACTTGCTTTTCAATCATCAGATGTTTGTACACAGACTCTTAAATTACAAAAAGCCTTTTGGAAACACAGGCCTAACTCATCTCATATTGATTGTATTCACGCTGTCTGAAGTTTACAAAATGTCATTTTAAAATGTCATGAAATGACAAAAAAGCCGACAAATCACCCAATATTTGTATCAGGATGCTCAAGTGTCTTTTTAATGTGGGCAAAAGCAGGGAGGTCCACGATCATTCATTCTGGGGTTAAATGCTTTTTCAACATTCTGTCCAGGGAACCATTTATGACCATTTATATATCTTTCAGCTGCATTCAAATGCTCTCTGAACTGGTGACAGACATGTGTGGTCAAGGCAAAGTTTAGATGTGATGGAAAATGGTGCCTGGCTTTCAGTATAAGCATCAATCACCTGTGTACTGTAAATGTTATACTCATAAAGCTGTTAGCTGTTTTCGCACGGCCATAAATCTGTGTAGGACAAAAATCGATACGTCTTGCTGATGTTCGAAAACATACAACCCCGTGATGGATACACTGGTTGCATTCTACTTAAAGTTTTCCATCCTTTTTGCTACAGTTGCATGCAAACGCATCATAACTGGACGAGAAGTGCACTGTTAATCTTTTATGAGAATCTGACCCATGAACTGTAATCGTAACATTAGTCTGCTCTCTAAAATTGATTCTGAATTCATGTGTCAACTGGTAACATCTAAAGAACTTGAACTTTTTGACAGTTTGGACACATGTGTTATGTAACAATGTAGCTACATGTGGCTTAGCTAATATAAAATCTACAGGCACAGTTTTTTTTTTAAAAATAAAAATAGACAAACACAAAAATAAGTAAATAATCACAAACATAGCTTATCATGCAAAACCTGTGTAATTAAAAAATGTGCCCGTCACAATCGTGCAGTCAAAACGTTTTGCATGTCATCCCTCATGTACTTCAACTTTTCTCTTGTCAGCTACCCGGCTGTCAAGTAAATGCCCACCCCCACCCACTGCGGTGAACATGGAGGTTAAAGTTAAAGTACTAAGCTGCCAGATTACTGTAGTAGAGGTATATTTTCATATTATTATGTCTCTGTGACTTGAGAAGTAATGCAGACATAATAAAATACGTAAGCCTAAAACAAAAATATATAAATCTTACTTGACTAACTGTACTTACATTCAGCCAATGATTTTAGTTAGGAACTTTGAATGTTCAAAATAAAATAAAAACTAGCAGCAGGTTATCATGAGTTCAGCTTTATTATCTCTTCACATTTCCTGCCTGCCTAGTTAAATGCAAATAAATGCCTCCAAAATGTCTAAAAATGCAGCACTTTGGGGCAAATTCACATCTCCAAATAAGCTATTCCTAATTTTTTTTTCCACACTGCTGCATGAGAATGTAGCAAAAGCTATTACACAGGATTCAAGATTATGCATCCGCCTACAGTATGTTAACTTGAATTCATTGTTTAAGCATTACCCCAGAAAATTAAAGTTTACCTGTCCAAGTGCTCTGCTGTATATTAATAAGTCTTTGGGGCAGTGGAATATAGGAGCAGGAGGTCAAGTGCTTTAGAAGTAATAGAATTTTAAAGCAGGGTACTACTTCCAGGGCATCTTATTCAGATGTTTTCATTGATCCTGCCACTTGTGTCCCCTCACTGATACAGCAGTATTGACAGCTTTATTGCTATGGTAATTTACTCTTTTGATGAGTTTCTGTGCATGGGCTGGAAGATAAACACATACCACACACAAACACATAACGCACACATGCACACATGCCATATTATGGGCTAATAAGATGAGCGTGAAAAGTAATGTATAATGGTGGGGGAGCATGTCAAGTTCAACTGGGCGCAGCAGGTCGGAACAACGTGTCTTGTTCCTGCGCAGGCTAATATAAATTGATGTTGCAAGCTGAGAGAAGGGCAGACAAAATGCGAAGAGCTGACGGTGCTGCATTATAGGGCCAAGGAGGCATCAGAGGCGGCAGGACCCCCATAGTGGTGCGATGTTCTGCCGACGTCTAATTAAATAGGCCTGCATTACTTTCCTCCACAGTGGGGTGTGTGAGAAGTACACTTGTATCTCATTCTGAAATGGAAAGTAAAAATAGACCTTAAAAGTTAGCCCTCACACACCCTCCCTCCTGTGATATTGCCACAGTGTGTGTGTGTCAGCCTCTCTTTGTCTCTTTGACTTGCTCTCTGACTTTTCTCACAGTCTTTGCTTTCAAACGTTTTATATCATTATTCATGTTATAAACTAAACAAAGAAAATGACTGCTAAAATTTGTTGGTGTAGCTGTTACGTTACACCCAATTTAATGCAGGATTGTGTTTATTCAGTGGATTCGGTGATGACTTTCAAAGCAGACAATGGAAAAAATGGGCAATCGCTTCGCTTCAACAAGAAGAAATCTTTAAAAGTTTAACGAAACTGGATGCCAGTCCGTGCAGTGAGCAAAACTTTCCCTCTCCTTTTTGTTTTGAAGTGGGGAAAAAAAAATTCGAGGAAGTGACACATGAATTGAGAATGAATACAGCATGCATCCTAAAATAGCTGACACTTACAGCTGGAGATAACTGGTTGTGTTATAGAAAGGAAGGAAGCGAGCTGACTGAAAACAACTGTATCTCTCAACCGGCGCTGATATTCTTATACGAGATTTAACAGCACGATGTGAATCCTTTTTGAAAAACTCAGTTTCTGAGCCAACTGATTGACAGCGAATTTGGACATCTATGGACTAAACATAGTGGAATGTGAAAGGAGGGAAAACAGAAAAGACTCCGAAAGAATGAGAAGGCAGAGTTATAAGGACAAAAGCAGCGATATGAGTAGAATATCTTGGAGAGGATAGGCAGAAGTGCCAAAGACATGAGTGTGCCAAAGAGGAAGCACTTTGTTGAGCTAAAGCATGCTTGAAAGACTGCCTCTTATCTTAATGATGACAGGGACCCTTTTAAAGGGTCACATGTGACACACTGTCTGCTGGAAGTACACTTGTAGGACCACCGAAGAGAAGCTAAAGGAGTGGTTTGAATCTATGCTAGAAAATCACATGAAATGTAGAATTTTTCTGAAATTCACATATGATAAAATCAAGCAGGATATTTTTCTAAATACCGTTTTTTAAACTAATAGCACTATATAGATATATATTTGAACGTTTTTAATGTTAAACTGTTGATCAGCCAGAACATTGCTTGTTTGTTTTTTAGCTGATTAGCTTAGCTTAGCTTAGCTTAAGGACCAGAAACAAGAAAACAATTGGCTTAGATCTGTCTAACCCTGTTTGCTAACAAGTATGGACTTGACCAGCTATTATATATTTCTATCAGCAAAGATATATGTATGATTATGTAAGCTCATGGATATTTATGTCCTTGTCAATTCATAAAATACACAAAATGATCATAAATTGTGTTTTTCCCGCCAAAATATCTGGCAAGTATAAGATTTGTTATGGCTGGTACAGTTTATAAAGTAGTTCTTTATACAAATACTTCTTTATTAAAATAATTAATTTTAATTCAAAACCATTTAGTTATCTAGAAATATAAGTTTTAGAAGTTAGGATTGCTTTGTCTCATAGCTAATAATTATACAGTGTTTTTTAAAATTGATCAGTTTGCACAGTATAACTTGGTCAACCAGCAAAGGAACAAAGCCACGTGCTACTGTCATCATATTACATTTTTCAATAACACAGCAATGTAATGATTTACCGTACTAAATTTAGTAATCACATTACAGTTACGATTACGTTGTGAATTGCATTCTAACAGTTCTTCAGTTTTCTGCATGATGAGAAGACCACAAACCAAAAATCAATACAATTACACTATTTTCATTTCTACTGAACAAAAGAACAAGAGCATGTTAGTAAAATGCAAACTGTGCACGTTTGAAACAATTGCTGCTAATGCAAACGCATCCTCACAGACAGCATGCTAACACAAAGCTAGTTTGTTTGGCTAACCCAAACCAAAGAGCCAGAGCAGGAAACACAAGCAGAGATAAACAGACTTGCAATGTTGTAGCCTTCTTTTCTCTGCATACCTGACTCTGCAGTAGTAATCACTGTGAAACAGTGTGTGAGGTGGTTTCCAGCCTAGGAGTTACTGATGGAGCTTTGTGTTTAAATTTAAACATTAAAAGAACATTTGTGTGTGTGTCACCATTATGACAGCAATTTGTGTGACATTATGTGGGACTATATTAGGTCTATATTGTTAAATTAAAATTATGTATGTATGTTTCAAAGACAAAATCAATTATAAGAGTCTCTATCAGAAAGTGAATGATACTGCTATTACTGCCACGAGAAAATGCTTTAAAAATGAAACAAATGACACAAATATTTAAACAGTTTCACTGGATTACAGAACAACACTTGAAAATGTTACTTTTAATGCTTGTGTTCTTGCTTCCATCTGTAATGCTTATAATTGATATTGTATAATACAGTTAACATAACTTATTAATACATTTATTTAGAGTGTTAAACTCTAAGGTTTATATAATAAGGAATGGCAAATAACACAGTTGGCATTAGCCAATATATCAATACATGTTTTTAAGCATAAATAATTTTACAGGTAAACAGTGAATGTATTGTTTTGTCTTACTATTGTTTCTGTGATATAGAATCAGCATATTTATGTAACCACACCTTATATTTTCTCGTTTTTTGTTTTTAATGGGAACAAAACTCTGCTTTACGACTTGTTTATCGCTACTGGTACCCTGTTTTTATATGCATATACAGCTGTCTGAGTATTTAAATGCAGTACTGGTAAACAATATAACATGTTATTGGGCTATATGAGGTAGAAAACGCAAACAATATAATTTTCTGGGCTTGGCGAGCATGGCACATATAGAATTGCACCACTGACGATAAAAGCAATATTATATTTTTTCTAGCGTCTTGCAAATTTAGAAAATTAAAATGACACGGCATTACAGTGTAATTATTTTTTGTTGAAAGACATGAATGCATTCACAAACTTTTTTTAAATAGTAACATTCAGCATTTTTTGACTCATAATTATAATTTTGAGCTCTCTACTGCTGCCAACGTCAACAATTTTTTCCATATTAGTCACATTTGCTTACTTTATTCCCTAAAAGCCATTCTCATTTCATGAGTGGGTTGGATAAATATAGCACTGCTTCTCTGAGAGAGGTTTCAGCTGCTCCTGATGAAGCAAATACAATGTATCTTTATCATATTTCCTTTGGGTGATATTTACAATCCCAACACTCATATCACAGTGATTTCCCTTAAATACTATTAGAAATAATTTGGGGAAGCAGCAACATGCTGGAGTAACTGAACTTCTCATAAGTGCTCACTCAATTGGCTTCATGACCAAAATATGAAATGAAAACCTGAGTTGAGAGCCTGCAGACCACAGAGAGATGGTGTAGTGTGGTCTGGAGGGCGTGCGTGGACACAGAAGAGATCTGAGCACTGTAAAAACACATCCCTCCGGCACCATTATATAAGCATACATATGGGACAGTAAAAATGGAAGACGACACTTTAAATGACATTATTATAAAATGCAATACTCCTGGAATGATCCCTTATTAAATTAGGCCCTATGATCCAAGATGAATTTCCCGCTTCCCTAATCCATCAAGAGGGGAATATTAAAAGATAGGCCTCAACTGGCATTAGAAGCTCACTCCGTCTTGACTTTCATTATTCTGCATTAGGGTGCTGCTGGGGGAGAGCCTCTTAATGAGAATTACAATGATTCACTGGCCCCGGCCCCACTTCTGACAAGTCAAATATTAACTCCTCAGTCACAGCTGTCGGAATTAAAATACTTTGTAGCCGCGGACGTGCTAAATTAAATTGGCCTTTTATGTTCCTTACATGGCTGACCCCCGTGGGGCTCCATTGCCTCAGTCGCCACTGAGACGGCTATGACAGAGCAAGAGGAAGAGGCAAGGCAAGCAGTGCACTCGGCACAGAGAGGCAGGCTCACACGAAAACAAACATTTCTGTCCCCTGTGTGTCATTCTGTCATCTTCTCTTGCTATCGCTCTATTCTCCCCCTCTTCCTTCATTCTGTGTTTCTCACCAGAGGCTGTTTCTTTGGCAGACATCTTCACCGCACTGTTTGTTTGATAGCCAGTGTCAGCTACTGTCGACTATTGTCTGCGTTTCGCTGCAGTCGCTCTCTATTACTCGGGCCACAGACACACATAAAGGCTCCTCACCTGTTGCTTGCCCTTCATGTTTAACAGCCAAACAGATTAACATG
This sequence comes from Aulonocara stuartgranti, assembly GCF_965226115.1. Lineage (NCBI taxonomy): Eukaryota > Metazoa > Chordata > Actinopteri > Cichliformes > Cichlidae > Aulonocara > Aulonocara stuartgranti. Next base: position 18,418,466 of record NC_138950.1, on the reverse strand, counting down.
GCGGAGGAGCCTTTTTCAAAGAGCAAGGGAACTTTGTTCTAATGTGATTAAGGTTTAGTGTGCAGACAACAAATCAAATTTCTATTGACCTTTAAAAGTTTTATTTCAGTTAATTTGCACTCACTTAAGCAGAGGGCTAGGGCTCACAGACCTGCACTTCTCTCTGCCTTCCTAATTCCTCTGTGTGTGCACCAACGCTTGTTGGGCGGTTCCTCCACCCGCCTCCTTTCTAGCTCACTCTGGCCCCAAGGTCATGTGCACTGATGCTGTGAGTGGGGAGGTTTTCTGCCTTTTGCCTGTCTCTTTCCCCAGCAGCATTTCAGCTCTGCTTGCGTTGCCAGCAGAGCTATGAATCCTTCTCCCGTTCTGTTTGAGCTGCTCACAAACAAACGATCGATTTCACAGGGAGAGAGAGAGAGGAGGGAGAGGGAAAATATAACTGCCAGTGACCCTGCAGTCTGCAAATGTTACACTTGAAATCGCTGGATTTAAAAAAATAATAATAAAAAAAATACCACATACATGCCCCGGGACATGTCACCTCTCCCCTTTCAAAAGTCAACTGAATGAATAAAGAAATGGATGGAGCTGATAAAGAAAACAAAAAAACGGCCAAATGGAAGAGAGTGGAGGATTAATTCAGTGGGCAGATGGGTCTTGGTGTCAATTTGAGCTATTCTGATCCACTGAATTGAAACTAGAGCTTCAACCAAGCCCCAAACAAGCCACCTTTGACCCCCATGACAGACACAATACTGATACTCTATATTCATTCAGTTCCTCTGCATGCTTTGTTTTAAGTAAATCTGCTTCTCCCTTTACTGCTCTGGCCTTACTTTAAAACTCTGCACCTTAGGTCAGCTGATTAGCATAGGGCAATATACAGCAGACTGTAATAGACAGCTTGACTACTGCTGCCTATAAGATACAGCTGCTTTGTACTACTTTGTAACACTTTAAATAACTTTTAACGAATAAATTAAATGTACCAGTGCATTGTTGACCCAGGGTTATTGTAAAGGTTTTTAATTACCGCCCAGAAAGTAATTATCTCTTCTTGAAAGCATATTTCTCGTTGCATTTTTAGGTTTTTTTGACTCTTTGGGGAAAATATATTCCTTATAATAAAAGCTATTAGGATTAAAAATTGTTCATGGGTCTCATTGTCATTACAGCTTCAACTATTAGCTATATCCATTCACATGTTAAGAACAAAAGTAAGCAGTGGGTTATATTAAAATCCCCCAAATCAATGTTTCCTGAAGGGCTGTGCATAAATGGCCCCATTACTGTTCTTAGAGGCTTCAGCGGGGAATGATTTAGACGACACCCCTGCAGTGGACCATCAGTCACTCTTTTAGAGTTAAATAAGCCATGAGAAGGACTGTTATCCTTACTGGCTTAAGCTACCATTAATCAGTCCACTTCACCTGTCAATACAGCCACTGGCTTCCAATCAAACAACCATTACAGCAGTGAGCATCCCAATAAAGGAGATCTTTGTTTCTTATTGAGTTAATCACTCAGCATGCACACACTGCTCTCGTAAGACTGGCACTGGCAGTGTATACGCCTCTCCTCATGTGTGGAGGAGTGCAGGGGTCAGGCTTAACACACAGTGTGACTTGGAATGTGGAGGAGGCGTAGGATGAAACAATATTATAAGCGATGCTTTGCAATTACAACTGTGTGGAGACAGATCATTGTTCGAGATTGCCCTTTGAAGGTGTACCATTGATCTATGCAAATTGATAGCCAATGAAAATAATAAGTGCTCATTGCGAGTGTCATTATCTCTAAAGCTATGATTAATGCTAACAGTGTGAGAGGGAACGAGGGAGAGGCGAGGGGGGATCGGGCCAGAACAACGTGATGGACTGATGTGTCATCCGCAACCTGAGTTGGAGGATATGGCTCCAAGCAGGTGGGAGTGAACTACCCTCTGACAGCCCTCTTCAAAATGACAAAATCCATCCTCCTGTATTGAACAGTTATTCCTCTGTCTTTCACCAGGCATCTTTGGACACTCCCTTCTTCTCTTCATCCCTCTGTCCAGCCCCTCTCTCCACCACAACCCTGCCCAGCCGCTCCCTATTGATCCTCACCAGTGATTGGTTGAGCTGTAATTTGAGATGGACATTGACGGATGAGTGCAAACTGTTTTTCTTTTTCTCTCTTTTTTCCTCTCTCCGGGGTGATGAAGTCATAATGCTAGTGACAAATCCAGACAGGGACCAATTGCAATGGAGTAGTGGCCTGAGTAACCTTTAGAACCAAGGCAGGATGTCGCCCGGTTTGTCACACATGCCCCCTGGGTACAGGATGGTCACAGCACTCATAAATCCTCCCATACAGGCAGTCAGAGCTTTTTGAATGGACAGAGAGTTCAACAGAGAGCCTGGAAATTGGCTTCTCTGTAGTGGATTTCTGAAGTGCTACCTTTTTTCCCCTGTGAAACAGGATAAATATCCCTTTGTAAAGTGCCAAACAGATTATCTTATTCATTTCTAGGTAACTTGTTGCTAGAAATGAATGCAGATAATCGTGTAAAGGTGGTTAGTACTGTCAACATTTTCAATTTTGTAAAGTAGCTACTATGTGATTGTCAGTTACACAGTAGCTACTTTAAAAGCAATGTCATAATGTGACTGAAAAGATGTCACATTATGACAAGTTTATGATGACGTTAACTTGTCATCATAAACCTACAAATGATTTTTACTCAAAGCAGGGCTTGCTTTAGAGTTAAAGAGGGAATTTTCAACTGTCTGGAGCCCAACATTAATGATTTCATTAGGTCCTGGTCATATAGACTTAGATACTGGTTGGAGACCCCATGGCAACCACAAGTTGCTATAGAAAAACGAGTGCTTTCTGATCAGTTGCAAATGGTTGCTGTGAAAATGATTGCTAAAGCTCCAGTGACGCAGGGCTAGAGGCTTGTCAGTAACTGTCTGATAGCCAAGGGGAAGAAATATATGTTCCCCAACTGGTTGGTAAGTGGTTGTAGGAGGCCGCTGGCAGTTGCTGGGTGAAATTAGCTATAAATGTCCAAAAAACTCTTTGTGGTCTGCCTTGAGTTTGCATGGAAGACGTCGACTTGTTTGCAAATGCTACTCAGTGGCATGAAGATTACGACACAAACACAAAACAGAGACAGTTCAACTTCACAGTAATGGTTGTACCTTGTAAAATGTGTCGTTTTCGCGGCAAGGCACAACTTTTTGTCATGGTCCTGGGCCATGTGGGCCCAGTATTCTTAGTTTCTTGTATTTTTGTATTTCGTTCCTTATTTAGGCCATGTTTCCTGAGTTGTTCTGTTGTGTTGTTCCCGAAGTGTTTTCCCTTCGTGACTCTTACCCCCTGTGTGCCCCTCTGTGTATTTTTGAGCCCTCGTCTCTCTTTGTGTTTATTCCATGTTTCCCCTGACCCAGCGTTTCTAGTTCCTTGTGATGTTTGTAATATGGTACTTGTGTGATTTATTCTAGGGCTTCTAGTTTTGATCCCTTGCCCTTCATGTCTCTCTGTGTCCCCTCTGTTCTGTGTAATTGTGTGTCTTTGCATGTTTGAGTTTGTTTCTGTCCCTCTGCATTGTGCATTATGTTCTCATGGTTGGTCTTTTGTTACTCCCTCTAGTCTAGTTTCTTGTGTTCCAAGCTGAGTATTTCCCTCCACGTATTTTGGTTTATCGAGTCCTCTGCCTTATGGTTTATGTCTCTGTGTTTCTTAGTTGCTTTCTCCACTGTGTCAAGTTTGCGTCTCTGTATGATACTTCCTGTTTTACTTTGATGGTCCATGTCTTATGTGAATGTGTCCTGCTTTGCTTGTCTCGTCCAGCCTGATTACTCCCAGCTGTGATCTCCTTCTGTGTCTCATTCCCTCGTTATCCCTCTGTGTATTTAAGCCCTGTGTTTCTCTGAGTCAGTGTTGTGTTGTCCCTCATGCTGTGTGTGATTCTCCCCGTGTCTTCTGGTATGTGTTACAATTAGCTTCTCCAAGTTTAGTTTTGTATTGCTTTTGTATCACTGTTATCGTTTGTCACCTGTCAGCAATAAAGCTGCATTTTGAGTTCAGTCCTGTTTTCCCGTGAGTTTGCGTTTGGGTCCTATTTTCCTGCCTGCCACACACCGTTACATGACACTTTTACTTTGAAAGCGAATTTTCTCAGTTTGTGGTTTGCCTTTCATTTCACTTTTGCTCAGTGAGTAGTTAGTGAGGGTTTGCAGACAAGTCAGCTTCTGCCATGCAAACAACTGCGGAACTGTAAAAGACTGTGGAAGTCTTTTACAAACAAAAGCAATCACAATGAAGACTTTAATATAGCACCCTCTTTTTTGACCAGTATCACAACTTGCAACTTGCAAACAGCCGGTGATACACATTTTCTCCTTAAACCTGGAGGTTGATGGGGGTTGCCAACTGCTATCTCTAGGCCTGTGTGACTGAGGCCTCAGTACTGACTGCAGTAACAACAACAACAAAACAACTGATCAAACAAAAAAGCCCAAAACATTCTACTACTTACACACACTCACACCAGTAACAAGCTGGTGAAGATAGCAGATAATTTAATAGACTATGGACCAGATATTTTTCTCAGGAGTTTGTTGTGATTTAAAACAGAGTTGAAGAGGATAGCAAATGGACTTCAGCAGGTGCCCAAATGTGTGACTCCTAATATATGCACATAACAAGTGAAAAAAATATTCAGAAAGTTTGTTCTCTAGCTCTCATTTAGGATTGACTGAAGTTTAATGGAAAATTGTTCTGCAGATGACCCACCTCAGTTCAAAATTCTTTTGGAGGTCATGAATTCCTAGAGGTTAAGTGGGAAAAAGCTTAATATCACAATGCACAATTGAAAATGTGAAGGTGCAATAGTGCACATAGCATCAGTATCATGCTCATCTGTGAAGGCACCATTAATGTTAGATTCTTTGTAGAAACATATGGCATCATCCAGACATCACATTTTTATTTGAGGCTTGATTATTTCAGAAGAGAGTGCTACGCCACATTCTGTGCATATTCTAAATAACAGTGTGGTCCCATATTAAGAACCCGCATGTTATACTGTCCTGTCTGCATTCCATACTTGTCACCCTCACTGAAAAGATTTGGCAAATTATGAAACAAGAAATATGATAAAGAATCCTACATCAAGCAAGAATGGAAACATTTCTCTTTTAAATCACAGAGTGTTTTTTGAAGAAGACGTGATGCAACACTGTAGTAAGCACACCCCTGTTACATTTTTTTAACATGTGTTGCAGGCATCAATTTCAGAATGGGCCATATATTTTTCAAAAACAATCATATTTCTCTGTTTCAAAATTTCATATCTTGTCTTTGTACTATTTCCAACAAATATTAGGTTTAAATGAGTCGCAAATATCGGACCCTCTTTTGATTTAAATTTCAAACAGCATCTCAGCTTTTGTGGAAACCGGGGTTAATCTAGTGATCAAGAATAAGCTAGAAGTAACCCAAGTAAGCCTATTGACCAACTGGTCCACAACACACATCTGAGACAAATAAGACTGGGAAGCTGAAAATAAGGAGATAAAAGAACAGGAGACGCATCAGTCTCTGCATATCAAACTTTTGAAAGCTGTCTTGACCAGCTCTCTCTTGAAAGAGAACAGTAACTCCTGATCAGTACTTGTGGTAAATAACCAGCCAATTAGGAGCAGACAAACAGACAGAGAATCGTGCCAGAGGCAAGATTTCAGAGAGCGGCACAGATTCTGACGCACAGGAATAACTTTGAGAAATGACAAAGATCAAGAAGATAATGAGATAAAGAAAAAAGAAAAAAAATGAAGCAGTCAGAATCTGCCCACAACAGTATGCCCTCTGGTTTTTACTTCAAACCAATTTGAGTTTTTATTGTCTTAAACTGTTTATTGCTATATGTGAATAAAGTTATAAAGTATCCAAGAGATCTGTTCAAATATGCCATTTGAACAGATCTCTTAAAGTGGCAGGTCTTAAAATGGTCTTTTCTGTCTGTGATTACAGCCACACATCCTGTTTTAACAGCATCCCCGTCTCTGTAATTGCACGCATATTGTATTTTAATAATAGTGTAGAATATTATCAAACAGAGAACACGCTAATAACGAGCCTTGTGCTTTGACTATTTGACAACTCAATCTTTCACTGCCGTTTACTTTGTCTAATGCCGTCGCAGCAGAGGAGTCATCCTTCTATAAAAAAAGCAGCTTGTGCCAGTGGTTGAACAGGAGACAGTTTGATTAATATTTCCCATTTGTATAGCGAGCTTTGAGCTAAAATTAGATGGCCACCTTTTCCCTCGACAGGACAGCGGTGACTTTGGTTTCCCCGCCAGGCCAGTCCGACGCGCACACACACCAGTTCCAGGGAGGAGAAGAAGGGAGGGAGAGCTGGTGCGGGAGTAATTTCAGCGGATTGTGAGCGGACAGTAGCTCCGCTGGGAGAGCTGGCAATCATGGGGGAAACAATGTTTACATCGATCAGCTGTCAGGAAGATTTATGGCCTCATTTTGCTGTAATGGAGAATTAGTGGGGAGATTATCAGCGACTCAACACCATTGCTTGTTACCCGTGTCCAGGCCTGGCAATTTGTCTCTCCCCAGGAGCAGCCCAAACACTTGTGACAGCATCAGCACTTGCCCTAATTCAATCAAGAGAAAATGTTGGAATTAATTTGTTACAAGAAAATCTAAATATGTTCCAGTTGAGCAGTGGCCTATAGCCACTTGAAAAAGCAAAGGGGAAAGAGAGAAGGGGAGAGAGAAAGAATCTGATTTATTGTGGCGGGCAAGATATTGATCCATTTCGATCCTGGCCAGCGCGCAGAGGGTTTAATGTGTAATAATTTCCAATTTAAAGCTCTTTCTCAAGATCATGGCTGTAAAGAGTGGCGAGGTGAAAGCAGGCCGGGGCTCCGCAGCCAGACCGCTGATTAAGGAGCCTGTTGCTAAGGCTTTGTCAAAAGCTCAGTTTGAATGTAAATGCAGGGTTATCTCTCCCCTGCATCTCCCACGTGCCTAACACATGCTTTATTTGTCTGTCATGGAGATGGCCGTGAGGACAGGGTGAATGCTCAGCCCGTGTAATAACAGACAAGTGGGATTGACTTAAGGTAGACTTTCTTTGTAATGTAACTGGGAAGTAGACGACGTGCAAACTCATCAAGGCCCGGGATTAAACTTACAGTGCGGTGCATATCATGAAGACAAGAAGAAGGCAAGAAATGGCAAATTCTGGACTTCTGGAAGTATTGATTTAGGTTTTGGAATCAAGGTATGAGAGCAACGATTTTGAGTTCAGAGTCAGTGGCTGGGATAAGGGTCATCCGTTAAGTGAGTGTTTTGTGGGTTTTGTTCCACCTGCTTAGTTGCTTCTATTGTCTGCGGGATACATGATCACCCTTAACTACCCCCTTCCTCAACCCACCCAGTCTCTCCATCTACCAAGACCCCGAGGACTGCTGTCAGAACACTGACCTATTGATCAAGCTGTCTGTACGCTGCTAAGGGTCCTCAACGCGAGCAGGCTAAGGTTAACAGAGCACAGCAAGAAAGCTAGATAACCATCATATAAATCAGCAGTCAGATGACACGGGGCATGTTATTCGATGCTGCATGTTGGGTTTTATTTCAGGGAACATTTTACTCTGGCCTGAGCTGCGCGCTCCATTTTAGTCTGTTTTACAAACAAATGAGTCATAAAGAGAGTCAGTAGTGTATTTAATATTAGACAGGTGACACTATCCGGTGACTGTGGGTGGCTATGCAGTAGAGAAAACATTATGACATTATCTCAGATATAAGTTTCTATATTGTTTATATTGAGTCTGCATTAAAAAAAAATCAGTGTTTTAATATATAATATGTTCCACTCTGCATATGCTACATGACCCCGTGAGCTTTCTCTATAAACCAGACAACAGTGCTGTTGGAGTGGCTAGCCTACTACTGTATTAACACAAGAGCTGCTGGAAACCTCCTGGCAAAAGAAAGCAACAACACAGTGGACTCAACAAACACACACACACACACACACACACACACACACACACACACACACACACACACACACACTCTCTGAACTCTACCTTTGGGGTTTCCCTGCCAAACCAGCAGCCCGTTAAGAGTGAAACAACAAATAAACGCCTCACTTCCCTTTCCTCTCCCTCCATCTCACTTTCCCACTCTCTACATCTTTCTATGAATCTGTGTGTGTGTGTGTGTGTTAGCTTGCAGGCCATTCTAGGCCAGGGACACAGTTAAATGAAGAGGAGAAGCAGGCTTTGGCGCCGTGACCTCTGCAGGCCACATTCTCCTCCTCCTCCAGCTTTGTTTATTAACATCTCAAGGCTTTTCTCTATTCCACTCTGATTTCATTTTTTTTTTCTCTGTGTGTGAGAAAATAGCCTACAAGACACTGTCTGTTCCTGACTGTTGACGTTTCTGCGGAACAGTTTTTACAAATTAGTTAACAGCCGGGCTCTTAAAAAAAAAAAACTCAATGCATACGCATTAGCATGAGTTAATTGATGCCTAATTAATTTCTGCTGCCATGCATAAATTTGGGCTGCCTTCCCTCGCTGCCACAGGAGACCAAGACAAGGGCCATGATTTCCAGGCTTCCCATAAATAAATGAATAAACATCAAGATGGGCCAGAGAGAAGCTGGTCTCGCAGAGTATCCAGGTGTGCAAGGTTAAAGACCAACTATGTGGGCGTACACACTCACAAACACATGCACGAAGCACGGCAGGAGCAGGTGCAAATACAAATGATCTTTGAAACTCACTAGAAGTGCTAGGCTAAAGCACAAAGGCGCAGAGCTAAGTGCGCTGCGGAGCAACGCATACACAATGTTAACAGCATCCTCTCTGAACATCACACCTCCAGGAATCCAAAACGCACGTCCCTGTCATGATTATTTTCCCGCCTCATTACTTATTCCACCTGAGCATCCCACTACATCCGAATCCCGTGGAAGTGTTGAGAAGAGTGTGTGGAGTGGATGATAGCAGTGGCCTCTCTCTCGCCTAATTTGTAGTAATTGGTAGCTCATTAGGTGAAGCAGGTCAGTGTCACAGGGAGCAGGCTGTCAGGGCACGAGGTTAATGACAGAGTGGAGACACAGACAGACAGATTAAAAACTCTGCTGCCTGCCATGCCTCTCCTCTGCCGGCTTGTCTCTAGCCAAAGGTCCAGATGTCCACCATATGCAGAGCTCTGAACATATCTATCCCAGCACTCATTTGAAGCCTTCAATGCAAAGTGGCTGCTTTATGATGTGACGGTGACCATCTTTTCAGATTACTTGAAAGATGCAACTTAACAGGAACTTGGTACGGAACTGGTTTACAGGAAGTTGTTACTTTTGGTCTGTGGTCTATTTGCAGTGGGAGATTCGACTCAACTGGTTGCCAACTGGCTGTATTCTGGTTATACATTTCTATATAAAAGCATTTCCTGTCATTTTAGCATCACCTGATTTTACAGTTAAATTGCAGTCCTGTAGCAACTATGTTACTGTTTGTGTATGAATTTATACATTTCTGTTTGAAATCTTGAATGACTGCGAATGCATACAGTCAGTGTATGGAAAGCCAGAATTTGCCAGATTAGATTATAACAAGCAAATCGCATGTAACTGCCAACTCGGCCCCATTCAACTGCAAACTGATAGTAAACTGATTCTGTCTTAGCACAACTTTATCGCCATCTTGGCTCACCAAAGTTGCTTCGAAACCGGCAACAGACTGCGAGTGGTCGCAGATCTGGTTCCCAATTTTGAAGCAACTATTTCAAAGGCAACATGCTTTGAAGCATGGCCGCAAAAATTTCGATCCCGCTGCCGTCTCCAACTGCTGTTTTCCATAGATTGCAGCATTATTAACTACAGTTATAAAGGCAGTGACAACTACAGTAGTTCTCAATCAGCAATCTACTTTAATGTCTATGTCTATAAATGTGTATCAGAAAGTACTCCAAATGTAGTGAATTTTAAACATCATCATCATCGTCATATTATAATGATGGTAGCTTATGTAGGTCTGTACAATGCAAATCACACAGATCAGGAAATACATATATATTTAATATATTTAAGTAAAAGTAAATTGCAAGTGCACACAAGGTCACGTTGCACGTTCCTCAGAGTTTTTCTTATTTGCATGTCATGCAACACCCATCCATACAGCCTGTAAAAAGAAGACTAAATAAACGTATACATTTATTATTCAATATTTTTAATCTTTTAGAAACATTTTTGTTGTCTGACTATATACAATAGCTCAAAGAATGTCTAAGCATGAGTGAAATGAACAAGTACTGCAGGCCTGGCAAAATCGCCCGCAGGTTGGGTTTTTGCTTGACCTTTAAATGATGAGAAACAGGAAAGAGGGAAAAAGTACGCAAATTTGGTTTAGAAAGAAAGATGAGCAGGACTGGAGAGCTAAAACAGAAACGTAATTTAGAGCTGATTATTATTTTGTGAGATGTCTGTGATTTACAGGAAGACTTGATGCAGCTTGATGCATGGTCATGCTTGAAAATATGAGACAGAATCAGTGGGTTAGGGCAGCTATCTATTTCCCCAGAAATGACCACGGCATACATTAAGTGACATCTATTAGAACGAGGCTGCGTGAACCTGATAGTGAGACGACAGTAAGAAATACAGACCTAAGGCTGAGAGAACAGCGGCGAACCACATGCAGGTGATTTGAACGTTAGATGGAGTCCCATCAGTCCTAGTGGAGGATGTGTGTGTTTGAGGCCACTCTGTGGGAGGACAAACCTGTTTCTAATGTATCAAATAAAGAGAGTAACTGTGTAACTTAAGAGTGACGGCGAAATGAACGAAACTGAGCTTGTAAAAGCTCCTATGGTTATGTAAATCTAGCCCAAGAATCTTTTTATATTTATCCACCTTACGTAGGCCTTTTCCCATCACAACTTGGAATGGATTACTGTACCTAATTTAGATTGTGTTTCATCAATTTTCTTTTGCAAAGATTCAAACCTCTGGCAGGAATTGTGGGTAATTATCAGCTGCCAGTTTCCCAGACATAATCGGGTACTTTTGACAGGTGAGTTATTAAAATGTCCTCTGTACCTGATAAACATATTAATTTATTTCAAGATAGATAATTTCATCAATGCTGGAGTCACATCATATATGGGGTAGACGATACCCTCTCCGTTTTAATTATACAAATATCACAGTCGTCAGAATGACGGATTTTTAGACATTTAGATCCTTCATTGCTGCTTCTTCCCTGGGATGCTTTGATTAAAAGAGCAACACTGCTCTCACAGTTGCACTGAAGAGCTGAGGGCATTTTATTCATGATAATCCAACAGTTATTTACAGAGAAAACTGCCCTGAATCAGATCTTATCCAGCTTCCTTTTTTTTCAGGCTAATTTATTCAGAAGAAACATTTAGCCTTCAGCCATCCCTCACTTACAACAGCTCTTAAAGATAATCAATAATTTACTTAAACATGGGCCTAGTGTAAGTTTTCGTGTTTTCATTATTCACTGTGTCCTGTTAATGATTCTGAGTAAGTCGTCTTAAAAGGTTAAAATGAACATACCCATTAAATAAAAACAAACATGTTTGCAAATGTAAGACATAAGAGCTCTCTGTAGGTCCGGCTTGTACAAATCTTAACATCTGAGGGAGGAAAGATACTGGACTTTATAGAGGCTAACAATGGTAACAGCACTCCTTATTGACTGGCTTCTCTCTAACTATCCATTGTGACTTACAGCTCCAAAAAAGATTATTAGGGACACATTAAAATTTACACATTTACTTGACAAAAGATAGGTGGGTCAAAGATGTGCCCACACATTCGAGATTGGATCACAAAGCATCATAGTCATCGTTTAAACTTCTTTTTGGGAGAATCAAGTGTAATAAGCTCTTAATGTAACTTCTTTCCCTAAATGAAAATAAAAATCTTGCTACTTTTGGTAAGCTAAACAGAGATATACACCTTCTCCTGCTGATATTAAATTGGTAATAGAGCTAAGATGCACCAAAAAGAAAGTTTGATATGCTCGTAGGTTTTACAAAATCAGGTTATAAAATTGTAGACCCGAGGTGCTGCGTTGTCCCAGGAGGGGGTTATGCAATTTGTCAGAACTTGTGAAGAAAATTTGGCTAGCTCAGAAAAAAAAGCATCAAGCTAAAGAGAGACATATTCTGCAAAAAGAGGCTCTTCACTTTACAGCGACAGTGGTAGGTATTGCTGCTCATTTAGCTCCAGGAGATGATGATGTTCATAACAAACAGAAAGAGAGGGAAGAGCACGAGCTTCAGTGAGTGAAAAGACGATTCCCCCTGGTAGATCCAAATGGCCCACATTGTAAAACAGCCAACCCATCACAGCAGTATGTGGATGAGTGTAAACACCCAGCTTTGTACATCTAACTCACAGTTTGCATCTTTATTCTTGAGTCAGAACTCGCAGTCTGCTGCTTTACATTTTTTGCATTATGCAGCATGGCAATCAGTGCTGCCTTAAATACATTACAACAAACTGCTTGTATGTCTCGCTGAGAGATGAACAAGACAACTGCACTCATTCACTGAGTGTTCTGAGTGTGACTTTTCCTGCAGAAAGCTGACGAGATGAGAAAAGAAGACAATTCAAAAACAGTAGGTGCGTTAACATTTCCCTGGTGTGGAGCTACTGTGTTCCTGTTGTAATGCTTTCCTGGCCACAGTGGAAGCTGTGTTTGGAGTATGGTGACCCTGCATCAGTGGACCTCGTTGTGCGTGTCCACACAGCTGTGTAGCCTCTGTGCAGGCATTGTCCTACAGACTCAGATCTTGTTCCTGGACAAAGAAGATACATGAGATTAACTCAGATGTTTATACAGCTCATCAGCTGTGTTAGTTTTAGCAGACACACACACGCACACACACACACACACACACACACACACACACACACACACACACGCATGTACACACACACACACACACACACACACACACACACACACACACACACACACACACACACACACACACACACACAGATTCTGAGCCATACCATTAAATTAGTGATCCCAGAAAAAAGTGTAAAATGCTGTTGTTACGCTGGTTTTTGTACAGAGTAAACAAAATGAGATATGATACATTAATACTGAGTTTAAACAGTATACGCTGACAGTAGAAAACTGTATGCATTTTAGTTTTAGCTTAATTTTAATGGACATCTATGGCAGTGATACGGTGGTGTCTATTACAACAACGACACAAGCTCAGGCATGTCTGAAAGTGAGAGCCTCAGATGATGATTTAGTAAAAAGGCAGCTACTTTAACAACCTATTTTTCAAAGCACAATGCTCTGAAAAATATACAAGAAAACTGTTACTGATAAAATACAAAAAAACATTTCTATCAACTAAGGCAAAACCACACAACCAAGTACAACCAAGTATATGGAGGCACACAAAAAGGACATATATATTTTTACTTACGGTTTCCAATCTGGGCACAACTTTTGTACTTACATTTGACTCTGTCTCTATTAAAGATAGTTTTGTCACATGGAGCTAACTCCACATGGTTGGAGTTACACAACCCCAGATGAGGTCAAAAGTTAAAGTGTTGAACCTAGAATCCTCTGATCTGTAGTCAGATGTATTATCCATCGCACCACTGGACTGGGCCACAGTAATGCTGTATCACTACAATAGATTCACACTTTAAATGAAGCCATCTGTCATCATTGACAGTAGCTCATTGGAAAATAAGAAGATATTAAATGCCATTCACTTTAATTGGGGTAATTGCTGCCTGGAAGTTATAATAGTCGATAAAATGTTGCTCTGTGTGTGTTTTTATCGACCACATCATCATAAATAACATTATGGCAAATTTCCTTGAAATATCTTGATATCATTTTGAGGTTACATAAGAGACCCTAGGCAGCAGTTTCCTTGAACTTTGCCAAAAAAAATGAATGTGTTTCTCTAAATATAGAACTATGAAAGTTTGTTAAGCAGCGTACTGTTTATACCACTTTTGAACTTAGCATTAAGTTGATTCCAGAATGAGTAAGTTACAATTAAAAAACACACACACATATACAGAAAACTTAAAAACAAAAATATTTTAGTGTCTTGAAATGGCAACCTCATCTTTTTTAAAGATGCAAAGTGAATACTGGATTTCAGATATTGGCTAACGACAAACAAACGGGCATATCTTCCTGTTTTGGGGCTTTGGGGAATACATTTGAACCGAGACAAATTAACAGTTTCATTTGCAACTTTGTTTGTTAACACGATACACTGCTGAGTCAATTTCCCATTAAGGGTCGTCTTCTTCTGAAAATCCTTGCAATTTGGAGCTCTGCGGATATGGGATTTCCTGCTTGAGGTGACCTCGGCGGACCAGGCCTTGGCCCGAAGGAACGTGATTGACAGGTAAGGTTGACCTCATCTGTGGTGGTGGGTCCCTGAAGACTGATCACTATCACACAACATGGGACAGATGGGATGAAGCCATCACCAGCAACATCACTGGAGGGACGCCACAACACCTCAGGGCTTCCTCATCCTCTCATTTAATTTTTTTTTTTTAGCAGTTTCCTTTTTCTATGACTTTCTTTGATTCTCTACCTTCCTCAATAACTCACACTTTTTTGATTTCTTCATTCCTTTTTCAATTTGTTTTCTATCACACCACTTAACATGATACATCTTAAGCCTCTAAATGCTGATAAATGGCAAAAAACCTTCACATCACACATCAAGTGGCTTCTGAAAATTCACTTAAAAACTGCTGCAAACACAGGCAAGTTGCAAGGTAATAACTTGATAATAAACAGTCAAGTTTGAAATGAAAGTAGAACATAAGGTCTGCGCTGATCATTAGGTATCAATTAATCACTCAATTATCTAAATGGTTAAGTGTGTGCGTTAAGGCAGACAGGATCTAAGACTTCAACATCAGTTAAAACAGTCTAATGAACTGAGCTGAATTCATCATGAAACACCGAATAATTAGCAACTGTGTCTTAGGGGAAAACTTCAAAAGAAACCTCAAAGTGGTTATGTTTAGTGAAGCTTTCCCTTCAAAAGCAGAACATAAACATACCGCTTAAGACTACACAGGCAGGAAAAGCTGTCCCCCATGCCTTTCATTTACAGCAATAAATAATGATTCATCACCAAAAAAGTTTAGAGAGGGTGTATTTGTTTGCATCAGAAGACGGTGACCTTTGTGGCGTTGTTTGGAGATTAAAGTGACACAGCAGACAAACATGTTCAGAATCAACAAATTAACATAAAAACCAGCCTGTCATAGCTTTGGTTGACAGGAAGGAGAGTTAAGTTTGTTGTTTTTCTTTTTGTTTTTTTTGTAAAGCTCTGCTGGGACCTGGTGCAGTGGCACACATGGCAGCAGAGCTAAGAGACTGAAGGTTCACTGGTGGCTTCACTGCTGGGGACCGCACCGTAATTAAAATGACACAAACAAAGTGAATCTAATTAGGAATCCCTCCGCTCTAGCTCGTTAGCGCCCGACACTGCTAAATTATTTTCCTCCATGGAAATAAATGAGGCCACTTGTCTTTGCAGATTTGGGGGCTGCGAGGTGCTCAGGGAAGCAGCGCACGCTGAAAGTAATTATTGAAGTGTAACTAGCAGATCCCTGCCTGCGCCTCGACCCAAACTCTTATGCGCTCGCATATGCTGACATCTATATTGGTCAGCAGCAGAGTGACATGTCTGTACAATCACAGACCTGAAAGCACTTGTTTTGCTGGCTAACACAGGTCTCCCTCTTTATGTGGGCCCAATGAGTAGGTGTTTGTGAGAACGTGAGATTTCCAGCTCTCCCATCCACCACCTGCGTTCCATTACACAGAAAACACATAGCTCATCAGAAACAGTTGGACCTCCTCAGTGTTTCTGTCTGTCCGTGGTCTGGCTTTCTGTCTCACACCTACACTCAATCATTCACACACACACGCACACACGAGCACACTTTCTTTGCCTTATTTCACGTCCACACCACTCAGACCCCCCACACTCACCCTTAGTTGGTGTAGTGAGGTAAGTGAATCCAGTGGCTGATAGTTTTGAGGGAGCCAGGGGAGCCATTGAGAGCCCATTAGGAGGTTAAGTGGAGGAAGCTCTCCATTGTTCTGCTGTTTGATTCCTGCCCTGTGACCCACACTCCCCTGGCCAGAGCATGGGAAACCCTGTTAGTGATGATGAGGGGGGATAAAAGATGGCCACACGTGCATGAGTGTACACATACACACACACACACTCGTACACAGCTCACACTGAGAGTTGACGCGAGGCTGGAACAGTACAGAGCACTGACAGTTAGATGACTCTCTGCGGACCCGCTGGCTGTCTGTAAGGGCAGCAAGGTTTTCCGGCCAGACGACAGTAGCAGTGCACAAGGCCAACAAAAGGGCAAATCCAGAACTTACTGAAAATTAACGCTTTTCTAATAAGATCCTTGAGTGGGATTTATGAAAATTTATTAATGCAGAATTATTTTTTTAATTAATGCTGTCAAGTCTGACTCATTATTGTCTAGTTACCAAGTTGTAGAAAATCCCTTTGATCAGTGTTTATTTTCCTCCTTGGTCTTTTGAGCTCTTTATTTTATTGTGAAAAGCCCTCCAACACACCATTTGATCAGTAACCACATGAAAAATACTGATGGATGAAACATAAGAGCCACAATAGCGTCTCTGAGAGGCTGTACTCAGACACTTTGAGATAAATTCTAACATTAGCATGTTAATGCGCATGTAGTGACAGCGCTAAGCTACTATCAGCGGCTCCCTTAGTCACAAGAGGTCGGGACAGAGGGTAGCTCTGCATATTTGATTTAGCAGATTTTTATGGATGCCCTCCCTGACGCCATTATATTTCTGGGATCAAACCAGTGACCACTACAGTATGGAGCCACCAATGTAGTGACGGTACTAATGTGCAAATATTTACCAGGTATAATGTCCATTTTAGTTTAGTTTGATTGCTAACATTACCTGGTATTACAGTTTTTTCTGAATGCTTAAACCCTAACTGTGATTCCTGTAGCACAATCTCTAAAACTATTCAGACTTATAGCAAAACCACTCACTGAGTTTGCAAAACTAAAAGCACATAAACTGCTTTGCACTCAGTTTGCAATTTTGTAACACACACTTTGCAAAACTGTAGGCACAATTCACTGCACAACACTCAATTACCAAATTTCCAACACACTCCTAGCAAAAGTATACACATGTATGGCTATCATTAACACTAATTTGCCAACTGTCTGGCACACTTTCACATGTGAAAACTTTTTTAGATAATTAGTTCACTTTGCAATCAGCCTAAGCACTATAATACAGGTAAGCTGTGTACAATGGAGGGAGCAGAAAGAGTGAGAAGTAGAGGAGGCCGAGGAAGAGGACGTGGAGGTGAAGAAGTAGGATGAAGAGGACGACAAGGACAAGGAGGAGCAAGAGGAAGACGAGGAGGGGGGAGAGGAAGATGAGGAGGGGGGAGAGGAAGGGTAGGAAGAGTAAGAAATAGAATTGCTGATGACATCAGAGCTACAATAGTGGACCATGTAATCAACCGTGGAATGACCCTGAGGGTAGCTGGCCAACGGGTCCAGCCTAACTCGAGCCGCTACACTGTAGCAAGTACCATAAGGACATCTTGAAATGAGAATCGGTTAGCACAGTCACTTCGCACAAAGATTTGTAGCACTGCCATATGCCAATGAGAAACACACCAATACCATTGATGTAAAAATACTGAAATTGTTACTTTACAGAATTGCTAGATGACCAGATGCTGGGGGCAGAGGAAGCATGTTCACTGCAGACCAAGTAACCCATATAGTCATTATGGCGATTGCAAATAATCCTATACTTGGAAATAAACACTTGTGTTTGTTTTGATGTGTTTGAATAAACACCAGTACTTGAAGTTTGGATCCCTCTATGCTTATGGATCTATGACAGAAGTATGAGCTCAAACTGACATAGCCTACCTTGTGCACAGAGGAAGCAAAAGCCAGATGTGTTTTGTATTCATACCATCAGTGTGCAGTTGGCGCATTGTGTGCTTAGTAGATGATGGCTTGTGTGTACTGTTTGATACGGAAACACCATTTTTACGAAGGTGTGAAGAGTTAATCTAGCTGTGTTTGCTTTTGCAAGAGAACTACAATGTTTTGATGATTGGGTGACAGGTTTTCTTATTTGTGTGAAGAGTTTTGCAAAATTAGCCAATAGTTACAAAAAATGTGCTTAAGCATACAGAAAAAACTGTAAGTAATGAAAGTTGGGTTAATTACTGTAGTAAGAAAATCCAACTATTTTGTGGTGTGCTGCCAGCATTTTACTATCAGAACCAGATGTTTTTTTTAATGGAAATGTTGGACCCGATTCTACGTTAGGCACTAGTATGACTGATCAATTGCTGGAAAAGGTATGCAGGGGCAGACTGGCTATCCTATCTAGTATCTATCTTGGAAATGTCAAGTAAGTTAGAAGTGACTTTCAGTCATAGACGTCACAGAAAAACCAGTCTAATTACAATGTATCCTCTGGGAACCATGAATGTCATATTAAGTTTCATTCTAATGTTGAGATATTTCACATAAGTTGTGGACAGATCAACAAAGCCCGCTTTGTAAAAGGGCCTTAATATGAAGATTTGGTACCAGAATAACATAAAATAATATCAAACAACATAAGAGAAAATACTGGAGATGCATCGAGCAGAGTTTGAAAAGAATCAATTCAAGAACATCGGATTACATGTAAAAAACCCCAAAACAAAACACGTGTTTGAGCAGCTTAGGAGGACTTCTGATTTTTCCTTAGTCCTACTCATTGATTTGTGGATTAACCTTCCTCTTTAATGCTCTATTGTGGTTTTAGCTCTTTAAATCTTGTTGAGGTGGATCTCATTTAGGGAAACTGAGTGGAGGTTGGGTTGCACAGCAGGAGAAGGTGATGGGTGGTGGATGAAAACAAGGTTAAGTTGGAAAGAGAGGCACAGGTGGACAAAGAGGAGGACCAGACAACAACGTGGAAGATAGCAGTGGAGTATGTGGGAGAAAAGGGGAGGAGGGGGAAGGACATGAGGCTGGATGTCTTGTTTGGCTGATAGTAATCTGACAGCTATTAGAGAGGGGAGAGTCAGAGACCTGCTGGCTTGGGGTGGTGGGTGGTAGTGGTGGAGTTTGGGGGTGGTATATTGGTGGCGTTGGGATGATGTGATATATGCTCTCTTTCACACTGACACCAGCCTGAGTCTGTGTGTGTATGTGTGTGTGTGCCTATATTACTTCATTCTTCTACATTCAATTCTCTCTTACCCTCAATGGCCTCTCTCTCGTCTCTTCCCTCCCTCCATTTCTCGCTCTCTCTCCTTCCTCCCCTCTGTCACCTCCCCCAATCTCCCCTCTTTCTCCGGTGATGTGGGTGCCACTGTACATTTCAGTGTCTCACCATGTTACAAGGCTTGCCCTTAATTTGACAGTGTCACAGGGATCCATCTTCATTCTCTTACTCTTTTCATAATCTGATCCTCTTCCTCTAGCATGCAATTAGTGCCCCTCCCCTTTTTTCCCTCCTCCCATTGCTCCGTCCTCGGTCTCCTCGCTGCCCCCCCCGAGCGGCGTGCCGCTGCCCCCTCTGAGCGGCCCGGATGATTGCTACAGCTTTCCCTGTGCAATCCATTTAGAGCCGGGGCCCTGTAATGAATATGTACATTGAGAGGGACCTCGGCAGGGGGGAGGGTCACGAGCAATCAACCTTGAATTCAATTATGCCAGTGAAGGTTAATGACTGTGCTCAGTGGTCAGAGGCACGCGCCACATCGCCCATTAAAGCAGCTTGTCAGAACTGACAACGTGGGGGCAGGGATGCGCTGGCTCGGAGGGAGAGTGTGGCTGGGTGAGAGAGGTGGGAGAAAGATATAGGTGAGGGGAAGGAGGAGGGGGGCAGAGAAAACAAGCAAGAGGGATGAAAAAGAGTTTGCAGCGTGGATGTGCGCTGGAGGGGTGGAGAGGGAGACAGAGCGAGCCGGCGAGCAGGGGAGGAGTCATGTGACACACGCAGCCAGATAGATGGACAGATAGATAAAACGGTGTCAGTTAGAGGTGCTAGATTACATTGAGTTCTCCCGGACAAATCAGATTGTAAAGTTCGCCAACCTCTCCCCCCCTTCCTCCTCCGACTGCCTCCCCCGGGGTGAAGCTGAGCGCGGTAGCTGTAATATGATTAGTCTACATAAAGACGTGTCTGGAGTGTAATTCACTGCTCACTAATGAGGCCCTGTCTGAACCCAGGACAGATGAATCCCCCTGGTGGCACATGCTCACCTGCTGCCTGAATCCCCCCAACACCACCACCACCCTCCCTCTGTCAGACCCCTCCGTGCCTCCGCGTGCCCGCTTCCTCACCTTTACTTCCAGTGCCTCACCTTCACCTCAACCTCATAAATTCACCTAAGTTGCTCACATGTTGTGTCTCATCTGTTTCTCTAAACTGTGTACTGGTCTTCATTTTAACCAACGATCATTTTACCAGAGCTGTCTGTAAATATTTGCTGTCCATGATGAGTCTCAAGTTCAGAGAGAAGGAAAAAAATAAATATTTCTCAAGGCTTACTAGTCAGTTGCATATCATCAAAATCTCCAAGTGGTGACCATAAAGGACGTGCCATCTAAACAAAATAAGCTTCCGATGTCTGTTTTGTTTTTAATAGAGACGGGATTTGATCAGGTTGGCACTAGTTTTTTTCTTTTTCTTTCATCTAGACAAGTGGAGGATAACAAAATCAAGTCCCAGTCAGTCAGGGCCAAATCAAGTATTAAGTCATCATTTTGTGACTTAAGTCGTAGTGACACAAGTTTATGTTAAATGCCCTGCATCATATTTTCCATCTTTTCACCCACAAGGCCAAAATACTGGACCGCACCTTTAATGCCTGAACTCAGGTATTTCCAATTCCATTGCTGCATGTGTAGGAAATCAAGCATCTAACCATGCAGTCTGCCTTTACAAAAATTTGCAAAAGAATGGGTCGTTCTAATACAGTTTTTTCTGAATGCTTAAACCCTAACTGTGATTCCTGATTCCTGATTAGCACAATTTCTAAAACTATTCAGACTTATAGCAAAACCACTCACTGAGTTTGCAAAACTAAAAGCACATAAACTGCTTTGCACTCAGTTTGCAATTTTGTAACACACACTTTGCAAAACTGTAGGCACAATTCACTGCACAACACTCAATTACCAAATTTCCAACACACTCCTAGCAAAAGTATACACATGTATGGCTATCATTAACACTAATTTGCCAACTGTCTGGCACACTTTCACATGTGAAAACTTTTTTAGATAATTAGTTCACTTTGCAATCAGCCTAAGCACTATAATACAGGTAAGCTGTGTGTGCGGAGTACAATGGAGGGAGCAGAAAGAGTGAGAAGTAGAGGAGGCCAAGGAAGAGGACGTGGAGGTGAAGAAGTAGGATGAAGAGGACGACAAGGACAAGGAGGAGCAAGAGGAAGACGAGGAGGGGGGAGAGGAAGCATGTTCACTGCAGACCAAGAAACCCATATAGTCATTATGGCGATTGCAAATAATCCTATACTTGGAAATAAACACTTGTGTTTGTTTTGATGTGTTTGAATAAACACCAGTACTTGAAGTTTGGATCCCTCTATGCTTATGGATCTATGACAGAAATATGAGCTCAAACTGACATAGCCTACCTTGTGCACAGAGAAAGCAAAAGCCAGATGTGTTTTGTATTCATACCATCAGTGTGCAGTTGGCGCATTGTGTGCTTAGTAGATGATGGCTTGTGTGTACTGTTTGATACGGAAACACCATTTTTACGAAGGTGTGATGAGTTAATCTAGCTGTGTTTGCTTTTGCAAGAGAACTACAATGTTTTGATGATTGGGTGACAGGTTTTCTTATTTGTGTGAAGAGTTTTGCAAAATTAGCCAATAGTTACAAATAATGTGCTTAAGCAATCAGAAAAAACTGTAAGCTCACTGAATTTAAGCATGATACTGTGAAAGGATTCCACCAGTGCAAAAAGTCAGTTTGTGAAATTTCCTAGGTGGTGCTGGTTTAGCTCACTGGGCTGAGCAGATGACCCCATATGTCATAAGGCTACCGCAGAGGCCTGGGTTTGAATATGCTCTAAGGTCATTTGCTCTGTGTCTATCTCCTAACTTTTCTGTCTTTTCCTATTGAATAAAGGTAATAAAAAATACATTTCCCCTTTAGATATTCCACAATCAACTCTATGTGGTATTATTGCAAAGTGAAAGTGTTTAGGAAATAACAGCAATTCAGCTACAAAGTGGCTACTTCAAGCAAGGTGCATAGTGCATAAATGTTACACTGTTACTCCATAACCGCAGAACTCTAAACCTCCCCCGGCATTAACATCAACAAAAAATCTGTGCAGTGGGAGCTTCATGGCATGGCTTTCCATGGCTGATCAGCTACTATAGTTGTATAGGGGCACAATGCTTTTGCCTATATAGTGCTCACTCCTGTTCCTACTTGTATAATACATATTGACCTGCATCACTAAATAAGGCAACTTTTTCCTCCTCTACCGATGTTTACAAAGTTTTTTAAATTAAAATCAAAGGAGCACCTGTGCTTACACCCCCCCCCCCCCCACACACACACACACACCTGCTACGTTTCCCCCCATAAGAGTTCATACATGCAAATTACAGAAGGTCAATTATCAAAAAGAAAAAAAGAGAACATCTTCAACATCACAAAAATCAGCTTTTATAAGTAATACAAAGCCTAACACTGATATGACAAGACTACATTTTGTATGCATTTTAGAATGAGGAAGGTCTGACGCCGAAAGCCCTCTCACCTTTTGTCCTTAGCCTACAATTGAGAGCAGCCAAGAGAGCCCTGCCTGAGGATGTATAGCTGAACTGTTGCTCATAAGGGCTTAAAATGTCAAATGCAAAAGCTCCTGTCTGGAAGCATGCCACAGCTTTTCTTCTACTGTGAGAAAAACATGAATGTATTTGTTTTACTTAAGTATATTGAAGAAGCTCTTACTACACTACTGTATATACCTTCATCAAAGCAAGAGGTGAGGCAGAGGTAGATCTAATAATAACAAAACAATGAGCTGAAAGACACTAAGAAGCATCTCCGGTTGAATTTTAATTAGCTAGTAGAAATTGTTTTTCACCTATTTTTTTATATGAATGTATTAAAAGAATTTAAAGATCACAAGTTTGGTCACTCACTGAACTTACTTGATATACATATTAGATCAAGTAAGTTGGATTATAGTCCAACAGCCATGCATTGTGTCATGTTACAAATCATAAAATTTTGACCAAACATCAGGTTAAGTAGATCAAACAGACGACTTCAGCACTTGGGATTTATCAGTTCCATTTAATTAATAAACAGATTAGTCTCTGACAAGAGCTGGACCTGACAGTGAACTTAAATGATTCATGAATAGAGCACCCAGGGTCATGGATGTTATGATAAACCTGAGTGATGTGATGTGTGTGTGTGTGTGTGTGTGTGTGTGTGTGTGTGTGTGTGTGTGTGTGTGTGTGTGTGTGTGTGTGTGTGTGTGTGCCCCAGCCTGTGATACTCTAGCTGCCCAATATTTGTATCCCTTCTAGGCTGACTCCTGTGGTATCCATCACAGGGGAATATCCAAAAGCAGATTTAAGGATGGGTGGAAAAGTTTGCCACACCAGCATCCTTTTTAAATAGTTTATGTTGTTCACTGATGAAGAAAATATCAAATTCCAGATGAAAATTTATGGAAATTAGATCAGCGCTATTACGGCAGCGACTTTTTAAAGCAATATATTCTTTCCACCGACAGTCTATGCACGGATGATAAATAGAAGGTAGTCAGAGAGAGTTGCAAGGGTCTTTCCTCCTGTGGAGCGGACCTACGTATCTGTTATTGCATTTCAGCCTAACAGGATCAACATGCATACTAAAAAATGCAGCTTCCAAAGAAAACCCCCATCCCAACATTCCTGTCATTCTCCACCTCTCTTCCTCACTTTCTTTATTTGTCATCCACAATCTAATACTATTTCCACCACAGTGGATTGTATTGTAAATAAGATGATATTTTCCCAGATAGAGAGAGAGATAGTGTGTGTGTGTGTGTTTGCACAAGGAGACAGTAAAGCTTTATAATGTTGATTTATCAGTTTGTCAGAATCAAGTATGCTTTAGACACTAATGCGTATGTGCACATTTGTGTGTGTGTGCGTGCGCGAGTGTGTGTATTTGAGTGACAGCACCTCATACACAGCCCTTGTGCACTTGCTTTGATTCAGTGACAGTCGCCCAGTCTGTCCTGGCTTCCTATCAGTGTGTGTTGATTGGTTCAGTCACATCAAACCAGCAATATTTCTGTTCATCTATTGGCCACTCTCGGCTCTCTGGTTTGTCTGCCAGCGGGGTGGTATTGGCTTTCCAATCAATGCTTTGATTGTTGTGGGGGTGGGGTCGTGAGGATGATTATTCAAAACTGAATGCTCATTCTGTCTTTAAAACTTCCTCTGATAGCACATGATATTGATTTTGTATGTCTCGCATGCAGCTATTAAGTTCCCTCCTTCACAAACAATCAGCAGTTTAAGTAAAATGATAATATCAGCTGGAGTGAGAGCTCAATTCCCTGACGGTATTATCTCCTGTGGTGTGCCACTGTGTACTTTTCCAGAGGTACAATTCTTTAACAATTAGGTGAATAGAAGATGGTAAAATCAACTACATGTTTGATACGTGTGTTATTGTGCACTGCCTTACAGTGTGGTTTTAAAGATGGATGTAGCTACCACGATTAGTTCAACTTTTAAAGCTTAGACTGAGTGTTATGATCAATGCCAATGTTGGTGTTTGGAAACCTGACATGAAAACCTTATTCTGCTAAAGCATCGGTTTTCTACCACAATTTACATAATAAAGCTTGTGAAATAAACAGGACATAAAACTAGTGATCTATAACATAAACTGACCAGGAACAAGATTACTGAGGTCATAAAACAACCACAGGAGTTGCTGCATGTTGGTCATTAGAAAGGTTGACTCCTCCCACCCAAACCAAACCAAAACCAAAAATGGAAAAACATCCGTAAAAACTGAACATTTAACAATTTCTTTATTTTGAAACAGTACTGTATTTTTACAGATTTAGTTTTTACTGTATAAATACTTCTTAAAAATGCACCGAACCAATGCAGTATCTATTGTCTATAATTTCAATTTGAACCATCAGTAACATTCAGTAAATCAGACACTATTTTTTGCACATACTGATACCTATTGTCAACATAACTATTTAAGCATGTGCTCTCTCTTTAATATCATACCTCTTTTCACACACGCTGTGATCCACCCTTGATGTAGAGTCTACAATATTTTTAACATTAATCAACGCCCCCACAGTGTATTCCTTTTTGGTCATTATATTTGATATCTCTTCTATAAGTTGTATTATAACCACTTTTGTTAAACCCAAACTGGTAGTCAGTTTCGCTGCTCTGTAAGGAACAAATTTGACAAATGTTAACATTTTACATCTTAAGGGGATCTGTTGTGTAGTGATTACTGCATGCTATAAATCTTGTTCAAGACCGGGAGGAGACACAAATCAGCTGAAAGGGATCATAAGTGTGGATGAAGGGGAGGGCTTTGGCAACTGCTCGGGTAACAAGGGAGCAGTCGACAGTACTTTTTAACTTTGGATATTGGAATCTACTCAAAACAACATGAACTCCATAGAAATGCATTAATCAATTTTGGCTGGACTATAAATGTGTTAACAATTAATATAAAGTATTATTCACTTCCGAAAGACCTTCAGATGTGTCACGTATTCTATCTGAATAAACCCCCATGAGATGCAAATTCTCATTTTACAGGTATGAATAATAAACTTAATCTTTGCTACACCAAAGTTACAAGGTGCTTCAGGGAATTTATAAAAAATAGTAGCATTAAAACACTGAAAAATATGGAGAATGAGTGAAAAAAAAAATACAGTCACTAACAAAAGGTAAAGAAGACCAAAGTAACAAATGATTAATTGTAAAACATCAAACAAACGCCAATCTATATGAGTGGGCTTTTAAAAAATGTCCTCTTACAAACTTTGTTCTACAGTGCTGGGTCTAAAGCAATGAAAACACAGTCCCCTTTTATTTTTAAAGCTGGACAGCGGTAACTGTAAAATGTATGTTTTTCCATATTAACAATAAATCATGAAAAAGCAATGAATACACAGTAAATGACTAAACTGACAAGAGTATACATCCCCAAATATTTCTGTGGTGGGTCTGCCAGTTTCCGTCCGGGACAATGAAGGTCTCAAATGAATGCAGGGAAGTGTGATAATTACTGCTATTCTGAGAAGCAGACAGAGAACAGGAGAAGGAGGGAATTATTGTTCTACAGCTAGGGAGGGGAAATACATGTTTCCTCTCCTGGGCCTAAATATTTACCCTCCTCTATGGCCAGCTGATTCGCACTCAGACGAAGGCTCCTTGCCGTTTTAAAGTGATGCCTTAAACTCTTCAAGTCCACTGCCTCCTCAAACACAACTGCCATTAGCGCCACGTTTACATGCCGTGGCTCACACACATACAGAAACACACGCAGACATGCTTTCTCTCGCTAAGACACACACACCCAGCTTCCTGATCTGATTAGTGGACTGCGGTACCCTGTTAGCCTGATAACAGCCCATTTCCCATTTTCCCATCAGGCTACTGTCCTGCCCTCGCCCCGCAGTGGGCATTTGCTGGAGCAGGTGACAAAAGATCGAAGGAAGTCAGCAGCATGTGTTTGCCATGTGTGCTATGACCCTGCGCCACAGAGAAGGCTGATGGAGGAGCCTGAAGGAGGAGCTTCTCTTTTTTTCTTCATTTGTTAGTTTTAAAATTTGGAATTTTGTCAAAGGGTAAAATCAGAAAACAAACAATTCAGGGCAGATTTTTTTAAACTCAACTTGTTTAACTTTCTAATTCACTTCATGTCTCCCAAGAAGAAACTGCCCTCACAAGAAAAGTTTCCACATTCCATTCCAGTTTATTACATAGCATCCAGCTAACCTTTTGAATTCAGACAATCTCGAGAACAGGTGGTCAGATATCTTCCTCACAGTATAGGGGCGACCTGATAGAGAATTCCTATTGTGATATTAGTAGGTGGCAACTGAATTAAGCAGCAGAGGAAAGGCGCGGTGAGCAGAGTTTTGTGCCGACCACAGTGACCCTAAAGCTGGAGTCCTTCTGTCACCTGCTGCGTGTTTGGGTTGTTCTTGTTGTTTTTCTTGTTTCTTCCCTGAGTGTATGGTCAATCTGTCTTCATGGCCCAAACACACATACAAACACGCACACATGTACATGCTTTTCTTTACAATAATGGAAGTCCTACCACCTCCTCCGTGGTAACTGAGACACCCATGTGGCAGATAGTTTACAAAGAAAGAGCTGTGGACCCCAAACTGATGGACCTCAAATGAGAACATCTGAAAGGAAATCAAATTCATGGTTTTTCTGCTTATAGTGAATTTATTAAAAATGAAAAAAATTAAATACACAATATCAAACTATATGAGTTAGAAAACTATTAATATTTCAGAGAGTATGAGCTCAGGTTATTTGCTGTTAATGTGCTTGGCAGCGGCTGAGAGTAAAAGATGACTTGAAAACAGATTCATTCATAAAACAAGGAAATGTCCTAATGTTATCATGACTTGTTTGATAAGAGGAAGCAAAATAATGAGAAAGAGACCCAATTTAATTGTTATTTGTTAACAGTTTAATTGGCATATTGCAGAAATCAGAAAATTAAGGGTTTTTTTTGTTTTCTTTCTTTTTTACAACTGGATATATCGTTATTCAATCATTGCAACCTGATACAGTTTGTGTTGCTGCCAATCATCAACAGTTCTTCTGATGTGGTGAAAGTTTATGAGTGTGCATTAAAAGACATTTTGAGCTTACTGGAGGTACTGAGTTTGGTTTCTTGGAAAGACTTGCTCAAAAAGGATTTCAACTTACCATGACTGGGACTTCCAACTTTTGTGCTAGGAGAAAATTTGAGCAGCTTTCAGAGAGCTTTCACACCGAACACAAATGTAAAACAAGCTGTAATCGACCACAAAAAACTGTTTCCTTCAATATGTGTTGTGTATGCACAAAACGGCAGCTAAAGAAGCAGGTGAAAAGAAAAAATGTCTGTTTTTTCAACTCTGTTTTTAAAGAATTACAGTTTCTGATGCTCACAATAGAACCGGCGTATTCCCTGCTGTGATCCTGAGTAAAAACAAAAGAGACAATAAATAATAAATGGTTCTCTTTAAGCTGTGTTCCTAACATCAAAAAGTAATGCCTCTAATATGCATCTAATAACCCATATTTTGTCCTCAGAGGAATCTAATGAATAACAGAGCTATACCAATTAGGTGCAGGAAGTTACTGTTAATTACATTTCTAAGTTCTATTATGTAGTTAGCATGCATTAATCACAATGTTATTTTTCCAAATCCTATTTGTGGTTAAAGCAGAGTCAAAGTTTATTTGGAGTGGATTAGGGCTCAGCTACGGGATGCAAAAGATCCCAAATAAACAGAAATGGATCTTGATACATCAAGGCTGCATATTATCAGATGGAAATAAAAAACAAATTTGTGGAGGGAACTAATTCAATAATATGTATTCAGATGCATATTGCGACTTTAATATGGAATTATAAAAGCAAAGACCAGACAAGACAAATAAAGTAATGTAATATCTAAACCACTTTGGCTAAAGTCACAGAATTGTTTTGAGTATGCAAATGTAAAATACAGGCTAAGAGTATTTAGAGGTAATGCTAATATCGGCATTAGGGCTATAAGTAGCAATTATTCCCACGATAAAGCTATTAAGTCCCTGTTAAAATAATCAGTTAACAGTGACATAAGTGAGACAA
Source organism: Aulonocara stuartgranti (assembly GCF_965226115.1). Taxonomy (NCBI): domain Eukaryota; kingdom Metazoa; phylum Chordata; class Actinopteri; order Cichliformes; family Cichlidae; genus Aulonocara; species Aulonocara stuartgranti. The sequence continues at coordinate 18,389,429 of NC_138950.1, read as the reverse complement.
AAAACAGCAAATCTTTTAAATGTCCAAATCTGGAGCCAGAGAACATTTGGCATATTTACCCCTCTATTTCTACATGAAAAATCATTTGAATTATTTGCTGATTACCAAAAATAGTGTTCATATGTTGCCTAACTGATTAATCACTGTAGCTGTTTCTGCTGTACTCAACTGCAACATGACTTTCAGCTACCGTGGCATTATTAATGTGCTGCTTTTTGCTAAAGTGATGAAGAAATGATAACTCTGTCACAGTAATAACTGCTTGGACCATGCAGAGGAAAGTGACCGGCACCGCAGGCTGTAAGGAGCCAATAATTGTTTTCCTGAGGTCAAAGAGAGAGTGACAGAGAGACACAGTTCCTTCTAATCAAGCTCAGTACAACCGTCTCCAGTTTCCTCCTGTTCACTGTGTGTACTCCAGCAGGAGGAAATACTGAGCTAACAGGAAATGTCAGATTATAAAACCACTGAGCAAGAGTTAGATTATCAAATCAAAGAGGAAGTGAAAGTTTAAAAACTATGAGATATTCTGAAACTTTTGTCCTGCGCATGCAACGGCACTGGCTGAGGTTTTAGGTTTTCTAAAAAACAATAACGCCCTTCCAAACCTCCTGCACGTTCATCGACTGTTAAATCCACTGAGACAAACTCCTCTCTTGGCACCCTTTCTTCCTACAATTAAAAAAGCTCCTGTCGGTCTGATTGTACACTTAATACTCGGCAGGAAGAACAAACCAACAAACACGCACGCACTTGCCAAAACAAATGATGGATACAAAAAAGGGACTGATTCAGTGGCAATGTACGACTGAGGCTGTCAGCATTGTGCCTGCTTTCATCCAGGCCGCACCTTTAAATAGACATGAACTATCGATAGGAGGAGCAGGAGGCAAATGAGAAGAAGGTGTTGAAAGAAGCAGAGGACTGCTTCAGAGAAACAATCTCCTCTGACCCTAATCCACCATTGAAGAATCAAGACAACCTATTGGCATCTATTAATTCGGAATTGGCTTACAATCAATGGGCTCTTCAATAACCTCTTATTCATTCATTCATCGATAATTATTGATGAGTGCATTGGCCACTCCTGATCGCCATTGCACTTGCCTGTGCTTCCTTTTGGTTTTAAATCCACGCTGAAAGAGCGGCTCCAATCAGCTTCAGTCATTCAGTTGTATGGAAGCTTGTTTCCACCACTGAAAAGAAAAAAAAAATCTCTTTCCATTTATAGGTCAAGATTTTTAGTGGGACAAACATATATATCCAAAGGCTTTGATGGCAGAAGTATTCGATGCACTGCTGTTGAATTTGGTTCAGAAAGTTGTGTCCCCCATCAGGATGAACTACAATAGGGGGCACAGGGACCCTAGCATGTCCTGATGGACGTGTGAATGGGCGTGTCACTGTGCACAGCGTAAATCAATTAGGTGGCGGGGATCTCAAGGGAGTAACTAGAGGTGCTCTTTCCTGTCTCCAATTCCCCTAAGGCCTTTAAAATACACATATAATTTAAAAAGCAATCTGTGTTTCCATTACAAAGTCCACAACCATACTGTAGTCACGTGTCTTGGCTTCACGGTCGCAGCTGCCAAACCCGCAAAAAGAAATCAGCCTTGATTTGTATCGCTGCATCTTCTACTTGAGCAACAAATTAATGATGCTTAATCAGCTCCATCTGCAATCAAATTAGGTTATGATGAAGCATAAAGTATAATCCAGTCTCATGGTACCTCAGGGATGGAAAGCATCTACATTTGTTGCGTATTTGTCTGATGTTGAATATCTGGGGCACAAAAACCACCACTTCTGCTGTCTCCTGGGTTATTTATGTACATTGGTAATTACTGTAAACAACTGTAAACAAAGACAAATATTTCCGTGATAATGTGCGCCACTGTGGTGTTGTACAAGGGTCACAAAGCTAAACTCTAGAGCTTAAAGGTTGAACTATCCCTGAGGGGAGTGGGGAGCAGTTAAGGGGTTGAGGTGGTGCGAATGGGGTTGGGTAACCATCTAGGATGTGCTTCTTCAAAAGGAAGACCAGAACCCTGCCCCAAAGGGGGAGGTCCACAGGGAGACTGTGTCAATGTATCTTCTTCTTCCTTTTTTTAAAAAAGCATTAGCAATTCATGAATGACTGTTATTTTATATCTATTTGCCATGAGATTAAACACATAAAATAACTCAGTGTGCATTTTTATAGCAAAAGTGATGCTGATTAGATGTTTATATCTAACACTAATTACTTACAATAAATCAGCTGGGCTAAAACAGAGCAGCCCAACGTTTACCGCCCACACCCCTGCCTGCCCGATCCCACCCTGAACTTTCACCTTAACCATCCCACCCCCCGAGAGGCACAGGGGGAGCCCAGGGAGTGGGATGCACAGGCTAGATGAAAACAGCCAAAAAGAGCAGCGTTTTAATTGACACCCTTTAAGTTATCTGCAATATAATTATAGCCAACAGCTGTAGACGGTGCAACATGCAACAATAAGACTTATTAACATTCTGGTGGAAGCCTGTCAGGGAGTGCCAGACCACATGAATGACACTGTTTACATGAAGTATCTGCGCGCTCAAGAAAGTATTTATACACAGTGGAAATATTCATGCACAAAAGATGTGCACGGGCATTAATTGTATTGACACATAACAGCTTCGTGCTGCTTTGAAAGGGATGGGAAAATAGTTGAAAAGACACTGCAACCGATGACTATTGTTATTTTTTTGGTTCATGTCAAAGGGTCAAAGCTCTCTCCACACTCTCCACTTTGCCTCAAAGCAACAGAGGAACCCACCGAGCTTAAGAATATGTGCTCTCCATTTTAGTCCTAATGCAGGAATTAATTATGAATTAATTAACAGTACACTTAGGAGTGGCTACTTTTAAATCGCCGCATTTTATTTTTTCTCTCTCTCTGCAGTCAGGAATAGCATTAGTGAGAAAGCCGAGGAGAAACAAAGAGAAAGGATCGAGATATAGATGCATTGTGTTCTTATGTCTAAGACTATCTCCAGGATATGAATTAGAGAATGTGTATAGAGTTTGTTTCTCCCGGCGAGCCATTAAATATTTCATGGAGGGGGATAAATGTTGCTAGAACACCCCCACCCCCACTCCTACCAACCTGATCCACACTGCAATTAGAGGCCCATTATCCCTTTCTCAACCCTCACACTCTTTACAAACTGCGCCTCAAAAGCGGCAATAAAAAGCCCTGTGATGAGATATGACAACAGAAACGATGAGTAGTTATCTTTAGGTTTTTATAATGAAATTACATAGTTTTGCTAACCCGTGTGATTTTATAGGTCATTTCCCACCAAACATCATCAAAATTTTTTTTAAAAAAGAGTGGGAGAGCGAGAGAAAGGAAACCCTCCAGCTTCACACTATTGGGTTTCATTCATTTCATTTGATTTGACATATCATGCTTCTGTGCCTTGGCAATAAGGACACAACATTGCAGCATATTGGCAAGCTCATTTGCTTTTCATAGTGAGCGTCGTGGCCAAAAAAAGTGCCCCCTGGGATAAACACGTGTACGGGGACTGCGGGCTCGCCGCCCCAGCAGCAGGTGGCCCATTGCTGCCTAATGAACACCGCAATCTGTTACTATCGCAGCGGTGCTTTTCACCAGACAATTAGGCGACTAAGCATGTCATTATTCCAGGCCAACAAGAAGAGCCTCTTCTCTAATTTCATCTTTTCATTCCTGTTTACTCACCCACACTCCCCTCATTAACGAGAGATTTTCCAGTCCATGCTAATTGGTTTCAATAACATTCATTTTAGTTGAAAGGAAACGATTCTGTTAATTGAGGAGCGCAGAGAGAGGAGAGAGCGAGCGAGGAGGGGGAGAGGAAGAGAGAGAGAGAGATTGAGAGAGGGGAAGAAAAGAAAAAGCGAGGGTTTCTTTTCATTTTCAAGTGCGTCCATGAGATGATGCTTTTGAAAAAGCGCTCTACAGGTTCAGAGCTAATGAAATTAAGTGATGCCGGCCGTGGCAAAAAGGAAAGCCTAAATTAAAAGCAATTTATTTTCATTGAGGCATGTGGCACTGTTCGGGCACAATTAATGGGCTGAACATAGACACGGATATGGAGAGAGAGAACAAAAAAAAGAGAGAGAGAGAGAGACAAAGATACAAAGCAATGACTGGTGGCACAGATGAGTCAAGAGAGAGCAAAGTCTAGACCTGGACAGATTAGCTGTAATGATTCCTATTATTCTATTTCTCTCTCTTTTTTTTTCTACTTTGCTAAGTTTAAATTGGGAATGTTGGAACTGGCAATCCAAATATTTAAAACACTCTCAAATACTGTAAAGTCTAGCACAGAGAAAGTGCATTAAGAAATTACAGTTTATCTTAGTATTGATATTTTTAATAGAAAAAAATATCCATCATCATTATTATGTGAAACAGGAATCTTTTTAGTTGAAAGGAGGTGTGGTGGTGGTGGTGGTGCTGTTTAGAGGCTTTTAAGTTGCTTTTGATCATAACATATATGATCATCATCAGTAGAGTGGAGCAGCTGCCAGGGAATTATTAAATGTATGCTGGCATTTTCTTTCTAACCTAAACGTGCTTAATTCATTTAAGAATTCATCATGTCAGTTAATGGTTAATTCCCTATAAATGATAGAGTTTGATTAGATCACTAAAGGCAACACAACACCCACAATATCAACATAGTTTCCACTCTTTCCCCCCCAACTCAAACATTAGTTGGAAAGCAATAGCAGTAGAATGACCTTAAAGTCAATTTGATTTTATATGTTGCTTCATATACTTTACAGTATATGTCTTTGGGGAGGAATTTGCAGTTTATACAGCATAAAATAAAGGCCAAGCATGAGGAACTCTGTAAGTAATACATAAAAAAAAGATTGCAGGGCGTCTAATCTTGCAGGCTGTGTTTTGGTAGACTGATAAATTAGTTTGTAATCCTTCTGAGTGGTTATCAAGTGACAGAGCCCAGTGTCACTGCCAATAATAGAGCCACAGTTAAGGCCATAACCTCTCAGATACGGTCAGCCAGCTCCCTAACCAGCCATTGTCCCGTTGTTTAGTGACGGCAGAGTGAGCGTGTTAATGGTCTGTCTAAACAGTCTCAGCTGGGGGCTGGCAGTAAAGAGAGGGGAGTGTAGCAACCCTCTGGTTGCGCTGCAGGCTGGAGGTGTGGCAGGCTGCAGCCTGTGGAGGCATCTAAAGACCGCTGAATGAAGGAACAGAAGGGATATGACTCAAGCTGCTCTATCATTACTGATCAATATGTTGACAAGCAGACTGAAGGGGGAGGAGGGAGCATGAGATGGAAAACAATTATACAAATTATTTTCAGGCTACTGTGCTGTCTGTTTCCTAGCTGAACCGTGAGTGTATCCGTCTCTGCCTGTGTTAAAGCCAATGAGAAACTAAACTAGTATAAAGTATGACTAAATGCCCTGCTAGTCTCCGAGGAGCTCTGAGTGCGGAGCTAGAGGGAGATCAGTGCAGTTAATTTACATAGCATTTGCATTATGTCAGGACATGAGCTACAAATAGGTATGAGTGTGTGGCTTAATTAGAAATGAGCCAGGCTTTTCAAAAACACCCTTTTGCATCATAATTGAGTCAGCTCAGTGCTGGATAAACGGCAGTGAGTGGGGGAAAGGATGCCTGTTTCTGAATGCGCTCTGAGATGACTGGTAATTATGATACACCTACTTGGGCTCAGCGCACGGTGTATTATTCTTATAAAAAAAATAAATAAAGCAAAAACAAAAGACTTTTTTGAACACCAGCAGAAGAAACTGCTCTATAATATCTGGGTCAAAACAATTAAATATATGATAAACACTGTGAATGGTCTGAATCCGGAAGGTTGCAAGTTTATGGTTGCTTTTGTTTAGATATGTGGGATCAGACACAGTTGTTCTCAAGACTTTACTCATGCATGACAACTGCTTTCAATAGGAGGCCCCACAAGGAAGTGGAAAGTTAAAGGTTTAACAATCAGTGCAAACAAATACATAATCAGATTTCTGAAAATTTAGTTCTTCCAGAGACTGCGTGGGTTTTCTCCTGGTGCTCTTGTTTTCTCCCACGGTCCAAAGACATGCAGATTAATTAGTTATTTTAGATTGGGTATAGATGTGGTCGCAAGCATGAATGGATCATTGCATGCCTCTCTTGCAACTAGAAACCTGTCCATGGTCAATAAAGTAGAGATTTTTGGCCTTTTCTTCCATCAGAGAGTGTAAAAAAAAAGGTCCTCTTATGGATTTAATAACTCTTTCTCCCATAAAGATGACATTTGAGGACCTCCCTGTACCCTTAATGACGGGTTTTGGCACTTCAGTGTGTATCAATAAAAACGTGGTTTGACAACCATGAGTTTTCTGGTTTTTCTAATGGTACCTGTGTGAACAGTGTGAAAACGTAATCATTTTGTTCTATAAGCACGCCTGAAACATGACAGAAACTGCAACATTTCAATAAAAGGTTGCTCCTAATAGGCTGTGTTTTAGGGTCAGGGAAAGATTCAGCAAATGTAGGGAAAAAATACAGATCTATAATGCAAAATCTTTTGCACACTCCTTTTGATGTTTTTCAGGCTGATTAACTCATTGCAAAACATGGACATTTCAGCACTCAAAATACATGATAATTTCCAGTTTCCCAAAAAGACATTTGATAGTGTGTCAGTATCAGATTGTGCTTGTGCAAACTGAGCTAACATGTGGTGAGCCTTGTTAGCCTTGTTGGCTAATATTGACTAGCACAGGGAGACCGTATGAACTGGATGGGCAACTTTTTGGACAGGCCAGCTTTGAAAGGATGGAATTCAGCAAGTTATCTTGTTATTCCATTAGTAAAGAACAAAAAACAAAAAACGCTTGCACACATATGCACCATGCAAGATTACAACTTCACCCATAGCCCCCTCATAGAGAAATGTGGCCATAGTTAAAGATTGCAGAAGCAAAGCAGGAGACAAACACCAGAGACATTTTCTACAGGTGCAGAAGAGGATCAATGAACTCACCAAGCACTAGCACAGTTGACTGCAAGCATACAATATCCTCAGTGTAATTTTTGAGTAGGGTCATACTCTTAAACTCGCTGCACAAGCTGATGAGCGACCTCTATAGGTACTTCCCAAAGTCTGACCAGCACAGGCACGTTTTTACATTACCAAATTTGTTAGATTAGTGTAACTCAAAGTATATTTAGAGGAAATAGTGTCAACGTAATTGGTGGTCACAAAAAGGACAATAACAATATGGTAAAAAAAAGGTGGTTATGACATATTATTATTTCCAGTTGAATGCAAGCTCATCTTTAAGGATGTCAGTATGTAGATCACTGGGCAGATAGTCTATCAAGGGTTGCCATGGGTCCTTAAAACTTTTGGTGTTGCATCTTAATTTTGTACTTAGTATCTCCAGTGGAGTAACTCCAAAGATTTCTTTGTACCATTGAGTTATCGTGGGAGGTTTATCACAAATTCAGTTACAATGTATAGATTTCCTACTTAAGAAGAGTAGTTTGTTAATAAACTCAAGTTTTTTACCTTTCATTCTTTTATCTGAGGGGCAGAAGAAATTGTCCAGGATCTTTACAAACTTTTTACAATTGCACTTCTCTCTTTAGCTACATATTTCCACACTTGGAAATACAAGGGCATTCCCAAAAACAGCGAATATGCATGTGAACTGGGTTTTTGTTTGTAAACGTGCACGTTTTCTTACCGCACTTGCTAAGTGATGTGCCAAAAATGGGGATGTGATGGGGAGTGTGGTTGTTCACAGTACCTGGGGTTACCAAGGTTACCAAATTGAATCGCCCCCCTCAGACATGGCTGATCTACATAATTTGGTGGTATCATTCACAGCGTCTCATGGCTCGGGTGATGAATGGCATCCGCAGAAGATAATATTTCTGCTTGGATGTAATAAATCTTATGTAAAGTGTTCCACTGCTTATATAGAAAAGGCAGCGAGGTGGTAGAAAAACAAACACTCCTTTTTTTTAAAAACTCTGTCTTGGTTTTTACTTTCATGCTTTTTCTTCATCCCCACATGGATGAAAACATGAGGCCTTTTCCAGCCAGCCTTGTATCTCTGCTGTGTGCATAAGGGTTACCCTGTATTCCCAGTGTATATGTATGTGAAATCTCACTTAATGCTGTGCTGTGTCTCTTTGTATACAATAGATGTTTTTATTTTTTCACACTGTATAGATTCTGATAATGTTCACCTCCCCAGTGAGGTCCTCTCTCTGCTCCTTTTCTGCTGCTCCTTTACCTGTAGTATTATCGCAGCCCCAGCAATCCCCTCAAAGGCAGCCTGCAGTGTCCTGCTATTACTAAACCAGCCCCGGGGTTGTGAACTTGTGACCTCCTGCTGCTCAGCACCACTCAGTGAGGGGGCATGATCCCCACAGGGGGCTGGGAGGCCAGGGACACTCTGAAAAGCTATTCCTGTTATTCATATGGCCCTGATCGTCATGTGTTTACCATGCATTAGCGCCCGATTAAAAGCCTAACAACAACAACAACTGAGAACAGCTTTGCGTTACATATCCAGACAGATTCATGTGATTGACACGAAAATGAGAAACAGATGTGTAGCGGTTTGTATAGATAGAGACTTCTGAACAGTTTCTCCATGTAGAACCAGGAACGTGTGAAAATTAAACGCAACCTGTGTGCGTTATTCACTTGTAGTTTAATTCTAAATACGATGTGATAACACTGCTCGGAAAATGTCTATTTATTCCAAAGGTTACTAATCACAATTGTTTACTAATTAAGTTTTTCGATCTCCTTCCACCTATTAAGCCTGTTTTTAATAAGCTGAGAGTCAGGTGTACTTGACAGTAATGAATGACTGATTTTAGCTGATCGTTATTGCTGCCCTCCTCTTGCCTGCGATGCGCCGGGTGTGTACGTGCGCACGTGCGTGTGTGTCTGCGTGTGATGCGGCTGCCTAATAAAAGGGATAATTGTTCCATCTTTGCTTGCAGACACATAAAGCAGTGTGTATTGACTGCTTGACAGGCTGTGATTCCAGTAAAGCTAATGGCTTTCTCAATTCTCCTGCTCCATCCATCAGGCCCCGAGAGCACCCCGTCATGTTTTCAATTAATGAAGAGAAAACCATAAAAAGTTAAAAGCCAGTGTGACAAAGTGGACGACAGCAAGTACACACACTCAGACAAGGGTGCACGCACACACTCAAAATTTGTAATCACCGGTATGAAATATACACACATGCAGGAGGGAAACACAGGCTTTGGGCCTGGCAAAAACAAGCTCTCACAGGTTTTTGTTTTTTTACCTTGACACACTCAAAGAAAAACAATCATATCTTTTGTTTGCTGCAGGTTTGAAGCTCTCCTGTGTCTCAGCTTCACACCTTCAGCTTGTAATCATAACGTCTCTGAATTCTGGTATGAGGCCTGCTTAGTCTGGGTGCTGTTTTTCTTTTTTTCTTTTTTTTGCAGGAGATAAAGGGAAACTTCCGATCTGCCTGGGTGAGTGATAGTAAAGCCCTCCAATTCAGGCAGGAAATTATGGAGTAAGTGGCTCGGTGGCTGATAGTCAAATGAAGCCAGGGCGGCTGGATGCCTGCTCTAATTAACCGGCTGGCAGCGATATCAGGAATCCTACTGGCCAACCTGATGACAAGAGCAGGGTGCGCACAGGGGTACAAACAGGCACACGTCCGGAAATATCCAGGATAACGCACACATACATACACACACAATCATAAACACACATATTCACAGATGTGTACACAAGCGCTTTCTCAAAGTAAGATGCCTTTTTGGTGAATTAACAATATTGTATTAGTATTATTATTTTTTTAAAGAGATCACAAAGAATGAGGAATGAGCGTAAAATATAAATTTAGCTGAAATGGAGGCAGCAGAGGAGGCAATTTTACCATCAGCGGTGTCGTCTGCTGCCTAATGATGGCTCGTGTCTGCAAATCAGCAATCTAACAATCACACCGCATGACGCTTTACAGAATTAATTTTAAATGATTGACAGTCTTTTATATGCATATCACTAATCTCTGTTGCTTTCCGTTACCTTATTGGACAGAAATAGGGAAAGAAAATGGCTAAACTTTGTTAGTGGGACAATTAATTCAGAAGAAAAAAAGAAAAAGAAAAATCAGTGAAATTCACTGATCGTTTCGCAAATAAAAACTGAAGAGCGTTTTAGGAACATGCTGCATTGTCAAGCCTTAATTCTTTTGTGACTGCGGTGTATGAACTCACAATAGGGGCCAAAATGGGACAGTAAAAAATTGGAGAAGGCGGGAGATTTATGTCTCTTCACATGTTTCATTTGCTGGTCTAAATCACCCCGTGATGGGAAAGTAAGTTAAAAAATAAATGTCAAGAGTGTCCGCTGGGGAAATGTTTAACATGACTTCCGTATTCCTGAAGTTTCCTGGCAGTGTTTGCTCCAGATTGGCTTAAAAAACAAAACAAAAAAGCATTCATCTCCACTCATCTCACTGAAATTAATATTTACTGAGAGAGAATATTTCCTGATTTTGTGTTTGACATTCTCCTATTAAAGCCTGCGTGTGTGAGCATCTCTGACTCGCCGCTATGGGAGTTCACACCTTACCCTGCAGGCCCTTTTGTTTCCTGGCCGGTAATAGGTTCAATAAGATGAAAATTTAAAGCAGGGAAAACGAGAAGTTAACTTGGTGAGAATGACTTGATAGAAATCACATGAGCGTCTAGCGCTGCGCCTACACGCCTCTTCATTTTAACCAAACAGAGCTGAAGGTGAGAGAGCTACTGGAGGATAGATGAAGACGGCGTAATCATGCGTGGGAGTGAGATACAACCAACACTTGTCAATCATCATCAAGCACCCTTCTAGATGCTCGCGGTTTGACTTTCCTCATCATTCAGGATAACTTCCAGCTCGACACAGTCGAGGTTTCTTTTCTTTTCTTTCTTGATTTCGATGAAGTTATTTTTCACTTTACTTGTGCATGTTGAATGTGACACGCACCTTATTTTGAGTCACAAACACACTTGCATTTTCCCTGCAATGTTTTTCAGAGAGGAGAAAAGGAGGACTGGCAGCTGAAGATAAATGCATTTTTCATTATTATAGATTCTCTCCACTTCTCCGCTGGCAGTGAGAGCAACCTCTGCTTAAACATCTCTTCTCTGCCCCTCGGCGCTTCCCCACGTTTGGATGCCGGCCAAGCAAAAAAAAAAAAAAAGAAAGAGAAAAAGTAATTTAAACATTACAGGAAATTTAATCTCACATTTCCAATTTTTACCCTAAAGTTTAAGTACAATGAAAATGCCACCCATGAATTATGGAATCAAGCTGAATTTCTCCTCTAAACTCTAAACGGCAAATCTAAGTGCCCTTGACAACAAGGTGGGCACTCGGAGGCTTTGCCGTTCCCATCCTCTGATGTGATGCTACAGCCAATCAGGAGCAGGAAGAGCGCGGAGAATAATACCATTTTGCTCGGCTGCGTTTCTCTACTTGAAATATGAAAGAATATCAGATGAGAGTGATCACTATCGGCTACATTTTTTAATCTGATTTGTACTTCTCTCGCAGTGGGGAGAATGCTGCACGGTGACGTATAGCTTAACATATATTTTCATGGCAAACTGTTGAATCGCTCACGAAGACATCATCTGCTCAGCCCAATTTATGACAGCATCTAATATTATATTTTATATTAAGACCTTATAGCAGTGGTTCATAGTTATCCTAAAATCACCTGTTAAAACATGTCTTTGCTAGATTTCATTCTCTGAGCACAACATTACGGCAAAGATAATACATTCACTTGAAATGTCTCACACCAAGACCAAATTATATTTACTGCTAAATCACATTTCTGATGGCGCCGCGTTATTAGAAAATTGCATGTTGTGCGTTTGATTTATGTCCCAGCATATCTAGAAGAGGAAAAAAAAAACACACACACATCCACCCTCCCACGCTCGCAGGTGAGATGAGTTCCTACAGATTGCTTTTAGTGTCATCCTCCGGGCTAAGTGTTGTATATTAAAGAGACAACGCAGTGGATTGTCACCCTGGCGCCCCACCACCTAGCAATGGGCCATCTTTAATTATGGTCCAACAGAGGTGAATGCATTAGAAAAGGCCTGACAGAGCGGCCGGTGTGTAGATTATTTTAATTTGTGCCACGCCTCTAGGTGAGCGATGCAGCCGGCCTTGACCCTCCTCTGACTGCATGGATTAATGCCTGGTAATGACTGCTGAGGCTATCATTGCAGCGGGCATCATTAATTATCCTTATTGATTGTTGCTCTCGGAGATAAAGCATTCTGCTGACTGGAAAATACCCTGCATGTGCAAGGTCAAAGTACACACAGACAAAAAAAGAGGAACTTAGGTAATGGCAATGAGACAACAACACCTACCATTTTCCAATAGACAGTAAAAAATAAATATGGTTGGTGCCCATTGCACATGTCCTGCCGTCTTCCCCCTGTCCGTTTAATAATAATAATGGATTGCATTTATATAGCGCTTTTCGGGGCCCTCAAAGCGCTTTACAATTCATTCACGCTCACATTCACACACTGGTGGAGGCAAGCTACAGTTGTAGTCACAGCTTCCCTATCGCGCCATCGGCCCCTCTGGCCATCACCAGTAGGCAAAGTGTCTTGCTCAAGGACAAAACGACCGAGACTGTCCGAGCCAGGGCTTGAACCAGCAACCTTCCGGTTACAAGACGAACTGCCAACTCTTTGAGCCACGATCGCCTCAGTTTCTCCTTCCACCTGTCTCCTCCCACCTGTCTCCTCCTTTACCCCTCAAATCTGTCTCACAGTTTCCTGCAATCCAATCATTTTATCCCAACTGGGAATTTAAGAAACCCGAGCAGGTTTGGTGTACATTGTACAGAAGGAAGATAAACTTTTATATGACAGAAAAAAGTGGCGAGTATTGAGGAAGCAATAGTGAAGCAACATGCTGTGTAAGAGAGAGAAGCCAGGTGGATGATGGTGGGAATGAAGAGTCAGGGAGCAGAGGAGTCAGGCAAGCTGGCAGGCAGCTGTAGCGCTCAGGCGGATTATGTTTCTGTGGCTACCATAATGGAGGAGACAGCAGGAAGTCATGGTTTTATATTTACACTACCCTACTACATCACCCTGCCCTCAAATACACAGAAACTGGCACACACACCCATGTTACTAATATTCCACTCTGTGGAACAGTGTCAGAGCACAGGGTCAGAAATCACCTAATACACATGAAATCCACTGGTAAATTCCAATCCTGTCACCAAACAAGAACATCAACAATGATGCAAAATCCCAAACCGGATTTAATGTTTGTTTTTACATCTAAAGAAAGGGACTGGAAGCAGCTAGTCTCCTTTGGTTGGAGGAAAACAAGAAACAGCCAGTCACAGCAATATCCATATATCAGCCAAGTGACATGTTTTGTTGTCAAATCCCATAGATCCCAGATGTTAAAATGCCTGACTTCAAAACAAAACTAAGCATGTACTCTGGTCCCAGAACTGTTTTGGTCTCTATAGCTAATTGACAGCTGTTCTGGGGGGAGTTATTGTAGAAATGAACCCAATGAAATAAAGCTTAAAGTTAGGCACTATTAGGGGTGTAGCACTAATTCAAGTAACTGAACTCGACCTCTTGAGCACCGTGACCAATGACCATCGTCTGGCTAGGATGCAATCGTGGCAGGTAGAAGCAGGATTTGGTGCAGGCCAACTTTTCCTAATTTTCTTCACACACTTGATCTTCAGAGCCCAACATGTCAGGGCTATGCAGCACTAGGGACCTCAATCAGGAGCAACCACCAACTAAGACGGTCGTTTATACCCTGCTGCTGATGAGCCACTCCTAGCGCATAACATGACGAACATATTCAACATTTCCTAACATGAGATTAATCCATATAATAATTTTACACATTATAAGCTACAACAAAAACTGTCACCAATATCACACACACAAATACTGCATTTTCATAATGACATAACCCTAAAATCACCAGAGCCTGAAAACTAAAATATACATTACTGAAAAATTGTTGCTTGGACTGAATTAAAAGTGATTTAATGGTTTTTTTTTTAGTTGCTACTATAGGGAGACTTAAATAAATACCCCACAGATACACTTTTATTAACAATTCTTTACAAAAGAGTGTAAAAACTTTCCAAATGCCTTAACTATTCATTTAAAGTGAGGTAAAGAGTGGGTTAATAGCAATCCTACCAGGGTTCAGATTGTCTGCTAAAGTCCAGCCATCTGTGAGAAAATCTGACTTGAGCTGCATCCAATCCATTCAGTCCCCCAGTATGAACATAGAAGGAGAGTGCAAATTTAGGCTCATTTGAGAGTATCTGTTAACTGTTAGCCTACCACCTTCATGTGTGTACCTCAGTGTTTACGGTTGAGTGTCTCCTATTCCCGGCTCAGACAGGCAGATAGAGCAGATGGGAAGTGAGTGTGACAGAAATGTATTTTCTTTTCAAAAGCTGGTTGGAGAGGCTGCAGAGCACCTCTCTTATTCTCCCTCTTCACTGCCTTCTCCTAAGCCTGTGATTGGCATATCCTCATATGTGGATCCTGTTCTTCCTGTGACTTGCTCCTTTGTACAACTAGCCAATGTCAAACAACAAATCCATCCCAATCCCAATGTGGAAGACGAGGAGAGAGGGAACCACAGCAAAGGGGAAGAATATGCAGATGCTTGGTCATAGAGGCTGACACAGTCCTGCAAAGAAATAAATTGGTTTTTCATGTTCTTAAAGTGATATTAAATATGTATTTAAGTCAACATTGGCTTTTTTTTTGGTGGTCTTGATCCATAAATGTACTTGTCTAGGTTTCAGGAGGCAGCAGACAGTGGAGGTAGGGCAAGACGAAGGAACAGTCTATCTTTTTTTGTTAGTACCTGTTTGAAGTATATCAGAAGGAGCTTTTCAAGGTCTGGAAATTCATTACTGGACAGGAGCTTTGAAAGAGGTCTGTTGGATGTGTATGGCTTGCTGTGTATTTGTGCGTATGTGTGTGCGCGCGTGTGTATATATACGTGTGAGTGAGCGCAAACCTGCAGCCCATTGTATTCAGAGTGGAATTGCTAAGCAGTTGCCCGAGGCCATGAGAAGGCAGCTACGACCAGGTATGGCTAGCCATTACTGCAGGGCATCAGAGTCTGTGAGACTCTCTGGAGAAAAGATCATACAGACCATACACATCCATATAGATAGTGTGTGTCTATCTGGGTGTGTGGACGCTTTTGTGCGACAAAGACAGGTAAAAAAAAAATCACTGAAATCATAAAACTTATACAGTATCTGTATCACATCAGCCTTGATTGTGATCTAATTGAAATTAGCTGTTTGATTTGGATTAGGCAAACCATATGTGAATATATACGTGTGTGTGTAGGACTTCAATAGTGAGAAAAGGAATCAAACTGTACATCTGTGTACAAATCAATACATAATGAAAACCCTGCCAGGAGATCCTGATCACAGGCAAAAGGCTGAGGGTATGACTTTAACATGGAGCTGTATACAGAAGTTTACACTGATGCAAAACAATAAACTTCTGCTTATTGTTTTACTTCTCAGCTTTTTTCATTCTTGCATTGGAAGAGGAAATTCTTGGTTAAACAGACAGACTCTGAGACAGGTGTCCCAGCCACTAGAGGCCTTAGATCAGGTCTTGCATCAATCATCTAGACTGGCCTGGGAGAAAAAACTAACTATTCCTAGTGGCTTAAATACTAATGCTGCATTATACAGAGCACGGTACAGCCTTCAGATACTAACTGCAGTGTAAAATAAAGTGCAAGACAACAAGACGATGGTATTTCACCCAAGTTTTGGGTATGCAATTTAAAGTAAATATTACCTATAGAACATTTTGGATTCACACATAGGTGAATGTGATATGTATGATAAGCACACACATGCAAAACAATTTGAGGGGTGTAGGAGGGGCTGGGGTGTCGTACCATGATGCCCATCTATCTTTCTGACATCTCCTAACCCAATCCCACTGGGGCTAACTGAATTCAATCCTCAACATTAGATAAGCACATACCCCCTCCCCTCTACACATGCGTGTAAGTGTGTGCGTGCATGTGTGTGTCTGAACATATCACACGCATAGCAGCAGGCCTAGATTGTTTCTACAGTGGAGTGTTAGTGTGCAGGTCACATAGCGAGAGGGGGAATGAGGCAGAAATCAAGAGAAAAATGCCAACAGGCCCAGAAGACAAAAAGAGACCCTGGCAGAGACAGAGGGGGAGAGAGAGAGAGAGGCTTGACGTTGCCTTTCCGGTGGGAGTCCATCCTCTGTTTCCCCTCTCACGCTTTCTCTCTTCCCTCCTCTCGCTCCCTCATACCCACTGCCCTGTACCCCCACCCACCCCAGCCCCCTCTTGGCTGCTCTCTGCTGATTGTTTGGGTGCTTCTTGGTGCCTATCAGGCCCATCGCTCTATGTTTCCATCAAACACAGCATTTATCTTATCATTGCCTTGACAACTGCCTATTAGTCCAAAAGAGTCTGCGGGCTCTGTGTTCCCATGGCGATGACATGGTGACATTGCCTGGCAGCTCTGCACCGCCTGCTGAGACAGTGGACCATTTTCCTCTTCTCCTCTCACCCTCTGTCTTCCTCTTTGCCCATCCTTTTGCCTCCTTTTTTTCTCCTCCCCTGCTCCTCCTTTGGCAGCAGCCCCCCCAACCTGGTCCCTTGGGCTTCCAACTCTTTGAGTCTGTGTGCACGGATGCATGTGCGTGTGAAAACATGCATGTGCATGGACAACAGATGGGGAATTCAGCAGCATGAAAGTGGGCTAAAACCTCAACATAATAATAATAACAGATAAAACAGTAACCAAAATCTTCCTTTTACTTTAGTGTGAACAAGTACAAAAATGTTAATCTTTTAATGAAAAATGATAAATAGACAATTTCAGCAATATTTCTCAGGTTTATTTTCATAAATAAAAGGAGCAGTGTTTAACACCCTTTCTCCAGTTTTGTATGATAAGCCTTGGGGGTGTTTTTGTCAGTAAGAAAGCTGCAAAACTGCTTCTAATTAAGACCTTCTAATGATTTAGATTAAATTAACAGTTCAACCATTCTCATGACCTGATCTGTTGTAATGATTCTTGTCGATTGTTGTAATGAACAATGCTTCCTTGTGCAAAATACTGTAAAAAGTCCCAAAATTATGTCTGCCTCGTCTACAGTTTTCTCTTGTTCTAAAGCCATCCAGTGGATTGTTCTGGGCTGAGAGACTTTGAGACATCGGCCAGAATTCACACAACTTTTAACCATAAAGAACATTCGGCACTCACAATGATGTTAAAAACAAAGAGAGGTCTAAGTTTGCAGGCACGCAGTGACCATGCTTCCAGTTTTGACGAGCAAAATGGCCTTACAACTGCACGACCGTGTCCCGCAGTGCGTGCTATTCATGATGCTTATCATCTCTGTGGCATAATGTGTTCTTGTGTACTTAATAAGAAACACAAGTTCAACTCATAACAACCATGTTTGTCTGAACTGAAGACATGCAGAGTCAAAGTTAGCAGGAGGGGAAAAAGGGGAAAAAAGGAAAATAGATTTCTGTTTAAAAAAAAATACCAAAGACAGAAACAATGCTAATTAGATGCTAACCTAGCGAGTATTTTCCTGTTGAGCACAGAAACAAACAACTAATCAAAAGTGGTACCAGAAATGACTGGAACATATTTTGTCTCCTTACTGTCTTCCTCTAGTCCGGTAACTGAGCTCCTAGGAGTGTTATTACGAGCAGTTCGGTTTATTGGGTTAACAGACTGAGTTAATGTGTTTTGCCATTTCCGCACACTCACCCGTTTCGTATGTTAAGCAGTAACACAGACACGTTTAGAATTTTATCCTGTGATCTGGCTTGTACTTTGCAAAAAAAGGAGAGATGAAGACACATGGTAGAGACAATACTACAATTATACTTCTTATCAGCATGTTATCCTGTGCTTGGCGATTCAGTGCATTAGCTGTGATCTGTGCTCTGTCTCTGTCCTCTCTCTTTCTGGATCTGGATGAGAGAGGAAGGGGTCTCCTGTGGCAGCTCATAGGGGCCCAGCTCTAATAATAGAGTGTAAATCTCAGTCATTACTTCTCTGACAGGACACTGTGTCATCATTGTCTGGCTCGCAACTCCACTCGAGTAGAGAGGGTTCAAGTTCGCGACTGTTTTCATTTCGAGTAGCCCCAGCTCGCTTGTAGTGTGGCAAATGGCAGAGGGCGAAGGGAATTATGAGCGAAGCACAGTCGGTACTAGATGTTTGATTCAAACGGCAACAGATTTTATGATCTTATATTGAACTTTGAATTGCTGCCTATCGATCCAGACAACTACCATGAGACAAAACGAAAAAGAAAAAAGTTTGCAATAATGAAAGATTTTCTTAGATTCAAACGTCACGTGCGGTTATCCCATCAAAACTGCAAAGCAGTGCTAGCACAGCAGCAGTTTATAAGGCCGGTTTCCATTAAAACAGCACACCAGTGGGACTGACATTCCACAGCCTGTTAAACAGGAAATCATCATTGGTCTCAGTAACAACGGACCATAAAATCACATTTCAGCATCCATTGATTTTTATTTCATAGTAAATGGCAGGTAACAAACCGTGGGGCCGCTGAGCGGTGCAGTGTAAATGTGCCTCTGATAAACAGTTACAGAAGTTCATCCACTCTACTGAACTGCGGCTTGGTGGCAGAAAAATCAACACTAATCTGATGAGAGGTAGCAAAACAAATTCTACTGTTGTGCTCTCAACACAGATCTCAAGGAGGAGTGGGGCAGAGGAAAAATCAAGGCAAAGGAGTGTGTGTGTGTGTGTGTGTGTGTGTGTGTGTGTGTGTGGGGGGGGGGGGGGTGTAGAGGAGACACACATGGGAAGAAAGAAACAGGTGAAGAAGACAAAGGAAGGAGAAGAGCTAAAAATGGGAGGCAGTGAAAATTACATAAACTAAAGGAATGGGAAGAGTAAGAAAGGAGGAGGAGAGATTAGGTTTGGAGAAAGGACATAAGGGATGCAGGGGAAGATATATGGAAGAAAAAAGGAAATGGGATTGAACAATGAAACCAAATTAGATTATTCTCTCTGAATGGATTGTTTTGCTTTTTGTCTTGAACTTTAAATGGTTCCACTGCTTAAAAAGACCATACCATTACATTTTCATGTACTAACTCAGCAACGATAAAATCAAGTCTAATGCCTTAAGTAATGACCGTTTTTGAAAAACATACCATTGAAATTCACTATAGTATGAAAATGAGTTTGCATACTCTACACTTTAAAAATTGACATTAGCTTTTAGTATTGTGGCCTTTGAGATCTACGCATATTCACATTATTCAGTGTTTAACTGCTGTTTTTCAGATTTGACTGACCCTTCAAAAGACCTCTCATCTATTTGAAAATCTGTGATCAAGATAAAACTCTAACAGATGAAAGTGTAAAATAAATTCACTCTGATGGATTACCCACTTTAGGTAGACTTTAAGCTCTTGAAAGTTGATGTTTATATTCACCCAGCATGAACTAGCATGAAAATGGAAGAGTGTGCTAAGTGCTGCAGTAATCCATTCTCACTTCCAGCCTCTCATATGGTTACGCTTGGTTAGGACTCATTAGTCTCACATTTTAACACACTAAACTCGTATACAGTGTCATATTTTAATGTGCTATGTGACAGACTTCAAAAGGTTCTTCATAGTAGATAGATGCCAAGGTATTGTAGCCAAATGTGCTCTCGTGGTGTAGTCTCTGTCGCAGGGTGCAACAGAGTGGCAGGAAACCGAGACAAGTGCTGCGAATGGAGCGGTGGTTAGCCTTGTGAAAAGAGTGTACAATAAACCATGAAATCATGCCCCAGTTACACTGGCCTAGAGACTAGTTGGCAACCACCTGCCAACCACCAGGACAAGGGAAAAATGTGTATTCCCTGGTTGGTGTTTTCAGGAAGTGCTGGCTGTCACTAGGTGAAAGAGGGTAGTGCTATCTTGTGATTCCTTTGGTGTCTAGCAGAATGCTAAAGTAGCCTGTAGTTTGTATGTAAGATGGAGACTTATCTGCAAACACTTTCTAACTACTGACTGAGCGGTAGTGAAACTTGAAAAATTGTGACACAAACTGGAAATGGAGAAGATTTTTCTTCAAAATAAAAGTTGTACACAATATTTTTCAAAATAAATGCCATATTTACATTGAGGGTAATTGGTCTAAGTTTTAGGTTTGTGTCGCACTTTCATGACTTCACGTTTTCACGTAGTTGGCAAGTTTTTGCAGATAAGTTGGAGCCTTCCATACAAACTAGAGGCAGCAGCAGCAACTGGTGTAGGACCATATACTTTTTGTGGCCGGTTTCACCTTGCAGAATAAGCTCTAGCAACACTAAATTGTGTAAAACCCCATGTGTTAAAATACATAAAATGCTGACCATGTGTCAGAATGTCAAGAGTTGGGAGAGTGTGCGAGAATATCT
Source organism: Aulonocara stuartgranti (assembly GCF_965226115.1). NCBI lineage: Eukaryota > Metazoa > Chordata > Actinopteri > Cichliformes > Cichlidae > Aulonocara > Aulonocara stuartgranti. Next base: position 18,368,874 of record NC_138950.1, on the reverse strand, counting down.
TGTTTTGTGTGTTGCAGTGTATGAATGCTGTAAGTAATGGGTTAAAAAAAATGAAGAAAACCCTTCCTAGCATGTTCTTTTATCCCCATGTCTCCCTTTCCTCCTCTTATGTTGTTTCTTTTAGCCTCTTTTGTCTCTGTGCTCTTTTTGGGGAAAAATGCCAGATCAACAGAAACGTCACATCCAGGATAGGGGGCTTACTTTTGTATCTTCTAATTGAAGTGCCTTCCTGCCTTAGTGTCTGACGGCTGCTTTTGACAAGTGATGTGTTTTTTGAAAGTGAATCAGCTTTCTTCAGCTCTGAGTGCTATAGACAGCAGAGATCAGTGAGGGTCAAGCTGAATGTTGGTCTCTATACTGAATTTCTACTGCCTCCCGCCATTACAAGACTTGTCATTCATTTTATCATTAATCCTGCCTCCTTCTTTCAGCGGATACATTCTGCTCATGAGTCTTTCCCCCTACAGCACTTCATATTTGTTTAAAGATATTTTCAAATAACTAATGAACCAAAGGACCAAAGTGTCATGTCAAAGGAGCTGTTTGTGGTGGCTAGACCCCCCAAAATGCTATCATAAGACTCAAGTCTCCGCAACTCTTTTGATGTTTACTGATTTGGTTTGACCTCACAGATGTTGTTGTTCTTCAGTGTCACAGTTTGTCGTTATACATTGAATAAACCTCCGGTACGCAACCAGCTCTGTACCAAACTGTAGATACAAAAAATGAGTTACTAAAAACCCCAGAGCTATAGGGGAAAGGAATACTGGACCTATGTTTATTGGGTGGATTGGATGGTGGAAAATGAAGGCTGAACCAACATCACAGACATTACCGTGACACTTGGATGTCCTCATTAAGAGTTTCTAGCAAGAGAAAATTTGTGTTTAAGAATTGCTTACAAAAAAGTTTCTGGATAAAAAAAAACAAGAAGAAAAAAAACTTCACCTCAGTGACATTGCAAAGTTGCAACCTCATGCATTTGAGTGCACCCTTAATCCTACTGAACTAGTTGAATTCTAATACAAACAACAGCATTCCTGAGTTATGATGCTGACATCGCAGACAGACAGGCGACAATTCTAAGAGCCCAATATGCTAAATTCACTAGGCGCAGACAAAATGAAATTTAGATGTACAAAACTGTACGCAGGTTAAAAGTGCTCCTTGTTTTGTTTTTTGTTTTTTTATTTAAATAAAAACAGGCTCTGGTAATACTAGTCTGCGTACACGGAGAAGATGTTGCGTGGACATCTGTTCAAAACCAGGTACTAATCATTTTTTATTTAGTCTCCCTTTTTGAGCAGGAAAATAAATAAAAAAAACTTTAATGTAAAAAAAATAAATTCTTTTAGTTCTTCTTCACACAACTGAAAAAATAGACAATGTTTTTTGCAGATAGGAAAAGGCAAGCAACAAGCCAGCAGTACTTTCCACTGATCCTGATCAGCTGATCCACAGCAACATGTATCCCTAATTCTGTAATAATGATATAATGGGAAAATACACGTGTCTAACTTTTTAGGCACATATTGGATAATTTCTCATAATTTAAAAATACCACAGTACCATGGCGAAATGACAATAAGTCATAAGTCCATTTTATGTCAAATATTCAGCATTTTTTCACTGCACGTCTTGTGGTTGTGGCGGTGCAGGACAGAGCTCATCCATACCCTGCAGCTTCTGTATGCATAATCCCATCTTTGCCTGGACTGTTTGGCATTGCTCCGTCAACAGTCAGAGCGAACTTTCAATTATATCTTTGACCAACACACACAGTCAGTCCCCCTCACTGGAAGTCAGCCATGTCCACATGGACTGGAAATATGGTAGGAATCAAGTCTTTTTTTGTCTGGACATTTTCCTAAATTTGACTCCCTTTGCTTCTCCTTGGCGTCTTCCCACTTTCCCACTCCAGGTCTGTGTGTGTGATATTATGAAGAACAGATTTTCCCGAAAGGAAATGAAAGGGTTTGTTAGAAAGGGAGAGAGAGAGAGAGAGAGAGAGAGAGAGAGAGAGAGATCAGAGGGCCTGTGTTGAGGCTGACAACAGACTAGTTTCTTTGCACCAACAACCCACCCACCCAGCAGCCAGCCAGCCTTCACAGGGCTGTATAAATCCACATGCAGGTCACATTACTGCTCTCCTTCATCAATGTTTACTGGCATGTTAAAGATTGTAATAACATTGGTCAGGGCAGAGATTTTTAATTTAGATGTTTTTTTTTAAGAGTTTGTACGCCAGCTGTGGCAAGGAGCGAAGTAGACAGAAGGAGACAGATTCTGGCAGCAGGGAGAGAGGTGTAACCGCATTTGGATAGAGATGAGAACGAGGCCTGCAAGGTCACGCTCTATAAACACTCTTCAAATCAGGATGCTAGACTTTTGTTATACATACTAGGTTCAGTCAACAATTTGTGCATGTCTTCGTGTTTTCGGTGGTCATTTGAGGTAAAACAATAAAAGCAGCTTGAGTCATGGCAGTAAACATTCAGCTACAGCAAGAAAATAACCCACAAAAACAAATAAGCAGAGGCCAATCAGTAATTCCCCTCATTACAGCTGCCATGCCTCTCTCTCTCCTTCCCTTTCTCTCCTGGTTTAACTTTCGTGTTAATGCTTCAAGCTGAAACGCAGTTTATCAGTGTATTTTCTTTGGGTAGCGGGCCATAACTCTGCTCAACTTAGATATATTGGAATTTGATCAAATACTTGAAAGGTGGCATACGTACTCTGTGCTTATTTAAACTGTAAGGTTGAATACACAAATCAGACTGTGTGCTGTGATGAGATGAGGCGCGCGCACACACACACGCACACACACTTGCACATTCCCCTCTGCCCTATAGATCGTTGCTTTGGCTGAAGCTTGAAGAGCCTTGCCTTGTTCAAGGTTTTACACCCACTGTTCTGTTCCACTGAGCTGTGTAACCATAACAGTTTAATGACATGCTATTACATGGCTATCACACTTACGGCATCATGTTAACACCCTAACCACTGCCTCGGTCCCACACAGACAGTAGGTTAAATCAGATTTAGACCCCAATCTTACTCGTTTGGCCCATTGTTTGGTACTTTCTATAGCCCTGGCTTCTTTTTCCAACCCCCATTTCCTTTTTTCATTGTCTTTCATTTTTTCTGATTATTGGTTTGTCAACTAATAATGTACCCAAGAATGCCCTGTTAGGTGTCTTTATATTCTAAACTACTGCATAATAACTCCATGGAGAATTATGCACCGTTAATGCTACAGCATCAAAACAGAATGTGAAATACATTTAGGTGATAACCGTGTTAATGCAGCGTATTTATTTGTATTGCAGCATTTGTACCTTGTGCTATTGTTACTTTTATATAAGTAACTGAATAAGTAACTGAATAGATCTTTCACCACTGCCTCTTCGTCAAACTTGGCTTATCCCGCCTTTTTGATTCATCATCAAAATAGCAAAATACAAAGAAAGAAAGAAAGAAAAAATAGCTTGTGTAGTCTGGCACACACAACAAACAAAGCTGGTCTGACTTGTTTATTTTGATGCATTAAACCTGACCCACAGAATTGGCCACAATGGCCAAATGCCTACCCTTGAAGCAGAGCTAATCACTTGTGATTTATTTCATACTTCCATTTGATTTGGGGCTGTTTTGGGGTAATCAGACTCTGACATTGGGCCCTGTGCTGTGGCTGAGCTGTTTACATAGCTTTGCTGGAGACTTGTTGACAGTGAGGAGGGGTGAGACGATGAGCCGAGCTGCTTTCAAGGTCTGGACAGTATCTGGATATGAGCTGGTTCGCTAAGGGGAAGGACAGGTCAATGAGGGCAAAGAATCAGGGTCAAAACATGCAGGACAAAGGACAGGAAAATGAGGAAACCAGAGTGAAGTGGAATATTTTCTAAAGTAAAAATCCACAGAATAACTTTGGCATGGTTTAAAACAGCTGTAGAGAGTGCTTTGTTTCTTTTCCCAGTTTCTGGTTTGGTGGTACCCTGTTAGTCTCCCCATTGTTAAGGATATTGTTCAAGTTATGTGGATGCTAGTGGGCCTACAGATAAATCTAAGCTTCCCTTACAACAAGAAAATCATACATCTGTGGGGGTCAGTTTTCGCCGAACCCTTCTATTCTTGCCACTCTGCAGCCATCTTAGCAATGCCTCTGGACATTTATTTGGGCAGTTACTTTTGAAAGGTCTGCTTAAATGATTAGGGAGAGAGCTAAAACTGTAATTTGTTAAGTTACTGGGATATACAGTGGGGCAAAAAAGTATTTAGTCAGCCACCGATTGTGCAAGTTCCCCCACCTAAAATGATGACAGAGGTCAGTAATTTGCACCAGAGGTACACTTCAACTGTGAGAGACAGAATGTGGAAAAAAAAATCCATGAATCCACATGGTAGGATTTGTAAAGAATTTATTCGTAAATCAGGGTGGAAAATAAGTATTTGGTCAATAACAAAAATACAACTCAATACTTTGTAACATAACCTTTGTTGGCAATAACAGAGGTCAAATATTTACTATAGGTCTTCACCAGGTTTGCACACACAGTAGCTGGTATTTTGGCCCATTCCTCCATGCAGATCTTCTCGAGAGCAGTGATGTTTTGGGGCTGTCGCCGAGCAACACGGACTTTCAACTCCCGCCACAGATTTTCTATGGGGTTGAGGTCTGGAGACTGGCTAGGCCACTCCAGGACTTTCAAATGCTTCTTACAGAGCCACTCCTTTGTTGCCCGGGCGGTGTGTTTTGGATCATTGTCATGTTGGAAGACCCAGCCTCGTTTCATCTTCAAAGTTCTCACTGATGGAAGGAGGTTTTGGCTCAAAATCTCACGATACATGGCCCCATTCATTCTGTCCTTAACACGGATCAGTCGTCCTGTCCCCTTGGCAGAAAAACAGCCCCATAGCATGATGTTTCCACCCCCATGCTTCACAGTAGGTATGGTGTTCTTGGGATGCAACTCAGTATTCTTCTTCCTCCAAACACGACGAGTTGAGTTTATACCAAAAAGTTCTACTTTGGTTTCATCTGACCACATGACATTCTCCCAATCCTCTGCTGTATCATCCATGTGCTCTCTGGCAAACTTCAGACGGGCCTGGACATGCACTGGCTTCAGCAGCGGAACACGTCTGGCACTGTGGGATTTGATTCCCTGCCGTTGTAGTGTGTTACTGATGGTGACCTTTGTTACTTTGGTCCCAGCTCTCTGCAGGTCATTCACCAGGTCCCCCCGTGTGGTTCTGGGATCTTTGCTCACCGTTCTCATGATCATTTTGACCCCACGGGATGAGATCTTGCGTGGAGCCCTAGATCGAGGGAGATTATCAGTGGTCTTGTATGTCTTCCATTTTCTGATGATTGCTCCCACAGTTGATTTTTTCACACCAAGCTGCTTGCCTATTGTAGATTCACTCTTCCCAGTCTGGTGCAGGTCTACAATACTTTTCCTGGTGTCCTTCGAAAGCTCTTTGGTCTTGGCCATGGCGGAGTTTGGAGTCTGACTGTTTGAGGCTGTGGACAGGTGTCTTTTATACAGATGATGAGTTCAAACAGGTGCCATTCATACAGGTAACGAGTGGGGGACAGAAAAGCTTCTTACAGAAGACGTTACAGGTCTGTGAGAGCCAGAGATTTTCCTTGTTTGAGGTGACCAAATACTTATTTTCCACCCTGATTTACAAATAAATTCTTTACAAATCCTACCATGTGGATTCATGGATTTTTTTTTTCACATTCTGTCTCTCACCGTTGAAGTGTACCTCTGGTGCAAATTACTGACCTCTGTCATCATTTTAAGTGGGGGAACTTGCACAATCGGTGGCTGACTAAATACTTTTTTGCCCCACTGTAACAGCTGCATGTCTGCAATTATCAGCCAAAATAAATAAATAAATAAAGGTCTAATGTTTATGCCCAGAATTTTTCTTGAAAAAGCTTTTCTGCACTGCAAGTTGCGCAAAGTTAAACAACATTATGGCTTCATTAACAACTGAAAAAATACTATGCTGAATAACTTCATGAACACAGTAAGCAAAGAGAGACTGTAAATGCACTTAAATGCATATTTCCTGTGCTAACAAGTAGATGGCTGTCACCGCACAATTTCTCTTTTGACTGTTGGCTGGCTTTTAATTTGGAGGGGCATGAACACCTTCATCCTCACTGTTGTGTAAGTCTCCCGAACATTCACTTTGAATGACTTGTTTCGTAACACACCACTAAATACAACAACAAATAAACCAAACTAAAACCTCATTGTCCAAGACTGGCCTACGTGTAATGGTCACTATAAGTGTCTTATATGGTGAATGACAAAAAATGGGCTACAAGCGTGCATGAAGCTGCTGGTCCACCTAATAAGCAGTGAAGTCTGTCTCTGTCCTTTACAAAGTGCATGCTGTTCACAAAGCTTAGATTATAACTCAATACCTGATTAGAGTCGGTTAGTAGAGTCTGATTAAAGAAACTAGTTTAATTAATATTCAAAGTTCAACACTCCAAACCTGAATGTGATGTTAACAGCAGTCAGTTTTTCACTGTTAATGGCCCCAAAAATTCAGACTGATGGCCTTTTCCTACTTTCAAATCTTCTTAAAGCAAAAATCGCTCACTTGTCAAGATTTACATTAGCCTTACTTTAGGGTCTCCCTTTTCATATCGTCCCATAAGTAGTTATCAAGCCACTGACTGCAGCAGGATCTCAAGCGAGCTGAATGTCAACGCCAAAGTAAAATAAGTAGCGAGAAGATCTGAACTCCCACTGGCTGCATGGGACTGGAGAAAACTATAAAACTAAGCAGAAATAAATGTTTCACTCTCCCTAATTTTACTCGTAGGATTTTTTCCTCTCTCTTTTTTTTTTTTGGCAGTGTCCCCACCTTCTAGAAAACGATTTGATGCTAAATGCACAACTGTAACAAGTTCCAAAAAGTTAAATTCCCAAGACAGAACACATAGTTGGAGCTGTCACACAGGCATTTTTTTCCTCAATAGTAAAAGACCCCAGCAGGAAAAGTCAGCAGCCCCCTCTGCACCTGCTTTAGCAAAAGGCCCCAGGTCACTGACTGGAAAAGAAAAGAGGGAAAGAGAGAGACAAAAAGACATGTTTGTGAACTTTCCACTGTGAGCGAGTGGAATATTGAACATTTCACATTGAGTTGCATCAAAAACCTGAAAAGTTTTGGAGAGGCTAATCAATTTACCAAAAGGTTTTTATTTGACTGCAGAGCAAGAGTCAAATCTTTGAAAAGCAGAGGCTGACATCCTTGAAAAAAAGAGGCATGCACTGAACCCACGCCTTTGTGTTCTTTAGTCTTTGTTTGTAGAAGGTTTGTACGTGGAGGAGGAGGTAGTTGGCTCCGAGTATCAACCTCAAGTAATATCACACACATGCACACACGCACGCACGCACACACATTTGTTCGGTCTTTAAAAGAAATGTATAATGCTGTTAGATATTATTTTAAGTCGAGGTACTGATTTCAATGCCAAATGTCAAATCAGATGTAGATGACTGGGAGGGTTTTTTATGCTAATAAGGTAGTTAATATTCTGATGATATGTCTACATGAAGCCTGAGTGTGTTTTAATATCCCAGAGAAGGTGTGTGTGTGTGTGGCTCCCTGCACATAGAGACAGGGATGGTGCACCCAGGGGCGAACCGACGCGCTAGCTAGCCTGCGTCGGCTCGACTGGAGCGCCTCGCTGTTTTACCGCAGGAAGTAACACAAAAGAGCAGCAGGAATGTTTATGAACACCTCAGTCCCCGAGGACCTACGGGCTGACCTGATTATCGCCTGCCTGTAATTCCACAGTCGGCAAGGTGCTGCTGCTCCTGGAGGGGTTTGAAGGGTGTGTGTGTGCGTGTGTGTGTTCCATCACTGATAAGTATCATTAAACATCATTAGAGGGTTGGAAGAGTCTCGGGCTGCTTTGGTTTTGTGTGTAAGACTGTTTCTGTCAGACGCACTCTAGGAAGATCACTACCAGCACAGCCCCGAAGACGCACACAAACACATTTAAACACACACATGCTGTGAAAAGCGGGTATTTATCAGTCAAGCTTGTTTTGTTATTGCATGCATTCTTTTGACATGAGCTCTGACTGTGGCCTTTGTCAAAGAGGAAATCAAATAACAGGGCCAACAGGAGCAGAGCTACAATCCCCTCCAGCATATACAAACAGAAATAAACCTAGGCTGTCTATATCTAACAATAGGACAACAACTTTTACTTCAAGGCTATTGCGAAGTTTGAGCAGTCATTTAAGAGGTTTGTGTATATTTGTCTACTTGTGTATTCCGAGATGGCTGGCATCTTCTCATTCATTTCCCCAGACAGCTATTTGTTAAGTTATGTTTAGTATTCACTGCCAGGATGTGTCATGAGTGATTCTGTTGATCAGCTGTTGATTTGTGAGCCGTTCCAGGAATGCTGCGGTTAACTGGTTCAGCATGTTTCGAATGCGGGGAACAGCGAGGAGGACCAGGACCTGAATCAGGCCCAGTGACCTACGCTGTGTAGCGAGAGCAGCAGCCACGAAACATCTTTATCCATCATTGGACGTAACGTATCCATGTGCAGACCAACTGACACAACGCTGAGATCAGAGGAGGCCAAAGTGTAGCTGGGTGCTGCCATCTTCTGGCCGGGCGCCATCCGAGGCGAGCAAATGCATCTTGGAGAGAGTATCGTGTGCATTTTTAAATAAAACTCCATCCTAGTTTGGCTATTAGAGCTTCATAGATTAGTGCAGAATTTTCTGCAATCACTCATCAAATGTTATCAAAGGTTTTGGAGAATAATTTAAATCCTGCTTCAAACATAAAACAGTTTTGATGAGTGTGCAGACTATGCAGTTTCTTTCTGTTTGTGTAACAAAGACAGAAAAAAGGCCCAAGCCACAACAAGCAACATATAAGACTTCAAAGCATCAATAAACTGTATTTCTTTACAGCAAAAAATTCTGTATGTCCTCAGGTGTTTGTACAGTATAGAGAGCAGCTGGGAAAAAGCTCCTGGCTACCTCTCCCCGCTTCGGTTGAGCGCGTCAAGTTAATGCGTGGCGACGCTTGGTGAGTTATTGCGCTGAGTACCAGGCCGCTGGTTCTGCTCAGAGGCCTGGTTTGATCTTTTATTTACACTCCTTTTTGCTCAGGATTTCAGAACAGTTTTCCCAGCTCTTTACAGTCAAACTACAAAGCAAGACCCCCGTCTATGGCAGGCATGTTGAACAAAGAAAAAGACCACTGGTTTGGCTGCTCGCTTCAAAAACAAAGCAAAAAAAAAGAAAAAATAAAAGAGAGAAAAGCTGCATCGGTTTAACCGCTTTGGACTCCTTGTTGGTCTGGTGAATAGGTTGAGGTGAGCGTGACAGCTTAGGAGAGAAAGGTGAGCGGATGGATGGATGAAGAGACAGCTATGAACCAATACTGTAAATCCATACCGACAAACAGCCTAACAGACTTCGAGATGACACACGCTACAGACAGAAAGACAGGCGGACTATTACAGAGTGAAGGTGTAGGACAAACTATTTTGCCTGCAAGTACGGTTGCATATTCACTCAAGTGGCTGTCTGCATCAGAGAAACAGCGCCAGGACCTAAAACTATTATTCTGCCATTAGTTTTCTGCAGGTCACGATTGTGGCATAATGCAATAGCATTCATCTATTTCATTCATTTTAGTTCTTAGAGAGCGACACACAATTTAATTACCCATCCTCCTCCTTGGCTGTGGGAGCGAGAGCAAGCGCCTCGCCCCCTCCCTCCGCTCACTCACTTCTCGTAAAGGATTGAGGGTGCCGAAACAATGATGGATAGAGTCTGAAAAGTGCATTATTTCTGATGCATTTTTGATTATTTCTACCCTTTCCCTTTTTTCAGGTAATGCAATAAGCCTGATACGCTCTGAGTTCTGTCAGAGACATGGATATTGCAACAGCTCAGCCATCACTTTCTATCGGCAGGAAAGTCATTGTTTCTGAAACAAGGAGTTCTCCTCTTTTTTTTTATAGCTCTTTTACTCTTTTTCTCCCTTTTTTCATTTTTTTCGCCTATGTGCGTCTGTCTGTCTTCGCGGCCTTTGTGATTTTGTCTGTCTGTCTCCAGCTTGGAGACATTCTCATTTGGACCGGTGCCTTAGACGCCCCAAAAGACTGCCACAACAGTTCCTCATCGAAACAATTTCAAGGACCTCTTCAAAGTGAATGAATCAATAGTGCTCATATGTGGGGTTAAAGCAGAGGTTACGCTGATGTTGTTCAACTCCAGACACTCCCTTAGCCCCAACATGCTAGCCACAGCCAGTGACCTCTTGTTTGGTTAATATAATTCATTCTGTAAATAGAGGATATCAGTCTATCCAAATATAACCCCACTTTGCCCTAACCAACAACTGAAGAAAAACAAATATATATATATATATATATTTAAAAAACACAAAGCACAGAGCGAACCTTTGGGCTAATACTCTTATGTCTAAACTTGGTTTATCCACAATCAAACAATGCAAATGTTTCTGATGTCTGAAATGTAGGTGCTTCCAGCCAGCATTGATCCACAGCCCTCAGAGCTATTCTCAGCCAAACCAATTGTGGGTGCAGTTCTCGATACACAGATTAGTTTAACAATATTTCCCTCACTACACATATTGCACTTTCTTCATTTGCGATTACATCTGGGAAAGAAAATGCCGTAGTATTCAAAGTAAGAACTTTATTCTTTATCAGTTATTTACATTGATAATTCACTTTGAATTCATAATTAGATTAATTCCCCAGTAGTTTTTCAATATTTCTGTAGGTCAGTCTCTTAACAGACAGAAATTCTGGACGATGGCTCCTGTAACAAGAAGAATAAAAAATAAACTAAAACACACAGTGATAAGAATAAACACAATGACGTCTATAATGACTTCTGAATGGCAAAAGAAGCCTTTGGCAAGACTCGCGCGAAAGGATTTAATAGGCTATACTTTTTAATAGCTGTTAATACTAAATGATGCTGCTAAATTTCACTATGATAGCACCGACCTTTAAAACTATCATCAGTGCTGTAAACATTAAAAAAAATAAATCTCTAAGAAAAGCAAAGCGTAGGTGTAACGGCAATATTAATAACATCGGAATTCCTATAAACTGCTTCAGTTTTATGGTCCTGGTACTGTGTGTGATTGCTCACTGTCACACTGATATGACTTACTGGGAACTATGACTATTTCTGATGTTGTTAGCAACACTGCTTTTCCTGCTATGACAAGTCATGCTTGCTGTCAAAAAGGATTGCTGTCATCTATAAATATACTAAACAGGCTTTAGTCTTTGTTATTCAAAGATAATACTAAAAACTAAAAACAGGCACAAAAGGAAACTTTATGCTAATCTGAATTTACAATAGAATTACAGTATAAATTTATAGTTGGTATGTATGGGTGACAGGGTGGTACTGTGGTTAACACTATCACCGCACAGCAGGCAGGCTCTTTGTTCGAACCACACTGTGTGGAGTTTGTACTGTGGTAGGAAGCCGGTACAGGCACAGGGAGAACATGCAAAAGACACAGATGTGACGTAGATACATTGCTCGAGTGTGCAGAATAACATGCTGTATGAGTGCAGCTTAAAGCGTTTTGGTCAGTCTTAAAAAATAAGCTTTAAATATGACACGTTTGTAGTACAGATTAAGCTTTCCTGCAGTCTTTAATGGCATCCTGGAAATCACCTGATGTCTGCTCTGATCCATATTTGTACAACTTCCACTTTTGTCTCTTAACAATAAAATGCTACCTAGCAATGCTAAAATAATGAAAATTGCATGTCTTTCCCATAGAGATCTTTTTCTGATTAAAAGTGATTAAAGATTTATTTTGTCAGGATTTTGTTGAATTAGCATTAATTTTAACAGATGAAACAACACATTACATCAAAATTACGTTACGTTCCTAAAGGGTAAAACGAATCACATCACAATGATCACATATAAAGCACTGACATATAATACTTGTTTCTTCCTGATGTGTGACATCTGTTCTGTATGTCTTCACTGCGCAGGTTCGGCATTGGACCTGAAGCTCACCACAGAACCAATATTTGGCACAGCTGTGTTTCTCTCACACTGTGAGAGTATATCCTGTACCTTCCTAACCTTCTCCTCACTTGCAGTGTTGCACACCACTTTTCTTTGATTCAGCCAACAGCTCTACACATACAGAGCTGCACCGCACCACTGGGTCACGAGTACAGGTGAAGCAGTCCAGGTGAGCTTGGCAAGGGAAAGCAGAAGGCTGTCTTTAGGACGTGAGACTCAGATGTGCTCTGAAGCCTCATCTTGGCATCCCACTTCACACGAAAACACAATGTAATCAGGTAAGGCAATAATATACACTCTACCCAGCATTGGCTGGGCTCCATGGTGTATTTTATTGGCTGCAGTCCTTTTTTTTGTAATATACAGTGAAAAGGGATGATTACTCATTGTTTAATTAGTGCATGTGAAGCATAATCATTCAGGGTAAGACCCAAGTGTGCAGAATGCAAATTGATTTTCTGATGAATTAATGAAAGTATAATATAGCTTTATTGTGTTGTGTTAGTTGAGTCCCTCCAAAACAGCCTATCAGCTGGTGCCCTTTTACTGAAGAATGGCATAATGGCATTATCTTCCTGGCCCATCAGGTGATCTCAATACACAAAGCTCAAGTCATTTGCTCCATTATACAAAAGTTGCTGAAATACCAGCTGGTAATAAGGTTAGTCCATCATCTGTTTCTAAATTAAAGGGTCAGAGCACAAGTCAGTCACAGAACTTAACTTTCTTGCTACAAGATACAATACACGAGCCATATGAACACTTCTATTCACCAGCAACCAGAGTCCTCAGGATTTTCTGCTGTCTCACACACATTCAACAGGCCCACGGTCTCCTGACACAGCCTCTCCAGTGACATTTCGTCAGAGGGTGAGCGAGGCATCCCGACCGTGTTGATGTGATTGGCTTTGTGCTTTCCTGTCGCAGAGGCCGGGGAAGATTGATCATGGGGGTGTATGGTTTTTGTGTGTGTTTGTTTGTGTGAGAGTGTGTAGGAAGTATCGAGGTGTGTTGCAGAGAGGGAAACAGGCTGTAAAGGTCAGGCTCTGAGGTGAAGCCTCTAATATTGACTCTACAAAGGTTCACTCTGATGAGTGTCTAATACCTCTGAGCCCACAGGTCTATGGCGTGAACACAAACATATTTTTAATTCTATGTTTGTGAGGACACTCACAGACACAACCGTTCCCAAGCCCCTTTACCAAAGGTGACCCATCACAACTAAATACCTACTGCTAGCCTCTAAAGCTAATTCTAAGCTTAAAACAAAGCCTTTTTAGTGTTTTTCTTTTAATACCGTCAGGCGTTTACCTTGCAATATAAAGGCAGCTGTTGAATCGACATTATGTAAATAAAACTGAACTAAGCTGAACCAAAACTGCCTTTTGTGGGTCTGTCCAAAAGTGAGGACTGGCCAAATTGTCCTTAGTCGACACACAAAGACAGACGTAAAACAGGGACACGTACACACAGTGGCAATGAGACTTACCAAATAAAAATCATAACGCTGGTCTGAGGATTACTTTGAATTGATTATAGCGATATTGGAGTGCAACAAATTGCCTCAGGGCCTGGCATAAACAACCCATTATTGTCCTCTGATGTGTATCGGATTTCAACAAGTCAAAGTGCTCAAGATCTGTCACGCTGTAATTTGCCACCGCAAACTGTTGACCCTTTCTGATACCGCACTGCTATTTGTCACATGGCGATGCGCGAGATGACACTATTATCTTACTTTGGTTTTTGATATTTACACACAGATGCAGCATGAGCGAATAACATTATTGTCAGACGTTCTGCTGCTCTTCAAAGACAAAATAGTGGAAGTAGCACTAAGATTAACTAAATGAGAATAGAAACATATATAAAAATAGTCTGATAGCTTAAAGAACAAATGCACTTCTTTTAACGTCAGCGGTGGTTTAAAACATTTGCAGTGTGTAAAATATTTTCAATAAAAACTTCTTTAAGAGAGAAAAAGCTCTACAGCAGTGTTTGATGACTAACTTCTTAGCTTGGTTGGAAATGGGGCAATAAAAAAGATGTATTTACACCATAGATTTCTTTCTGCAGCCCATTGCTCTTTTGTCCAAAATATGTATTTGTACCACGGCTTTCTGTCTGCAGCTCATTGCTCTTTTGTGTAGCAGTTTATACTTAGAGAGGGAATGTAAAATGCAATTCCTCCATTCTGAGACTCTGTGACTTTGTGTTCTTCAAAGTTAAACTCACAAAAAAAGAATATATTACAGGCATTTTTTTTAAATCAGAAAAGGAACTTGTTGCTATAGCTGTCAGAAGAACCCATGAAATCTAAGGAAATTACATGTAACTCAAGTAAACAAGTAAAATTACGTCAGGATACTACAGTCACTGTATATTTAACACATGTATCCTCCACTCGTACTCATACCTTTCTCATTATTATTTCCAAATTCTTTCTTTTTGATTTCCTTTCTTTAATCTCTGTCGGACATTTCCCTCCTCTTGTTACCCCTCGTCTTTCTTTCCCTCCTTCTTTCCAGCCCTCTTTCACCATGGGCTGGTGTGTTTTCTCCAGGACATTTCCTATCATTGTTCTTCAGTTTGCAGCACTGTGCCTCTATGTTTCCTGCCCCGTCTTAGTCCTTGCCTGCACACATTCGTCTTATGGCCACCTGGCAGCACGGACTGCCTCTCAGCACTTCCTCGTCTGATGCTGCTCCACGGGCCCCGGCCTTCTCACTCACTGAGCGCCATGCCCAGGGAACCTGCCTGACTAATTAAACGAAAACAAACTCTGCGCTTTCCCTTCGCTCTCTGCAAAGCACCGCTTATTAAGGAGTAAAAGTCAAACTTCATGATTCATTAACAAGAGGAAGTCTGAGCAGACTGGACAGATCAGTGAGACTGGAGAGCAGTGGAAAGATGGAGCGAAAGAGGAAACAGGGGGAGGGTGTGGGAGCATATGTGTGTGTCTAACTTTATTTAACAGTGTGGGATGTCACAGCCCAATAATCAATCAAGGAGGCTACAAATCACCACATGTAATTTCATTAATACATAACACTAAAGTGGAAGATACTGTTTTGGTATAACAGAGCCACAGTGATCTCTGACTCTCTCAGAGCAGATACTTTTGTGTTTTTGTTCTTTATGACTTCTGGCCTCTCTGTCTCCAGTGTGAGTCTTGTAATTTCATTTAGTAAATGTGCTGACTGACATATTGAAGTGAGTGCTGAGAAGCTAACCACACCTGATTTGGTTTTACAGAACAGAACAGTTAAAGTGCCGCAAAGTAGCAGCACCACACAATTACTGTGGAATAGCAAAATTTCAACAAGCTTTTTTTTTTTCTTTCCCAAAAAGTTTCCAAAATATCACACTGAAAATGAAACTATTCATTAGATTTAAGTGTTTAACCCTTTGGGCATACATAAATGATTTCCATTGTACCAGTTTAAATGCTTTCATTGCTGTCAGCAAACACATCTGTGGTGGCGCTTTAGGGGTTCAAAAGCATCCATCAAAGTTTTCAGCTGAGCATTAGCATGACTAGTGATGAAACATTTTTATGGAAAAGTTTTATAAAGTTTTTTTTTAAATGAAGTTTAATGTAAATGTGTAAAATATACATTCAATTTCAAGACATTTCAATTGATACATATTCACTCATATGTATTTATGTCAGTTTTAAAGTGACAAATATTTTATTAATTGGTCAGAAACTTTAATATTTAGTCAGAATTAGATTCTGTCTTTACAAAAGAACAGACACGCACACTTGCAAGCGTGCACGCACATGCACGCAAAGCAAATGAAATGATCAGATGGAACACATTTAGCACCTGAGGTGTTATATAAGCTATATAACTCAAACATTTTCAACATAATATATATACATATGTATAAAAAAAAGTTCATATATTCTGTATGTTTTATATACAGAATACTTACATCACGTGCATGTTGAATTATGTCTGTATGAGATGAGTGTGGAGAAAGACTCCAGCTTTATAGTTCCCAGGATAAGTGTTTCTTGCTGTTACTGATGCCATAACAGAAATGAGTTTACAGTACCGTGTGTCTGTGTCCACATGTGTATGTAAGCACTTACCGTATGTGTGTGTTCATGTATAACTGTGCTGGCATGCATGTTTACACATGTCACTAACATTTTGCAATAACAAAGTAATGCACATGTCTGTAGATGTGCCAGCTAGCGTGAGTCTCACAGAGTGCACTGCATGTTAGAGTGTATGAACATGAGTGCGTGTGTCCCATTCCTCCTTTCTCCCCTCTCCTCCAGCTTTCCTCACTGTGATGTTTTGCTTTGGCTCTAATGAGTTGTAAGTGGCCAATACTTTCTTCTGCAGGAAACTCGTGTCAAACTAATTAACTTTTAATGAGAGGAAACCCACTGATTAGAGTGTTTTTCTTGGCAAATGAGCCTATTAATTCTGTTGGTTTGAGCAGCAGGGCTGAGGAGTCGGGTGAGAAGAAGGCCTCTCTTTAGCAGTCTGCACCACTCCCCACTCTCCCGCACACACACACACACACACACACACACACACACACACACACTGCTCCTGCCTGATCCCCTGCTCAGTCTGTTTGGCCAGCTGCTTAAGCTTGGGCTTTTTAAGTCCAAGGCACTCTTTTGCATGCTCTGTTTCTACCACACACACACATCGTCCCTTTCATTCATATCCAATACTGCTCTCTAGTGACCGGACAATTTCTCAAATATTAGGGTGTCTGATTTTTGTTTGAGCTACAATTTATCTAATAGCACTTTTTGTGAGTGAAAGCAATGCATTTCAAAGTTGTTTTATAATTTCTAATAAACAGATTAAACAATACAGCGAGATATATTTACTCTTTCAAGTTAGGATTTCCAGGAACTTCTTTATCCTTTACTTGGTTAGAGTGCAAATATGAAAAAAGTTTAGATCAGCAACTTAGCGGCTAATATTATAGCACCGACATACTGCTGGTAATCTCTTCTGTTTTTATATTGGTGATGAGATGAAACTGGAACTGTACAGAACATAACTGTAGGAATTTGAATAATCTTTTATTTCATTAAGCAAAATAGTCGAGAAAGCAATCAGAAGCTGATTGTGACTGTGTTAGGCCTTTTATCTCTGCTCATTACCAAAAAAAACTATAAAAGAAAAATACTTTTAAATTCATTCTGTCTTCCATAACGCTGTGTAAAGTTAACATTAACTACAGATTTTCTCCATTTCTGCTAACATGTGAAGTGTAATAACTGTTTGACGAACACTGTTACAGTTAAAATACTTTACCAAAGATAACGCCTTTGATAGTTATAAATCTGCATAAGGTTAAAAGCCTTTCACACTTATTAGTCACTGTCTGGCATCGTAAGTTACACTTTAGTTTACTACTGACATGGGTATAAAATCAACATCCCCCTACATGAAAAAGCCATTTCCTGGACGAATAGTCTCTTCAGAAAGAATAAAAATAATAATAATAATGATGATAATAATAAAATTACAAATTACACTGATGCTTAACAGTATAAATGTGTGAGAATCCAAATAACGTGACGTAATACTCAGTTTTAACTTTAAGAAGTTTATCAATCTGATATGGTGCACTTTTAAGCAATGAAAGCATATACCTGTTCAGCTGCTCGTTAATAAAAGACAAAAACGATGTTTGTCTGATGAGTCTTGATTTCTGCTGGGAAAGGTCAGAATTTGGCACATAAACATGAAAGCATGGATCCATCCTGCCTTGTTTTAATACTTTATGCTGTTAATTGTAGTTTAACGGTGTAGGGACATTTTCTTGGCATATTTTAGGCACCAATACCTGCATTGTTGAGGACCATGTCCATCACTTTACAGCCTTGGTTTACCCATCTTTTGCTTCCAGCGGGAAGAAAATGAACATTGAGGAGTTGTGAGGAATGTTTCCAGCACATTGTTGAAACTGAAGAATTAAAGTAGTTCTACAGGCAAAAGGGAGTCCAGCACCGTAATAGCAAGGTGTACCTACAAAGTGTAAATATGGTGTGAATGCTAGCCTGCATAGGGAATTGGGAAGGGCTCTGTCGGGCCACATACTATGAGACAATGATTGGCAGTAGCCATTTTTAGTTACGTATGAATGTGTGTATATTTGCTTTACCAGGATCAGCAGTAAGCCTATTTGACATGTATTTTTTTTTATATCAGAGCAGGTCTAACTGCCAATAGACCACATTAGAAAGTGTTAATACCTTATTACAGCAGCATTTAGATCCACTGGGAGCCAAGCGTTGCTCTCTACCATTCCCTGGAATCCCGTGCAGGAGCGATTGATGTGAGGATCGGAGTGGGCCTCTCAGAACCTGGAAAATGTGCCCGTTTCATCTCTCAATTACTGTCATGGTTTGAAGTACTGATGTTCTACTTTTATCTGTCACAATATGGCTCAAGTTTGTTGAAGTATCAGGAAAAAAAAAGGCAAGCCAACAAATCCAAAAGAGAAAGAAAGACGGACAAGTAGGGGCGGCAGTTGGTGCGGTTTCAAAGCCTGCCCGAGCCCTTAAAGATGAAATCCATTTTGTTTCAAGTTCCGCACCCAGCTTGCCTGATGAGGGCTCTAGGGGTGAAGAGAGAGAAAGAGAGGGATGGAGAGAAAGAGAGGGAGAGATAGAGAGAGAATCTGTTTGATTTGTCAGAAGTTCTTTAATTTAATCTACAGCTGTCAGGATGCTGAGGATCCAGACCTCATCACTGCCTTTTATCTGCCTGATTTCACCCCAGGCACCATACACTCTTCTCTAACAGACACACACACACACACACACTGAATAAAAGAAGGAGAAGACAGGATAAATACTATTCATTTTTTAAAGAACACAAAGAAAAGCTAGAAAGTAAGCGCACAAAACATATGAAAAAAAAGGGAGTGTCAGCTAATATCTAGGAGTCTATGTTTAATCTGATGTTTCACGTGTGCGACTGACTTTGTAAAATCGCCGGTGTATGAACACGCAGCGCACGAACAAAGATGAAAGCACACTAAAGTCAGGTGGCAGATGTTAAGATAGACATGGCGAGATGTAAATTATTACCAAAGCATGTACAGTAAGGGAACACTATAAAATCCACGTGCACGGTAAAACTCATGGCTTCCATGTGCCAGCTGTCAGGACTCATCTCTGTCTGATCTGCAGTAGAGGTGAAACAATTATTAGTTACCTTAGTAATTATATCAATTAAATAATTAACAAATAACAAACAGCAAACAATATCAAGCTGCAGCTCTTCAGATGTCCTTGTCTTGAACTGTATTAACAAACTAGCCGGTCACGTTGGTATTTTAGGACATTACGTGTTTTCTAAAAGCAGTGGCATGAGGGTGGTACCTACAAATTCATTGCTAAGGATACATTCAAATATTGCCAAGAGTGTGGAAAAGCAACAAGTGCATCTTTTTATATCTTTATATCCAAAGGCCTGAGCATTTCAAAGGTTACTGTGTCTGATGTGGGCCTGTCTGATCATTACTGTGTTTTCTTTGAAAGTAAAATCTCAGCCCACACAAATATATCAACAACAGTGATCACAAAACGGTGTATAACGGAACACAGTAGTGCAATTTTTAACCAGGTCTTCCCATTAACACCTGACCTGTCCAGAGGGTCAGTCAATGAGCTCGTCAATAGCTTCAATGCTAACATGTTAAATGTAATGGACACTATTGCTCCCATTAAGGTGAAGGTTATCTCTGGAAGGAAAAAGTCTCCATGGAGAAACTCCACACTGGTGAAAAATGAAAAAAGAGAGTGTAGGAAAGCTGAGCGCAGATGGAGAAAAACAAACCTCCAGGTTCATTATGACATTTATAAAGAGAAACTTCACAATTATAATTTACAACTGAGGAATGCAAGGAGGTCCTACTTCTCTGACATCATCACTAAAAACAGCCATAATGCTCGGGTCTTATTTTCTACAGTTGACAGGCTAACAAACCCTCCTGTGTCAGTGGCAGCTGAACTTCATTCGACCATGGCCTGCAATGACTTTGCCAAATTCTTCACTGAAAAAATCCAAAAAATTAGACAAGCAATTGGTACATCAACAGCAGATCCAGGATATGTACTGTGTCCACCAAAAAACTGTTTAAACACCATGAAACAGTTTCAACCTATTAACAGCAAAGACCTGGAGGACATCTTAGGTCAACTGAACTCCTCCTCCTGCTGTTTAGATGTCCTGCCAACAAGTTTTTTCAAAAAGGTCTCAAAGACTTTAGAGTCAGACCTGTTACAGATCGTCAACTTTTCTTTATTATCAGGTGTGTTTCCAGAATCACTAAAAACTGCTGTAATCAAACCTATACTGAAAAAGGACAATCTTGACAAGACACAAATGAACAACTACAGGCCGATCTCAAATCTCCCGTTTTTAAGTAAGATCATTGAAAAAGCAGTTTCTCAACAGCTCAGTTACTTCTTAAAACAGAATAATTGCTACGATGCCTTCCAGTCAGGTTTTAGACAGAACCACAGCACTGAAACCGCTCTGACCAAAGTGTTTAATGACATATGTCTGAATACAGACAGTGGAAAAATGTCAGTCCTAGTTTTACTGGATCTCAGTGCAGCATTTGATACAGTTGACCACAACATATTACTCAAACGACTGGAGAACTGGACAGGTCTTTCAGGAACTGTACTAAACTGGTTCAAAACATACGTAGAAAACAGGAAATACTTTGTATCAATAGGTAACTTCACATCTGAGCAGACAAGTATCACATGTGGAGTTCCCCAAGGTTCCATCTTGGGACCCCTTCTGTTTAACATCTACATGCTCCCACTGGCACAGATTATAAACAACAACAAAATAAACTATCACAGCTATGCAGATGACACACAAATATATATCACAATGTCACCAGGAGACCGAGGCCCTGTACAGGCTCTTGGTAAATGCATTGAGGAAATCAATGACTGGTTGTGCCACAATTTTCTCCAGCTAAACAAAAACAAAACTGAGGTAATAGTCTTTGGCGCCAAAGAAAAACGATTACAGGTCACCAGAGAACTTCAATCTATACATCTAAAAACCACAAACCAGGCGAGAAATTTGGGTGTAGTGATGGATGCAGACCTAAACTTAGAAAAACACATTAAGACAATAACAAAGTCAGCTTACTATCACCTCAAGAATATATCAAGGATAAAAGATCTGATGTCTCAACAGGACCTGGAAAAACTAGTCCATGCATTCATCTTTAGTAGGCTTGATTACTGTAACAGCATCTTTACAGGTCTACCTAAAAAATCAGTCAGACAACTACAGCTCATTCAGAACTCTGCTGCTCGAGTCCTCACTAAGACCAAAAAAGTGGACCACATCAGTCCAGCTCTGAGGTCCTTACACTGGCTGCCTGTCCGTCAGAGGATAGACTTTAAAGTTCTGATGCTGGCCTATAAAGCTCTGAATGGTTTAGGACCAAAATACATCAATGACCTCCTGACCCAGTATGAACCATCCAGATCCCTCAGGTCATCTGGATCCGTTTTTTTTATCAGTTCCCAGAGTCAGAACCAGACACGGAGAAGCTGCATTCAGCTTTTATGCTCCTTATATCTGGAACAAACTCCCAGAAAGCCTCAGATCAGCTGAAACACTCAGTTTATTTAAATCCAGGTTGAAGACTCACCTGTTCTCAGCTGCATTTGAATAAAGCACCAAATCCACACTTTAAGCTTAAATTTCAAAACTTACATTTAACTACTGATTTTATCTACTGTTCTGATTTTATCTGTTTTGATTTTATATACTGTTGTTTGTTTGTTTGTTTGTTAATTAGTTAGTTAGTTTATTTGCTTGTTTTAATCAATTTTAAATCATGCTTTTTATTTGTTCTTGTTTCTAATGTCTCTGTAAAGCACTTTGAATCACCTTGTTGTTGAATTGTGCTATACAAATAAACTTGCCTTGCCTTGCCTAGTGTTAAGAGGAAAACTGAAAAATTAATCTCGTTTGTGCTTGCTGTCTTGAAACATATAAAACTCTTAATGGGCTATATGTTTATGCCATATATCTTCTCACAGCTGTGTCAGTATACTGAGTAAATGTGCAGATTGCTGCTGCTGGCCTATAAATATATATGGATTCTGGATTTTTGGGGCTGATGCCGATAAGTGCTGTCACAACACCAGAAAATGATACTAATCTGCCCTATATTCTTTATACTGTTACTCAAACAATCTTGTGTTTTTAGGGTAAAAACCTAAAAGTTACAGAATAAGACATATGGATAGTTAATTAGAATAAAATGACAGAAAGCGGAACTTTAAATATGTGTATCGGATATAGTCGCATATTGATGCTGATGAACGCGATCGCTCAGAATAACTTGCATGTTCGCTGGACTAAGCATTCAGACTTTCATTGTTCCACACATGTATGCTACTTGTTCAGGGGTGAAGGATAACTCTTGTGACCACATCACTTTTTCCACATCTCTGAAATCCAGATGCACTCCGTATTAAACCGCGAGCATATGTAGATCAAATACTGTGTGGCATCTAATTGAACTCATGTCAGTACAGAGTAAAAGACTGTCTGGCGAATTCACAGTGCCTTAAAAGAACGTCGTGTGTCATTGTCTACCTGGGCATCAACCCTGCTCTGAACCAAGCAGAGCAGTCGTAAATATGCAACAGTACATGTGCAAAAAAGTTTACTGTTGAAGCAACTCCAAGTTTTATCTCTTTGAGGCATTACACAGAGGACACTGTCCTCTGTTTTTTCATTTGGAAATGGTGTTGTTGGGTTCACATCTTTTTAAGTGGTGTGATATGCTTAGAATAAAAAAAAGAAAAGTCTAACTTTTGTTATACAGTGGAATTTCCCCTTGATATTAACTTCTTATCCCCAGTTGGACAACAATATGTCCAAAACAGTCAACTCTCCTTATGTTTAATGTTTCTGATCTCCATCCATTTTTTGCCTTTCCACCTACTTCTTAATATCCCCACAATTCTCCCTCTCTCAGCGGTTGTATATCCCCCATCAGCTTGTCCTCTCCTGGCAAAAGCTCTCATTTCCCGTACTCTCTCAATCTTACAAAAGTCCAGTCACTCACTCCCTTGCACGTCGTACATCCACAGCTTTTAAAGCACCTCTCACACACATGCAAGCATCAGATCCAGACTCCGAGACTCACTATTCTTCTCTATCTCTCCCATAGGGCTATGCAACTGCAGATAGACGTACACTCCTTTAGTCTGTGAAAGAGGAAATTAGAATTAGACACTTGGGCAAAGCCTGGCCTGCAGAAATGGGATCTCACTGGTGTCCCTGAAGGCTTTAAATGGTCTCTTTCTCTCCTGTCCTCAAGATAGTTTTGAATAGAGGAACCTGTGGATGCCAGAGAGTGCTATCTTGTTATTGAATCTGGGAACTTGACAAGAATTATAGACTGCCTAAAGCTGCACTATGTCCAACCTCTGCCTGAAGAAATCCAGCGTTTTACCAATTCACTTCACTCCTTTTTTTCCTGTCTTGGCTGCTGTATTTTCCTCTTTTCCATATCCTGCATTTCTCTTTCACCTCCCAGTTAACCTTTACTGTCAGCCATATAGGACTGGGATTAGGCTAGAACTCACAGTGCATTTATGACTGTCTGGCTAATGCATTATGCGATTAATTTATCATTTATGAGCACACCAGCAGTTATTTCGTGACTACTTGACTTGTCTTCTTCATTTCAGATACTTAATACAACACTACCACTACCCCCCTTCCCCTGTTTCCCCCTCCCCATCTGGCTGCCTCTGTCTGAGGTGAAACTGGATGGCTGTCAGCCCGCTCAAGATTTTGTCATGTGTCCAAATAGCATTTAAAATTATGCTGCAACTGTATCAGCTGGAAATACTAGTAGTAAAGAGGATGTATCAGCTTAAAAGTACAGTGTCAGCCAGGCAATCAACAACATTTGAATTTTATTCTTTTACATGAATATATAAATTCGTCCTCGCACAAGTAAATACACCTTCCGATAAATATAAACTCATCAAAGCTACAGACTGCATTTTCTGTTTTTTAGTGGTTGTATCAAAAGTAAAGCAAGCCAGGGGAGTCCCACCTCACAACTTCAAAGAAAATCAGTGTAAATCCTGGATGTACAAACTCATGTAGCCAGCTTACCAAGTTACCAACAAGTCAGCCGTCCAGCCATCCGTTTGAGCTGCACCCAGCTATCACGGGGCAACACATTTTGTCAGTTCACAAAGATGAAATGAATATAATCTGTTTCTGTCATTTCTTTAAGAAACCATATGCCAAAGTCAGTTTCACCTTTTTTGGATGAAGGTGTTGCAGACAAGACAGGCTGGGGTTCAGTGCATTTCATACCATGCAATGAATTTCACATTACATTCCTTACACATTTAAATCCTGTATATTTCTGAAAAAAAGCATCATTATCTCCTAGGGGTATTCTTTGAGGTGTGGTTTCAGTGCTGGAGTTTTTGTTGTCCACCTATGAGATCACAACTCTGACCGTGAGGACCGACAATTAAGCCATACTCATTATGTGACTGGAGCTTTCTTTCTTATATGCACTCCAACCCTTAAGGGCCTTAAGTTTGTTATTCACAAACAGCTCACCTTTGCATCAAAAAGGCTGATGCAGAACGTGGATAGGGTGGTATACCATTACACAACTAGCATCCATTACAAGGTTGCATTCATTAAATCTGCAGAACGATCTGAGTATTTACCCTCAAAAATAAAGCTTTTTGTTAAGAATGGAGCTCGTATTGTGCTTACAGAACCCCTGTGATAGTGAAGACTAATTCAAATGAAATTCTTTTGAAAAGAAAGATGTCCATGGAAATTATTTTGTGTTAAGTTTTCTCTTTAAAAATAAACCTTTTTTTTTTTAGCATTAATATTATACCATATTTTCTAAAGAGTCCTGCTTAAGATAAGACAGTGATAATTTAATGGACAGATCAAGATATTACAAGATTTACTCAACAGCATGTTGACAATAATGTATTACAGTAGTGTTAAAAGTACGTTAAACGTTACTTGAATAATATTTTTTTTATTTAAACAGTTAAATTACCCTCAGTAAACAGAAGCAGGCAGCGTGTTTAATGTTACCAGGTGTGAGGACACGTCGCTCTAATTGATGTATAATTTATTTCAGGTTATAACCATGATAAGGCAGACCAGTGCATTACCGAAGCCCATTGTGAACTGACTAAAAGACTAAATGGTTATACTTAAAATTTGATACATCAAATATTAAAAATCGACTATTTTAACATTTTGCAGGTTTCCTCTGCACAGGTGAACAACCTTAACTTGAGCAAATCATGATGCAACACTGCCACCCAGAGATCGAATTTGGGACACCCAATTTATGTTCATGTCTTTGAACTCGCTTTCAGAACATGAAATTATAACTTTTGTTCTGGCTTTTGTTCACTGCACCCATCGGATTCTGAGGGAGAATTTTAGTCGTCACAAGAGTGTCAGCGTCTGTTCAGCCTTAAAGTTAGCCATGCTAGGTTAGGTTATGATCTGATCATACACAGTGGAGATGACAGGTTGGGGTTAGGGCTCGGGTTGAGCTGACATCTTAAAATTTCCCACCGCTGATGTGTTGTAATATAATAAATGCAAAACTGCACTGCCAAAACAGAGATTGAATTTTATATAACACATTTACACACACCTGCCACTTTATTAGATGTACCTTGCTAGCATAGGATATGAGCCCCTTAGCTTTCACAATTGCCTTCATTTTTGTGGCATAGATTCAACAGGTTGTCCAGTTGAAAGCAAAAAACACTCAGCTGGCCCAAAATGTGCCAAGAAATTATGTCCCACATCACTGCACAACCAGCAGACTGAACCAATGATACAACAGTCAGGATGGATACATGGAGTTTATGCCGAATGCTGAAACTACCCGTCTTCTGTTGCTGTAGCATATCTGCTTCAAGGTTTGATGTATGGTATCTGGTATGCTCTTCTGCATACCTTGCTTGTGACGAGTGGTAACTGGAGTTACTTTTCCTTTTAGCTTTAATGCAGCTTCGGTTCATTCTGCTCTGGCCTCTGACATCAAGCAGTTTTTGAAAAAACTCAAGACCATCCCATCTGACACCAACAACCACGCCACGTTTAAAGTCATATAAAATCACCTGTTTCCCCATTCTGAAATTCAGCTTGAACTTCAGCAGGCTGTCTTGACCATGTCTACATGCCTAAATGCACTGAGTTGCTGCCATGTGACTGGGTGATTAGATATTTTTGATAACAAGAAGCTGAACAAGTGTAAGCAATGAAGTGGAAGTGAGCGTATTTTGACTCGCTGTACTTTGAGTCAAGCTATCAAACATATGATTATCATCACCACAACAACAAAAAGTAAAGTTAAATATCTGACCAAAAGGATCTGTGTTAGGGGACTTTCAGTCATTACTACTGCCAAACAAACCATTCACTCAAAATGTACTTTAAGGATCTCACAACAAGAAGTCATGAATTGGACATCGCAGTGTTTATAAGGCTACACAGACAAATTAAAGCCAAATATGTAAATAATATAATAAAAATAAAATGTATCTAATTATTCGCAGTCTAGCCCAGTTCAGTGCCAAAATATGGTAAATACTACCATAACTTTTATGTTTATCTTTTCTTCGTGGAGAGGAGCGCGGGGACAGTTTCAGCCATCAAAGCTCTGGGGTGATTAACATGTTTGATTTTCGTCGTTACGAAACTTTAATTTGAGAAGAGAAACCTTATTCTCTGCCTGCTTTCTGGGCTTTTGACGTATAATGACACTTGCCGATACGCCTGACAGGTGAATAGGTAATCTCATTTGTCGCCTCCACTTACTTCCTGGTCAGGTACCCGGTCTCGTCTCCCGGTGCAGATGTGACGAGCTTCCCTGTCCGCTGCTCAGCTGGCTGTGCGCAGAGCTCAGGACTCTCTGCCCGGAGCTACGAGGTGAGGCTCAGGCCTGAGATTTTCATTCATAAATCTTTGAGAGAGGCTTTTTCATGTTTAACCATTGCCTTTAATACAGCGCATTCTCCCAAGGAAGGAGGAAACCATCTCAGGATTGTGGATTTTTTACTGTCTCACGCAGAGGGGTCACTGTGGTCTCAAGTGGGCCGACTCAGCAAAGCAACTGCTTAAGAATCGACCTTACTTTTTATGTAATGTAAAACAAAATGCAAGTCCTTTCTGAAAACATCCACATTAATTCACCAAACCAGTTACAGAACAGCCAATTTAGATGCCTTAAATAAATAAAAATAACAGGATATTTTTTACACGTTGACAGATGCTCTACTAAAGCAAAACATCTTCACATGTAGAGTAGAATTGGATTTGGAAACATTTGGATAGTGACACCATTTTCATAATTTTACCCGCAGTTAATTTAATATGAAGCTACTGAGATGCACCTCACATTAGCTGTAATTTATGTGCATTATATAACTACAACCAAAACATGCTTTGGTAAACAAACTGATGGTTACTATGTTACAAATATAAGCCATGAAAAAAATCAGATCTTTCTGACTCAACTTGCAGTGAAATGTGTTAAATAAACTGGCTTAATTGTCCTTTTTTAGACTCAGGAGGGTCAGATGATGTGCTGCTGGCGGGAGAGCTGAAAAATGTACTATCAAACATATCCTCTCCCCTCGCTGTGCTGACCTCCGAGGTGTTGGACCCGTCCACTCTCAACAAAGTCGCTGGTGAGAAACAGGACTGTGGTGGATACTGTTGTAGTAAGAACAGATGATTGCAGTGCTCGTGGATTTAGTGATCTTTTGCACATCTTGCAGAGTTCCTTGTATCAGAATTGCAAGCAGCTCACATTATCAAGTACAAAGAGTCACATCCTGACGAGCGGGCGACAGAAGCGGACTCTGAAAAAGAGCAGCGAGTTGAAGATCTGAGCCGTGACTTTTGTGAGGAAAACGAAGGCGATGACGGTTTGGGTGAAAACAGGAGGAAAGCAGAGATGCAAGCAGAATGGATTTTACTTCTGCGTGCTCTCAACGTGGACGCCTCCTCTCGGTTTGAGGACGTTTTGAACGAGGTAAGCTTGAAATAACAGAGATTGAGCCATGAATAAATTGCGAATACAGACTGAGAAGCACTGAAAGAGGAGTTTACAAACATTTGCTTTAATGCAGGTGAATGAGAGGCTTTCTCGCCTACCAAGTGGAGACATGACCAAACCTCTTCTCAGCACCAGCCTCAAAGCAGTGGGTAAGCTGCCAGGCCTGTTTTCAGCTCTCAAGACTTTAGCCGTGACTCTAATGTGGCATTTACATCTTTGCCTGTTTCTCAGCTTCAAGTGAAAAAAATGAATGAAATTCTGTCCGAGGACTATCGGCGTCAGCGACAAATGATGGTCACGCGCTTTCAGGTTACGCTTGAATCATTTGCATGGGGAGAAAAACGAAAGGTAGGAATGTTAAATAACTCTGTTTATAAACTCCTACCTGCCTGTTAGCTGGGTTATTTTACTCTGAGCCTTGGTTCATCTCTTCAGTCTATTCCCTTTTAATAAGAAAATCTTAGTTCAGCAGTGGTAGTGCATGAGGAAGCTTTGGACTGCCCATCTACCTGCAGAGGGCGTCTCCTGTCAGATGTGGGCCCTATAAAAATTGTGCTCTTGTGGCTCTTGCCTGTGCTATTGCCAGTCTGTCAGCCAGCTGCAGACAAGAGTGAAGTTCTAACATGCAAAGAGCTGAAGTGAAACAGAATGTTAAAAACAATGAAAAGTGTGCACTGTAGCCCCTTCCTCAGCTTTTCATAATGTATTTTTTCCACTTCTGGTGAACTCTGCTGTTCCTTATTCCGGCCCACTTTTCAACCAATCAGCATTTAACTGATGCACAGTGTCTTCCACATGGGGCACTGCACAGTTGAGATTTTGTTCGATTGCAATGGTGGTTTAAAAACCCGTCTCCAGAGGCAAATACTGACACAACCTTGGTAGCATAAATTAAGCATAAGGCAGATTTCTTCTACTTGGGTGCCCCTCGCAAACAGAAGCTTTGAACAGCAGGTGGAGCTTTTACATCGGAAGTCAGATTTTGGAGCTGCGAGTGATTTCGTACCAAGTAAACCCCATGGCAGGCTTCCAGGCAGTGTGTGGAGTATAACATAATGATTATTCATTTATTTACTGTGCTTAAAAATGGCACCTCAGCACAGAGAGCCTGGTCAGTACCACGTGTATGGTTTATTTAGCAGTCACAAATACAGAACACTGGTTGTAAAGATTACAAGTTCTCACCGCTGCCACCTCGGATTACAAAGGTAGGGTTGGTGTGATGTCTCTGACTTTTTACGTGGGAAGTCCAACTTGATTCAGGGTTTTAGCTGAAAATTCCAGCTGCAAACTTGAAATTTCCAACTTCTCACTGAAAATGGAATACAGCACGTATCCACGAGATGACCATTTTAAGGGTGTCTTTACCGTCTGATATCAGTTGAATGCAAGAGTAGTAAAGAAGTGTTTGAAACTGAGCGTTTAGTGTAGTCTGAAGCCTAAATGTTTAGTTTGCAGGGATTACTTGTTCATATGCTTACCTCATTTGAAACTTTGACTGTTTAAATATGAGAATTAATACAACAGAAAATATGGCACGGAATAGGTCCACTTTAATGTGACTGAGAATGAAGAAACCCAGGTTAGAGTAACATTTGTGAAGACACTAAGCAGCACTCTGAAGTTTATTTAATGCACAAAATGAGTGGCGGTTCTTCATTTGCATCTGCATCAAATATCTCCAAAATGCATGAGAACCCTGCCTTCTCTAACACCTGTAACAAGTAGAGTGTATGTAATAAAGAAGATGAGCAGCACATCTGAAGCCTCAATCTGAGATTTTGACTGTCATCATTTTCATCTTCAAACTGAAGGAGGGTGGATGTGTGTTCATGCAGGAGTGATTGCAAGTTAGGCATTCCCTGATTCATCATCTTTCTCTTTTTTTAAATCCTACTTGGTGCCGTAATTGATAAAATCAATGCCATGCTGCAGTAAATAGGACTTAAAACTGCTGACTGAGATGATAAATTCATTAGGAAGGTTCATAAATTTAGTGAGAACCCATTTGTCTAATGTCGTCTTGCAAACAGAGGATTTCCCATTAGGAGAAAAAAAATGTAGTTTTACTTCACTCTTTAGACCTATAGGCTATGTTTAGAGCTGGGCGATATAGGATTTTTTCATATCACGATATGTTTTTTTCATTTCAGTCGATAACGATATCTATCACGATATAAGCCAAATAACTATATTTGTAAGATTTAAATGTGCCATTGCTCACAAGTAAAATGTGAAATAATCAGCAGCTTGTTTTGATATAAATATTTATTTCCCATAATAAGTTCAACAGGGTAGATGTACTTAAGGAACATGAGACTTTTTCAGATAAATAAAGGCAAATATTGCAAAGTACACAAAAGGCAGTTGCTAAAGCGTTTAAGTTTCAAAATAGAACAAACGAAACAGACTACTAAATTGTCAATTCCACTTAGAAACAAAATATTAATTCTAAAAATAAATCTTAGTTTGTTTTACAGAAGAACAGACAAAATTTAGTAACTTTTGTCAATATCAAATAAACTGAGAACTAAAAGGAAATTCTCACTCTCTCCTTGTTGTATAGCTTAGCTTTTGTAAAATTATGATATTATTTTATGCCATGTTATACCCCTAATTAAAGATTGTGAATTATTATGTAGTTTTAGTTTGCATTATTCTCCTGAATTAGAAGAAGCTGATAACTATTGCATTAGTTAAACTGATTTGCATTACATTAAATTGCTGACTTGTTGTGAATGAATGATATTGTTTTATGATGCATTATATTGCTGAGTTATAAGAAATACTGTTCGCAGAAGGTTATTGTCTAATTTGTCTGAGTAGAAGAGAACAGAGTGTGCTGGAGTTTTCTGCCCCATTTCAGCAGGAGCAGATAAACAGGGAGCCAAGGTCGTAGCTTACGCGCTGTGTGAGAGAGAGCATGTGAATGTTTAGGCTTTTTATGATAAGGTGGAGGCACCAGAGGTTATAAAAGTTTGAGCAATGCTCCACCATTTTGAGATTTTGAGGCTGTCTGCATCAGTGTCCATCTCCCACGTGTGTGATCATTAAATCATCGTTTGACTCAACCCGGCCGGACCAGTGTTGTTATTGTGGTTTTTCTCTTGTCTCCATCCCCAATATTTTGAACCTTAACAGCTTGGGGGCTCGTCCTGTGGTATTGGGGTGGAATTTAAAAGTTTGGACGGTCCGAGGTTGTCGAACAGACAGGCACGAGCCAGTGGTCTGATGTGAGTGGACAAAAGCCGGCTTATCTAAAGGTAAGGCACTACCTGTTGAATGATTTCCAAAATGTGCCAAATTGGATATGACTAAATTAAAGTCTACTCACTGAAATTACTGGTAGAGTGTCTGTTTTGATTTTGATGAGAATCACCGTGTGGTATGCAGTTAAAGTTGCTTAAGAATGTTTAATGAAGTTGAAGAAATATGAAAGTAATAATGTTGGGTTTGAGTCCCTGGATATTGAGCTGAAGGCTCAGGTAGTTTGGTAGGGAAATTAGGACAGAAACTGTTCCAGAAGTAACAGATACTGTTTAATAGTTTTACAAATTAGGACAGAAACTGTTCCAGAAGTAACAGAGACTGTTTAATTGGTCGTAAAAAAGTTATCTTTCTTCGGTGGGACCCGTTATGGTAAAATTTTTCAAAATCGGTTAGGTTGAAATTATTATAGGACGGCACTGGAAGATGCTAAGAAGCACATAGCCCGGAGGTTACGCTCCCTCCTGGCCGTGGACGCGCGGTCTTGACCTGTCGGCGAACAGGGGTAGTTCAGTTTTGGTTTAACTGTGGGGTACAGGGCATCCCGAAATAAGCTAGGAGTTACCGAGACTCCTCATCGTTTAAAACGGTGTCATGTGCTTGTTTGGACAAAGTTAAATTGAGTTAGGGATTTAGAAGTTAGGTCAGAAACTGTTCCCAGAAGTAACAGATACTGTTTAATTGATTACAAAAAAGTGAAGCTTTCTTCGGTTGGACCCGTTAACTTAAATTTGTCGAAATTTGTTAGGTGCTGAATCTGTCAGGCCTGTCAGTGATTGTAAAT
The DNA here is from genome assembly GCF_965226115.1 of Aulonocara stuartgranti. Taxonomy (NCBI): domain Eukaryota; kingdom Metazoa; phylum Chordata; class Actinopteri; order Cichliformes; family Cichlidae; genus Aulonocara; species Aulonocara stuartgranti. The sequence goes on along the minus strand of NC_138950.1, from coordinate 18,336,594 downwards.
ATAAGACGTCTTTGTAATATAAAATAGAAGAGTTTTGTCTGAGCTTTGTGTGACCCTGTGTGTGACGACAGCGCACTGCAGCGCTGCGAGCTATTTTTAGACGGTGTGTGAACATGCAAATGAGCTGTGACGCGCACAGAGGACTTTGCTTCCTGTTTAGCGTGTTTTTGAGTTTTATAATTTTGATTTGCAAACAATGATACATGCCTGTAAGTAAAACGCTGATTTTGCTGATTATGATACTACAAATAAGGTGTTGAATGACTAGGGTGTGAATGATGTTGGAGTTTAAAGCTGAAACTCAGAGAGGAGTGTGTTGGGAGACTGGCATGTAGTCTGCAGTGCAAAGGTGGGCGTCTTGCCTGCTAGTCTATTTAACAGTAATGAAAATGATATTAAATAAATCTCTCAGTGTGTTGATACAGGTGGCTATGGGGCTGGACCAACTGCCCCCACAAGCACGGCGGCCGAAGCAAAATTATAGTAATGGAAACCAAACTCAGCAAGAATCAGCAGCTGTGGAAAAGACAGCAGCTAGCAGAGAATTAAAGGAGAAATTAAGAGAAGTTTTACACATAAAATTGCGGCCAACAGACTTGTGGAGGTTGGGAAGGCGCCTGGAGCATCACAACAAGAAGGTGAAACAAAAACACACACAAGCAGAGAAATGTGAGAGAGAGGCACGTGCTAGAGAAATGCCTCGTTTGAGAAAAAACGTTAAATTAGCCCATGTACAAACGCACATACACGCAATGAAGAAACAGCTTACACCCATGAACACGTGAAGATTTTCCAGCAAGTTTAAAGCAGTGAAACTTAACATACACCCGCCGTTACACAATAAAGTTTATCCACTACTAACAAATAAACCCTCTGGGTTGCAGGACAATAACTTAACTTCAAAAAAAAAAAAAAAATCACAACCAGTGATTACACGACAAATTTAGTGGTTAATAAAAGTCAAATTGTGACATGTTTTCTTCTGATTGATTAATACAAGTGATTACTGAATGAAAGAAAATTCCATTTTTGTGCTTTAAACATGATCTTAAGAATTTTAACATGTACCTGTGTTGTCCTGTCAGCTTGGTGGGTTATGAGAGGATTATATGGTGAAAAAAAAAAAACAAAAAAAGGGGGAGAGAAGGCTGACACAGGGCCTGGTCCCATTGTTTTTCCCCTCTCTGAGTAACACAGCCAATACAACATGATTTTCCTGTTCGTTTGTTTTTGTTTTGTTTTGTTTTTTTTCTCTTTATGCTTGATTACAGGCTGCTTTGTCGGCCCGGAAAAGCCGAGGCTGACCCTGGACTCCTGCTCTCCCCTCTACCATCTTTGCTCTCTCCTCTACCATCTTTGATGTGACCCTGATTAAATGCTAAAGCAGCTGGACCCACAACAACTTGAAACTGTCAACAGTGCTGCAGGAAAATGATCTCATGCAGCGGAGATGGAGAGCGGTAATCCAAGGCCCGTTTCACTACACGGGGAGATTTCTGTCAGCGTCTTTTCTCTGAGAAGATTGAGAAAGGCCCGGCTCCCACCACCGATTCTGACCACCTTATATAAAGGAACTATTGAGAGCATCCTGAGCAGCTATATCACTGTCTGGTTCGGGAACAGCACCATGCCGGACAGACAAGCACTACAGAGGGTTGTGCAATCAGCTGAGCGCACCATCCGCTCGGTGCACCCTGACCTGCACTCAATCTACAGCAGGCGGTGCTGGACCAAGACCAGGAAGATGGTGAAGGACTTCAGCCATCCCAACAACAGACTGTTCTCTCTGTTGCTGTGTACGTGACAAATAAACATCTGGATTTGGAAAACGAGGCACTCGCAAAGCCACCAGCATTGTGCCTGATTGGACACACCCCTCTCACACACTCTTTACATTCTTGCCATATGGAAAAAGACAGCTTCAGCTGACAGAGCTGTGACGAGACGCCCATCAAGCCCAGATGAAAAGTGAGGCCGAGCAAAACCATGCTGACCTTAACCACTCTGCATTAAAGCTGTGCAGGACAGTGACGGACCAACAATGACCATCGGGCAGCAAAAAGGGCGTGCCAGGGACAGGAGGAGTAACTGAGGTCACCTCAGAATGGACAAAACACCAGGAGAAAATAAGCTGAAGGCACAGGTGTCGGGGCTCGGCCAGGAGCTGACCTCTGAGAAGAGCCGAACAGCAGAGCCGCAAAAGGCCGTGGAGCAAAGCAAGGAAAACATCAATGGACTTAAATCTGATTTCTACGGAAAAGACTCTGAGGTTTCTGCCCTCAATAAGACCTCGAGGCATCAGAGCAGAAACTGAGCATGGCCCAGGAGGAGCTAGCTGAAAATCGAACCCATCAGGCTTGGAGTCCAAGACACCGGACTTGAAATCAGGCCGGAGCATCCTGGAGCTAGATGAGCAGTGTGATTTGTCCGGTCTGCTATGGAGCGAACGTTAGGGGGATGGCTTCCTGTCGCCTCTGCCGTCCTCCGATCGCTCAGCGTCCTGGGCTGCCCAGCTCTGGACTGAACGCTCGGGCCGAGACACCCAAACAACCATGGACTCCATTCCCGTGGAATGGGACCACGACTACGACCTCAGCCGTGGGCTTGAGAGTGCAAGAAGGGATCCCAGAGAGCCTTGAGGCCTGTGTAAAACTAACAGAACAAAGATTGAGGTCTTCCACTGGGGAGGTGGAAGCTGCAGACTCTCCTATACACCTTCTGGATGTCAGCCGTTCCACCTGCAAACAAACGGACAGCAGTCGCACTTCTGCAAGCAACAAACGGACATCCAGACAATTGAGCTGCGTATCAAAACCCTGAAGGAAGACCGAAGCAAAAGGGTCAAGTTAAGGAGGAGCGAAATAAGGAGAAGATGCTGGACACTGGAGAAAAGGACTGCCTCAATTGGGGCCAGAACCAGTATGGACAGAACTCTGAGCAGCAGCACCAATGGATGCAAACAGACTGAAAAGGGGGGCAGGACCCAGGGCACGCTTCAGGCCGTGGTTTACCCAGAACACTACAACAGGAAAGTGATGAACACAAACACCCACACAAACACACACATCTACATGCACCGACTCAGAGTGAAAAGAAACATACATATGAACATATGCACTCGTTGATTGAGGGAGAAATGACACACACACACACACACAAATTAAAATGTTGATTCAATGAACTGAGAAGTGATCCACACAAACACACGCTGATGCAATGAAGAATGCTTTACTAACAAATGCTGCACACAAACATCCAAATACGGAGTTGGTTACAACAGCAAGAACTGATTGATCATTTATTGCTTAAATGTATTTCATGCCACGCAGAGGGCATTTGTGTAGATTTAGAGGACATGGTCTGAAGCACTTTGATAATGAAAACAATGTCTGTGCGTGATGTCTGTTTATGGCTCAAAGCCTCCACTGAATTGTTTACTGTGCTTCACACAGTCTAACAAGGAGCAGTGGTACAGAGCGAAAATGATGAATGAATGGTGTGAGTTTTATTTCGAAGAGATTATGAAAAGGTTGTGTTGATTCAACTTAGTTGTTTACGTTTTTGCCAAGGTAAAGAGTGGTGTGTAACTAATGTCCACGATTGAGTCAAGTAAATCCAACATGTTTTGTTGGTGCAAAAAGGAGTTTTGGTTGATCTTTGGGTTTTGTTTGACACTAGGTTGATTCTATCAGTGAGGTTTGGATTGTTCTCTTTCTCTGAGAGAGAGAAAGATGGTTTGAACTTTGGACATGTTTGCAATGGGCCCCAGTATCTGTTATTATATGAGTGTTTTATTGTTTACGTTTGTTTTTTCTTTTGTTACAGTGCACTGAGATAAGAACATCTGAGAGGTGTGATCCACTGGTGGTGATAGTTTGGTATTTTGTGAGTTCCTGATTTAACAAATCAGCTCTTTAATCCAGGCCTGAGAGATTGAACTTTAAAGCGCTATAAAATATTCTTATTGAAAACAGTCGCAAAGTATTTTTTCTCCATGATTATAATGGGCTTGGGAGAAAATTGACTTATATGGGACACTGATCCTGAAGCCTAAAAGGATTGCAGCGAGTCAATCCAGTCCAAAGAAGGAAAAACAAACAAGGAGCTGTTTCCTTTAAAATGATGACGTCATCTTGCTGGTGATGGAGCCTCGAATAGGCTGCGCGTGAGACTCCATTATCAGCAACTTTTGGTATGAATGTGTGTGGATGTATGCATATGACTGACGACTAAAAGTCATGGACTGACGACTAAAAGTTTAACTGACTTGATACTGCGACAAAAACGGTGCTGACTTTAGGATTATTAAATGTCCACAGACAATTCACCCAGCCTGTAAAAGAAGGGTGGATGTTTTGTTTTGCTTTGTTTTATCTGCAAGGACAGAAGAATGACAGAGACTAAAGAGCTGTAGCTTCACAGCAGTGTGAACTGCAGACTGAACCCTTTGGTTGCTAATTTTGAGCTACTGATGTTTGCATTAAGGAAATTGTGTTTTAGTAGCTGTGTTTGAATTAAGGTATTACATTATATTGTTGGGAATATTAAATGCTAAAGTGAAGAAAAGGTTTGATCCCACTCATGACTGAGCATGTTATTATTAACCATAGTGGGTCACTATAGAGAGTCAATTAATTTTAGAAAAAAAAACAAACAAACAAAAAACCCTCCACCGAGGCCTATGAATAAGAGGGGAATGATAGACAGCCACACTCAAAATGGAGCTTTGTAATGATAAACACTGGTCCCCGTCTTTTGGGCGCTCTCTTGAAGTAGTCAACAATTTAAAAGTAAGATAAAATAACAGGGGCATGTGCTGAGGGGTGGTGCTGCACAAGAACAAGAGTAAAATAAAGAAAATATTGTTTTTAGAAGTGCAAATTAAAATGTACCATTACACTCAGAGGATCAATATGAAGCTTAATATTTGTTAATTTTGAATGAAGTACATGACTGGTGACTGTTCTGTCCTGAGCTTTTGTTTTTACAGCACCCGCTTGATCACACCAACAGTTTCTCGCCACCGAAGAGGGGTACTTGAAAAAAATAAAGAACGGGGAGGAATATCATCAAAACTGGAAACAGGTAATCCCCAAAGGGGGTGATAATGCCATAACTTTCACTATGGTCAAATTCTCAAAATTTGACCCTCAAAAATTCTTCAAACATTTAGACACAAAGTGGAGATTTAGATAAATATAATGTCGTAAACCACATAAGCATGAAGTAGTTGATTCAATAAGATGGTGAAGTAACAAGCAGCAAAAGGTTGATCATGTTAATGGTGTTTATTCAAGGGTGCAGAGGAGATTATTATTATTACAGACAACAAATGAAATAACGAAAAGTAGAACTGGAAAGAATTTGCGTTAACGGTAATAAAATCAAAAAAAAGAAATACTAACTAAAACTGTACTGAATGTTCACAAAACTAACTAAAATTAACTAGATTTATAGCAAAATGTGTTTGGTTGCATTGATGTGTGCGTGCCCTGCTATAGTGAAATTAAGGTAGTACGTTAGTCGAGTCGTCTGGGTTGCTGCTCCGTTCACCCGCAGAATCTGGTCAGGAAAAGTCGGGAGACAGCGCCAGAATAGAATTGAGGATGATTTTAATATGATTGTTTTGTAGACATAACAAGAGTCTTGTAGTGGAGAGGGACGTAATGTCCTCCTGAGACCCAGAGAATAAGAAAAAACAGGGAGAAATTATTTTCGTTTTTTCTTTTTTCTTTTTTTTCTTTTTTCTTTTAAATGAATCAAGTGTTATTAAAATAACAATCTTATAAGATGAAGATCAGGGACCAACCCAGAAGTCACTGACACTTCACTAACTGTAAACTATTGGTTTAGGAATAAGTGATGGCACTGACCTTTCTATTTCACAAAAGTCAATTTATTTAGGATATCTGAGTAAGTACTGATTTTATTTGGAGACACAAAGGAACATTTGGCACTTCCCTCATCTCACATCTGTTTCATTGTTGTACCCAATCATTCTACAACTGAAATGCCTTGGACTGCTAACCATTTCAGGCAAGTGGAGTGAACCATATTTTGCTAGACTCTCATCAGATTGGGGCTTCCTTTTATTGATCTTTGGAGAGAAGTCTTCATTACTGATATTATTCAGGTCTTGTTCACATGTTTGTCCCAGGTTTCTCAGCCAAGAGGAGCTTAAACCCCAGATACTGTGAGTTCTTTTCACACGTTGAGATCACTGATAACTCTCAGCAACGACGTGATCTCGTAGGAACAATTAGGTGTTATGGATTCAACTATAATTGCGACTCTTATTTTTTACTTTACTGGAAAACATTTCTGCATTTTACCCATATTTTATTTTTAACTCAAAATCAAAATTCCAGATTCTACTACATGTTGGTTTTGCACCAGATAGGACGACAGATTTCAGGTGGCCCTGTGTCTTTCTCTATTACATCTGCCACTGCATCTCGATAATCTTTGTGTGGCTTTTAGTGGGTCCTGACCCTCTCATATTTTGAAAAATCTATGTTTGAATCTCCCTTAATAATTGTGTTAAGAATTCTCTCCGCCTTTGTCAAAAGTTGGGTATTAGGAAAAAGTGAAATAAATATAAATATAAAGTCCCAATGTGTAGAGCACACATTAATAAATTAGTCATGTTCCCTGTGAAAGTAAATGAGCCTAATTCTTAAAGACCCCTGAAATTATTTACCAGATGTTTATTTTTTGAATAAAATAAAAATCTGAGTTTAACAAAACATTTTAATTGTAAATATCAAGCTTACCTTTCTTTCTTCCATAAAATGTGCTTGTGGGCACGCCAGCCATTTTGAAAAGGTGGGAAAAACAATTGGCAAGGCCACACCCCCACACATGGGATATAATTTTAAAGGTTCTGTTGTCCTCTCTAAGAAACATCAGGACTTAGAGGAGTGGCAAGTAGAGTATGAGAGCTACAAGCAAAAAACTAAATGTGTACTACAGTGCGCAAAAATGAATTACTGGGTCATCAGGGGGTCTTGAGGGACATTTATAAAACAAAAAATCCCACAAACTTTAAAAGTGCACTTGAAAAGCTCACACAAGAAGGTTAACCTAGCTTACCTAGAAGACCTCATCAGGGGGAGCACACTCCCCCTCTTTTTAGAGCTCACCCACTTAACTCGCATCCCAAGAAAACAGCTAACCCCAGATAAGGCAGCGTGATGTATCCCGAGATAACAGGACTGGGACATCTAAATAAAGGTGTGAAACAATCGCCTTCAAAAGGTTATCAATTAACTTTAACCAAAATTAGGAACACTCGGTGCGGCAAGAGTTAATAGTTATTAGTCTCAACACCCAAGGATAATTAGAAGAGCATGACTGATATGATGCAACTGAGATTTTGTTACACTTAACTTTTGCAAAACACAAATAAAACTAAATTGAAACTAAGGATTTTCAGAAAATAAAAACTAGACTAAACTAGCAAAGAATTGGTAAAAACTAATTACAACTGGCAAAAAATTGAAAATCTGGAGTCGAAACTAAATAAAAGATAAAACCTAATGAAAATGGCGAAACGTTTAAAACTCTGGTGCAGAGATTGGCAAATCTGACCAGGAACGTTATAAAATTGATTGTCAGAACAGTCAGCGTTAAAGCCACTTTTGACAGTCCATACTAGGATGGCATTGGACATCTTGGGGGTGGAAAGGGGTTGGTGTGACCAAGGTGTGGTTTGGCTTGTTGTATGTATATTTGAGATCATATGGCTCTGGATGGACCAGTTACCAGGGCATGGAAGGAGGACAGACTCATTAAAGGAGGAGAAGGCATTTCCTGGGATTGGAGATCCTCTGGGTGAGTGGTTGATTAAAAGCATGCATAAAATAGAAGTTATCTGTTGTTATTGATTGGTAATAGATTGATAATTGGCCTCATTTACAGCTGTATTGACTTGTTGTGGACGTAGTCGACTTCAGGTTTAAACACTCTCATTAACAGGTTGAAAATAGCGATATTAAAGGAAGAGTATGCAGCGCCACCCTGTCAGACGCCAGTGATGGTGGAGCTCACTGATGAATCAGGTGAGCTGGATTCATGGCTGATTCAAAACTAAGATCCCCCTGCTGTGGTCAGTAAGGGGAGAAAAGGGGGAAATAAAATCAAGAATTAAAGAGGCATTTATAAACGTTTAGGTGTCAAGTGAAACGGGACAAAAGGGGGTGTTATACTGTTATTTTCAATGTCAGCATTATTATTGTATGAGAATCATGCAACAAGCATTGCATCGATGATCATTTATTGAAGCTTTTGACCTTATACTAACATCTGTGTTCCTGTGATTGTTATAACCTCTGATGAATCTTCCATTTACAGGTGTTAGGATAATGATATAATTTTTCATTGCAGGTGTAATCATGATCATTTTTATACATATTGCAACTTGTTGCTCATTGTAGAGTTGTGCTCAAGTTAATAAGGGTTAAAAGCTACAGTCAGCGCGAATGTCTGACTGATCTATTGAGGGGAAAGGCTTCGAGCATAGAAGGCCGCACGCGCTTACAAAACACTGATATCATGTTATTCTTTGTGATCTTTTCTTAAATTATGTCTTTAAGGTTAGTTTAAATAGTGGCAGTTAATTAAACGAGATTTATTAAAATATTAAATACCTGAGTCAGAACGTTACACGCGGATCACCTTAAGAGTCTGGGAAACTTTGTAGCTGCCTAACTTTTTTTTTGAATGTTCTAGCTCCGTTGATTTGACACATTGGAATGTGTCAAAAAAGGGGGGGGAGGTTGAGCTTTAACATCAAACAAGGATTATTTGAACATTTTATAACTTCATTTGTGTCTTTAATAATTTAGGAATGGTAAAGCTTAAGCTAATAGCGGTCCGAGAAGACGGACCTTTTAGAGAATCAGTGAAAAAGCATAAACTATCACTTTCATGTTTAATCATTACTTATTGAAATGAACTGAATAGCGTTTAGAAGATTTGTTAATTTTTGTCTTTTGTTAAAAAGAGGGGTTTCAATAATTTTCAGACACACCTTGCAAATGTGCTTATAACGAGTTGGCACTCGGCCTTTTGAAGGTCAGAAGCTTCGTTCGGCGTGACTGTCCGGACTGATAAAGTGTAAGAAATGCCTTGAGTGCGGAGGGCTAAATGCAAACACTGCTTACACACACATAAGATATGATTAGAATAAGTCCCTGGGACATTCTGAATGTTTTAGACCAATTCTGAATCACTAGAAGGTCAGTAGATAAGAACATTAGATTATTAGGGTTAGGAAGAGAGGTGTTTTGGTTTTCTGTCTCTTACAGAGAAAGGAACAGACACCAGACGAGGTCACAGAGATGCGAGGATCCTCCGTAGCAGAGTCAGACACAGTGACTGCCGAGACATCAACTGGGTCCAAGGGTCATGGCGTTTGGGCTCCAGCTAGTCACCACAAAAGGATGGATCCCATAAACACAGCAATAACCATGAAGGGGTTGGCGGAAATCCGGGAACACCAGACCAACGAAGTTCGAGAGGCTTTTGGGCAAAAAGGGGACACCTTCCTGTTCCTTTTTCTGGAGAATACACAGATCGTTGTCTGAAATCGGAGCAGAATAATCCCCTGATCTGTGTTACGACTGAAAGGTTGTCTAACCCCTAAGGCGGAAGAATTAAGAGCAGAGGATCACCCATCTGGACGACACTGGTAGCTGCAGCAATAAAATAAAGGTTAAGAGCTCTTCGGACAGAGGTTCTAGTCTACGTCTGAATGGTATAAGGGAACACCAAATAAAGCAGTGGGAGACAAGGACATTATCATCTGGACCTGCTACTGTTGGAATCCTAGTTTTTCTTGCACCTGACTTGCGTAAACACAGAGGTCATCTTACATATGGTTTGCCCCTCAGGGGGACAAAGGACCTCAGGAGTGAGAAGAGATGAACCCGGCCACACTGGGCTACAGGGTGTTTGTGAGGTCATTATTCTAATGACCTCATCAGGGGGAATTGTAAAATTATGATATTATTTTATGCCATGTTATACCCCTAATTAAAGATTGTGAATTATTATGTAGTTTTAGTTTGCATTATTCTCCTGAATTAGAAGAAGCTGATAACTATTGCATTAGTTAAACTGATTTGCATTACATTAAATTGCTGACTTGTTGTGAATGAATGATATTGTTTTATGATGCATTATATTGCTGAGTTATAAGAAATACTGTTCGCAGAAGGTTATTGTCTAATTTGTCTGAGTAGAAGAGAACAGAGTGTGCTGGAGTTTTCTGCCCCATTTCAGCAGGAGCAGATAAACAGGGAGCCAAGGTCGTAGCTTACGCGCTGTGTGAGAGAGAGCATGTGAATGTTTAGGCTTTTTATGATAAGGTGGAGGCACCAGAGGTTATAAAAGTTTGAGCAATGCTCCACCATTTTGAGATTTTGAGGCTGTCTGCATCAGTGTCCATCTCCCACGTGTGTGATCATTAAATCATCGTTTGACTCAACCCGGCCGGACCAGTGTTGTTATTGTGGTTTTTCTCTTGTCTCCATCCCCAATATTTTGAACCTTAACACTTTTCAAACAGTTTTAACAGTTACTTTAGTCTGACAAAAGCCGAATGACAAATTAGCGCTTTCAGTCAGAGATTGAGCATGCACCGGCTTATTGTATTTCCAGACTTGCTTTCGGCACAATTTACTACTCTGTTTTCGGCACAATTTACTACTCTGTTTTCGGCACAATTTACTACTCTGTTTTCGGCACAATTTACTACTCTGTTTTTTGTCAGACTTGAAATGGCAGAAATACCTTCACACTACGGAACTTCTGTGGCTCTTCCGTTCGACAATCTCTCCGGCATTGGAACCATCATCTGTTTTCTCTTCGGTAACCTTCGGTCACACTCTCGGTTGATTTTTCTCTAGTCAGCACACTCATTTCCTCCATTACCCGGGCGGCACGGCGGCTGGCTGCTTCCCAAACAAATACACGTGTGGCTTGGCACTTGTGCTGTACGTAACATGTCACGTGACGTGACGCTGCGGCTGTGATTGGTTCGGCTCTGCGCTACTTAATTTTGATTGGCTGTTCTTCTTTTTTTTTTAAGAGGACAAGAGAGATGAGGCCTATCGCAATAGTTTAATTTTTCTATCGAGAAAAAGTTATTTCGCAATACATATCGTTATCGTTCTATCGCCCAGCTCTAGCTATGTTGAATCTTTATATACAGTATGTCTGTTACTGTCTGCAAGATCACGGTGTTATTAGGACAACACTGACATCGTGTGGTCTGACTGAACTGCAACACACTACTTTTATGTCAGTCGGCTTTAGGCCATCGTCAGAGCATGTGCTGGTGACGCAGAAGATGAATGTCAGACATCTCCATTCAGTCCATCCTTTATTTACAGGAGCGCAGTGCTGCGCTGGCTTCGGCGCCTAATCTTGCGTCCCTCATCGGCTCTTCCCAAGTGTCTCCATCTCTGCTGCTCGCTGCCAGAGAGGATCAGTCCTTCATTGACCCGGTCAAAGCTGGAACAAGCACCTCTGTTTACAAGGTACAATCGTGAACGTGTCTGTGATCCTTAATGAAGATGCCTCTGACTCCAGCTAAGTAAGCATTTTCTTTTTCTTTTTGTTGTTTTTTTTCTGGTGTCACTAGATGTTGATCGGCAGTGTACCAGACAGAGGAGGACGACCTGGGGAAATTGAGCCTCCTATGCCAGCATGGACAGGGAGAAGCTCGAAAGGCAACCGAGGGGGACGAGGAGGCGGACAATCTCATAAGCATAAGAAGAAGAAAGGGAAAAAAGATTAACTTGTCCGTCTTTTTGGCCTTACTTATCAATTTAAGAAATAAGCGATCATTTTGCTTTATTGAAATCCTTGTTGCGAGGTAAACTACGATTGGGAAGTGCTATATATAATTTTGTAGTTATAAATCTGTGTATAATTTATAGTTATAAGTCATGCACATACCAGATTGTGTACATTTCTATAAAAGCAATGAAGTACTGGTACATGACCAGATATTTTGGTAAAAGAGCAGAAAATGGAAAAAATGTTGGCTTTCCACATTTATCAGTAAGTTTGTTTAAGAATAAACCTCTGAAACACACATCTGTTGGTATTTTGTGCAATTTACATAAAGCATCTTTTAAGGATTATTGCATGAATATTTTATGCTCACTTCACATTTTGGAGACAAGAGTTCCCCTTGCCTTTTTTAGGTGATTTCACAAGATAGCAAACATGTTTATGTGGAATGAAAAAGCCTCACTTACATCTTAAAAAACTGAAGGGTGACTTTGAATATCTAAGAATGTTGTTTTATTGTTACACATTAACCAAGACTCACTTCCCCCTGAGAGAGCTCCTTGTTACAGCATTGAGTCATCTCTCTAGTGCCAGTGTTTCCACTTCAAAGTCTAAATTGCCTAAAGAAGGAAAAGATCATCCAAATATTAATTATCTTAAATATATTTGGAATAAACTGGTTTCAATGTTTAATTTGGATCTTGCCAAACCCAAAGTTGTGCTAAGGTAAAGCTCATTTTGACCAGAAGTTCTAGTAGTCCACAGTGATGTATTGAAATAATTTCAAAATCTTGTACACCAGTTTAATAAACAACAGTTTCAATTGTTTTATTATCTGAAACTCCACCCTCAACCATCTGAAATCTGCAGGTAGTTATGGATTAGATTATGTACCTGTGAACTTTAGGAAATGTTATTTTAACATCTTCTCTGTTGATTCAGAGCCTGGACAAAAAGGCCTCTTGAATTTTCAAAAAAAAAAAAAAAAACAACCATGAGAAAGTGGTTAAAGTCTGAAATTGGATGAGAAAGGACTTCTAGGAATACTGAAGTAACGGCTGATGCAAAGAACATCTTGATCAATTTAAGATTATGAATTGCTTTTAACAAACTGGGACCACATCCTTATTTCAGTTTGATAACATCAGATTGAGAAAGCACAAATTGAAGCTGTGGTTTGGGAACGGCCTCAGAGGGGACTGGCAGCGGATCCCAGGCAGATCTAATGAGAAGTGACTGAATTGGGAAAAAAGGAGAGAAGAACAGCTTGTGGCGCTGGAGGCATATACCAGTGCATGAGGTGTGGTCCTGCACCTGAAATTCAGATCAATTATCTCCAGTTATTGGACACCATACAAGTTTTGAGAATAGGGGTGAAAGATGCAAATATATACTTTGCTAAAGAGCTTCTGATTTCTTTCCACTGTTCTGCAGTGATGGACACAACATGTGGGGCAGAGTTGAACTTCCGATTTTAATTGGGAGTAACCAAAATTGACAAGATTAGACGTGATTGTTTCAGAGGGACAGCTTGTGTTCAGCAGCTGGAGACAAAGTTAGAGAGGCAAGGCTGAAAAGGTTTGGACATGTGAAGAGGAGGGCTAGTGTATGCTGAAGATAGAGTTGCCAGGCAGGAGGAGACATGAAGATTCATGGATGATATCTAATTTAGAGAAACTAAATCACATGCAAACAATAATTAACTTATTTTATGACACACATGCGTTTAAATGTGTTATTTTCTTCTTATTTAAATAACACACTTATTTAAATAACACTTATTTTCTTCTTATTTAAAGTTCTTATTTAAACCTTATGCAGTATGTATGTATGTATGTATATATATATTAGGGGTGCAACGATACACAAAATTCACGGTTCGGTTCGATACTTTGGTGTCACGGTTCGATATTTTTTCGATACAAAAAAATGTTCATGCCTTTTTAATTTGTCATTTATTAAAATTATAAATATATATTTTAACTCAAAAGTACAGTTTTTAAATTTAACCCTAACCCTTGTGCGTGTTTTTTATTTTGACAGCGAATGCGCACCTGCGGACCACTTATGTGCAGCCCTGGTTATATAGCTCCTCATATTGCAGCCACAGAAATTCTTTTGTCCATGAAACCATAAAGCTGCACTTTCTTTTTGCCTTATAGTCTGATTTGTCATAACTTCTCCGTTTTGTGGTAAGCTTTTCTTTGGCTGTCACTTCTTCACCCTGACCTGTCTTATTTGGCTCAGCAGAACTAAAATATAAATCCTGCTGCTTTTACACACGCACTCACATAAGCTCAGCGATTCTCTGCGCGATCAACCTCTCACATGTTTAAGCTGCGGGAGATTTCACTTGTCATGTTTGCATAGTAAGCTAACGATTAATAAGACGATGTCAGAGGAATTGGTGCACAAATTATCATCACTCACAGATCAGTGCTGTCGCTCTCTATACACAGTTCGCGCGATTGCAAAGTGAAAGCAAACAAGCGCAAATTCAAACGCGACTTCAATATGTCACATATTGACAGTGGCTCACCGATGCCAATGACATAATTACCCAGCTACATTTCCAAAAGAATGCAAAAGCATTGACATATATTTTTCCTTCCTACAATAGCCCGACGGGCAGGGAAGAGATAGATTTTGGTAGCCCGACTGAAAAAATCGCTAGCTCCCGGATGTCGGGCTAGCGATATTGCGAGCCCTGTATCTGATTGAGGAATCACTCATCTTTGGAAAAGAGAGTTTATTACAGAGAAATGTCTCTTTCCAAAATAAAAGCTATACTATCCGCTTCTTCTGGGCTATATTCACAGCAGCATATTAAACATATAAGGAGAATCATGTGCTAACAGCTGTCTAAATGACTCGGCTAAAGTTAGTAGCATGCTTGCTTGCTTGTTTTTTTTCTGCTTCCACTTGTCTTTGCACTAGGATGATGTCGGCGTAAATGTGCAGTCATATTCGTTGTGTTCCCACTAGTGCTTTCAGGTTAATCTCGTTGAAATGACCTTAACGCCACAACACGGCAAATCTCCGTTAACGAGCTACCGCCGATCGCCCCGTGCATGGGTCTAGACGGCCAACACGTTAACGAGCTAACTGCGCTAACACACTAGTTCCCACCCATGTAATTGAGCATTGCATGGCACATCCAACATACTGTTTTACTTTAGTCCATGACTCGCTTACCTTCAGGGTCATACGTCACATAGTAGAGAACACCATGAGAACGCTAAAGGGTGAAGTGTGGCCGAGTTGGAGGAAAGACTCGAGCGGTGGATCATCGAGCAAAGAACGAGCGGGAGAAGCGTTTCGACGGTCACCATTCGGCTAAAAGCAGTTTCACTTTCACTTTTTATGAAACTGTGCCATTTTTCCATCCGGACCAGGACTACGGTAGCGCAGCAACTACCAGCGGATTATAAGGAAAAGCTGGCCATCTTCCGCTCCTACTGCAGCAAACACATCCAGCCCAGCCACATCACTAACATGGACGAGGTCCCGCTCACTTTTGACATCCCAGTGAGTCACACTGTGGAGAAGGGGACCAGCACGGTAGCGATACGCACAACGGGGTATGAAAAGTCTTCTTTTACTGTTGTGCTTGGCACAAAGAGTGGAAGGCAGCGCCGGGCGAGTTACGCCACAATTTGCGAATGGATTGTAGATGCTTGGGCTAACATGTCTGCTGGCACTGTTGTTCGAGCTTTCGCAAAAGCCGGCATCATTTCCGAGGAGCCGCACGGCACGGAAAGTGACTCTGACAGTGAAGAAAGTGAACTTGGCATGTTTGATGGAGATTTAGCGCAGCTGTTCAATTCAGACACAGAGGATGAGGACTTCGATGGGTTTGATTGATGATAAAAATGTGAGTACCAAACTTTGTTTTGCTCCTGCTTATTTTTAAATACGCACACTTGTATGCTTGTGTGTTGTTGATGATGACGATTACTGATAATAAAAATGTGAGTACCGAACTCAGGTTTGCTCCCGCTTTATTTTTAAATACACATACGGTACTTGTATGCGCCCTATGATCCAGTGCGCCTTATGTGTGTGTTAAATACAGTAATGGCACACATAACTGAGACTGCGCCTTTTAGTACAGTGCGTCTTATGGTCGTGAAAATACGGTGTATATATATATATATATATATATATATATATATATATATATATATATATATATAATCTCCCAACTTACTGTGCATGCTTCAGTCACCTCTTGCATGGGAACAGGTAAAAGTGATGGAGTGTTATGTAAAACTACACACAAAAAAACCCACAATGTCAATAAATGTCAAAGTACAAAAAGCATTTTAACTAAGGCAACAACCAAATATTTTACATTGTACAAATAGAATTATGAGCTCATTTACCAGTTATGAAGGTGCTGCTGCTACTGCACCCTGGGTGCTGGTCTAAGGAAGAGTTTCCCCCAGGGATGCCCTCAACAATGGGTCTGGTGGCATTCAACCCTAGGGCCAGCTCCTCTGCCGGGGTGTGACGAGGGGGTGCAGGACCACCACCTGTCTTTTTTTGCTCTGCCCTTTTCTTGGTTGCTGTTATAAACAAACAAACAGATTATTTCAGGGTCTCTTTTCAAGAGACTAAAAGCAATATAAGTGATAAATATTACCATTCTGTAGAATATTCTTATATTGCACTTTTACTTGTTCCCATGTTCTAGTGGGTCCTGTTGTGGCTCTAATGCGAAGGAGGATATAATGTAATATAATATAATATGATATAATATAATATAATATAATAAATTACTTACTTTAATTTGTCAGCAACTTTCTGCCAGCCCTCTCTCCTTGCTTTTGCAGCCTTTGCAGCGTTCCCTTGCGTTTTAATTAAACTCTGAAACTCCTGAAATCAAGAGTTCTTGCTCTGCTGCCGAAAAATACCGAGCGCGCTCCTTCAACATTTTCGCCGACCAATCAAAGGGTTACCGATCAATGTTTCTACTATCGATGCGTAGCCCCTTTTAAGCCACCCAGTGATCTCACATTACTTCATCCAGCTGTACTAATCGTCAACAACAGGTGTGTTCGGAGAACTGGAATAGCGAGCTCAAAGTTGGCGCGATGATTTGATCTTGGATGTAGTATGCGAGGTACGAAGAACGGACCCCAGGGCAAGGAAGGTTACAGGTATCAGCCAGTGTTCTCAGGACTAGCCAGTAAAATGGTAAATGGCCTTTATTTATATAGCACTTTACTAGTCCCTGAGGACCCCAAAGCGCTTTACACATCCAGTCATCCACACACTGGTGATGGCAAGCTACACTGTAGCCACAGCTGCCCTGGGGCGCACTGACAGAGGCGAGGCTGCCGGACACTGGCGCCACTGGGCCCTCTGACCACCACCAGTAGGCAACAGGTCAAGTGTCTTGCCCAAGGACACAACGACTGAGACTGTCCAAGCCGGGGCTCGAACCGGCAACCTTCCGATTACAAGGCGAACTTGGGCCACGATCGCCACAATCTGTTTCTGAAGCCAGACAAGATGCTTGTGTTATGGAACTTGTTTTGTCTGACTCCTGAATTGATGAAGTCAACACCATCACGGTTTAAGAACTATCAGCCAAATGCCATCATGCGAGATGAAAGTGCCAGGGAGCCAAATTCTCATTTATCTGGGACTGCAATTTAAAACATCTACTGACCCACACCAGGGTCAAGGCAATGTTGTTCTCAGCAAGTATCAGGTTAGACACCATGTTTCGAAGGCCTTTGGTAATTGTGTTATGTTTGAATTTTGAAGCCAAATATTACAGATCACCATGGCATTATGACTTTAGTTTAGCTAATTGATTCGTTTGATCTAGCGTCATAGATAAAATATATATAGCAATAGCAATGGACTGGAACAAAATCTCTAGTGTTTCCAAACAATACTGCTTCAGGGAAACATGTATAAAATGAAAATGTTGAAAAGGACCTTTTTAAACGGCGGGAGTTTCCGACTCACCTTGTTTTATTTATTGGTATCCAGCTGCCCCTGTGTCTGTGTCGGTCATTTTGTTGGTCTGTTGCCAGCAGCTCATGACAAGCTGATTTAGATAACTTTCCCGGTTATTTCATTCAGTTTACTCGTGTTTGAATTTTCTTCAGTTTGTTGGAGCATTCAGTGTCCGAGGAGCTTCGAAAGTTCTTACTGCATCATTGTGAATTCAGAAAAAAAACATATACTCGATGAAAATCACACAGTTTAATGAATGAATGAATTTGTTGTTTCATGAATGCAAATATAAACGTTGGGGAAAACGAAAAAGCTGCTCTGTACTTTGCTGAGTTAACGTCAACACGAGAAACGCATACGCATATCAATACGCAACGAATAACGCCCGCAGCCACATGTTCCCAAACATAAAGTAGTCCCATGTAGGAACGTAAGTTCGTTGGTGCAGTGCTCCTTTTGAACACAAGGGGGAGGCAGAGCAACATTATTGGAGCGGTTAACCTGAGCTCCGTACTTCGTCATCGGAGGCTTCACGGGAAAAACAAACAAACAACGAACTTAACTAGTTGTATCAGTCCTTTTGGTGCTGTCGGTGAGAACAGAGTTACTGGTTGTCAACATGTTGTGTTAGATAGGTTTTTGCAACTTGCACCGTACCGTGGTCTCTGAAAAAAACAGTTTAAATTTTTTTTATTATATTTTTTTCAGTCTTGCTAACTTTAATCATTAAAAATATCGGCCCTGTTGTGTAATATCTACACTTTAACGCCAGGTGTCGGTGGTGGACTATGCGTTCCCACATATAGTAAATTCTACTGTAAATGCTGGTCCATTCTTCCTTGGTCGTGACTAGACTGCCGATGAGTAGCTGACATTTCAGAGCTCCTCGTGAGATACATGATGTAGGCTACATCGTATAGTAGCCTGGAAACAAATTTGATTTAGCAGCGGTTGCTCTGAAGCTGCTCATACATCATTTCACTTTTAATATCTTTTGAAATTTTTAAAAGATGGGTCCTAGACTAAACGTTTAAGAGAGTGAAATCAAATTGTGGCACCGTCATCAAGTTGAAAAATTGCGCAATAAAAAAAATACAGAGAAATTTGTGTTGGGCCTTCAAAATAAAAGCATTCCTCTGATTCAATGAGCCATTTTACTCTGCTGTGTAAGCGGTGTTTTAATTTGGACGTCACAGCCAGAAGTGGCGTATCAGATTCCGACTACCGTGGCGTCACTCTAGTGAGAAGGTTCCGTGCACTTCACGCTTTTACGTGTGTGAACCGACCGTGTGTGAAGTGCGCGCGCGTGTCTGCGTGTGTGTGTGAGAGAGAGTGTGTGTGTAAACACATCTCTGTAGGCTCATGTAGTGAGGGCTGGGAGCTGACTGCAGCAGAGACTTCCAGGCTGAAATTGCGCTCGGTGACCGCTCAGATGAGGAGATGGCAGCCGAATCGACCCGGAGATTCACCAAGAACCTGCTGAAACCGGGGAGCGCGGCGGAGATACGGCAGACGGCGTGCAACGCAGTCAGACACTGCGCAGTGACGGTGAGTACACCCTTGTGGATTGTAAGAAGAAAAATTATATATGTGTATAAAACCACCTGTCGGCCTTTACCTCTCCGTGACGACACCCCCAAACCCTTACATCGGAACCTGGACGCGATGCGGTCTCATCTGTAGCCCGGCAGCCTCGGTCAGACACGCCGCACCACTACACCGCAGCTGTAGCAGACCTGGCATTGACATTCATGTTGCATCTTTCTTTGCAGTGGGTGAGCACATGCAGCTCAGAGCAGTGCCGTTCAGCTTCTGTCTATCGATCCTGCAGTGGGGACAATTCAATGCGTTTAAACGGTTACATCTCGGATAGGTGAGGGATTTGCCGCAATTTATCTCCAGGGCTCATTGGGTGATAATCTGGCTATAAAGTCGCAGAGTCTGTAGTGCTCCCCTGGGGGGTGTTGGAGTTTATTTCCAGTGAGGCTGGGTAGGTGAATGAAATGCAAGAAATAGATCCTTGGTGGTCGCATAGTGGCATGGCACAGGCAGCGTTTTACATCTGCCCAGCGGTGCATAGACACAGAGGAAGATGGAGGAGCAGAAAAAAGAGGGATGGTGGGGGATAAGAAGACTAAACTGACTGTTGGTTTGATTTACGTCTAATTTATACTATCAGTTTTTCCTTTTTAACATCGTAAAATTGAAAAGATGATCCAGTGGGTGTGTCACGCCATAATAATGAAAGGCTGCGATTGACAGATAACAGCGGGAGGAGGGGTAATCCAGGGTGGTGGTGGTGGTGGGGTGCGCACAGGCAAAACAGCAGAAATGGGTTTGTGTGTTTGCAAATGTCCCTTTGATCAATTTGGACAAATCCTCTACCTTCGGTACGCGCGTAAATGCGTGCCCGTTCTGTGGGGATTAGCATAAAGAAAGGTCACTCCACTCGAGTCTTTTTGCAGCTACTCCACATCCTCTTCAGTCTGGTGTTAGTGTGTCAGTGGGACACTGGCAGAGCACAGCATAGCAGGGTGAAAATTGATTGGAATAAAGAGGGAAAATGTAATATTTCACGGCCCATGACAGGATTAAAATGATGTGGCAGACTCACCATGAATGAAACCTTTTCTTTCTTTTTTTTCTTTTTTACTGAAAAATACATTTGCTTCTGTGTGATGTTGTTTTTCAGCAAAGAGACCTGCTTGGTGTCTGCTATCTCCCCACTATCACCCTCATATATATTATTAAAGACAAAAATCAGTTAGACTCAGCATTTTTCTACTCACAGATCTAGAAGAATATAGCAGCTTTTTAAAGATCCAGTGGTTACAGAGTGCACACAGCCTCTGTAGGCCTTTCTCACATTTTGTCTTGTTGAGACTCTTGAACAAAACGTTAATGTTATTAAGATTACCTCTGTTTTGCTTGCTATGTCATGTGAAAATGTCATAGGGAATGTCACAGGAAAAATGTCTAGTGAAAAGGTTAAGACATGGAGCATGTTGATGTTCAGGTTAATTTGTGTATGCATTAAAGCAAAACCTACTGACACCATGTTAAACAAAGACTATTTTAAATTTAATTGACTGTTTTTATGTATGCAAATGCTTTGGCTGCAGATTCGAGTTGTACAGCACGAATGCTTTATGGGTTTTAGTAGATTCAAGACATGCTGGATTGGGAAGACAATATGAATAAAATGTGCCTTCTAATGGTTACTTTGACTTGTGTTAATGTAGTATATATCTTTCTAAAAAACCTAAGTAATTAGATTGCAGTAGTGCAACATTTTGATCTTAAAGTTATATTCCTGCAACACCGCTCACTAATACATCTAGACATATTAATGTGGATATCACCTGTAAATGGTGTAAGCCGCTGCTGTTCTCACATATGAGAAGTTTACCAGAACACCCAACTACAGTGTTCACAAAAAATTGTGTGAGTTGTTATTTACCTGAAGTGAGAAGCGAAATGGAAACTGTGAGTAATATTGTGATCATGAGCAAGTGGGAAAAAAATTACAGCTCTTTTTTTTTTACTTTGTCACCTTCTTGTGCAACTGACTGATTTATCACAATTCTTTCCTGCGTTATGAAAAATAAATGTTCATGATGACCAAAAACATGTAAAATAACTTCAATAACTTCTATCTGTGTATAGAAACGGGGTTCAGAAATATGAAGAAAAGAAGAAGAAGAGCATGAATGTGCGTAATACAGATGTTTTAGATACAAATCTTTAGTTGGCGTGTAAATATTCATGGGCGTTATGTGGGTTTTTTTAATGCACGTCCCTCGATGGTGAAAGAAACCAGGTCAGCAGAATCAGACCCTCCGGCATAACATTTAATGAAGCGTAAACCTCTTCCTCGCTGCTCTTGCTGACCCGGTCTCGCTTTTCTTTTCTCGTTCAGCTAGTGTCACCCTCCCTGCCTAACCTGACCTCACATCACCCCCTTCACTGTTTCTTCCATATTTGACTTGCTTCCAGGGCTGTTTTCCTGTTTGTTTCTGATTGACCTACTGCTCTAGATCAGTTTTTGAAGTCTGTGTGCGTGCATTTTTAGGTGTGTCGCGTACACGGTTACTGGTAAATCCCCTTGGTGAACGCTGCATTTTGTTCTGAAGAACTGCTCTGTGAAAGCAATCACTACTCTATGATTACTTCAGTGTTTCTCAGAGTGGTTTGCCCACCCATTTGTACATGCAGGGAAAATGGAAAGGTTGATAGATACAAGAAGGAAGAATGTAATAGTGGTTACAATTTGTTAAAAAAACAACAACCCCAGAAACCATGGGATCTTCGGTTACATATTTCCTGGGCTCTGTCTGCCAGTGAACTGCTGTACACCAAATAAAACATAAAGAAAAAATAGTATAGCCAACATATGTTTAATATATAAGATAATGAAGCTAATTTGTCCTGAAAACCTTTTAACAAAATATACATAAAAATCTACAGCTGCTGATTTTTGGTAGCTAAGTGAGAGTGTTTATGATGGCTCTAAGTAAAAAGTGAGCAGCATGGTAGTATAGACACAAGTGTCATTCTTGTTGTGACTCTGGCTGCTTGCTGGGATGAACCACATGTCATACCATGCCTCCAGGATGCCAGCTACACTAACCACACAGCCAGAGATCGGTGCCAACATGCCCACCCTGGCATCTCACTGCAGCTACAGTGTTTGCTCAGTAGGAAAAGGTTCCTTATCCTCAGTCACCTTTACTTTTTCGGACATACGTATGCTCACAAGATTAATGGTATCCGGTATTTGGTGTAATATCACCAGGTTCCTGTCCTTGCCTGCTCTTGGCACTCTTGATGGCCTTATGGTACCACTAGCTTCAGGCATGGTCACATATTGGCTATTTTTGGTGCTCAGTTTGAATCTCTGGGCAGCTCCTGAGAATTTTCAACGTTATTACTAACCAGCATCTGTTTGTGCAGTCATAGTCAAAGAATATCATAAGCTACCGAATGTGTACGATCATTACAAGGTTTCCAGATGTACTGAAGC
Source organism: Aulonocara stuartgranti (assembly GCF_965226115.1). Taxonomy (NCBI): domain Eukaryota; kingdom Metazoa; phylum Chordata; class Actinopteri; order Cichliformes; family Cichlidae; genus Aulonocara; species Aulonocara stuartgranti. Next base: position 18,313,796 of record NC_138950.1, on the reverse strand, counting down.
TTTTTAAATGCAGAAGACTGTATAACCTTGCATTGCTGCATGCTACATGTTATTTTATGAATAAAGTAGACCACCATTTCCCTTCTATTGACTATTTCAAGCAATCTCTTAAAGACTGACCGTTTGTTCTATTTGATTGGGTTTGTCTTCTTCTTCTTCTTTTGGCCACTTCTTTAGGGTGTTGCACCACTGGATCATCTGCCTCCATCATACCCTTACGCCATCCAGCTCCATGTTCTATACCCTTTGCCCAATATATCCACTATCCCTCCTCTGCACATGTCCAAACCATCTCAGCTTTGCATCTCTCTAACACTCTCTCCAAGCCTCTCGGCCTGAGCCGTCACTCTGATAAAATCATTTCTAATCTGATTGGACATGGCTGGCAACCGCTAATCAGTTTTATTATTAATTAATCATCTCTTTGTTTTTCATGCGGTAAATTTTTCAATAACAGAATTGTTCAAGCTCGAGATCACATCTTAATAGGACTTGGCTTGTTTGAAATGGCTTAATGGTCCAAAACACAAAAAATTTAAATTACTAGGATTTACAAGGATTTTGAATATAATTCATAACAAAACAAAAGCCAAGTCAAAACAATCTGTTGCTACTTTTGACAAAAAAAGGAATCGATGGATGGATGGGTTATTGTTAATTTCATAGAAGTAGATAATTACATTGGTTGTATTGTCACCACTATACAGGCACTCTGGACTGTCTTGGAGTCACCTAAAGATCTGAAAAACAAAAGTCATTCAAATGAGATCCAAATATTTTTTTAGGCATTTAAACTGCTTTTTTTACTGCTTCTATTAAATGCCCGAAACAAATTCCTCGTCAGACTCGCGACATAGTCTCAGGCCTTGGGTAAAATTCCCATGCTTTTTCTTCCTATAGTTTTGTGACCCTGAATTTTTAATTATTTTGAAATGTTAGGAACATTGTCCATATTTCTTCGACCTCCCATTCAAGTCTTTTTTTTCTTTCTTCATTCCCTCTTTCTTCAGTTATCAAACTCCTCTTACTGTAAATTAGTTTTTGTAATAATCTCTATAGACATTATCCTTTTTTATCTACCTTCTGTGCTAGGCTCATGTTCTGCATGCGTGTTCATGTTTTATCTCGGGCTAAAACGTGTCAGACAGCGTGGCATGCTCATTTGTTTGTGAGGCAGAATTCTGAGAAGATGTTTCCCAGTAACATGTTGCAAGCGTATATCGTGGTTGGGGGGGACATGCTGTCAGTTTGCCTCCATTTTTTTCTTCATGACACATCATGCCAACCGCCTGCAGTGCATTGTGTGTGAGTCGCGACCTGCCTGTTTATTAGCATACATGTGTTGCAGCTATCAGTGTGGTACTTGTGGGTGTTCTGAGCAACCAGGCTGCCATTTAGGCTGAATAAAAGTTGTGCATATATATATATATATATATATATATATATATATATATAGTAAAGGTGTTTAACTGCTTTATATCTGATGCGGGCATGGTTTTATAAATTTGACTCATGTCTCACGTCAAAGTCAAATGTTGCAGAGGAAAGGAACTGGCTACAAAACCAGTAATTACCCTCCCATCTCTATACTTTTTGTTACAGAGAAAAGTCAATTAGCAAGGAATTCTAACAGGAAGTGCTCCTTATCACTCGCACAGCTCAATTTTTTTCTTCTTTCTAGCATATCTTACTTCATCTCATCTATCACGCTTTTCTTCCCACGCCCTCTCGTCTACATCTACAAGCTGCCACATTTATTAATTTATGTTGCTGCTCGCTACATTCAGGACCAATTCTTTTAATTGTTTCTATAACTGCCTCCTCTGAGCACCCACTTTGTTTTTTTATTACCTTTTTTTTTTCTTATTTTGGAAAAGTTTGAAGATGCACTACATGTATAATGTGAAGGAGATCTATCACATCTCTTATTACAGCTGGACAGGGAAAGGTATTACAAGAACACGGGTGGAATTAAGCCCATAATTGGCTCAGAAATCATCAGTCATTTTAGAGAGCCAGACCGTGACGAGAACAGAAAATGAGGGAGGATGGGTAGGAAGAGAACAGGATCTCTCCCATCGCTCCCAAAAGAGTTGGCACTCAGACTCTAGACTCTACTGTCTCATAAACACTCCATCCATGAGTTTGCATGTATATGTGTTTAATATTACGTTTAGTACTTTTAAGTTGCAGTGTTTTCTCATTTTATTGTGTCTTAGTATTGGCATATTTAGTATTCTTTGAGTTGTATTAGGCTCTTTGAGTTGTTTGAATGCAGAAGTATAGCACTCCCTCACCCACCCACACCCCATTGGACATTGTTGTGCAACTTAGAGTTTGTGAGGAAAGGTCTACACACTTCACAGCAGAAGGTAGAAGTGCTGCGCTGCTGCCTTTATTCCCACTGACTCTGACATAAAGCTGCTTTACAAATCAGCAGAGATAACATTTCCTTGCCTGCCAATAGTTATTCTCTTACATAAGTTGGGTTTTTGGAAATCATGCTGCAGTTTGTGCGTGCGTGCGTGTATGTATGTATGTATGTATGTGTATATATATATATATATATATATATATATATACACACACACACACACACACACACACACACACACACACACACACACACACACACACACACACACACACACACACACACATATAGGGTGGCACGGTGGTTAGCACTGTTGCCGCACAGCAAGAAGGTCCTGAGTTCAATTCCAACATCAGGCCGGGGTCTTTCTGTGTGGAGTTTGCATGTTCTCCCCGTGTCTGCGTGGGTTCCCTCCGGGTACTCCGGCTTCCTCCCACCGTCCAAAGACATGCAGCTTGTGGGGATAGGTTAATTGGATAACCCAAATTGTCACTAGGTGTGAATGTGCAAATGAATGTGAGTGCGAATGGTTGTTTGTCCTTGTGTGTTAGCCTTGCGACAGACTGGCGACCTGTCCAGGGTGTACCCCACCTCTCGCCCTATGACAGCTGGGATAGGCTCCAGCGCCCCCCGCGACCCTGAAAAGGATAAGCGGAAGTGAATGGATGGATGGATATATATATATATATATATATATATATATATGTGTGTGTGTGTGTGTAAAAGGCAGCATGAGAAAAGATACTCCTCCAACAAGAACAATCAAGAGGGGAGCTTTTGGTTCTCGACTTTGTAATGGAACCATTAAAGCAAGACTTTACATAATGATTATCTGGATTTATGGTTGAGGTCGGCCCAACAGCCTTTATGAATTAGAATATTAAACATGGTCAAAAAAAGCAGAGAAGCGGGTCAGTGAAATCAGTGATGAAATTTCACGAAGCAAATGCCACATTTTTAATAAGCACAAGGCCGTTACCTGGAAACTGTTAGGAAAACAAGATACATCTGGGTGAATGACCGTGTTTGCAAAATGATCTCCTAAGGCAAACCCCAATTACAACAAAATTAACATTAATAGATGGCAGTGTATAACATTAATCATGCTTAGGAGACACACACCATGGAAATAAATCTGAAGTAATAACCGTGCTGCTGGAGTGGAGCGTATTAAGACTTTTTATTTATTCAGTCATTTTAAAAGGGCACTCTATACAAGTTAAAACATATGCTGCTTTGAATATTTTCATGTGACATGAAATAAAACTGTCTGCAATTACTATCATTTTTTAGTTTGAAAATATTAACTGTAGAGGCACATGACAGAACATAAAGACATTTCGTACTCTGTAGTGATCGTGGCAACGGATGGTATGAAAGATGGGCGTCACTTCCGTGATGTCATCCAGTCATTTCTGAACTGTTTTGAAATCCTAATTGTGTTATCCCCGTTGTCAGCATGGTGTTTGAAAGAGGATGTGAAGAAACAGGATCTGAAGAGCCATTAGCCAATGAACATAGTACAAATAATCTTGATTTCTGGATTTCCCACAATGTCTAAAATTTGCCCATAAACTCATCAGCAAAGTTTTTACAGAGGCAAAGCCTGAGGGTTGTTTAAGATACTGTTGAGGTTTTGCAGATATGTGCCTGCTAGCTATGTGATGTTAACTTGTTGTATAATTGTGACAACCCTGTAATAATGTAGGGTCAAGTGAAAAAACTCCCAGCCACACAGGCTTGCCTAGTAGTTAGCAAGTGTTTGCAGATTAATATGAATAATTAGAGGCAACTAATCTGCTAGCAACCAAAGCAATTACTAGGAGGTTTCTGTTGCAGCACCTTCTTTGCACTCAATTTCACCCAGGGTGAAGAAGTCACTTGGATGAGTGACGAAACGTTTCTCCCACTGAAAACGCTACGTCCAGATAAACAGAATTTGGGATCTACTTACCTGGATGATTGAGCATGCATCAAGACACTTCAATGCTAATACTTTTATTTTATTTTACTTGAACCAGTCTGAGTCTCGTAGGATGCAACATTCACCACCTTGGCAGTTGTAACCTCAACCTTCACTGTTTTGTCTTTAATTTTTTAAAATTATAATCACTTTAAAGGGAATACTTTGGAAGGATGTGCCCTTTCTGGATTCCATTGTGGACACCGTGTTTCAGTTGCTTCAGTCATATGGTTTCCTGGTTTTTGGCAACTCTATGTGCAACTTTCCTGTGTTTTGTAAACTTGTCTCCATGAGAGAAATGGAGGTGTGTCAGACTGCAGATATTAAGCACATGTCTATTAACTTTGAATGATTCTGACTCAACAGCATAGGCTTGGTGGTAACAGAAAATTTATTGTGCGTGCGCACTTGTTTTCTTTTGCAAGGTTAGACCATGTTTTAGTACATCAACAATGCTGATCTCAGTCTCAGTTTGCATGCATAGCATAGCAAGTGTCAGAGGTTTTGAAAGTGTCAGAGTGTCTGGTAATGTGAAACAGGATGTTCCGCATGCTCGTTTCACTGACACTCTGCGTTTTGTGCCTCTGCACACTTCATTCTGTAGCATTTCTCAGTTATTTACAGCTCGTGCTAAGAAATCTATACCTGAGTGTCCACATAGGTTTATATTATTTTACAGTTTTTACATATATTTGAATGGTAAATGGTAAATGGCCTGTATTTATATAGAGCTTTACTAGTCCCTAAGGACCCCAAAGCGCTTTACATATCCAGTCATCCACCCATTCACACACACATTCACACACTGGTGATGGCAGCTACATTGTAGCCACAGCCACCCTGGGGCGCACTGACAGAGGCGAGGCTGCCGGACACTGGCGCCACCGGGCCCTCTGACCACCACCAGTAGGCAACGGGTGAAGTGTCTTGCCCAAGGACACAACGACCGAGACTGTCCAAGCCGGGGCTCGAACCGGCAACCTTCCGATTACAAGGCGAACTCCCAACTATTTGTTCTTTTCAACCTGTGTAGCATCCCTTTCTCCTTTACTACTTAGCTCATTTATTTGTAACTCTATCCTCTCCATCTAGCTTTTCTTTTGCTCTGGCTTTTCTTATACACTTAAATTCCCTAATTGTCTAAAATTCCTGACGCCCTCACTCCTTTCCCCAAGTCTCTGTGGATTACTTTGCCCTAAAGTTGAAAATTGTTATGTTGAGTCAGAGGTAAATGCAGATTGTTGCCCTTTTTGAGCCTCCTTGCCGACATGCCTTTCTGTTTAAGATAACGTTTTGTCACTTGTCACTAAATGCTTGCTCAAAGTGAATAGTTGGGTGTCCCTCTAGTTCTCAAAGATGTCAGGACGTAATGAGTAAATATTTTCATGTTTACAAACAATGATATTTGAAAAATAATTTTTCCCCTCAAACTTTGTAAATTTGCAGCAATCACTGTCTTAAAGACTGACTGTGACTTTTGTGGTATTCTTGACTTCTTGAAGCACCTCCCACAGCTTTTTTCTGATTAGTTTGATGGGCACTTCCCAGATACCAAATAATCAGAAGCTCAGTTTTGGAGCTGTGATTTGGGTCGTTGTCCTGCTTTACGAGGAAAGTGGTTTCAACAGCTTCCACAGGGTATGGCTTTGCCTTACCCTGTGGAAGCTTCAGTTGTCCACAGACAAGTCACCCCCTTTTTTTTTACCCACTTTGACGCTATAAAGGCCGATGCTACACATACTTAGCTGATTTGTTTAGCTTTTTTAATCAGCAAAATCGTAACAGGAAATGTGATTAACTTGCATTAGCTAAAGTACTGCACCACTGGATGATAAAAAAATTCAAATTAATGATTACAAATGTACTTTTCTTTCAACAACCTGGGAAGTTGACTATAAACTTTTGAACAGTAGTGTATATGTTGTATGTATAAGGGATTAGAGGGGATGAATAGCTCTTTGACATTTGTTATGACTGAGAGATGGCTATGGCTGGAGACGACTCAGTCTCGTTTGGCAAATGACAGTAGGAACGTGCACTGCCAGGCCATGATGTGTGTCAGCTCTGATATTCTCAATGACTCATTCAGCAAGGACAGAGGAATGAAAGCAAAGAGAAAATATCTGAGCCTGTCACTGCTGACACTGACTTCTACTGAATTCACCCACTGTTTGAACTGCATGATGCGCTGCACATTGATGTCAGTAGTGTGAGTGTTTGCTGGCTGTGAGCACAGGAAATTCTTTTTCTTTTTTTATGTCATACACGTAGCCTTGTAGTTTCAGACTGTCAGTTCTTGAATTGTATTGGAAGAAAAAAACGTCTGTTTAGTCTAGGTAGGAAAAGTGGGCAGAGAGAAAGTATGTGCCTGCCTGTATGTCAGTGTTTGCGAGAGGTCACATGAGAGGAGGAGTGACAGAGAGCGAGAGAGGTCCCCGGGGCTCCGTGCATTGTGCCAGTGTGCGTTTACAATAGGCTCTTTGGAAAGGCTTCACAGCCAGTGAACTGCTCTATTTAGACTTAGCCGACCAGGCTTTGCCTCACGGAGCTCGACTTTTATCCTCTCTTTTTCTAAAGCTCTTGGTTTAGTCTCACCATCCTGCCCCGCACCTCAGTAAGACACTCAGCTCCCGTCTGTCCAGTGTCTGGTCACAGTCCTCACGGTGGGGGTCGTGTGGTGGTGATGGTGTTAGGGGTCCACTTCACATACTGCTCTAAGAATAGTTCAGTAACTCTCTGTGAGTGAATTGCAGTGTTGTCTCTCTCCTTCATGTTGCATTCCAGAGTAGGAGGCCTGAATATGCAACGTCTGCTACCCTTCGACTCCCATGTTCTGCTGCCTTCGCCCTCTTGTATCTGCATACTTACTTGCACTCTGAGGCACTGATATATGATCAGGACTTTTCCTCGTTAACTCTTTTCAACGATTGGAGGGGGTAAGATGGAGAAACCCCAGGAGTGATCTAATTAAGCAACAAATTGGCAGGATGGAATAATATTTTAGCTGCCACCAGCTGGAGAGGACATCCTTAAAATCTGTAAACAAACAAACATATTTTTGCAAGATGTTTGAATCTTTCAGGTGTTTTTTCTTCCTATTTACTCTGGTTGTGCCCAGCAATAATCCCGCCTTACTGTTTACACCATTTGACAGCAAAATAGATACCAACATAAATTCACACACAAACTGACTTAAATGGAGTTTTTAATGCCAGTTTATAATGGATTGTAAGCAGCATTAAGCTGCATTTAATCAAATTAGGAATCTGTTATAAAGCTACTTTTTTTTTTTGGTGAATAAACGGACAATCATTTAAAAAAAGTCCAACAAAGTTTTATCTTTAAAATAAATTGCTTCTCACTTTGGAAAGTAGCAGGAATTTTTCACTCCCATGAACCAGTTAAATTACCACAGAGACTGTAAACAGGGTGGCTTGTAGTTTCCACAGCTGATTAGAGTTTACAGAATACACTATTGAGATATTCATCTCCTGGGTTGGATTTTTTTTTTTTAATTGTTGGGATTTTTTGTTGGGAGTTTTTAAAAAGGTTGAAAAGGTTTACTGTCTCGTTACCATTGTTATCTTTGTCACTAGATTTTTTGTTTCAAAAATGAACCTTGTTAAGGTTACATTACGTCATGTCGGTATTTCTGCTTCTTAAACTGAACTATATTTGTGAGCTGGCCGTACCGTAATCGAAGTGAAAGAAAAATAATAAATAGCTTGTTATGGTATAGCGTGGTTTGTCAGATGACGTCACATTGTTCAAGAGTGTTCCATCATGACACAGCCACTGGTTGCTAGGGGAAAACCTGACTGGTTGGCAGCGGTTCCTGGAAGTTGCTGACTCTTGCTGAGTGAAATCAGATGCACCAAAAACCTCCCAGGGTTGTAGAATCTGGACTCCTAGGTCTGATGTTTTGGACTTCAGCAGTCATTTTCCCAGCAACTGCCATCAACCTGCAGCAGCCACTTGCAACCACTCAGGGACTGGTGGCTATCAGACAACTGCTGGAGACCCTTATTCACTTGATGCTTCATTATTACCATGATTTTCATATGTCCAAAATAACCAAAAAGTTAATGTCACGTGGTTAGAGGGAACGTGTCTGCAAAATCTCAGTAGTCAGTCTTTTGTTTTTGGGGTTTTTTTGGTTTTTGGTAATTGCTGATATTAGCTTTTCATTTTCTGTTTTGGATTTACCGGCTTACTGTGCATTTGCACTCCCTAATAGTTTGTGCCTTAACTCTGCATCTTTCTCTGTACATACAAGACACATCAATTTTATTTGGCTTAAATGTCAGCCAAAGAGCCAAAGAGGGAATCTGCAAAAGAAATAGGAAAAGAAAAGCTTGGGGCAGAGGGAGAGACAGAAGAGGTATTTTGAGTTTTTAGGAGGTGGGAGAAGAGGGAAAGAGGAAAAGGTAAGGGAGGATAGCACATATAAAAAAACGCATGAGGAAAAGTCTTAAGAACAGCTGCGTCCTTATTCTAAACTGGGACCTCGGGGAAAGGGAGCAGAGCTGAGTGGGCATCTGGTAGACTGTTAGCGCTGGTTTAGAGGTTATACAGAGGTTACATGTAAGCTTTGTGTAGGTGTCATACGCAGGCGTTCTTACTGAATGATTCATTGCAATTCAGGCAATCACATGGGCTTTTCTAGAACAGTGAAGATTTAGACTGGGGGTTGATATGAGGTGTTATGATGATTTTTCACTGATTAGCCTAGAATGAAGCTGATATTATTTTTCTGTCTATGTCCCCAGTAGCTTATTATCACACTATCCATTGTGCTGGTATGTGTCTCTGGCATGGCTGCGTAAAAGTAAATATTAGCTTGGGCCCGATTTAGGATGAATATGGCAAGTTCAGAGTAAGGACACATTTTTCAAGCTACCAGAGTTACAGGAAACAGAAATCATTAGGGATAATTGCTCAAAGAATAGTTACGGTTTCCTAGTGTCAGTGGGCCAGGCTGCAATGGGAGTAGAGTTCGGATTTGGGGGTACTTCAGGGTTTGATTTGGCTAGCCTCAAGAAATCATTAAAGTGTCTCGTTGGTTGGAGATTCCCTCACCTGGACAGGAAATAGGAGAGGCCAAACAGCTGTGTAAATGGTCCAGATAGGATCACAGAGGAACAACTATGACTACTGTGGCAGAGTGGACTTCATTATGTTGCTGTAGCACTCTCTCCAGTAATATCAAGTTTTGATGAACAGATTAATATTGGCAAACCCTCCCCTCTCAGCAGCGAAGGCTCGTCTCTGTTCATGATTAATGTTCTCTCTGTTGGATGGAGAGGCACAATTTAAAGGGGCTGGTCTATTTTTTCTAAGTCACATTACCTTAAGCCTCGCTTGCTGTGTGAGCTTCTGCTATCTGGGGCGCAGAACAAAGTATAAAAAGCCTTCCTGCTTCATCCAGATCAACGTGCATTATCACAAATATTTATTGCTGAGCGCATAGGAAGCTGGTGACCTCAGCTGTTCACGCTTGACTGCTGTGGCCAGACAAGACAGGGAAGGGGGGAAGGAGAGAACAGCGGGGAGACGTGGAGAGAGATGCCACGTGGGAGATTGAATTAATGAGACACAAGCTGTGTGACAGTATAGCTGTGTGTCTGACTGCCGCTCCGCCTGCATGACTTCCTAATTATATGTCTCTTATTCGTCTTATGATGCATGTTTCCAAATGTGGGAATGAGTGCATGCATGTGAGCATGAAGCAGGGTGGAGGACAGGTGTATGCTGGTTTGACCTTCTAGTTTTATTACCATTAGCTCCAATAAGTGCCAGCTAAAACAAACAGATTTACAGAGTAGATAAGGAGACAATAAGATGCTAAAAGTATCGCAAGTGAAGCTTTAAGGGAGACTTATTTCGCACAGCTAACACAAGTGTCGATACTAACATGAAGAACTAATTACAAGAAGAGGAATATCAGCATCTGGTGGTTTAATAACTTGATGGTAGTTTTTTTTTTGTGAGTGACATCTTGTTATATTTCATATAACTCTATAAACAATGCAATAAACAGAAAGTATATTTTAAAAGTTCAATCTTTGCAGGCAGCTTTAAGCTTTCCCTTTCACTTAATAATGTTATACATAATTACACCCCTGATGAGTTCTTATCTCTAATTTCACACTGTCAGGTTCTGTTTCTTTTATTATTCACTGTTGTAAAGGTGATGGTCTGTTCAAATGCCGCACCTATATATGCAGATGTCTACATGTATACTATGCAAAGGGTTGAAGCGTTCTTCCCAGGGTAAGATAATTGGCTACTAAGAAAATAGTTGTCATTTTTAACAATGCAGCTCATTTTCTGGCAGCTGCTCCTCACTGGCCGTCTCTCTTTCATATTCTCCATCTCATCTGCTCTTTTGTCCCCTCCCCCAAACATCCCTCCTGCCTCAGGAGTTTAGTTCTCAGTTTAAGACATTTTAATAGCTTCCTTTTCTAAACAAACCAGCTGCCAGAGGACCAGATAGTTGCTCTGGCACAGAGCGCCTCCTGGAGGTCATTTCTTATAGACTAGGGCAACCAACAGCAGCACGGGGGTGTGGGGACAGGCATTTCCTTGTCAGCCACACAGGCTGCTGTATTGAGTCATCAGCACTAGATGGCATTGGCAGTGTGTTGTAGCTCTGAAGTCAGTGCTTCCTGTAACCTCACCCAGCTCAGTGCAGAGGCAGACAGAATCTGTGAAAGAGTCCGCAGTATCTTCCTCTTTGATCAATAATTCTGCACAGGCACATTCACAAATGAGAGCTGTGATGCAGTTTTGCAGTTTTGCAGTAGGGCACTATGTTCATCACATGAATCGCTTTACCCTGTAGATTGCACAGGGCGAGGTGGCGGAAAGGAAATCGACATCATTGAGATGGTCTTACAGCTTTGTTAAGAATGCATTCTTTTCAGGTATTGTTTGGCCACAGCTGCTGCAAACTGGGGATAAACTGTACATTTCTGCAGGCGCCTAAAACACTGTTGAAAAAAGTTGAAAAAAAATTTCTCACTTTAGATCTCGTGTGTCTTCCTGTTTGTGTTGTGATGGTGTGCTGCGGTGACACACTCGAGCTCTGAGGTTTTACTGAGAACAGAACATCAGGATGAAAAGCACTATCACAAGTGATATCATGTGATTAGCGTTAGTAAAAGTACTACACAGCGACACCTGAAACTGCAAACATTTTCTTTGCTTTATCTCCCCTTAGCACCTCTCTGCTGCAAGCTCCTTTTCACGAACTACCACAAGTCACCTGAACAAATGTTGCAGAAACATATGTGTGCAGAAAAAAAGGCTCCTTAAATTATCCCCCTAACAAACTCCTAAGAAAGTGATCCCATCGTATTTATCTGGGGGCTTGGAGCCTTAAGAATTCCTCTCCTGACTCTATCCTACTTCAGCTACTCACGTCTTTGAATGTCACAAGTGAAACCCTGCACATGTGCTTGCTGTGTGAGACGACGAGGGTAGTTTAAGCAACAATGAGGTTGACCCTGTGTTGCTGTAGTTGCACTATGAGTGCATAGTCTGTTGAGAGCCAAGTGCCTTTGATTGACAGCATTCTTCCTGTTGTGGTATCCATGGGAACAGGTTAGTGTTTTCCCAACTAAACTCTTTAGAGTTCTGCACCACATCAAACACGGCTGCTATGAGTCAGCCTCCAGCTCTACAGGGAACCTAACTATAGCAGAGCTAACTGCTTACAAGGCAGTGTGCAGGAGTTTTAATGGACTGTGGTTTCCTACTTGGCCTAGTTGGCTGAGGTATTTGAAGTCTGTAAAATGGCTTATGTTTGTCTTTTGCTAAAATAGTTTACCTCTGTGTGTTTGCAGCATGCACACTGTCATTAAACCTCCTGCAAAACTGTTGCTTTGTCACTTCTAGTGTTGTTTAGCAGAGTAACAAATCTGCAGTGGGGTTATAGAGACTGAGGCTCTACAGCTGGAAAACATTAACTCCACAGAAAAATGGCAGCACACTGCCCTGCACACCCCAGTGATGTCATCTATTATAAAAGTTCAAACTTGCACAAAACATAACCCCAGTCACATATAAGCCTACAAAAGCATATGTAAGCACACATACAGTCAGACATACTTAAAGACATATCGCAAAGATAAAAATGGACGGGCACCATTTCTGATTGAGCAGGTTAGTAAGGCAGAATATTCCAATAACAATTGTTATAAAAGGTTAAAAGTTTTTACTTGGAAATCCCCAAAAATTACTGGCTACTGATTAGCTTATGTGTGCTCCAAATAGTGTCTGTATAACTTCTGTTATTTCTCCTAAAGCTGCCGTCTAAAATAGCATTTAATTTCCAAGTTAAATCATCTCTCCTTCTCCTTTAAGACAGAAAGTGAAGTGAAACACCGATAAAGCATGACTCTGTTCAGATGTGCAAGATTAAATAATAAAAGACATCATAGTCTCAAACCAACACGCTTCATTTCTCCTAGTGTTACATGCTTCTTAAAGCATAGGTTTTGTCAAATCGTGGGAAATAAATATTACAAAAATGTTTTTAAACATTTTGATATTTTTAATCACCTTGTTATCCAAAGACATTTCACTAAATATAACATGTCATTATTTAAAAATATCAAAAACATCTACCTAGACTCTTTAGAGGATAGTTCTGAAGTACTTGTTAATGTAGGCATGCAATTGCTCCTTTTAGTAGAACTGTACTTACAGAAGTGTAATATTTGGAAACAGTTTGAAAGTGTGTGGAAGGAGTAAATGAGAGTACAAGATCAAGATAGCTGTGTAACACGGAGACTTTTCTGTCAACTAGAGGGCATGGCTGTGTGGGCATATTTTCATGACAGGACCATTGTGGAGGCTTGGCATACAAACAAAGCCCATCTCTGTGGTTCTGTGTGTAATAGCTGCGCTGCTATAAGGCATGTTCCTCTGAATATCCTTCAGTGAGAGGCAGGGGACTTGGAAGCAGAGAGGCGGCGGTGGTGGGTGCGGTTAATGTTTCTCTCCACATAGTACATTGTACTGGTCATATGCACTGTCATCTCTTACTGAGTGGGGCATGTTAATATTTGTACACAGTGTGGGAGAGGAATTGCAATTGCATACGTGCAATAATTTGTGTTTTGTGGTGTCCGTTGTGTGTTATATTTAGCTATGTAAAGCATTATAATAATTAGCATTTATGTGGGTGGGGGGTGTGATTTTTCTGCCACTCTGACACGGTCATTAATGACCTTAATCATGACTTAACAACATCACCATGGTTACCGCCTACACTCTGCAGGGAACTAGGAGTGTGCAAACGCCTGAACCTGTAGATTATGTGTCTCCTGGTTATAATTCTCCTGATGGGCTTATACATACACACACCCAATTATTATATAGTAAAGATAGAATGTGTAAAATAATGTCCCATGTTGCTATTCTTCCTATTGCAGTGCTTGAAATATGCAACATTTTGAGCTGATTAGTTATATTGTAGTGGAATATTCTAGCCATCCATCCATTTGTCCAATTCAGGGTCATAGGGAGGGCTAGAACCTGTTCAGAGAGTATACTCTGGTCTCCACTCTGTTGCAGGGCTAATAAAGAAAGACAGGAAATCGAATTACAATGCCTAATTAATGTACGCAACCCCATACCTGTTTTTGGACTGTGGGAGGAAGCCAAAGCACAGAGAGAAAACCCACGCAGAAAGATGGAGAACATGCAAGGGCCTCAGCAGACCGTGGATTCAAACTCGGCAACTTTCTTGCATTGAGGCAAGATAGCTGTGTAACATGGAGACTTTGCTAACCACTAATCCACTGTGCCGCCCATCATGGAAAATTACTTTTTCAAATCTGCCTTCTCTCCTAATGAGCACTAACTATTTGCTATTATGATTTATTTAGTGCTTTGTATTTAGAAGTGAATAGAAGGTGCTTTAGGCTGACTGTATAGTCTAAAAAGTGAATACTGTAGGTGTATTCAAGGGCAACTCTTCTGTCTATAAAAACAAGTCTGGTTTTATAGAAATCTATGAGAAAACGACCCTGCTGTTCATTTGCTTACTGACCCCTGTAAACACATTCCTAATGAGATAATGGTCTCAAACATTAGTTCAGGGTCTAAGAGAAAATGGATGGTTAATTGTCAATCCATCCATTTTCTCAGCCACTTACCAATTTCTGTGGGCGGAAGGTGACATCCTGGAGACTTTATGCATGACAATTAATTTCACGCATGAATATTAATTGTGTAACTTGTAGTCCCAGTCGCCATAAACTAGACAGTGATGGAGGTCATGCTTTAGGTTGTATTTTTGGTGATTGACATATCACTTTCTTATGAGCATGCGGTTTTCTCAGTGTCTCAGAAAGATCCAGCGAGTCTCATGATGTCGTTCTTCTAAAACTAAATAGGGCGACGATCATAAAGATAAGATTTTGCAAACGATTGGGCGATATCACAGTAGATGTGTTTCTTATCTGCTAAAACAGTGCTGTTCCTTATTTTTTTTGTTTTTTGTTTGATTGATTCTTGTCTATCTCAGCCTCTCAGCTAGTAGTACTTTGACCCAGCTCAGCTCCATTTTTCCTTAGTAAAATATGTATGTAACTTTTATAGTGATAATAACTGACAGTAAACCAAACACAAAAGCTGCAAAACTCCTCTTCAACAACCTTTGCCTGACAATAGTTACAGGCATAGTTTCCTAAAATCTATATTTTGGTCTGCTTCTGGTTCAGCAAGTTCAACTGGCAAGAAAAACAAAGAAGATTTTATAATAAGAAGAATTTCAAATTGCTGTAAAACATATGAAAACCATTTTGTTCTGTGAATACACATTTTTTGTTTCTTTCAGTTAAGCCAAACACTGTGAAAGTGGAACATGAACAATAAAGCAAGACCAGATGTTTTGGCGACATGAAAAAAAATGGCAAAAGTGATCGTCACTGGCACTCAGAGACAGCTAAAAGTAATTTAATAGATTTTTTTATGCGGAATACTTCGCTTGGTGTCCCAATACCTACCTATGTGCTAAAGTTAATGGAAGTTCTCATCTGTTCTCTGCAGCCCTCTGCAGACTTTGCCCGTAAAGCCACCCACTTCCCACTTTCCATCCACTTTTCATTCAATAGCCTCTCTCACAACTCCACAACTCTCTCCACTGAGCCTCACTCTCTGCCAGCCTCCAATTTGGAGCATTATGCAGGATGTACTGTAGAAAACAAATGCTTACACATCACAATCACTATGCTCTTTCTTTAAAAAAAGCAACAGTTTATTTTACCTAATCAACCAGAATGTAGGATAGCATATCTGTGGCTTAGCTCATAAACCGCAATAACACAAACTGAGCCAGTAGAGCTCTGACTTGAAAAGGACTGGTGTAATTGGGAGACAAATGGGGAAGGACATAGCAGCAGAATGAAAATCAGGAAAAAAAGATGTAGGTTTGTGTGTGCAGGAGTCTGTGTGTATTGCAGCTGGTTCTGGTCAGCTGACTCCTATTGCTGACTCTGATTTGTTCAATGAGCTCGGCTGGGCTGAACCATGCACAGCTGCAGTCGGTGTGTGTGTGTCTATTAGAAGAGGGAAAGAGAGAGGGAGAGACATGTAAAGCTGCCAGTGTGTTAGCTCAGCAGCATTAGGAGCAGGACACCGGAGCAGAGCAGTTCAGCGAAAACAAAACTGGCAAAGCAGGACTGGGAGAAGTGAAATTGGAGAGGAAAGCTGGGACGGGCACAGGGAGTTTAGGATGGAGCTTTACTTACTGCATTGGGCTTGAACCGAGTGCAGCAGCACTGGCTGGACCAGGGGCTGAACTGAGCTGTTCAGGGCAAACTGCTGTGCCTCAGTTCAGGTGACGCTCACACTGCCAGACGGAATCAGGACAGGCTGGACTTGGAGTCTCCAGCTTTGGATTATGGGTTGCTCGGCCAGTGTGGTACTGCTCCTGCGATCAGTGGGCGGGGCCGACTGCGGTCACATGTGTTCACGACAGGACCAGCTGTCACTGGATGCTGCCACGCCCACCTTAGAAGGTTATACCACTACCACCCCATCTCTGACCATCGTTGTAATGGTAACCAGCACAAGTGCACCTCAAGTTTCCATGCATGCACGTGTGGGCAGTTTGTGGGAACTTCAGCATGTTCCTGTTGTGTAATTGTGTGCTTCATTACAGTAAATATTTTTTACACATTTTCATATTTAATGAATACCTTAAGGTAAAATTCCTGTTTAAGTTTCTCTGTTTTGTAATATTACCTTCTGCATACTTTTGGACTTCTCCTGCCAAACTTTCCCTCTTTTTAATTGCCTTGGTTTTTTACACCCTTTGTCTCTCTTGCTGCTTTTGATATATGATCAATGACTGGGGCCTGGCTGTTTCCCCTCACAGCTGAGAGCCTAAAGGACGGAAATGGAAAGAGGAGACTAGAGAGGGGGTTGGTAAGGTCAGACATAAGGAATCTAGTTTCTGTGGGAAAAAATCTGCTTTCTCTGCGTATGGTGTACAGAGGAGATGATAAAAATAGCTATTTAAACAAAACCATTACTGAGATGTTGGGTGGGAGATGTTTGACTGAGTGAATCAATGACTGCATGAAAGAATCCATGACTGGATAAGAGAACTGCCGAATGAATGAAATAAAAAAATAACTTGTTTCTCCTTTCTGACTGTTTTCATTACGTGTCAGCCATCTGTTTGGTCTCGGCACCAGCTTGTCTTGGCCAGATTTTTTTTAATTCCCATTGTGATCCCAGTTTCTGTAAGCCCAGTGGAAAAAATGTTAGACATTTGGCAGAAATGGGATCTTTACAGTCCCCCTTTCTGTTTCTTCGTTTCCCCCGTTTCACTCCACTCCATAAACCCCGTCTCTTTTGGTGCCTGTTTTCTGGGCTCTGTAGTAAACGAGAGTCACAATAGTTTATTTTGCAAAATCATCTTAGTCAGCAGATCCCTGTGAGCAAAGGAGCATCAGCTGATCTATTCAGGCCAGGTTGTGCTTGAAACTAGTGCACTCGCTCTGCATTAACTAGTCTTTTTCACCAGCATGTTGTGTTTCCAGGTCACAGTGAGACATTCATCATTGCCAGCAGCTTTGCCAAAATCTTGCTGTAAAATGTGCAGCTGGAAGCCTAAATAAAAATACAATGCCACTTCCAAAAAAGCTGGGATGCTGTGCTAAATGTAAATAAAAACAGATTGCAGTGGTCTGCAAATCTCATACACCCATATTGTATTCACAATAGAACATATAAATCATATCAAATATTTAATCTAAGAAAATTTGATGGCAGCAACATATCTCACATCTCAACACAACACATCTCCAAAAAGCTGGGACAGGGCCCCTCTTCTTTTAACAACAGTCTGTAAACCTGCTGCCGGACATCTGGGAGAGGAATATCTTCCTTCTCTCGTCTGGTTTGGCTGCTCACTAGTCCTTAATAATGTGCAAATGTTTTTAATCAGTGAAAGGTTTGTACTGCAGGCAGAATTGGGACTCTTCTATTAAAAAACCTTGCCTTTCTTACAGTTGACGTGATGCTTTTCTGCATCATGTCTATATATGGCTCCTTTAAAATACATTTGTGGGTGGCATGGTGAACCGTGTGTACAGATAGTGATTTCTGGAGGTGTTGCTGAGGCCATGCAGAGATTTTCTTTACAGGTGGCACTGTTTTTAATGCACTGAAGATCACGGGGCTCAAATACTGATTTTCATTCTTGTCCCTTGCGCACAGAGATTTCTCCAGATTCTCTGAATCTGTTGATGATACTATGTGCTGCAGATGATAAGATACTTATCATTTATCATTTTGATAAGTTTCAAAATGTCCCCTCCTATTAGTACCACTTACTTTTCCAGCATTTAGTTGCCACTGAGATTTGTTGCTTCCATCAAATTCAGACCGAGTTGCTGTGAATAAAATATTGGTTTCTGAGATTTACAAATCATGCATTCTGTTTTGATTTACATTTTACATTTACATTTTGTTTTTAAATGTTGTGTGGGGTTGTAAAGCAATTGGCAATAGACACCCATACTTATCAAAAAGAAATAAGTCAACCGACTGTCACTTTTGAGCCCTTTCCGGGTCACTGAGGTCTCTGGAAAATGGCCAATGTTTGAAAATGTTTGTTCTGCTTCAGGTTTCTGCCAGTTAGCTTTATTACTTCATATAATTTTACAAATCTACTTGTTTAAGCATCCATCAATGCACCTAAAAACAATAAAAAATAAAAACAAACAAATTGCTTCAGTCTTCATTCTGTTTTGGTTGTGACAAATGTGAAACTGAGGTTTATAGGCCACCGGTGTACACTGTGGTAGGGCCATTATTCTGAAGCGATTACATTGCACAATCAGTATTCACATTCACTTATTGTAGAAAATGTGATCTGGACCAATGTAAAACTGACTCTAAGGGTTATGAAAAGTTTGCCATTTTTTAATGCTGTTTTCAGTTTTTGACTGGCTCTTAAGCCATTTCTCAACATTTTTGGAAAAACTCCTTTGTGACCATGAAACCGATGTCATAAATTTGTTATAAATATGTCATAAATATCTAGAACAACCTCCATCCCTCCACCTCACCATCAAAGTATGACACGTTGTCTCCGCTGCCACACAAGTGGTGGTCAGACCGGGCTGCAAATTCTGCAGTTTCCCCATAGCCACTGTCAGTCCTCTTCATACTGAAGTCTCTAGTTTCTTTGAGTGACTTTCGATAATGTGTCAGGGATTAACAAAACAAATTGGAAAATATGGGTCCATTTGCTGTGAAACAAGAGCTGTTTGTGGTTTTCAAAATGGTCCTCACACAGCTGAATGGAGAAGCTTAAAAAAAGAGGATTTTAAAACATTTGATTTGCATTTTGCAGGAGGTGTGAAAGATGCTCATTGAACCACTAACTCCACACGCCAACTTGCCCCAAAAGAAGTAGAAATGTTGTTTTTCGTGAAATGAATGTCTTCTCTTAGAAGTGTCCCCATCAGTTCCACCGTGTCTCTTACCAGACCATGTATTGCTATAATGATGTAAAGCAGATGGCTTATGTCTGGGTTCTGTTCCTCTGTGCTGTCTCAGCAGCTGTCTCTGTCCCCCTCTTTCTCTTAATCCCTATCAGTCTCTCACACTATTTATCTTCTTCTAAACTCCCTCTCCCTCTCTGTTTTTGTCACACTTTCTCACATCTCTCCCTTTACAAGATAACATCCTCTTGAATCTGTCTAGCAATCTACAAATGACACAGACCAGCTTGTGTACATGGTGTGCAAAGTGGGGAAACCTAATTCATCTTCCTTTTTTTTTCTTTTTCTTTTTTTTATTTAGCTATCTGGCTTAATAATATGTCATCTTATATTTATTTTCTTCTTTTCTCTTTTAACTAAATTAGACGTCTATGTTCATGGATATGCTTGATGAAAGCAATCGAGTCTAGTGATCTATTTGCATCCTCCATACAGCTGTAGTTTACCAACATCAGCACCCACTCTTCCTCACTCCTGCCAAGAGGAAAAGAAGAAACAGAGGGAGTGTGGGACTTACGGAAAGTTGTTCAAATCTATGTTGAATAGGTTGAGAACGAAGAAAGAAGCAAGCTGGGGAGAAACAGAGTGTAAAATAAAGTCATTTTCTGCTATTTGATGAGCTGCGGAAGCTATAGAGGAAGGAAGGGAGCTGGGGTAGAACAAGGGAGAGGAAAAGAGTGAAAGAAGGGGAGGATGAAACTGCTGCTTTTTAGTTGTGTCGGCATTGCCGACTGGAAGGAGTGCAGCACTAAGAGTGTAATCTGTGTTTCGAATACAAAACATCAAAGCCATGAAATTAAACATGCAACTGGATAATTTTTTAAAGATATCTTATAAATTGCATTGAAGACTGCAAAATAAATTACTTGCTCAAAGTAAAATAGAAGTCTTTGCATTTGAGACCTTTGCATTTCATACTTTTGTATGTGACCTGACTGGCATCCAGCTTGATTATGTGGGAAACTGTCTTTACACTTCACCTTAATACGTGCTAATCAAGCAAAATCAGCTACCCACACCTAGTCACTATCTAGATCTTGTGGCCATAGGTAAGGGTATGAAGGTAGATTTTATGCTTAGCTCTCTCCTTACTACAACAGACCGGTGCAGTGTCCACATCACTGCAGATGCCATGACAATCTCTGCTCTGATTTCCCCTCACTCATGAACAGCGGCCCAAGATACTTAAACTCTTCCACTTGAGGCAACAACTCATCCATGAGATGGGGTGAGCATTCCACCCTCTTCCAGCTGAGGACCATGGTCTCAGACATGGAGGCGCTGACTCTCATCCCAGCTACTGCAAACTCAGTTGCATACCACCCTGCTGCAAACTGGAGGTCACTGCCTGATGAGGTCAGAAAAAGCACATCAAACAAGATGTGATCCTGAAGCCACCATAGTGTAGACAGTTCACCAATTGGCAACACCCAGATATCTAATTGGCTACCTCCCAATCCCAACTGGTCACGGCAGATGGCTGCCCCTCCCTGAGAGTGATTCTGACAGGGGTTTCTTCCTGTTAAAAGGAAGTTTTGCCTTGTCACTGTTGCCAGGTAGTTGCTTAAATGAGGTCATTTGATTGTTAGGGTTTCTCTCTATTATTTCAGGGTCTTTACCTCACAATATAAATTGCTTTGAGCAACTGTTGTTGTGATTTAGAGCTATATCAATAAAATGGAATTGAATTAGATAATTAATAATGCATACTGTGCAAGAGAAATTGCATTTTATAAGTGAAATGAAAGCTTTCAGGGAAATACAACTTGTGCCCAAGTTTTCAGAGATATCCCTGAGAAAGGACAGTTATGTGCAAAAGTCTTAAGCCCTCATTCAATTACATTCTGCTAGGAAGACAGGAGGCAGGTGCAAACATACCTGGAATGCAGCATATAAGACAACACAGCCTAAACTCTCCTAGGCAAGCTTTTGTGTAGTTTATTAAAATAGTCTTCAGGAATATTTCTTCAGCTTTCTCAAAAGTTTTTCTTTGGATGTTGGCTGATCCTACACTGATTCACACTGCTTGAGGGCTTTAGGGAGGCCAGTCCATGACTTATCGTTTTCCACCATGTGGTTTTCCTTCCAGGGATTTTATTGCATTGGCTTTTTTGTTTGGAATCATTGTCATGCTGAAAAGTTAAGGTGTTGCCAGACGCTTTCCAGATAGTAATGCATTGTGGATCAAAATCTGATGTTGCTTTTCTGCCTTCATATTTAAACATTTTAACAAGATCCCCAACAGCACTGTCTAAAATGCTGCCCCAAACTATGACATAGACTCAGCTGAGTTGTACAGATGGCTGCAGGCACTCACTGTGCTATACTGAAGATGAGTTGAACAAAAAATAAATACATTTGGATTCAATGTGACTCACTGAAAATGAATGAAAAAAGCAGACAATGTCCAAAGAAAAAAATGTGAAAATGTGAAAACCTTCAGAAAGCCTGGAGAGTCTTTGCTCAAGACCACTTTAAAAATGACAAGACAAAACAAAGAAATGAGAGTTGGCTCAAGACTGTCGCACAATAGTGTTTAATTTGCAACGCTAATAGCACGTCCAATTTTAATTTACTATATTAAAACATGCAGAATTTGTAACAGTGGTGAATATAAACACTACATCTATTTTATTCATGGTCGTCTGCTCTTCGAGGACTTCCCAAATCACCTTCATGCATCCAGTTAAAATCCTGCAAAACCATAACGGTGAGATCCCGTGTAACACCTAAGCAGATACATATGTTTATGTATATCATCAAATTTGTTTCCTCTTTAAAGATCTCTGTTCTGCTATGAGGTTTGAACTGGGGAAGTCAGTGTGCGTGGGTGTGGACGTTAGCCTGTGTACGAGCAGACGGAGACGAATTGCTTCTGTGCATTCATGTATTAACTGTCATGCATTTCAGTGTGATTTTTTTTTAATGATTGCCTAAGTATGTTTCTATATCCTTACATATGTATGTGTGTATTGGTTTGCAGACAGTCTCATGTACGGATCCAGACAAGCTTTAGAACAGGAAGTTAATGGCTTGCATGCTTTTTTCCTATCTGCAAGTTTTTGTGTGAGCAGCTGTTGTATAACTGATAAAACCGGACAGAAGTAGATAAGATGGCGAGAGTTTGACTTTGATTATATGTGAGTGCATTATATTGTTTAATTGTTACAAAAAACAGAAAGAAGTTCCCCAGTTGCGTCTGTTTGTACAGTTACCAGCGTGGAGGTTAACCCAGTGGTTTTCATTGAGCTATTCCTTTACTTTATCTTTGCTGAGGTGTCTTCGACAATATCGAAAGTTTCATTGTGACGTTTAAAAACAGCTCAGCCCGGCTGATGGATATCTTAGTTGCTGGGGATTTTCTGACTCTGTGCATGTGCGTGCATGTGGTTGTGTGTGTGTGTCGGACATCAAACATCTACTTCCTCTACATCCACGTGTGCTGACACAAACTCATAAACCTACTGGGTGATACTTCCACTTCTAACAGAGCACATGCCCGCAATGTGTGTTTGTACAGTTCACATTTAGTCTAGTTTTTTGGGGTTTTTTGTTCGGTAGCGTAAACTTTGGACGTAATTCTGCTGGCAATGAGCTTCAGGAGCAAAATCACCTTCAGGAAGAAAATAAAGAGTAAAAGAGTGCGATCGGATTTCAACCGGCTGAGCATTGTATGTATTTGTTTCGCTCTGTCTCTGTGTTCTTGCCTTAGTGCCTTAGTGCCTCACATTGTTTATAAGGACTCTTACAAAATGTCAATAATTTCTGTTCAGTAACTTACAGTAGCATCAGTTGTGGTCTTAAGTGCAGTATTTAAATATTTTAATGTTGATTATAGATCACTGTCCTGTGTGTTTTCTTATTAGGTGCCTGTAATTCTGCAATATTTATGGTGTTTTTGATCATTTGTTTGCTTGAGCCAAGCTCTGACAGGAAAAGGCAGTGAGAAGAGAACATGTCGAATTTAAAGACGCGTGAATTCGATGAACTAACTGTACATTACAGTATCTGATAGATGTGATCGGTTATTGGGGGAAGGGGGTGGGGGGGAGGGGGAGTCTTTTCCCTGAAACATTAGCTCTGATGTCACATGCGTCAAAATGGAGTAATAGATATGAAAATGTCAAGCTTAATCTACCGCCTACCTGTTGTGTTTCTTTTTCATTTATTTACTTGAATTGCATTTTGATTAACTGCTGTTGAGGGATTTTTCTTTAAAAACAGTTATTAAGGTCAGTTTACTGAGTTGTTTTCAGGTATTAGAACTTAAGCTGGTTATTTTTTCCTATTTTTAGTTAGTCCGTTTTATGTTTTTTGAATTTGTTCACCCATAAATGTTACAAAACTTGAGTTTTTTCCAATGAATTTTTTAATTCAATGACCCAAATGGCTCAAAATTCTTCTTCAACTAACACTTTCAGTGGCAAACATATTCCGTTTGTGGCTTACCAAGAGCAGGGAAGAAAAGGAAATTTTCATGTTTGAGAAGCTAACAGCTGTACCTTTGCATTTTTGCATTATAATTATTATTAAGAATGTTCTTTGACTATAGAGAAACAAGAAGAAACTGAAACTGAAAATCTAGATAATCAAAAGAACATTAGTTCAGGAAGGATACAAAGCAGCGTGATCTTTACTACTCTGCAAGAATGAATATTAAAACTATAAACTGTGGTGTAGTTAAAGGAGTAACAAGACAAATGAATGTCACAAGTCAAGGGATCACCTTTTGTAGAGTTACACTTTTGCCTTCTACATGTGCTTCATGTTGATAGTCTGCCAAGAAGCCTGTTCTAGCTGTGAAGGCGCTGTAACTGTGCTGGTTGAAAGCCTCAGTCTGCATTATGCATGTGAATCAAACCAGAGATCATTACTTCCTCTGACTTTCTGACCACAGCCTCTCCTGCTCTCACTTTGCTGCTGTTGCTGCGCCGTTACTATTCTCTAAATGACAGAAGCGATTTACTCCATCATAAAACATGTGTAAATGTTATTAATGTGACTCAGTGAGCAGTTACATCATGCTTCAACATAGTTCTAAATATCTTTAAAGAAAGAGAAAGTTAGACAGTGGTCGACTGTTAGGCAGATGGTCTCGTATGGGGCGCTGTGATAATCTGTTAAATTCTCGTTTACAAAAAAATTCCAGCCGTTTATTTGCTGGCGTAGTTTATCTCTCTGAATAGTCTGGGGGTTTTTTTTGTTGTTGTGGTTGGTTTTGCTCTTTTTTTTTATCCAAGTGTACTTGAAAATTAGCCTTCACATTTATTATGAATTGTTCTGTGGGGTGTGTCAACGTCTCACTTCACCAACACACTACTTCCTCTAAAATGCTTTTAGATCCTAATGATGTCATGGCACAACACAGGAAATGTCATGTACATAGCTATTTTTCTCTTTGTAGGCTGCTCGAAGTGTGTGTTTGTTATAACGATTTCCCTCTGACTGTTTGCGTCTGTATGTTCTGTATTTTGTAGGTTTCTATGTCTCTGTTGTTGACTCTGGCGATAGTAAAGTTTATACCGTGTAACATGTAGCTCATGAATGACACAACCTTGCTTCAATTTTGCCTCTTGTGACCCCATCAGCTAAAGTATGAAGTAGAACATTAAAACTATCTTTAATTTACGTTGATTCTTTGGTTCAGAAAAAATATACAGTGCAATGCAGAAGTCTTGAGCCCTTATTTCTTATTTTGATTCCAAGTAGTCAGACTTTCTTGTACTTTTTAAGGTGGTCTTGAGCAAAACCAGTGTTGCACCTACACATAACAGACAACTTAGCAAATTTTAAATAGTCTTTAGGCACTTTATGACTAGCAGCCTGTCACGAAAACACCTAATTTGTTTTCTTTAGTTGAATCTCTTAAAAATGCCACAAATGACAGATGTTGACAGGTATAAAATAGTATTTTTGCATCAACAAGGTGATTCCCAAAATTATAAGCCGAAGCCCTTACATATCTCGTCATGTTGTGCAGTGTGTCCTTAAAAAAATTAGGGGAAACTGGACAAGTGGAAAACAAAAGAAGTGCAGGCCTAAAAAACTATTTGCACTAGATGAACAGTATCTGAAAGTCACATCCTTTAGATCACAGGTGTCGAACTACAGGCCTTGAGGGCCGGTGTCCTGCAGGTTTTAAATATGTCCTTGATCCATCACAGCTGATTTAAATGGCTAAATGACCTCCTCAACATGTCTTGAAGTTCTCCAGAGGCCTGGTAATGAACTAATCATTTGATTCAGGTGTGTTGACCTAGGGTGTTATCTAAAACCTGCAGGACACCGACCCTCGAGGCCTGGAGTTCAACACCTCTGTTTAGATAGAGGAAAAAAAAAATCCAGAAAAGACGTGACAATGGACTTGAGAGATGTAACTGAGCCTTCAGTTGATCTATTTACTGTCACCAAGCCTCATCAGAAATGGTCTTAGTGGAAGGGTGGCTTTCAAGAAGCTATAGTTAAGGAAGGGAAACATGGAGAAAAGGGCGGAGGTATGCCGAATTACACAAGAACTGGGCTCAAAATCAGTGGTAAAAGGTCAGATTGAGTGATGAATCCACCATTGAATTTTTTGGTTCAACTTGTCGGCAGTTTGTAAGGAGGAGGTCAGAGAGGAGATGAGAGGTACAACAGTGAGTGTTTTGTCGGTCGTGGTTTGGGATTATGCAGGCAAAAAAGCACCATCAGCTATTGAGCAACCATGCAATACCATCTAGAAAGCATCTGATTGGTAACACCTTTGTTCGTCAGAGTGACAATAATCTTAAATAGCAAAAGAATAGTATACACAGTCTGCATGCCAAATATCCTTGGGCAAGATACTAACCCAAAGTTGCTCTCCGATGCATTCATCAGAATGTGAATGTGTATAAAGCTTTAATAGGAAAAAAAGCGCTTGCATGAATAGATGTGAATGGTTGAATGAGGCATGTTGTCAAAAGTGCTTTGAGTGCTCGGGTAGAGTAGAAAAGTGCTATGTAAGAACCAGTCCATTTACCAGTTATGATTGTGGAGGATGAAAAATTCAAAATGTCCTGGCCATGAAACCTATTTTAATCTTTTTAACCAAAAGAGCCTAATCTTTGAAAAGAGACAGACCTTCTATTCCTATTGTCTGTAAGTCAAGAGTTCATTAACTCTGAGCTCAGGTTCACGGGCTCAGGCCCTTTCTTGCGTTCTAACTACCTTCTTTGAATCCTTCCTGTCTTCTTTTTCTCGCTTTCTCATTCTTTGTGTTTGGTGTGACTAACACCTTTAAATGTTGAACTAAGTGTGATGCCTGAGTACATATGACAGGTCTCACAGGTTTGCATTGCATTTTTAGTGGACTCTGAAGAGCATGTGGACAACCTGCTGTAGTTACTCCCAACAAGAGGAGGACAAATTTTGATCCCAGGGATGAATATCTAGTATGTGAAGCTCCTGTATAAATATTAAGGTGACACCAAGCAGTACAAGGCTTCGAATGTACTGTGAAATATTATTTCCATCTGAATCTTTGACTTGATGGTACTGACTGATGAAGTTACTGTTAATTATGACAGATGCAGCTGGAATGCCCTCCTGACAGCCATCTTTTTCCCCAAAGAGAAGAGATTTGGAACATAATATTAAAGATGAAGCCAATATATAATAACCATGGTTATATTTTTACTTCATATTCAGTTCTACTACTTGTCAAAACTCTACCAGGTTGCTGTAGTACTTCTGAGTTAAAGTACTGATACAGTTTACTTTGAACCTTTGCTGATAATGTATTTATAGTTATACTTCAGTAGGGTTTTGAATGCCACTTTCTTACTTGTAATGGAGTTTTATCTTGGTTTGCTATTAATTTGACTTAATTCATCTGTCACTGCTGACAGAGGTAAAAGACTGTTTGAGATAGGCTCCCCTCCTTATCTACTTCGGTTTACTTTTGGCATTTACACAGTAATTCTGCATTTCACGTTCAAACAAAACATGTAGTTTGGCCATTCTTATATCAAGTACATCTAAACTTTTCCCAGCCTGTCTCTGGACTCTGAATATGTATAAAAGTCTGGTAACTGTAGTTAGAGGGAATTACTGTAAGCTAATTTCTTGTTGTTGCTCCAAGTAGGTTGCAAATATCATATATTAATAATATTATAATATAGTGAATGTTGTGATGCCTGCACACTGAGTCTTTTAAGCTCGCTCTTTAAGTGAGCTCCTTTCTGCCAATAGATGTCAGAGTTTTCTACCATAAGCTGAGCTCATAGCTCTTTCCAGTTATACAAAAATGATTGTCGAAAAGCTCGTGACTTGTCTATATTTTCAGTGCATCCAGCAAAACCTTAAGACTTTTCAGCCATTAATATCAATGCACGTTTACACATTTATTTATACTTTCACAAATCTGATTACACACACACACCTGAATATGCACACACAGATCTCAGTACACACTCACAGATCAGAAGACATACACACATATCTGAACACGTATACATGGATTTCAATATGCACTGCACACACACTGAAATACACACGTGTGAAATAAGATACACACAAATGCTACAATAACACAATAACACCCTCATAGCCACCTTGGTGTGCTTTGTGGTATTTTATCTAACTGATATCTGACATTTAACCACAAGGAAATATTACTCATTTCTCTTTTTCCATTTGCAGCAGGAGAAGCCTAAAGTAATCGATCCTCTTGACTACGAGACCGTCATCTCTGAACTGGGGGATGAGTGTAAAGAAGACCCTCTCAGAGACCTGCTCCTATTTCCTGACAATGATTTCACAGTAAGTATGATTCACCGTTAAATGTGATTGAAGCAGACATGTCCATGAACCATGGTTTTCTCTGTCTAGTGTTGTGTTTTTGAGGCCAAGAGGCATTTCTACTAAATAACTAAGTAAATAATAATAATTCAAGGTTATCAATACTGAGTTACTGGTATGTCCAAAAAAGGGAGAAAAAAATGACAATGTTACCTCCTTTCTATGTAGTTTCCATGCAGCATGATTGCATCATAATATGTCATGCATAACTGAAGTTTTGTGGACTTCAGTGAGCTGTTATTGTGATAAAATAAAAATGATGAAGTGGTTTAGATCTATCTATCTATCTATCGATCTATCGATCTATCGATCTATCGATCGATCGATCGTGCAACAATACACAAAATTCACGGTTCGGTTCGATACTTTGGTGTCACGGTTCGATATTTTTTTGATACCAAAAAATGTTCATGCCTTTTTAATTTGTCATTTATTAAAATTATAAATATATATTTTAACTCAAAAGTACAGTTTTTAAATTTAATATTGCTGAAACAAAGTAATAAAAAAATTAATCTATCTGATGGAGAAATCACTCATCTTTGGAAAAGAGAGTTTATTACAGAGAAATGTCTCTTTCCAAAATAAAAGCTATACTATACGCTTCTTCTGGGCTATATTCTAAGCAGCATATTAAACATATCAGGTCCCCATAAGGAGAATCATGTGCTAACGGCTGTTTAAATGACTCGGGTAAAGTTTGTAGCATGCGTGCTTGTTGTTTTTGTCTACTTCCACTTGTCTTTGCACTAGGATGATGTCGGTGTAAAAATGCAGTCATATTCGTTGTGTTCCCACTAGTGCTGTCAGCGTTAACCTCGTTAAAATGACATTAACGCTATAACGTGGCCAATCTCCGTTAATCTCTGTTACCGCTGATCGCCCCGTGCGTGGGACTGAATGGTGTCAACACGTTAAGGCACTAGTTCCCACCAATGTAATTGAGCATTGCGTGGCACATCCGACATACTGTTTTACTTTTGTCCATGACGTGCTTACCATCAGGGTCATGCTTCACATGAAAACCAAAATAGTTCCAAACGCCAGATCTGAATGAGGGTGGGGGAGGTTCAATTTCGGGTAGCATTGAGGCAGTTGCAACGAGCTTAACTTCTGTCTCGCTAGCTTGCGCTGCGCTCAGTGGATCTGCGCTCGACAGTGCAGCCTAGGTGGAGTAGTGGAACGCGGATCCACTGAGCTCTCAACACAGACAGCATCGTCAGAAGGAAAGTTGATAAAATAAATGAAAAATTTTGTATTGTTCAATACATATGCATACCGAACCGAAAGCACTGTATTGAACGGGTATCGTTGCACCCCTACTATCTATCTATACATTTATCTACAGCACCTTAGAAAACCACTTTTCATTTTACATATACATATATATATTCATATATATGTATATATACAATTACCAACCCCAGAAGCTAGCAGGCATTTGCACCATTTTATATTTGTGCACAGTAACGATACTAAAGTGTCAAAGCTTTTAATTTGATAACAATTTACTGATGTTTAAAATGCAATATGTTCCACTTTCCATCTCAGCACAACACATTTACTCTCACTATTAGGGCATGTAGCTGTCTTTTCATTATAAAAAGTTATTTATTCTCTCTGGCTTCCTTTAGCTGTTTGTTCATTAGTACCTTCATTTATGTGCTAATGTGTTGCTTCAGATAGAGCCACTGCACATTAAAATGCTCTAATTAGCCGCTTGTGGTAAAGGGATTCATTTCCTTGTGGACGCTAGAGTTGTAGTTCTTAATGCATGACTCTGGTGCTTCTAAAATCTTTGTGGCTTAAAGAAAAAAGGAGTCTTCTTCGATTTTCTTTATCTATACAGCCGATAGTACATTTCGGTACTTGTGAGGGAAACTGGCTGGGTGGACAGTGAGTATTTGTCAGTGTCGAAAGAAAGGCAGTCCACTCAGCATATGGCTAGATGATTGGACAAAGGCAAAGTGCGTCTCCTTTCATGCAAAAACATTCAATGCTGACGTTTTTCATGGATCATAAAATGTACATTTTTATTAATGAAGCTGTTTGATTCTCATGTGAGATTATTAATTGTAAGCCCAAGCAGGGCTGATAAAGGGAATGCATATTAGATGATTTGACTTGAATTATTCATATTCATGGCAATAAAGCTGACCAGAAACAATTTCATTACTACATTAACAGACCAGCTTTTTGCTTAGTCTTATCTAAGCTATAAATTGCTATAAGGAGTCCTGATAGGTCTGAGAGTCTGCCACCATGGGGCTATACTTGTGCTCCACAGTGGTGCTTCAAGCTAAATGGTAGCATCAGCAGGCTGATGTGCTCATAGTGGGAAATGCTTGTGTTGTGTTTACCTACAGCATCGTATATGCTGAATGGCAGCATGTTGGAGGCAAAAAGAGTAAGTGTATTGTGACGCTATTGAACCAGCATTAGTGTTTACCCACTACAGGAATACACACCATTCACACCATACAAGTACTTGTGATAGAGTGCTTTCTAACATGGCAGAGCAAATCTGAAAAGTGTTAAATCTGAGAATCATATGAGATGGATGGTTCTTCTTTTTGCTCTGCCTGAGATGAGACAACAGTACTTTAAACCCTCGTTGCTGTTTTATTAAACTGTGTTTACCTTACAACAGGAGTCACTTTAAGGTCACAACAGGTCACAACAGGAGTCACCTTAAGGTGGCACTATAAAAATGAAATTGGCTTGATTTGAATTCAATTGAATTCAACATAAGTCCGATTCATTTTAGCAGCATTCCTCTTTTGTCTTGCCTCTCTTCCCTCACCCTGAGCCGGTTGCGGCATTTGGCTGCTCTACTCCGAGTCCAGTTCTGCCAGAAGTTTCTTCCTGTTAAAAAAGAGTTTTTCCTTCCTTCTCTCACTAAGTGCTTGCTCATTGGGGCCTTTCACTGTATTATTGTAGGGTCTTTAACTTACAATATAAAGCGCCTTGAGATGACTGTTGTCCTGATTTGGCGCTATATCAATAAAATTAAATTTAAGTGATTTTTTTAATCACACACAACCTGAACAGCATAATTGAATAATCAGTGGAAAGATGAATGAATAATTTTCTAATATCAGTAACCTCTGTTTACCCATGGAAGTTAGGTTCAGCAGCAGTGATCAGTAAGCCGTCCCATTGCTTACACATTTCTATAGAAGCTGACTGCTTTTCTTAGTCATGTTCTCTACATGAGGGATTTACTGTATAGAATAGTTTAAAATCATGCAGTAATTTTAAATACATTTTGAAGTAAGGTATCCCATCCACCACCTGTCATTATCTACCCTTTATTCTTTCAGGTATCCACAGTGCCTCAGGAGAGACGCACTGTCAAATCAACTGTTCCCGAGGGGGCAGAACTCCACGCTGAATGTCTGCTGGTCAGACAGGTAAGTTGTACGTCTAAGTGTACCAGACGCAGTTATAGACCCTGTGGTTTTAAGTGATGTCTTTCAGGTTCATGGTGGTTAGGTCTTTCATTTCAGACTGACCTTAAAGTAGGCCATCCTGATATCAGCAGAGCGGTTTCACCACGACTTTAAAATAAAGCAGATGTGTGTGTAGATATCAGTGCTTGTTTCAGATCCTCTAGCCATGATCTCAAGCGCTCAGTAGAGAAGTAGTGTCTCTGAAGACGGAAACTCCCCAGACAGTACACTTACACCTCACTGAAGACTAGCATGTGCAATTGACTCTTTGTGTGTGTGTGCGTGTATACAGCTAAAAATTGTATCGCTTAAGTTGTCTGTTATATTTATAATTTGTTAATTTGTGACATGTTCAAGGTCTTTTTTAAAAAGGGGAGTAAGGAGAAAAGTTACACGGTGTTCGACTTGCAGGCAGGATGTGAAAGTACCTCAGGCTCTGTCTGTGACTTTCACTGCACCGTACACTCCCTGGGAGAGTACCAGTTCAGCCAAACTGATTGAACTAGACATGTAAAGATATCTTTATATTCAAGATCCCCGGGGAAAGAGTCTTGATTTAGTTCCATTTATTATTTAAATCTAATGACATGTAGCGCTGTACGGCTTTCTTCATTGTCTGTAAATATTTCAGCTGCTCCAGGTCTGTGTTTCCCTGAAAGGCCATCATTTAGGAAATGTAATATTTAAACCTAATCTTCATCCTTTCCTCTAGGCCTGCAAGTATTACAACTCTGATCTAAATGTGGTCCATTTCAAGTATGACGACTACGCCGGAGACTACCGGCTGCTGCCAAGGTAAAACACTGTGGACAAACAGTGTTTGTGCGTTTTATTCTCATGTTTTAGCTCTGTTCAGAAAATGTTTAACATTTGAAAACGGAACATTTTGTTATATTAAATGGATGTTATTGTAAAACTATTGAAGTGTGAAGGCATCACATTGCCATACTAGTAGCATAAAAAAGTGCTAAATGTCTTTGATGGATGTACGTCTTCTACTTTGTTGTTAAAATTCTCTTATTAAATCTCCATACAGCAAAATTTTACTTTTGAACAGTTAGATTTTTCTGTGCATTGCTTTACAATAATATCAAGTAGAAATGTGTCTTCAGGTTTGCTTGACTTGACTAATGATGTGCTGAGTTTTTTCCTCATGAACACGCAGACCCATAAGTAGCTGCTAACACTGGCGATAACCACAATTTATTACCCGTAGTTGGCCATTAGGTCATTAGGAAGCACAAGAAGGTGGCCAGTGTTAAGTGAAGTGAAAGTTCGTGTTGAAGAGTGAGGGCGTTCAGCTTTAAGAAATACAAACTTTCAGACTTCCCTTTGTCGCTATTTTGAACGTCAATCATCCGGCCACATCCATTCAAGCAGTTAGTAATTTATTTAAATCAGGCTGTCAGTCTGTCAAACTGAGTTTTGTCAGTTCCAGTGAGACTTACCCAGAGCGGCCCTGCTGTTACTGCTCTCAGCCACAGGAATGTCCCTATGCTATCCCATGGGTTGCCACTGTATATTCTTTCACTCAGTTCACATGACCTCTGAACTGACATCCAGGATGAGCTGCCAAACAAGACGTGTCTTAAACACAAGTACAGTGTTGCAAAAAGAACATTCCACAAAGTTCATTTGTCCTGTCATTTTACAAGTGGCAAACATAACTATTATGTTGTTTGTTTACTGAGCGAACAACTTAACCAAACATTAACGGTACACACACAGATTGAAGATTGAAGTTGAAGTGAACTACAGGCTGAGAGCCAGAGTACAGTTATACAGCTACTGTATGTGTGCGGTTGTCACCGCTGGACCGATCTTCATTTGTGCTGGCCAGTATTAGCATTCCTGTTCCGGTGGGCAGCCCACAATTACCAGCATTTTTCTAAACATAGTCCATCACGAGAAATTGTCGGACAGCTTTTACGACTCTGTGACTTTTAGTAGAGGGCGGTTCCAAGAGCACGGATTGCAGCCTCGCTGTCTGCAGCTCACGGCGCACGCACAAAGGCATTTCGCCCTGTGGCTCGCACACAAAGATGGGCCATCCTTTAAAATCAGTGGAGCGGGACTGAGTAAGGGGACGGCCCATTGTTACCTCCTGACAGAAAACGATGGAACTGAGTCAGCCACCCATAGTCATTTGCACAACTCAAGTGCAGCGCATTAAATTAATTCCAGAAGTCATTTCCCCTTTTCGTTGGTATATTTCATTGCCAGAGAGCCATATTTTTTGTCCATCTTCCTGACCTTTCCCTGTTTCCTTTTAGGAAACTGTACAAAGCAGAGAAGCTGCCATCCCACTCTTTTGAGATTGACTATGAAGATGTGGACAAGGATGAGGTCAGCAATGATGATCTTCTTCTCTGAAATGCTTTTGAGAGTGAATCCATTACATACTGGTTACATCCCAAGGCTCATGTTTAAATTAGTTTATTGCAGCCTAAAAGCTGTTAAAATGGACTTTGCAAGATTAGTTATATTTACAGGTCAGTGGGAAGCTGTTATGAGCATAACTGGATGGATTCAAGGAGTCTAGAAATTCTCCTTTCCTGTATCAATCATCTGCTCCATTCTATCAGAGGAACGAATGGACAGTTAATGCATCTTTGACTGATCACAGTCATTGTTGTGTTTTTGCAGGATACCACCTCTTTGTCGTCATCCAAAGGAGGAGGGGGCGGTGGAGGTGGTGGTGGGGGAGGCGGAGGGATTGGTGTGTTTCGTTCGGGCTGGCTGTATAAAGGGAACTTTAACAGCACAGTCAACAATAGCATCACTGTTCGGGTGAGGAAGTGTCGGATGTTATCTATTTTCATGCCCACGTGCATTTTATTTCTGTCTGTCTTTTTTCACTTTTTTTTCCACCCAAAATGGTTTTATTTTCTGAACTGTTACAGTCTGTTAGAAATTAAACTGGGACTTTAATTGGTGACATACTTTTCAACACGATGAGAAAATATCCACATTATCCCATTGTTAAAGTTCTTATTCATTTACTTCAGCTAAGGAAATGAATTTTAATCATATTTCTGTCTTGACAGTCATTCAAGAGGAGGTATTTCCAGCTCACCCAGTTAACAGATAACTCCTACATCATGAATTTCTACAAAGATGAAAAGATCTCAAAGGAACCAAAAGGGTGCATCTTCCTCGACTCATGCACGGGTGTGGTACAGGTAGGCTTTAGTGCATTCTACATGTACATGCACTTTACCACAAAAGAAAAAAGGCAGCAAGAACATAGATAAAAAGCATCTGCACTCTAAAATGTTCTCTATTAGATTATAGACTGATTTAGGGGTATTTCCAGACATAAAGCTGCACCATGGCACAACCTGCCATGATCACAGGTTGCTCACTATTACTGCCTTTGCTACAACAGTAAAAATAACAGAAACAAATATGGGTGAAGGTATAAATGTAGAGAAATTGTATTAAAATATTTATTGATCTATTGATCTATTTTCTACTGTGTACCTG
The DNA here is from genome assembly GCF_965226115.1 of Aulonocara stuartgranti. NCBI lineage: Eukaryota > Metazoa > Chordata > Actinopteri > Cichliformes > Cichlidae > Aulonocara > Aulonocara stuartgranti. The sequence goes on along the minus strand of NC_138950.1, from coordinate 18,278,669 downwards.
CTGTGGTCTGGATCAAAGGGGCAGCAGTCTGAGCCCACACCTCTTTCTACTGAGCTTTTCTGGTGGCAATCAGAGATGTTCCTGCCAGCTGAGAGATCTAATCTATCCAGCGTTTCTTAGGTCTGCTCCAGGGTCTCCTCCCATTTAGACATGCCTGAAACACCTCATGTAGGAAACACCCAGGAGGCACTCTGGCCATATTCTCAAGCCGCCTCCTTCCACTTGGCGGGAGGAAAAGTAACAGTTTCACTTTGAGCTCCTCCCGAATGAGCATGCTCCTAATGCTGAGCCCAGCCAGCCTTCGAAGAAAGCTTATTCCTGTTGCTTGCCTCCACAGTCTCAGTTTTTTGTCACTACTTGAAGCTTCTGGATATACTTGAGGGTAGGAAAATATATGGATTGATAAATCGTCAGTTTTCGCTCAGCTCCCTCTTCACCATGACAGACCTGTACAACATCCACATTACTACAGATGGTACACTAATCCGTCTGTCAGTCTGCTCCTCTCTTTCATCACTGCTCGTTCAACGAGATCCCGAGATACTTGATCTCCTCCATCGAGGACAGAAGCTTAGAGCCAGACTTCCTCACACTTCAGGAGGTGTTAATTCTAAGGGATGAAACACCTAAATAATCTATTTTAATGATTTCTGTTATGAAAACTATGAATATGTTTTTAGACTTAAAAGTCATAATGTGGACATGCTAGCAAATAATGCTACTACATTTTTTAAGAACTTGTGCATTTCATAATGATGAAATAATTATTTTAATATATAATTAATTATATATTTCAAACTTTGTTGTATATAAATTGCGAGCACCAGAGCAAGGTTACCTGTGCAGACATGCAATAACAAAACGCATGCTGCAGTCCAAAGATGATCTACAGACAGGACCTGCAACGCTTGTATTGTGGGTTCAACTCAGTTTATGATTACAAACGATTTCATATTTTCATGTATGTATCCAGTGGCTGTTAGTGCAGTTGCCAAAGCAATCCAGGTTTAAAAAATGACATGAAATGATGGCGGGCCCTAAGCAATCACGCCCTTAGCTTTCACAGCTTCAGGCCTCAAAACAATCGAAAAAGGTGAATTAAAAACAATACAGTTTTTATAGCCTGTAAACATGTTTATAGCTGCTGTAAAACCGGGTATTTTAACATTTTTAACTAATCTCTCTGTGGACTGACTTGCTTTTGGAACCAGCATCAAGTTAGTCCAAGAAATGGAGTTTTAGGGCTTCTACATTTGACCATCAATTTTCAGTCTGCAGGTTACTGCTTATATTATAGTTGTGTGATCTAAGCTTTAATTTAAAAAGCCCTGTGCTCGAACACCTATTAATAAAAAAAAAACCTATTAGGATAAAGCAGAATGAAAAGCCCTACTGACATTACCCTCTGCTCACTACTGAAAAATGTGCCTCTAGGAATGGTCACACACAGTAAAATGGCCTACATTCAAAAACTACATGTGTAGATGCAAAAACGTATAGCATTTTCCGAGAACTAAACCTGACCAGATTTTCCTTGCCTTTCATTCTTTCCCTAAAGAATAACCGCCTAAGGAAACATGCCTTTGAGCTGAAGATGAACGAGGTTACGTACTTTGTGCTGGCCGCAGAGAGCGAGCAGGACATGGAGGAGTGGATTAGCACGTTGACCCGTATCCTACAGATCAGTCCTCCTGAAGCACCAGCTCAAGACCGCAAGAGCTTGGAACTCAACGAACACCGGCAGGGTGAGAAAGAGTTCATGTAAAAGAATTAAGCTTTTTTTTTTTTTTTGCATAATTCCAGCATCTGGATAAATTATGGGCACAATTTTATAGTCGATGTCAGCAGAAAGTGTAACCTTTTTCTCTCTGTCTGACTAAATAATGTCCGTCATCTTGCCATGACCTTAATGGGGAATTTCTACTGAGTCCATCACTTTCAGGAAATTAATCTGATACCCAAAAGTGACTCCACCTTGGTTCAGTGCATCAGATGTGGTGATTAACAATCCTTCTGTGCCAGTTGTGTGAGAGGCAGAGCATGGATCCACAGCCTGTAACGTAACACAAAACACTGATAGGGTATTAAAAATTGGTCCAGTGAAAAGTGAAGGTATGATGTAATGCCCAGAGCCGTCATGGCTCTGTGGTCTGTTAGCCTGCCTCTAAATCAGGCTGTGGGTGTGTGTTAACCTAACATTAATGAGCCCTTTTGTTCAGCCTGGCTTTTAGGAGAAATTGCTTCAGGCAGTTTGAAGGGTATATTTCTCCAGAAGCCTGCCTGCCTTATTATCCATGAATACCACAAATTGAGTCATATTTTATTCTGAGATGTATATGCCTGCTGACTCTGGTTGGTGTGTATTTAGACCAGTGAGTTGCTATTTAAGAAAATGTTATATGATCTGTAACATAAAATTCCCTGCTTAGATAAACTTTCCTAACCACTAAATGATGTCAGCCATCAGTCATAAATAAAAGTCGCTCTCAGGTGTCCTGATTGTGTTTGTTTTCTCTGCAGATGTGTTTGACCTGTCGTTAAGTGACTCCTGTTTGCAGGAAAATGAAGAAACCACAGAGAACGGCATCAATCCAGAGCTAGCAAAGGTTAGCTACACCAAAGGCTCACATGTTTTAGTCAGTGTTATAACTCAGCTACGACTACCAACACATAGTATTATCATATTTAACAGTACATGCGTGCACAGTATACATCCAAGTGTCTCAGTACCGGTGGTGGCGTGTTTTCATGAACAGCTCCATATTCTATGTGCATGGATCATCACCTGGTGATTATAATACACTGAAAAACATACTGAGACTTTAGGAGAAGAGCAGAAAACAAACTTGTCAGTGCAAGCATGCTGGTTTTATGAGGAAGAAAATTTGTTGTGATTTTTATCAGGCTGAAAAGAAACAATGTAATTGTATCTGTTTTCAAGAAAACTGCAGTCTATAAATTCAGGCGACCAGAATATGCTAGAAACACTCAAATCAAAGCAAAAGTGGAAAAAAGCACTCTATTTACAGATATCATAAATTACATTAGTGTAGCTATTATTTGCAATGAACTGCTCTCTGACTGCCTCTTTCTGACTTCCTGCCATCTTTCCTGTCGCAGTATATCTCGGAGACAGATGAAGGAATTCGTTCCGCCAGAAGAGAAGAGAGGTTGAATCTTTTCTCGCTCGATCCAGACACTCCTGTAAGTACAAATGAGTACATTATAACCACTGTAGACTACTTTTTACTTTATGCATTGCTGCACTTTGTAGTTGAATAAAATGAAGCTGGCCTCCGAGTAAATTGTGTTTCACTAACCACAGGCTCTGAGAAGCCCACGAAGTGAACATTCATCCACTGAAAGCACACCAGTGCGTCCTTTTGAGGAGAAGCTTGGCAGGAGATTTATGGCAACTTGCCGATCTTTCAACCTCATGCTACAAGGCTGCGTCAACGAGAGTGAAACGGGACCGGTCACTAATGTGAGCATAAGACACTCATTTTGCTTTATTGTGTTACTGTTTAATAAGCAGTTTTCTTTTAAACAGGATAAAACATATCGACATACGTTAGTGTTTTTTTCCAAAGGCATTTAAAAGACATATTATGCTGAGTGAAGCTTTGTCAAATTTGCTTTTTGAATAAATGTGCAGGCAATAACTGTGCTGAATCTGCACCACTAGATTGAACCCTTCTTCGTTTCGCTGGCTCTACTGGATATACGAGAAGGGAGGAAGGTATCTGCAGACTTCCACGTAGACCTCAACCACGAGGCAGTGCGTCAGATGCTCGGAGGCCTAAGTAACGGGACGGGGGCTCCGGGTACGGAGGTTGGAGGTCAGGAAAATGGCTTGTGTTCTCCTGCTGAGAGGAAGCCTGGTGACTGTTACCTCAGCCTGGACCTGGAGCACTGGCTTTGCTTTCCCAAACAGGTACGAGGACATTACTCCAAGTTAGGTTTTATAGATATAACACGAAAAGGGGAAAATAATGCTTTTTTTCTCCATTACTTATTCTGTATTTAATATGTACATAGGCTGTAATATGCTTCTTCATTGGTGTCCCTGCAGGCCATTTTCTCAGTGACCAACCCCCACACAGACATAGTGATGGTCGCAAGAGTGGAGAAAGTGCTCATGGGAAATATTGCTTGTGGAACTGAAGCTTATACAAAGAATACAGACTCCAGCAAGGTCAGAAACAAACTTTTGCCTTTCTGTTCATTCTAACTGTTTGAATCAGTATTTATATGACTTCATACCGCATTTATATCAACCTCTGATCAATAACAGAGAGCTAAAGCTTTTATAGTGTCTTATATCTAAATGCAGACTGGGAAAATGGGCCATGAGACATGCTGTTATTGTAAGGAAAATGCCTTAATCTAGTAAAAGAGTTTAGATTGACATTTGCAAAATTGTTTTTTTTCTGTAAGACGAGTTATCTTCATCACTGAATGCCAGTCAAGCTAGATAGTTCAGGAATGATGTTTTTCCATCATTAATCCTAGACATTTCCTGGCTTTCCCCAAGGCCAGGGGTCCATGCGATCCTTGTTTAAGTGGCTAAGTGAATCAGCAGACATCCAAGCAGCTGCCAGAGTTACTGTATTAAATAACCTCTGATTTAGTCTGTCACTCTGTCAGGGTCAGCTAGAATTTAGGTATAGTGTTCAGGAATGTCAGCAGGACCTTGTTAACATTTCCCTCTCTACATGGTTCTGCTTTTGTGTCTTGAACAGACTGTTCAGAAGATTTTGAAGTCCAACAAACAGTTTTGTAGTAAACTGGGAAAGTACAGAATGCCATTTGCCTGGTCTGTCAGGTTAGTGCCGGTATTCATAATATTTTTGAACTTCCCCTAAAATCTTTTCCTCATCCATTGGTAATTTACATCTCTTTCTTCCCGTTAAAGGTCAGTGTTTAAGGACAACCATGGAGCATTGGACCGAGAGTCTCGTTTCTCACCTCTTTTCAAACAGGAGAGCAACAAGATTTCCACAGATGACCTGATAAAGCTGGTGTCTGAGTACAAGAGGTAAGATAGCCTGCAGGCTTTAGCAAAGTAGTCTGCAAATAGTTTTCCAAGATTGGATCCACATTTTACACAAAGTTTTATCTTTACAGGGCTGAGAAGACAAGCAAACTACAGACTATTCCTGGGACGCTGGATATCGCGTTAGACTATGTTCCAATGGAGCATCCTAGTACGTCTGCTGTTCATGTTCCCATTCTGCTTTCTTTTCCTCATCCCTTTCTCATTTCTACGTTTGACATACATCTTTTTCCATCAGACTGTGTGACATCCTCCTATATACCAGTGAAGCCCTTTGAAGACCTGACTAAACACCAACCCACAGTGGAGGTGGAGGAGTTTGCACAGGACACCACCAAGTTCATTCAGCCACATCGCGTCTACAAAAACCACATCTACGTCTACCCTAAGCATCTCAAGTATGACAGTCAGAAGAGCTTTGCTAAGGTATGCCCCTTAGTATCATTTACCACGACACTGAAATAAAGTTTTTCGTTTTGTTTTTATATGCTTCGTGTTTTGCTACGGTGCAATCCTTTTGAACGTATTTAGTCATTAACATCACAATGGTCCTCTTGTTCAAGGCTCGTAACCTTTCGGTCTACGTGGAGTTCCGCAGCTCAGATGAAGAGGTTGAAAAACCCTTAAAGGTAGAAAGCTACGCCTTCTGGCATACTTTACACGACTCGTCCTTTCTCCATTCAAGTCCTTTTAATCATGGAAAACTGCTGTTTTTACAGTGCATCTATGGCAAACCAGGAGGACCAGTCTTTACCACAACAGCCTGCTCCACCGTCCTACATCACTCTCAGAGCCCCGACTTCTATGATGAGGTGAAGACCATATTTGTTTCTCCATTCATCACATAAAGATAATTAGAATCTAGAAGTGGATCAGCTTTATCAACCTTTAGAAAGAACGCGTTTAAAGGTCTTTCTAAAGCACATAAATCATTAAATGCTGTTCTGTCTTCAGGTGAAGATTGAGCTTCCTACTCACCTCCATGAAAAGCACCATCTTCTCTTCTCCTTTTACCATGTCACATGTGACATTAATGCTAAGACAAATTCAAAGAGGAAAGAGACTCTGGAGACCCCAGGTGAGATATTGGTAGTTTTCCAGCCTGTAGTAGTTGTAGTTGTTATTTTTTGCCTTTTATTCAGTATTTCTTTTGTTTATTTGGTTTGTTTAGTGGGATATTCTTGGCTGCCTCTGCTCAAAGAAGGCCGCGTGTCATCTCAGGAGTTCAACATCCCCATCTCCTGCAACCTGCCTCCTGGATATCTGGCCATCAAGGAAGCCAGCAACACCAAGGTGAGACTGAGGGCAAAAATAGGAGGGTAAGAGACAGGCGAAAGGAGTGTGTAAATATTGCAAACCTTGCTGATTAATAGTAGCATTAATTTTTAAAGGGAAGCATATTAAACATTACACCGTGTGATAGATTAGTGTGATATTTTTAGTCCTCACACACAAACTCTTCTCTTCCCTTTTGACAGAATGGAGCAGATATGAAATGGGTTGATGGAGGAAAGCCTATTTTTAAAGTATCCACCAACGTTATCTCCACAGTATACACTCAGGTACGACCATCATTTGGGATTCTGTGGTTTTCCCTCCTTTTTTCTGGCTTTGAAACTGCGACGACCTGGTGAGAACTTCTGTATGCCCACTCTTTGATCGGCATGTTTTGGGGTGGGTTATAGTCCCACATAACACTGAATGTACATGTATTCAGTGTGTATTGTGAATGAAATAAAAAACAAAACAAAAACAAAATAGATGGTTGGAAGGATTTCTTTCTGTTGTTCCAACCACAGTGCTATTGTGAAATGATTGAAAATGCTAAAGTGACTTGTCAAAGTCAAGCGTCCTCTCTGAGTTATCTCCTTTAAATGGCAATGAACATGAAAATAGCAATTAAATATCCCTAAAACAAATGCACCTTCCAAACTTCTGCAAACACGAGCCCCAAATGCACAATCAGCATCAAAGGGTAATGTGGTAATGTAGCGTGGCACATAAAAAAAGGAAATGAACAGTTTCTGTGCAGTTTGCTATCATGGGATGTTTGAAACCCTGCACAGCAGCTTCTTAATTGACTAAATCTCATCTATGCCTGACTTTTTTCTTACACTACAATAAACTGGCTTTAAAGTCCCTTATAAGACAGGGTAAATATACAGTCATATATGTAAAAATATGTTTAAAAAAAGAACAATTACAGCCCAAAACCTTTTATCTTTTACGCTTTAACGTTGTAAAATCCATTTCAGGTGTCTAAAATAAAACCAGGGCTGAATCACTCAACAACATAGTTGTGAGGGGCTGAAGTTCATATTTCAGCATTAACTGTCGTTTAAAAAGGAAAGAGTCCACTAAGTAATACCGCAGATGTTAGCTGCTCATTTTTTCAAGAATTCCTCTCTCTGTGTCAGGACCCCCACCTGAACCGATTCTTCCAGCAGTGCCAGAAGAGAGAGCTGGACCTCTCTATACCTCCTACCTCCAACTTCCTCAACTGCCTGAAGGTCAGAGTAAAGCCGCTGTATCTCCTCAAATCTCAGTACTTGCGAATGAGACAAAAGCCAGAGCCTTAACTACCAAACACTGCTACACATCCTAATGAGTTCAACACTGTGTCAGCACGTCAGACTTTTACCAGCCCCTTCACGGTTTCTTCTTTACCCCTTTTTCACGCTTCAATCTTGTCCACCCACTCCTCCTCGCTCGCTTCTTTCCCATCCTTCTCCAGGGTCTCCTCAGCATGGAGAGAATCCCAGTGATAGTCCGATTTCTGCCAGTCCTCTTCAACCAGCTGTTCAAGGTTCTGACTCAGAATGACAATGATGAGGTCACTACTGCCACCACCAGGTAGGCAGTGGTACTACAGAGGTCCTTAATGCATTGATAATAGAGTCCTGGGTTTATCCAGGTGATGAAAGCAGAGTGAGAAAAAGAGTGTAGTGATTTATATTTCTGTTTGAGTCAGTATCTTCCCTTTTATTGTTGATGTCATTGAATTGCTACTTTGTTCTATAATTAATCCAGACTCACACAATAAGTTCATCCAGTGAAACAAAGAGAGAAATACAGCAATTCTTGATATTATTTAACAATGAAAGCAATTGAATAAAATCATTGTTGTTGGTCTGTGTCTACAGAGTACTGGTCCACATTGTTGCAAAGTGCCATGAAGAAAACCTGGATTCTAGCCTGCACTCCTACATCAAGGTATAAAAGAAGCTGGTGTGTGTGGTGAATACAGTGTGTTTGCATGCACATGCTCAGAAATATCATATAATAATTTAGAAGTCTGATATTTTCCACAAAGGAATGGAAACCCTGCTCTGGCTATTTAATTTGTGAAGAAAAACAAAACAGAAAAGGGAGCTGTGTGTGTGTGTGTGTGTGTGTGTTTGGGTGCATTTGGGCCAGCAACAGTGTGGCTAGGGCCACACGCCCAGAACGCTGTGCAAACATCAACACAGAAAAAAGGGAAAGGAGAAGAAGAGAGAGGGATTGAGCAGGAGGCAAACTAGGACATTCAGCCTGCTCAATCAAAAACACAAGGCATGTTTGTTTAGGGGGGGAAATCAGTGAGAGGATTAGAGAAGAGAGCAGGAGAAAGCACAAGACCTGTTTCATGTTGGCTACAGTGAAGGAAGACTGCAGAGCGTGAAGAGGCAGTGGCAGTGAGAAATGAAGGGAGGCAAAGAGAGAGGACAAGCAGAGTCAGTGGCAACAAGGTTGTTATAGTAACAGATTGGCACGATGTCCGGCAGTACTGGTGCCCAATTTAAAGTGCTGAGTGTTAGCTTGTATTCATTCTTTAACTACTAAGTGTGAATTGCATTGAGATTCAGTAGTGTCATTTGAACAAATGCAAATTATGTTGTAGTTTTTTTTTTTAAATATACGGGATTGAAATATTTTATTTGCTATAATTTCATATATTATTGTATGAAAGCATATTTTTTACAAATGCTTCTATAGAACTGTGCATATTAGTAACACTTAATTGATTAGTCCATAAAAATCGGAAAACAGAAAATTATGAGAATAATTTCTTTGTTTTTTTGCTGACTTTAGGAAATTGCATAGGGAATCTTTCAGTGTTTTTTTTTTTTAATTAGTCGTATATTTTTTTTCATTGAAAAAACCCCCCAAACACATGTTACTAATAACTGAATAGCTGAAAATGATCTTAGTTAATCAAAACTTTTTTATATCCAAAACAACAAAACACAGAGAAAGAGCTGCAGCATAGTTATCTACAGCATGCCATTAAATGTCGTTGTGTTCACCAGACTGTTCAAAATAAGAAATTATTTGGTTTGCTGTACTGTATTGTATTTATTCTGAAAAAAAAAAAAAGAGTTCATAATTCACTAGCTGGACCCACGTCCTCATTTTCGGTTTGACAGCATTTTAGTAGGTAAAGGTGAATGCTTGGACATGAATTGAGCTGTGGTTTGGGGAAGGACTCGAAGAGGACTGGCGGCGGCTCCCGGGCCTGGCAGATCCCCGTGTACTAAATAGGAGTGAAGAAGTTATAGAACTGAGAACAAGGAGGGAGGGTGGGGCACGTGAACGAGAATGAGCAGCTTGCAGAACTGGGGGAATCTATATAGATGATAACTGGAAGGAGCGTGTTTGGAGGTGTGGTCCCGCTCCTGAAATTCAGATACATCATCTCCAATTAAACAATAATTAAAATAAAGTTATAATTGTTGAAACTGTTGTATCTACTTCTCAACTCACTGAATACTTTCACTTCCCAGTTGGTATCAAAAAATACCCTCAAATCATTTAAAACAAATAAATTGCTACATGTGCACGTATGACTCGTTTTTTTCCTACTCTCCGTCTCTCTTTCTCTCTCTGTAGTATGTGTTCAAGTCAGAGGACCATGGGTTTAGGACAGTTCATGAAGAGCTGGCTAAGGGAATGACTTTTGACCTGAAGAGCAATGAGCAAGCAGCTGTCAAGAATGTGCTGAAGGTTTGCTTCCATCCTCCTACTCACTCTTAATTACTCACTAAATACATGAACAGGATTGACCTACTTTAGCCTCTTTTGGTTGCAGTTCTCCTGGTTCTTCTTTGAACTTATCGTCAAGTCCATGGCCCAACATTTGGTTGACTATGACAAGTTAAAGGTAAAGTATTAAAATCCACTTCTACCTCTTCTAATCTCGTCAATTACTGACCACACCTGCAAGTTTTCTTTGCACTTCCCATCTTCCCAGTACATGCTGCATGACCATGTCTTGCTTAATCTTTGTTCCTAAAGCTTCCCAGGCCCCAGCGATTCCCCTCATCTTACCAGAGCCGTGTGGAGAACCTGGTGGAGACAGTGTCTGAACACATTTTCTGGAAGAACAAAGAGATGCCAGAAGAAACACGCAGTGCTAACTTAGCCGTGGCAGCTTTTGTGAAGGTGAGAGTATTTTTAGAAGTTATCTTGTTAATTCAAAGTATAATCTTAAAGGGAAACCTTGTCAAAAAAACCCCAAAATAACAAACAGGTTGTTGGTGCTTTGGACTCCTTCAAGTTTGAGCCCATGTGAAGAAAACATATACTGTATCACTGCGCTATTAGGCTTACAGCATTTTGCTCTTAGTGGGATCAATACAAACTGTGTAAACAGTCTGCAGATACAATTTGTTATCCATTGATTCCTCCATCTATGCTAAATGATGTGTCTCTTTCTGTTTTATTAAGTGATGCTTAGTCTGATCGCCAGTTTGACTCCAGTCTTTGTGTCTTTGCAGCGCTGCTTTACCCTGATGGACAGAGGCTTTACATTCAAACTAATCAGCAACTACATTAACATGATCACTGCTGCCGACAGCAAGGTAACAAAAAAAATCTCAATGAAACTGATACCAGGAAAGTAGAAATGAATCATACAGACGTTCCTTCTTTTATGTGTAGCTACACAATATGTTAATGTTGTTTTTGTGTGTTTTACAGGTCTTGTGTGAACTCAAATTTGAATTCCTGAGAGAAGTGTGTAACCATGAACACTACATTCCTCTCAGCCTGCCCTTACCTTCCGCTCGCATCACAGGTAAGGTCGCACCCCAGGTTATACGCTTGTAGGGCACTGAGTGTCTTTTCAATGTGGTAACGATCACGCATCGAGTAGCTCTCATTTGTTTATTAACACTCAGTCTTTCTCGCTTTCTCTTTCTGTCATTTTTTTTTCTCACTTTATGTGTCCATGTCAGACCATGCATTCCCAGAAACACAAAGTACTCATGGTAAATATGTTCACTCATTCCTTTTGTTACATTGTATGTGCTACACTGTGTATCCTGAAGTGGGATGAATATCATGATGATGATGAAATCCATAAAAACATTCAGCATGTCGCAATATTTGCTGATCAGTGAACTACAGCAAATATGTGTGTAAGCTTTGTTTGAATCCTGTGCAGTTCAGTTAATTTCCATTTAAAATGTGGCTCTCTTTGTGGCGTCTCTCCTCAGCATCAGTGCCTGAGTACAACCTGACTGGAGAGTTCTGCAGGAAACACTTCCTGACTGGCTTGTTGCTGAGAGAACTGGGGCTGGCTCTCCAGGACGAGCAAGACCTGAGACACCTAGCCTTGGCCACCCTGAAAACCCTAATGGCCAAACACTCTCTGGATGCACGCTATGCCACCAAGGTAGACAGAACAGATGTTAACATGGGAAAAGAAACCGAAGCCATGAAAAATGAGTCATGAGCAAACAGTAGAAATTCTTCCACAGTGACTCATGCAAACACATACACACTGACATGTGATTCTTCAAAGCAGCTGCAAGCAGCCATGAAGATGTCTTAATGGATGCTGGGAAGGGTCTAGATCAGATCAAAGTTAGCAATCTGCCTTCAGTTAAACGTTGCCAAATACTGCCAACCACAACACAAGAGCAGTGGGCTGTAGTCAGGCCGAAGCCTGAATGAAAACCAAATGTGTGCAATCAAGAAATAAAATGGCTACATTAATAAAAACCACTCATGCAACACAATGCAGGTGAAATTTTATTTAACATTTTGCTGAGGTCAGTGAATTTCCATGGCTGCTTTATTCTAATTCATGAGTGCAGTCTGCAGTGCTTTTATACAGGGATTAGGAAGTACATTACATTTAAGAAAAACAATGTCGAAATAAAGCAAAGTGTAAATAAAATGAATATAATGATTAGGAAATAATTTCATCTGTAATTTTTAAAGTTTAAAATTGCAATTAACTGTAATTAATCTGATGTCAGCAACACGTTTCAAAAAAGTCATCACTGTGTTACATCTTTCTTAATTTAACAAAACTTTATAATCCTCACATCTAAAAAAGACTCTGCCTTTCTGGATGCTTCTTTTTATACTGATTATTGGGTATAAAAAAAGAGCTACTCAGTCATGTAATTTGTTATGAAATTTTCCACCTTTTATTTTTCACTCACTCATCCTACTCAGAGCCGGGGTTAAACACATAACCTTAAGTTTGAATTGCATGTATTTGGCCTAAAAAAGGTTTCTGAGTCAAATAATTAGATGATTTATATAAAAAAGTACTGATTTAATTAGACCAATTCTGACTGATACTTTCTTTTCCAGGAAAAGCAGGCAAGAATTGCATCTCTCTACCTGCCGCTTTATGGCCTCATCCTGGACAACATGCCAAGATTCTTCCTCAGGGACCTTTTCCCCATCTACTTTACTGCTAGTGACCAAGTAAGAGTCAAGACAAATGATGAAATTATTAAAAAACACTGTATTGATTGGCTCCTAAATGTTCAGAATCATGTATATTTGTGTTATGTTTTAAGGTAAATCTATTTTCTCTTTGTGCTGTCTTTTTTGCACCTGCAACAGGGCTCTCGAGATGACCTCAGTGTGGGAGCAGTGGCAGCTGGAGGGGTTACTCGCCATGCCAACTCTGTAGATGCCTCATTTTCCAAAGAAGTACTCAATTCCATTACAGGTAGCACTGTTATATGTGTGTGTCTATTTCCAGTGAATCTATCTAATATAAAGTAAGTCAGGACATTGATGCCTACACTTGTTCTTCCTGCGCCAGCCTTCTCCTCCTTGGCAGTTGCTACGGCTAACCAGGCTGACTCTCGAGGCTCTCTGATCAGCGTGGACTCCAACCCGAGCAACAGTGACAGGAACAGCGAGAAAATGGATGGATGTGAGAAGGTGAGACAGTTCACATGAAAAAGAGCAAACATCTGTATAGAAAATGTAGTCATTTATTTATTATAAGTTTCATTGGTAGTCTTCATATGTACATTGTAAGACCGCAGCATTATACTTTGTAAATAATGCGTAAAATATATTTCAGCAATCAGCACCTCCAGCAACCCAAAATCACCCATATAATATCTTGTTTCTGCATTTTTAAAAGTAGTAAAATTTTATTTAAAAATACTGGACCAGCTAATAACACGCCCATTATATCCAACTTTTAACTCCTGTTAGCAACAGTTTATCACTGACTGCATTTCTATCTGATGTTGGTCCTTAGTTTGCCCGGCCCCAGTCCCTGATAGGCTACGGTTCTCGATGTGACAAGCTGGACCAGGCAGAGACCCGCAGCCTCCTCATGTGCTTTTTGCAGATCATGAAAACCATATCTGAAGGTAAGATCTATCACTAAATGTTATATACCTATGTGGTATGTGACTTTTGTTGCCATGATGCCAGGTCTCTCTTGGAAATGAGATTTTTAATCTCAATGAGATTTTTACCTGGATAAATAAAGGATTAATAAAAATCACTTAAAGAATTCATGCAGTCCACAGGAAATTTATTACATTTACTGCTATACTTAGCAGTGAATGTATACAAAAATTGACACAAAAGTTGCTTTTTGTTCTGTTGCTGAGGGATTTTAATACTGTGAGCTTCAGATAGCCATACTTTTTTCAGTCTGTGAAAAGATTTTTTATATTATGTCTTTCATTGTCTATTTCCAGATGTGCTGGTGTCCTACTGGCACCGCGCCATTCACCAGGAGATCTCGGACTTCTTCAACATTCTGGAGTAAGAGCTCTTCTTGTTTTTGCTGAAGACTGCAGGCATTGCTACACTGATTAGAGATACTCACTGTTCACAGAGAGAGAGAGAGAGAGAGAGGAAAAAAAAAACTGTAGAGAGACAGACGGGGTTGAGGGCAAGTGAACAAGAAGAGTAGAAAAGGGAACGTGGCCAGTATGAAAATACTGACACTATAAGAGAGAGGTAGAGAGAAGAAAAACAGACTATAATTCCAGTGAGAGCTCCTGTCCACCAACGAGTGCAGTAAATTAACTTTCCGTGTTTCCTGTTTGTCTCAGCATCTAGACTGTTCTGGTTCGCCTCAGTGTGATCACATGCACTCCATCTTATCTGTCTTCTTATCTGAGAAAACTTTTGAATTGTGTTTCCTTAGGCTCTGTCTTCAGCATTTTAGATTCCTTGGAAAACGCCACATAGCCAGGTGAGTGCTTTCTCCAGCAAAGAGATGGAGCAGGTGCCATTCAAATGCATTTATTGTAACGCTACACATATGGAAACTGCTTATTAACTCAGTGTACATGTTGCCACCACACAATGATACATAATTCATGTAATCATTCACACAATCATAAATGCAGCCCCACAGACACATTCGCACACGCACGCATGTGAAATCAGACTAAGTCAGGCAGAAATACTAAAATGTGTTCAGTATGCGTGCACACACTCAGGGATCAGCTTCAAGAGGGGAGGAGGTGAAGGAGGGAAGAAAAGGAAGAAGGGGGGAGGTGAAACTCCTGGATCTCACTGTTCGAAAAGAATCACTGCTGGATATTGTAGTGTAGTGGTTGGCAAACACAGGATGGGGGTTGTTATCGTGTGTGCGTGCTCTTACTGGAGCTGAGCCATTGGCACTGCGAGCCTCTTCCATCTTCTGGATCCTCCCAGCTAATTAAATTAGCCCTCTTTTTTTCCTTTCAGCAATAGGATGCTGAGATGTAAGCCAACAAAAGGCTGGGAGAACACACTGCTTTACTGTGTGTGGAGGCATTAACTGAATGAAGATAGCTGGAAGCCTAGCTAGGGCTCTCAGACGTAGTTGAGCCTGTCTGGGGCTGCTAGCTACTTAACATTCATCCATAATACCAGGCCACGGGGGATTCAGAGTGTGTCTGTCTCGGCATCTTTCTCTGTTGGCTCTTTTGAGTCAGTTTGGGCACCCCACTGAAGTTCAGGAGTGATGAAATACATTACATTAGGTCTTAAAGATTTAATCTTGAATATTTGTGATTAAACCATCAGGAAATGCTTGAATAACAAGTGTAACTGTCAAAAACTACTAATCTGCTTCATCAGGAGTGTGTGACTGTGGTTTAATCCTGTGTTATTGACAGTAGTCTGACAACATAAGCTGTCATATCATGGCATTGACGTTTACTAGCTGAGCCCCACCCACTTTAGATCAATGAGAAGTTAACAGTTAAAAGCAAAAAACAGAGAAATCTCCTATATAAATTCAACCAAAGATTTCCAAGACATGTTTTAGGGCCACTGGTCATAGTTAGAAGCTGATTGAGGAAATTGTTTCATTTATCCAGCAATGTTGTAGTTTAGTCCCAGACATTATTCTAGCTTATCCCTTACTTCCTTAATGTTCTATGTTCTCAATGCACACGACCAACATAACACAACTAAGTAACATTTGCCTGTTACGTTTTCTCCATGTTCGACCTTGCTGTTGTAGTTTCCATGACAGTGCATGCATTCACCCCCCCGCTCTGTGCATGGTGCCTCTGATAATGGTTTGTCCTTGTGACCGCACATTTATCGATGTCCTGTCACATCAAGTAACACTTTCTTTGTTGACACAGATCCATTTTATGTAATGTTCCGTGTGCTGGTTTCGTTTGCTTTTTACATCTTTTCCACATTTTACGACTCAGATGTTGCACGTTAACCTTGTAACCCTCTGCCTCCATGCCTTCAGTCTCAGCACTGGCTCAGCTCCACCATCTGCTTGGCTTCAGTGTTTTTAATAGGCTCTGATGCTTTTGTGTTGATTGGCTTACGCGCTTTCTTTTATCTGGCACAGGAAGCATTTGCTTTACTCAGATTGGCAGCAGTTTCTGATCAAGCTTTAAGGATCACAATAATTTGATAAATTGAACATCTGTTTTTCTTGAGATACTGTTACGGAGCTCATTTGTGCCGCAGCATAACTGACATTCAGCTTCATCACACCAATATCTTGTCCCTAAGCTGTCCATAGTTGTATGTTACTATCACCCCGAAGCCCCAGCTTCCACTCACACTCTACCAAGAGTTAATGCAACATTTTCACATTACTATACTAGTGGAAAACTAAAAGCATCAGCTCTACTGACTCTAACCTTTCCATCTGGCTGACCTTCCTCTCGAGCTGTTTGATCCTTGTTTTTGGCTCCAGCCGCTTTCATCACACCAAGGTCAAATCGGAGATCTTGTGTGCTTTTTGCATTTCATTTAGCCTTACTAAAATCAAATGTGACCCGGCTTCTATAAATATGTAACAAGGTCACAAAGGTGCAAAAAGCTTTGCAAGCTGCTTCACATTTAGACAGTAAGGTCAGTTTTTTTATTGATTACAGACATGCTCTAACAGCTATTAGCATGCCACCCACAGTTAGGATATCTAACTAATAACAATTTTAAAAATGATGGTCTTAATTAAACTAACTAATGTTAGCTTTGATGTGGTTGGCTTGTGAACAGGAAGCTAGCAGCGGCAGTAAAGCTGGCTCAGTCAACCCACGCCAATGGCACCCTGAAGGGCTCTAACAACCCCTCCCAGTCCTCTCAACCCTCAAGCATCTTCCCACAATGGTAATCACCCTCCACAAGGAAAACAGACAACACCTCAGCCATGATGACAAACAAAGTCTTTGTTTACTGAAAGTGTTCTGAATGCTAATGATGTCTGGTGGCCCAAAAGTGCTTTATGATGTCATAAAACTCCAGACTCTTTAATACACGTTAAACATGCAAGAGCAATGTGAATACTTGAAAAAAAAGGATAATGCATTTGTGTCGTGTGTAATTTCACCATTTATGTGACCACTGTGTTTCCACATTACAGACTGTAACTTGTGTTCTCAGCATGCCTCTTCCCATACCTGCAGTGTTCTGTGTGATTTGCCAGTCTTTGTGTCTGTACACTCATGTGTTGATAGCTTCCCGATAGCAGCAAGTCCTTGAGACATGGATGTCATTTATATCTACCCGCCTACTTAAGTGTGCAGAATCTTTAGCGATAGTGTACCTTTGCATTTATCCAAAGGTTTAGTACCACATTTACTGAAGGGCAATTTAAAGAAGTCATGAGTAAAACACGCACACGCTGTGATTTATATGAGCTTCTGATTCATGCTGTTGACCCTCCAGGATGGCATCTGGGGGTGATGGCCACCGGCATGCTCGCTCCCAAACCATGCCCATCATCAGGGGCAAGAATGCCCTCACCAACCCCAAGCTGCTGCAGCTGATGGAGCCAGGTAACAAATACTCTGACTGAGGTCACAGTGAGGTTACTTTGATGTATTTGTTATTCATACGTGCTTCTATTTCTAGACGGCATTCAGGATGGGGACACGTTGAGTCCTACAGATATTGAGGCGAACATGTCCACAGAGGTCGCCCTCACTGTGCTGGATGTACTAGAGCTGTTTGTTCAGCATCAGAAGGTCTGTGACCATTTCATATTATACAACCCAAAAGTAAAGTTAATACCACAAAGTATTACATTGTACTTCTTTAGAGAAATTTATTTTTTTAAGCCACTTATGTGGAAATGTGGCTGTCAAGAAGACACTCTAAAGGAAGGAAATGGGGAAAATAACTGAGGTATACCAAATTGCACAAAAACCGTCCTGAAAACCAGTGGCAACAGGTCTTATTGAGTGAAATGTTTGGTTCATCTTCACTGATATGTACAGAGGTAGTCAGGAGGCATGGTAAAGAGGAACAGTGAGTGTCTACAGCCACGTGTAAAAAATAAAAATAAAAATAAACAATGTTGAGGCTCTGTTGTGGATTAGAACTGCATTTCAGTTAGATTAAGTTTGGATTGGCCTCACCACAACCTGGACCTCAATATTACTGAAGCATTGTGGGATCGTTTTAACAGAAATGGAACAAAAGACAGTCAACATCCAAAGAAAAGCTTTGTAGACACCTGAAGGACTATTACTATTACTACTTTTATAAAAAATTTAACGATAGGCTAGACAGTGAAACTACTTTTGGCTGCTCCCTTTAGCTCTGTATATTTAATTTGGCAGGTTTTTTTTGTTTTTTGTTTTTACAATAGAAGTCCTTCTTGATGCAAACCTGATGGGGATTTGTCTGCTTCCATCATTAATGTTTCACTCAATAAAAGTGGGCATACCAAATATTGACTTTCAAGCAGAATTTGTATAAATTCCATTGTTGCCTTTTTTACTGTACTTACACATGTCTGCAGATGTTACAGTAAACTGTTACACCCATTTCCCACTTTCCCAGCAAAATATAAATAAATGTGAGGTGGCTCAAGTCTTAACACATTTCATACACATTCATTTCATACATACTGCCACCTAGTGTTTTTTTAAAGACTGCATTGAAGTTAAGTCTGGTGAAACATGTTTTGCTTTCGTTTTCTCACATTCATCCAGAAGCAGCTGTTGCAGGACGATGGACAGAACACATTGATGAAGAAGGTGCTGGACACCTACTTGCTCTTCTTTCAGATCAACCAATCAACTGCTACTCTACGGCATGTCTTTGCTGCACTCAGGCTTTTTGTACAAAAGGTCCGTAAACCTTTCTTTAATCGTTCAACATATCATTGAAGACTCGAGTCATTATCTTATGGTTAGTTTCGTCTTTCTCTTTTTTCTGTAGTTTCCCAGTGCATTTTTCCAGGGTAAGGCAGACCTGTGTGGCTGTCTTTGCTACGAGATCCTCAAGTGCTGTAACCATCGATCCAGCTCCACCCAGACGGAGGCAGCTGCCCTGCTGTATTTTTTCATGAGAAAAAACTTTGAGTTTACCAAGGGAAAGTCGATCGTTCGCTCACATCTGCAGGTCAGTTAATATAAAGAAGTAAAATGACTTCATTTGAGTTTTATGTACTTTGCGTATCACCGTTTCATGGCTATACTGGCCTGTCTCTGCTACAGGTTATCAAGGCAGTGAGCCAGCTGATAGCAGATGCTGGAATCGGAGGCTCGAGGTTTCAACAGTCTCTGGCCATCATAAACAACTTTGCTAATGGAGATGCACCACTGAAAGTACAGAATTCCTTAAGCTTTTAAAACACCTTTTCTATCAATAATTATCATCAATCGTGTACTTTATATTTAATTTTACTTTCATTTTCTACAGAACACACCGTTCCCTGCTGAGGTGAAGGACCTGACCAAACGGATCAGGACAGTTCTGATGGCTACAGCACAAATGAAGGAGCATGAGAAGGATCCTGAAATGCTGGTGGATCTGCAGTACAGTCTGGCCAATTCCTACGCGAGCACCCCTGAGCTTCGACGCACTTGGCTCGAGAGCATGGCCAAGATTCACGTCCGCAACGGGGATCTCTCAGAGGTTCGAAATGTTGCATTTTGTCAGGTTCTCGGGCTTCAGAAACATCGATAATGTCACATGAAAGTATCAGTTTAAAAAACATCTAACTTCTGTCTTTCCCTCAGGCTGCTATGTGCTACATCCACATCTCAGCCCTGATTGCTGAATCGTTGAAGAGGAGAGGTTAGTCCACACTTTGCTGCCACTTTTGCCCTTGCGAGCTTTTTGCAGCATAGTTTGTGTGCAAATATCTGTTTGCAGTGCAGTGAGATTTTTGTATATTTGTGCATCTCTGCAGACATGCTAACTTGAGTTCATCCAATCACATACAGCAGCTTCTCACAATGGAATACTTTTTTCTCTTTGCTATCATAGTCATCAAACCTTTGAGGCATCAGTCCTTCATACATTCACTGTTCTTGATGTGTATGCCTGAAAGTGAGGACAGTTTTCATCTGAGTGTGACTGACTGAGAACTCATGGGAAATGATGTTTGATTCCTGTTCCTGTCCTGTAGTAGTATAGACCTTTCTTTTATATTTAAATTCCATCCTCCTCTTAGATTGATGTCCACACATTTTCCTGTGCTTCACGTTTTTCTGTGTGTGCATGCTTCCTCGTGTAAACAGCTTGTATCTGCCACTCAGTGTTTCTGACGTCTTTTGCGCATGGCTTTACTCACTGAGCCTGTGGGCTAGTTCCTAGCATAGAGTGCCAGCAGTTCAGCTGCTTTGTGAGCCTTGTCCGTGAGCATAAAGTGGCAAAAGCAAGTGGACATAAACTTTGTAAACCTGCTCCTCCTCCCCTCCTACCAAACAGGCTACTGGAGCGCTGACAAGGCCAGGATGTCCAGTGTGTCCCCTGAAGAAAGCCCTGTCTATAAATGTAGCTCCTTACTAACTACCTCCCGAGATCCAGACAGTGAGTGTGTGCGCCTGGGGGTCCGCTGGGTGGTGTTGGGGTTGGGTAAAAACATGAATGTAGAAACAGAAAGACCTGAATGTGGTTGGTAGTGAGTGTGCACTTATATTTGTTTGTACCTTTTGAATTTTTTTTGCAAGCTCTGGATATTGAGTGGCGGACATGATTTGGATCAAAGGGACATCAGGTTGTCCGGTGGTGGTTTAAATTTGAATCACTTTTCTACACGGTGTATTGCATTTTGCAGTAAATTGTTCTGAGGACCACTGTTCTTGCCTTGATGGCATGATCTTGTGCCAGGTTACGTTTTACTATCACTGTGTCTGTTCACACAAGTCTCACAGGATATGATGCTCAGTGTCACAGGGGTTTGATGTGAAGCACACTCACATTTGCTGTTTTTGCAAAAACTGAATGCTTGACTGTAAGTCTCGTATTTTCTTGCAAGACTGTGATAGCAGATGTATTTTAAGCATCTATACGTGCGTTTACATGCCAAACATAGCACCAACGATAACGTGTGATGTCTGTAGGAAGTATGCAAGTGTGTGTCTTTTTAGTAATCGTGCCCTGATATCACTTTCACTTGTTTGACACACCAGCATCCTTCTCCATGGGCTGGGCAGCATTTATGTGCATCAGCCCTAATGTTAAAGAGGAGGGAGCCATGAAGGAAGACACTGGTACACAAGACACGCCATATATTGAGGTCCGTGTTAGCCTTTTTGTCCTGAACAAAACCATTAACTCTGTTGGATTTAATCATCAGAATTACTGTTGCCGGTCAGACTTTTCTCTTATGTTCTTCGTGCTCTCGTTGCACTGTGTAGGACACCCTGGTGGAGCAGCTGGAGCTGTGTGTGGACTATTTGTGGAAATCGGAGCGATACGAGCTCATTGCTGACATCAACAAACCTGTAATTGCTGTCTTTGAAAAAAGAAGAGATTTCAAGGTAACGGCTTTTACCCTTTCTGTGTAAGCGTGTGAAAAAATGTGCAGTGTGAGCTGCGTATGAAATTATTTGTGTGTTTGTTTGTTTGCTTGTGCCTACAGAGGCTATCAGAGCTGTACTATGACATCCATCGCTCCTACCTGAAGGTGACGGAGGTGGTGAACTCAGAAAAGCGTCTCTTTGGGCGCTACTACCGTGTAGCTTTCTACGGACAGGTGAGTGTTTGCTTGAGCTTACCTTCACAGACTTTTAAGATACAAAGGACAACGAACAGTCACTGTAACTACACGTTTAACAAATACATCGGAAACACCACTAGGTGGTGTGTTTTTGCACATAAACTTAACTACGTGTGTAGAACTTGATCAGTTCTACACACATGTTATAATAGAGATATAGATTTCCTTAACTGAAATCTATGGAAAAAAAATTCTGCAACTGCAAAGACAGAGGTAGAAGCATATATATCCAGCTATCTATATGCAGCTTTTATGTCTTGTTGACTATTGAAATGGAAGTTATTTAGTTAATACTTTAATTTACAATTATTCTAATGATAAATTGCTGTTTAATTGCAAAGCTTCTTCCCATCAGTAAGCTTGTGATCATTTCTTTCTTTGTTCGCATACCACCACGTGTCAGTGCCAGAAATCTCAAAGGTTTGGTAAATAAAAGTGAAACTGTCAGGATAGCTAGTCTTTTTTGTAATTTGGATAACTAAACCTTGTAGAAAGCTTAATATTGAATTCTACTTGGCCCTGGGTTCATCTTTGAAGCACTGGCTTTATCTCCAAAGGTGCATTGTGTGGTTTGGGCTCGGTTTTTACAAACCTGGCTGCTTTACACAGGATAGGTGTAAAATAGTGAGACTTTCAGATAAAGAAGAATGCAGTACCTGGTCAGTGAGGCATGGAAATGGAAACAGGACACTAGATTTGTTTTGACTGAATCAGTGTCTTTAATTTCTCTATCTGCTTTTTTTTCTTCTGTTTTGTTGTATTCTGTATCAAGAATATGGTAAGTTTTGTATGTCCTTGATTTTCCATTTTCCTCAGTGCTAACCACTTTTACCTTTCTTCTCCTTTTACCACTATTAACATCTGCTGCTCTTACCCTTTGAAGGGTTTGTCTAAGGCTTGCTGTGGCCCATTTCACTTCCCATTAAGCCCAACAATGAAACTGTTTCCTTCTTAAACATTAAGACGAGCTGATATCACAGAGCAACAGTGAACCAGAAGATAGGATTTACTGAATCTCATTCACCCTTGGCATTTGACTCCAGTGCCGCCTCCGCACTCCCTCATCCAGAACTTAACACTGGTACCCTGTTAGTGTTGAGAAGTTCTAACAAAGTGACAAAGTTTTTGTATCTGAAAGCACAAGTGACTCAAGAAACCCCAAGAGAGCAACATCTAATGTGCTGTGAAAGCAAAAGCAACACATCCTATGAATCAAAAATAAAAGACTACATACACACCAAGCCAACCAACATGTAACAAGCTTCGCTGATTAGTGTGTGCATATGTGTGTGTTTGTGTTCTGGTAGGGTTTCTTTGAAGAGGAAGAGAGCAAAGAGTTCATCTACAAAGAGCCAAAGCTGACAGGGCTGTCGGAAATCTCCCAGAGATTACTCAAACTCTACTCAGACAAGTTTGGAGCTGAAAATGTCAAGATGATCCAGGACTCTAATAAGGTATCTTACAGAATTTGGCCATTAAAATGAATGAATTAACATCTGTTGGCGCTGCGGTGTGTTGCTTATGTGATAATATTGTAAAATTCTTTGCTAACAGGTAAATCCTAAAGACCTGGACCCCAAGTTTGCTTACATTCAGGTCACATATGTAGTGCCCTACTTTGACGAAAAAGAACAATGTGACAAAAGGACCGACTTCGAGAGGCATCACAACATCAACCGGTTTGTATTTGAGACACCGTTTACGCTGTCAGGAAAGAAACATGGGGATGTGGAGGAGCAGTGCAAACGGCGCACCATACTGACTAGTGAGTATCTCTTCTTTGTTTATATCTCTGATAGATACATATTTTTTTGAGTCACCAGAACATACATTTGTCCTCTTTCTATTACTGTATCTGACAGACTGTGTGTGTGTTTTTCTGTTCTTCAGCAAGTTCCAGCTTCCCTTACCTTAAAAAGCGCATCCAGGTGGTGGAGCAGCAAAGCACAGAAATGAATCCAATTGAAGTTGCCATTGACGAGATGTCACGTAAAGTCTCTGAGCTCAACCAGCTCTGCAACATGGAGGAGGTGGACATGATCCGGCTGCAGCTAAAACTGCAAGGCAGTGTCAGCGTCAAGGTGGGGATTCTCCCAAACTATAGATACACACATTTTACATAGGTTACTCTGGTGTTGTCTCACTTGATCATCTCCATCCAGGTGAACGCAGGGCCCATGGCTTATGCCAGGGCATTTTTGGAGGAGAAGAATGCTAAGAAGTATCCAGACAACCAGGTCAAACTTCTGAAGGAGATTTTCAGGTATGATTTAAAGTGTTGAGCTAGCTAACAATGATTTAGTCCACTGTCAGGAACCGTACAATGTAATACTATTTAAGTTTCACTAAAAAAAAAAAGTTAAACACATATCAATGATCAGCACATTAACATAAGTCAAACTTAATCCGCCCCCTGCAGGCGGTTTGCAGAAGCCTGCGGTCAGGCTTTGGATGTAAATGAGCGACTGATCAAGGAGGACCAGCTGGAGTACCAGGAGGAGATGAGAGCTCACTACCGGGACATGCTGACTGAGCTTTCTGGGATCATGAATGAACAGGTCTCACAATGCAAAGACTAATGAGTGTCCAGACTATACTGCCATACATTCTTTAATTTATTTGTTGGCAGTTCAGTTGCATGGCATACTGAGCACCCTCTTTTTTTCTTCATGCATTATTTTTGGAGGCAGTTATTATTTTCGTGGACATCATCTTCTGTTGCAACCTTTTCTCACACTGCTGCTTTTAAAAGCATCCTTGCCTTCCAATCATCTTCTCTGCCTAACCACTCCCTGTCCACTCTCTGTAAAACTGCTGTCATGTCATCAGATTTCTTTACAGAAAGACATCTTTTTCGCCTTTATACTTGCTTAACTCACTTTATTGTTACCTGAAATCCCAGCTCCCAACTCAGGAACCAAAGTGCCAGACTTGATATTTGCTCGCGTTTGCATTTTTCCTATTCCAATTGCAGCTTTTTATTCTTATTCTTGTGCAGATTCCTCACACAAGACAACCAGGAACAGAAAGGCACAGCACCTACTGAACGGCCAGTAGACTCGCCATAAACATTTTGTCCCAGTTTGAGCCTCAGAGTGACTCATTTGATTGTTTCCGACCTTTTTTTCCCCCCTGAAGCAGTTGGCTAGTGGAACTGTGACTGATGAAGAGTGTAGAGGACATTAAGGGAAGAAATGTGTAGACTGTGGTTGTGGTAGTCTGTAGTCCTGTTGTTGAACTTTGTCTACAGTAGAGAGCAGACTGCTGGACTGTTAGCTGCTGTACGTTTTGATTTAAAAGACTCGGTTCGTGTGTCGTATAGATTTCCCTGCCCCCTCAAGTGATTACATTTGCTTACACATTGGCAGACAAACCTGCAAACAAATTCAAATGCACACAAACACACAACATGCGCCTTCTCTCCACAACCCTGACCCTTTAGAGAACAGTGACCTTACTGAGCTCGAGGTGCGTTCAGCTGTATGAAATATAAAGCTCTCTGGTGCATTTTGAT
The DNA here is from genome assembly GCF_965226115.1 of Aulonocara stuartgranti. NCBI lineage: Eukaryota > Metazoa > Chordata > Actinopteri > Cichliformes > Cichlidae > Aulonocara > Aulonocara stuartgranti. The sequence continues at coordinate 18,253,415 of NC_138950.1, read as the reverse complement.
TACAGTTATTTTTACATTTTTCTGTGGAATATTACTGAATTTCAAACTATTAAAAGAAGTCTCGCAAGACAACTAATGTGAAAATGGCAAATGATTAGATTACAGGTTTTAATTAGCCAAGAATGTGAGGAGTTGAACGCACCTCCAGTTCTTGTTTGAATGTAGAGCAGCTCCACATTGCTACTTTGTATCCTAGCTAACGATCTGGAAATATCAGCTTGCCAATTTTCAAATGGAAACAGACAAAAAAAATATGTTTTGTAACATTTTTATAATTGAAAATTCATTGTTACTGTTATTATTTCCTGTACTGTTTTAAATTGTAAATAAGAAATATTAATATTTAAAAATGTTTGAAATGTTGCTTTTTATAAAATATACAATATATAAATTTGTTTAGCTGAATAAAAACAAACAAACAAAACTAAAGTTTTATGTATAACATTTAAATAAAATTTTGTTAATGTCCAAAGATCATGACTATGTTTAAGTAGCTTAATTTGTTGTTGTGAGTCTTTTGTTGTTTTTTATAATTGCACCTTACATTATGGTTACAGGTCCTCTGCTATGTTGTATCTGTAAGTTTACTCATCCAGTCTGTGTCTTGGCTGTAAATCTGCACAGCAGCCACTCATATTCTGTCTTGCATTGGCCTGAGACCGGCTAATTCATTAATTAGACATTTTAAATTAGCAAACTCAGGCAAAGACAAAGAAGAAGAAAATTTTTTTTTAACTTTGCTCCCTGGTGTTATAAACAATGGCTCTCTTTATCACTTATGTGTGACTATTATATTTTTTGTGTGTGTTTCCCTACATCTTCAATGTTGACTTCATATATTTCACTATAACCACATCTTTTCCAAATCCAAATATTTCTTTCCCCTAAATCAGAGCATTTTACTAGTTTTACTAACCTGGGAAACACAGCTGGCACTAATCAAACAGACGAGACATTGGAGAAGCAAAACAGAACATGAGTACAGCGACAGAAGACTACCAAAGTAAAACAGGAAATACAGGGAACACACAATGAGACGCAGATGCACACAGAGACATGACTGGGGAAGAAACACAGGGCTAAGACCAAAACATGAACAGGACCAAATACTAACTAAGATCACCAAAACTAGAAATATTGAGTAAACTCAATAGAATAAGTAAACAAAACCAGGAAATATAAAATACACCGAGAACATAATGAATCAAAAGACACAAAACACTGGGTCAACGACCCAAGTACCCTAACACTGATGGCTACATTGTGATCATAAAGGCATGGACATGGTACACCACAATACTTCTTAGGTAGGTAGACTGTGATCTATAAATAATACTCTTTGGTACAAAAGGTTTAGAGTATTAGTAATTGGCTCTTATTAATCTCTGTCTCTCTTCCACAGTGTGTCTTTGTCCTATTTTCCTCCCCTAACTCTAACCGGTCACGACAGATGGCCTTCCCTCTGCTGAGTGTTTCTTCCTATTAAAAGGGAGTTTTTACTTCCAACCGTTGCCAAAGCACTTGCTCATAGGGGCTCATATGATTGTTGGGGTTTTCTCTGTTTTCTTTGTATTATTTTAGGGCCTTTACCTTACAATATAAAGCACCTTGAGGCAACTGTTTTTTGTGATTTGACACTATCTAAATAAAATTGAACTGAAAGGGCCCAAAGTGTGCAAACAAAATATCCCCACATCATTATACCATCAGCAGCAACCTTCTGTTGTCCAATTTTGGTGAGTGAATTGTAGCTTCAGTTTCCTTTTCTTAGCTGACAGGAGCGGCACCCAGTTTCTGCTGTTGTAGCTCATCTCCTTCAAGGCTTGACCTTGCCATGTTTAGAGATGCTCTTTTGCATACCTTGGTTCTAACAAGTGGTTATTTGAGTTACTGTTGCCTTTTTATCAGCTCAAAGCAGTCTGGCCATCAACAAAGCATTTTCATTACAGAGAGCTGCCACTCATAGGATGTTTTGTCTTTTTGAATAATTCTCTATAAACCCTAGAGATGGTTTTGCAGACCTTTTTAAAAACTATTATTCAGTATATAATACTTCAACACAGCCTGATATCAGACAACTGTCATCAGCAGTGTTAGTCAAGTTACATGAAAAAAGTAATCAGTAACTAATTACTGATTACTTCCCCCAAAAAATAATCCCGTTACTTTACTGATTACTTATTTTCAAAAGTAATTAATTACTTAGTTACTTTTTAAAAACACGATTTACAACCTGAAGAGGTGATAAAGCGATAGATCTTTCAGCCCAATTCTACTTTTTCTACATAATCCATCATACAAAATGTAATCAAATGGAAAAGTCTCTTTTTTTTTACTTGTTTTATCAGTTTTAATCTTTTAACTTTATGCATCAAGCAAAAATGTAATTATATGCAACATTCTCTGACTTGAATAAATTAGTTTAACATTTAAACCTATTTTCTACACATTCCAGCACATAAAATAAATTTTTTTTTTTGTGTGTTTTCACTCACTCTTTCAAATAGATGCAAGTAAAACACAGCAGAAAATAAATAAAGTCAAAGACTCAGCAGTCCTGTTGCTCTATTTTCACCTGTAAAGCAGGACTGGGGTAGGCGGAGGTTTACCCTGGTGCAGGTGTGCCGCGGTCAGTTGAAGAATCCGCGAGTTTCTCTGTGAGTTTCCCATTACATCGTTGCGCACTCGGTGCTTGCTTGGAAGTTTAGGGGGTTTTTTCGCTGTAAAAAGAAGTTTTCTTCCCACGCACGATGGACGCTAATGTTTTTGTCACTTTTTATGGAATCAAACTCAAAGTAAGGTCAGTACTTCCACGCTTTAAACGCTGCACGCTCATACTCTCTCCCACAATCGATATGTGATCCATTGTTGATCTGCACACAGCTGTTGTCACTAACGGCGCACTTGATTACGTCACTGTCGTGAGACATTCTCGCAAAAAAATCACAGTTTTAGTAACGCAGTAACGCAGCGTTCCTACGGGAAAGTAACGGTAATCTAATTACCGTTTTTGCAATAGTAATCCCTTACTTTACTCGTTACTCGAAAAAAGTAATCAGATTACAGTAACGCGTTACAAACGTGTTACTGCCCATCTCTGGTCATCAGGTAGAATTCCTTGATTTAATTCATAAGGACACTCAAAAGCTATACCCACATAGGCAGTTGAAATTAAGTAACATAGACACATACTCTCACAAATGCATCTGTCAGTAGAGTGTGTTGCACTGATTTTAGCACAGTTTAGGGTATAAAATTGTGGTTGAGGTTTCATTGAAAGTGACATGGCATTAAAATTTAGTGTGCTCCCACAGTGACCAGTTTTCCAACGGATCTGATGTCAGTTTTTTTCCACACTGGGTATAATTACTGACCATGCAGAGATAAAGCAGCAGAGTGGTTCTTTACTAATTGATGCTAAGCCTGGGGTTTGTACACGGCACATAAAAAGAGGTTAAGTGGCTCTGAAAATGCAGTTGGTGGTAAAAGACAAAATATTGCCTTTATTTCTCTCTCACTCACTCACTCACTCACTCACTCACTCTCCATCTCTTTCTCACACTTGTCTGTTGTTGTTATCGCAGTCTGACAAGACAGCTGACACATTTATGTCTGTCTCTTCACACTCCCTCTGTTCCACACCTGAGGTGCAGCAGATTGAGTTGCACTGACCCTCTACAAAAAGTCCTCTACACAAACTGTTTTTCTGCCAGCCAATCGGCAGTACTCCCATCCTCAGTCTCATCTCTCTCACCTCCCGCCTTCTCTGTAGCTTATTTTGTGAACCAGAAAGGGGAGCTTATTGGGTTTCTCTCCTCCACAGACTAGTTTATGTGTGCCTGTCTCCGTCCCAGTGGCCTAGACTCTGGGAGGCTCGGGTTGCCCTGAGCCACCACCATTCAGTCCAAGTCACACATGAGAAAACCAACTGGGGCTCTATTTTAATTTGTTAATTAGCTAAACACCCTTCCTTACACCACTTGTATATTATGGATTATGCCATTTTAAATTATGTGGGTAACCTCGGTTTTTGTTTGAGTCGGGCCAGCTAGGGTACACGTGCACTCACAGACTTTCTGGTCTATTTATAAGGGATCACAACCTGTTGCCACATGAGCTCTACTGGCACACCGGACCATTCATCCTGACTATGGAAGTCCCACTGAGTGTAATTTGCTGAAATTTTCTTTGGAGTGCATCCTGTTGCATTTCATGTTTGTTGCTTCTCTTATTATTATCATCAAACACCTGCTTTTTTTCTACTGTCTTTTTCTTCAAAACTGCCTGCAATTTCTGGTTTAACCGCCTTCCTCCCTTTCATCAAACATGCATATTCATGAGACAGAGGATCATATAGCCTATTAAATAGACTTTAATTAATATCTGTCTTCTGAGTGAATTTGCTCATATTGAAAAAACACTCACACTGTCATTGTGCAAATAATCAATTACACTTGTTTTTTTTAAATGCTCTGCTCTAAATGATCTTATGCATCAAAATCAGGGCACACACACGCACACACCAAAGAAACAGAACAGGCCCCTATTCAGTCTCACTCCAAGATTTGTCTTGGCTGACAGATTTAATTAATATTTCAGGGGGAGGACATTGTAATCCCAACAGAGAAATGACCCCCACACAGTAAAGCTGGGATGCCAAAATCATTCGTACACCTTAAACATATAGTTGCTACAAATATTATAGGCACAAAAACGATGTCAAAAACTCCTTTTAAGTGCCGCTCTAGCTTTTGTGCAGTGCACAATTCATTTCCGACCCCTGCTTAGTTTTCCTGAAACCGGACGCCGGGTGTGATGAATAAAACATTCTTTGTGTGCTGCTGGATGATCACCGGAGCGCTTTCAGGTGTACAAGTGGTGAAAGGCGATGTAATCTTCCCCATAACAAGATCTGGACCGAGATTGACAGACGCAGAGAACCTGGAAAGCCTCTAAGCAGGAGGACCACAAAAGCTTTGGGGACTGCAATGATAAAGCCGCAGGAGCACAGTGAGCTTCTACTGCGCGACTCCCTGCCGGTGTTTGGGAAGCCGTGGTACTGGCAACGCAGCAACAGCACCATGGAGAGCACCCGCAGCCTGGCGCGGGTGATCATGGAGATGCGGGACGAAATCAAGAAGCTGGAAGCGGAGAACCGGGAGCTGCGGGGAGACTTTGGTCAGCGTTCACTTGCAGCCATGCCAGGAGAAGCTAGTCCCGTGTCATCAGCAGTTAAGAAGCAGGCTGACAAGGATGATAACCCTTATGTGAACCTGAGGCGAAATGCGTCTGCGCCAGTCCTGGAGGGACAATACAAGGGTAAGAGGGAAGTCGAGTGGGGCATCAGACTGAGTTTAAACTAATGAAATAGTATGATAGGCTATCTCTTAGGGTTCTTTATTATATTAAAATTTACTTTAAAACTAGAAATAGGGCTCATTATAGGCTCGTTCTGATTCAATGGTCATCCTTTTTTAAGGAGATTTGAGGAGATTCCTTATTCACAATAAATGCCAACAACGTATCTAAGGAAAAATCAAAATATGTTAATTATAGCCTTTTATAATATTCGTAAATTTTATATAAACTTTAAAACGTAATATTTAGAGACACCTGAGAACATGACATTACTGTTTCCTGTCTATAGGCATCCCTGCCCTGTAAAATAAATAAATAAATAAAAATCTTTCAATCCATCATGTTTGTGCTGTTTCACAGAAAACACTGTGATGACTGTTCGGAGGTACTCTACAAGTTCCAACCTGTCTGGTGTGACTGTACGGGATGGAAGGATTAACAGGGTCCGGCCAAGCAACTCTGGTTGGGAAAGACTGCAAGAAGAAATCCAACATGGGAAAGGTGTCTTCGGTAACTCAACAAAGGAAGATGTGGGAAAAATTACCAACCGGCACTCCCTGCAGGAATATGTTCATAAAAACAGGTAGAGATAAATACTATAAATGCCCCAACTGTAGCTTTAAACAAATATTCATCTTAAACTTGACCTCACAGAGGCTTTAACTACTGTTTCCATTAATGGCTAATTTCAAAGTACTTTGTTCATTGCTTTGCCTCAAAAGGCTAGTCTTTATACAGAATCTCTGAAACTGCAGCAAAATTATTCTTGTGTTTTCTTTGCACCTTAAGGTCCAAGGTGAAAACTGTCACCTTCCTTCTACCTGTGGATGACATTTACACCAGTCGACCAGCTCTGACCAAACACCAGGGGGATCCTAGACTGTCTGACCTGGATTCCATAACTGAGACGGATTCTTGAGAAAACAACCAGACTTTAAACGAGGCAAAATTCAGACATGAACTGAGCCTCTGTGGCCTGCGACAGGTGACAGGTTGGCCTCTTCATCTAGGCCAATGTAGACTGGGCTCTTAGTGAGTGAGCCAGCAGACCGATTTTTATCACACCTGACCACACAAACAGAAGACTCTGGTTACAGGTGTTGTTTTCATGTGACCATGGTCAACAGTGATGAAGCACAGAGCCCTCCGGAGCGAGGATCAGATATCTGGTCTCTTCACCTGACCCCGGGTGTTGCTTAAGAGTGACACACACACCTGCAGGTGACAACCCTTTTACGGACAGCTGTGGTCGCTGACTCAGACCTCATGAGCGATGTTTTATTCATTATTTATTCATCTTGGTTTCTTTTCACAATGTAAACTGAAGAAGATGGTCAATGGACCTCCTGAAGATGACCTGCTGTTCCTGAGCATGTATTTTGTTTTCTCAAAACCAAATCACAATCTTTGCTTTCATGTATAAAAGTCTTCTTAAAAGAATCCAGTGTTTGGATTATTTATATTAAATATAAATGGTATGAAAGTCATGTTTAAAGGAGACTGTTTTATTATTCCATAGATAGATAATCATTTCTCAATAACATGAAAACATTTTGCTTACTGTGCCGCTGTCACTGTGCAGGGCAGACACAATTAAAACTTCTAATATAAGACGCATGAGCTACAACCAAAGCATATAATCATTACTTGAACTTCACCTGCAACTTCAACATTTGATCTGCAACATCCAATAAATGACACATTAACAGAAAACCTTGTACAGTGCAGCGAATCACTCTAACTGATGAAGTACAGAACATAATCTCTGCAGCAAAGTTGTTTTGTCAGTAGTTGGTGTCAGCTGCAAGGGTTCATGCTCATCATTACATCCACTCTTGCTGATAAACCATTTACAGCCTGTAAACTATTATGCATTAGTATTAGCAGCTCAGAGAACTACACAGAACTGGGTTTGGCTATGTTTTCTTTCAATATTAGTTTCCAAAGAATCACTCATCAAGTTTTGCTCCTGCATGTCCACGTGGCTATCACTGTCTAATTCCTCTACGTTTTTCTCTGTGTATTCTGTTTGGCCAAATTTAGCAGTAGCTTGTAACTGGTCAGGAGCTCCATCCTCTGATTGGTTTTCAGTGTCGAGGCTTCCATAGCTTTCTGAGTCGGTGGGCTTGAGAATTGGGCAGATTTGAATCTCAGACATATTTGATGATGGCAGAGATTCACTTGGACTGTCTTTGTAATTCATTGGGATCAAGAAAGGCTCATCTTTATGCTTTGTTTCAAAACCTGTAAAAGAGGACAAAAACACAGTCAGAATCAGAATACTTTATTCAATCTAGAGGAATTTATGTGGTCACATTTGCTCCAAGACTGTTTCTATATACAGTTGAAATTGAGGTGCCCCTCTTATCATATTGATTTTGTTATTTTCTCTGTAGAGGATGTGATACTAAGGCTGTGCATCTATTGCAGTGTGCACTTGTGCTTTAGATGGAGGAATTGTACAGACAGAAATGTCAAACAACCATCAGTTATAATTTCAAAGACACACAACAAATCACTACATTTGGTCTATACAGACCTGGCTGGTAGCTTCCCTGGCTGCTGTCCTCTCCGTCTGTGGCCTCCAGGTCACAGAGACCCATAATCTGCTGCTCGCTCACTCCGGTGTTTCTTTCAAGAAAGTAAGTGGTCATACTCCCCTTTCCCTTCACCTCTATCTCTCCTCGTTTCTGGATGACAAAGCATTTGTTCTTTAAAGCCCTGAAATATATGAAGGCAAGACTTAGAAATAAAGGCAGTAATCATTCTGATGATAACACAGGTTTCATAGCACATGAAAGTGTGTATGGATGCAGGTTTTCTTGTGCAATATTATGTGTCTCCTCACTGGTATACAGTTGGGCTCAAATGGATCTTGTTGGGGAGGCCGTGACTCTCCATACGAGATGCAGTGTTGACAGTGTCTCCGAAAAGACAGTAGCGTGGCATCTTTTCCCCAACTACACCTGCCAATACAGGACCACTGTGGAGACCCACACGGATCTATAGAAATACAAAACGTCACACAGATGGAATTACATATGTATATTTGGATTCAAACTCTGGCACAGGTGCATTTGGGGGAGTGAAAGAAGACTCCTTCCACTCAAAAGTGTGTTTTTGTCTCTGCTGCTTACAGCAGAACTACCGTAATGGTGTAGCACAATAATTGAGTAAAATTCCCCCCATTTCACAACCATTTACTTAAGAAGTGCTCTATAAACTTCCTTGCACCTGAATGGGTCCTCCAGTTATGGGGTTAATAACCTCCTTGGCAGCTATAATCATGCCCAGAGCAAAGTTGGCCACCCTCTCAGCATGGCTGGAGACAGGTATAGGAACCCCACCTACCACCATATAGGCATCCCCTATGGTTTCAACCTGGTAAAAACAGAAAAATACATTTTTTTCAAACAGGTTCAAACAGATGACATGATGGGAAAAAAAACAACCCGTAACCAAAAGCTTTATGGAAATGCATGAATGGTTCTTTTCTTTTCCAGTGAAATGTACATGGAAAAAACCAGGTTACACCATTCATATTTACCTTGTAGACATTGTGCACAGTGGTGAGTCGGTCAAATTGCAGGTACATGGAGTTAAGCATATGAACGATTTGAATGGGTTCACACATGGCACAGATATTGGTAAACGTCACTACATCACTGAACAATATGGTGCATTCCTTGAATTCTCCTGTAGGACACATACACACAAATTAAGATGCAAAACAGCCACATCAGATAGGCCCAAACAAATTATCCAGTATTTATATCTTTTAACTATCTATTAACCTGCATCTACTTTTTTGCCCTCTTTCAGCTGGTTGGCTACATGCTTAGGCAGCATGGCATACAGCAAGTTCTCTGTCTTTCTCTTCTCTTCCTCAAGGTGCTGGGACAGGATGCGGAGCTCTTCCTTCTTCCTTTCCAGCTGACTGGATAGCTCCATTTCAGCCAGTCGCTGGTGATTGAGTAGGATAAGGTCTCGGGTGACATCATGGGGTGCAATGTCAGAAATGTGCATGTGCATTTCCTCCAGCTCCTGAAGGCTTCTCAGCAAAGGAGAGGCTTGATATAACATGCAGCGCAGAGAAGGCATCCAGATCATCTGACCTGAAGACAAATAACAGAAGATGGAAAAAAATACACACATAAGAAAAAGAAAATGTTTCTTTCTTTTTACCTCTGAGCTGAAGCATAGGCCGGCCTTTCCATGTCTCAGGCATCATTTCCCTGCGAGTCTGCATGACAAAGTGGCTGTTGATGAACTTCCGGATGCTGGAGATTGTGAAAGTCACCTCAGGATGCACAATGCTGAAGTACTCATCTAAATGGATATTCACAATCTGCAACCCAGGGACAGTCCTTTGGAGATTCACTCCAGCCTGATGCACCACCAGCTGTACCACACACCACCACCATTAGGTTTTCACCGTTAATATTATATGACTTAATTATTTATGACTCTTGAGTTGGTTTATGCAGAGACTGTTCATCGCTAATCTAAACCATGTATATATTTCTGTAAATTCTACCTGCTCATCAAAGACTACATGAAAAGGGAAAGCATGGCAGAAAGTCTGCAGGTCAATTTTGAGCTTCATGGGATACACAGGTTCAAAATTCTTCAATGATTTGCCTGTATAGCAAAATAAATGTTGTAAATATTTATTTATACATGCAAATGTAAAAATGCAAATGTCTTATAGGAGTCGTTGGGCACAGCCCATTGCTCCAAGGCTTTATGTTAACTGTACCTTTTCCGATGTGAACCAACTCCTTTGATGTCTGCCAGTGACTCCTGGGCATGGTGAAACTGATCTTTGTTTTCTTTTCATGATCAGACTGTTTGAATAAACAGAAAAGAGTTAGAATTCCAGTAAAATAAAATTGTTATTTAATTTACCACTTCTAAAATCTAACCTTTTTGATCCCGACGGTGGTATTAGGTTCATCAGTCAAAGAATGAAGGATCTGGGCCTTTGAGGAAGCATCAGTTTTACTGCTAACTAGGAAAACCACGTGCTCCTTCTTTCCAGTTCTCTCCAGTTCTTCTAGCTGGTTAACAATCTCCATTGTTATCTCACTGTTGAAAAAATCCTTAGCAACAGCACCAATAATACCTACAAAAGAGAACACTTGGTATTTAGATCCAAATACTCCATATTAAGAATGAGAGTAATGTAGCTCAAAATTGTTATTTCTAAAGGAAATGTTTCAAATAAACCAGGAACAATGTGACAAAGTCCTCTGCGGTCAGAATAATAATGGAGAAGCATGGTTCCATCAGGGTTCCTTTCCACTCGAAAAGAAGGTGCATTCATCTCCTGCAAGAATCAAGCATGGAAAAATAAAATATATCTCCAATAAAAAAGAGGGGGGGGGGAGAGAGACAGATGTGAAAGCAAGTACCTTATAGGAGAGCGACAGGTAGCTGTGAAGTGCATCCAAATTCTCCGTGAATTCAGACAGATTTCCTCCTAAAGTCCGCAGCATGTGATGGTAGCCGGAGCGTTTGCAAAACTCAAAGAAATACTCTCCGAACTGCCTCAAGACTACCTCTGGTTTTACTCCTGAAAGTAAATCAATAAATAAATAAATAAAAACATGTATGACTGGAATTTTCAATTTCATATATTGAAACAACTCGTGAATGGAAAGACACCTAAAAGCTTGCAGGCCTCTGCCACTAAGTGCAAAGTGATTTCATCTTCGTAGACTTCATGTGTCAGGAAGGTGTCCTGGACTCCAGCTTCATCCCTGTGTATGATGATGATGATGATTTTGGGAAGACAATATGTTTATTTCCTGATATGTTTTAAGAATGTAACAGAAATGTGTTTCTGCTGTAAACATTCATTAATAAAGCAAACAGATTTTGAAAAATTCAACTCTCTCAAAGAGAAATTTTTCTTTTACCTGAGCTTGACCCACGCCTCCTCGCCAAACTTTTCCACTACCAGCGATTTCAAACAGGCATTAATAAATCCATACTGTCAGGAATACAACAAACAAATCAGGCCAGCTGAGAAACTAAGATAATAAAAGATAGCATACCATGAAAAGCAGCATACCATGTCTCTGTGCAGTTTGTCCACCAGCAGCTTTCCCCTTCACGATTATCGTCACACCGCTCTCTCACCACACCCAGTCTCTTCTCTCATAAAATAACCAACAAGAAAATCCAGCCTGTTTAAGAGACTTCCCAGTCTCATCTCCACAAAGGAGTTGTCCAGTCCAGCCTGGTGCTAACAACCCCCCCTGGGGTCTGGGTGACATACAGCCTCTTATAAATAACACTTTGATAACAGAGACTCGAAAATCACTGTAACTCATAACTGAGAATGAGTTACAATTGTAGCAGCCAAATTTCTCTTTTTTACCCATTTTAGGAGGGTTAAAACATGTATTCTTATTGTCACATCTAAGTAATTTTGATTCATATATTTGTATATGTGTGCAGATAAACAATTCTTTGTATTTGGACCACCTTAATCAATAACAGCTAGAGGGTACTGTTATTTACATTGCTGATAATGAAGGAAATCATAACAGAATTTAATTTGGATTGAAAAAAGGGAAACAGAAACAGATATTTAAATGGTCCTTTAATGCAATGGTATAATGATTCACAAAATTATGGGAAAAAGTAATCAGGAATGGAGAATTTATTTGATGGATGTTGTGATTTCACTGAAGTCGGACACCAGCATCAAACGCAGGAAGGACAAGTCTTTGGAAGAGGAGCACCTCAAGCACATGAGGGTTTGAGGAAACTTTCAGTATCCAGGCCCCACCCCCACAAAAAAATCTCAACAACCAAAACCATGTATTGGACCAATACTGCACAAACATAAAAACATAAACGTGTCTTCACTAAGATCCAGTTTACTCCTGATTGTAAAAAGAAATCCCCTCACATTTGGGCCATTTCTAGAAATGATCATGGACTTTACAACTGCATAGAAAATATAAAAGTGTAACTTTTACATACACAAATTGCAGGATTTAAAACAGATGTAGAGAGACTTCAATGGTCTCTACTTGCATAAAAACAGATAAGAGGAAAATGTTGGGGGTAAAATGCTCCGTGAACCAAGACACTGTCTCTTTAATAGTACTTGTAAATAATAAATCAAGTACCATTTAAAGCCCAGTTTTCTTTAAAATATTCTCAACATATTGTCAGACAGTAATATGAGAAATTATTAAGAAAAAACAACAAAGCTTTTAAACAAGTCAGTTAGTGTTGATCATCAGTGACATCTAAAATCTGACTCATACCAGTCTTTTCAAATATTCTAGTAAAAACATATTAAAGAATTTCAGGTCATATGCTCTTGAACCTGCTCATCAAACAGACGCTTGGTAAACACAGGCTGGTTCTTCGTGTTCATCTAGTGTTTTTCAGCCAGTGTCTGTTTTGAAGTTGAAGTAATTGCTGAGGGGAGGTAAATAGCACCAACAAGAGTGACCTAAAGTGTGGGCAAGTGTCAGGTCCGTAATGAGGTCTGCAGAGCCTTCATGTCCCTCAGGAGCCTCAGATTCATTTTGCTTCTGTCTCCTGGTCTAGCCTTGACTGCTGCCGCAGAGTGACCTCTGGTGGACACTGTGGTAGACACCCTCAGCTCGTTCCCATTGCTCTGCCTGCAATTGGCTTCTTTTCTTAACTTTTTTATCTGGCAGAGAGACAGGAAAAGATAAGAGACACAAGTTTTAACAAATTATAATAATAATAAAAAATAAATAACAAGAAAGAAAACTAGTGACTGCATATGTGAAAACACACCTGCGACTTGTGCTTGTACAGCTTACTGATCTGCTCTCCTTTCCTCTCCATTTTCAACAACAGCCTCTCCTGCACCCTCCGAAGTTCCTTTCTTTCCTGTTCAAACACACAATCCTCCACCTGCCTCATTAACTCATCATGCTCCCTGCAACACACACGCAGAAACACACTGAAAAAACCCCCCAAAGTACTTTTGATAATCGTCGTCTGTGACTTGCCTTGTGTCGAGATCAAATGAAATACTGCTCACAAGCTCATGAGTCGCAGCTCCTCCTGCAGGGCTTGCAGCAGCTCCGATAATTCCTCCCCGCTAGCCGAAGAGGAAGAAGAGGAACTGTCTGAATGCCGGTGGCCGTCTGTGCCGGAGCCGTTCGTGTTGCGTGAGAGGACGCGGCTGTTGCAGAGGTGGGGCTGGTGTCGCTTCAGGAGAGACAAAACTGACTGGACGTTGGCTCTGACCGAGTGGCTGCAGCCTACTGACTAAACGTCAGAGAGAAAGAGAGCGAGTCAGCATAAGGGAAGTGCATGTTAAATATGGTAGACCATTGTATTCCATCACACGGGCATGTCTTTTTATACCGTTCCAGCAACAAAGGGTACATCTCTCAGGCTCAGTCTATAATGTGGCTCTGTGTGGGAATATTGCTGCGATGATTTCTGGAAAGGAAATGGAAATAAAACTAGGGAAGATGGAATTTGGATTGATGTTTTTATCTGGTTTCCCTGATGAACATGTTTAACCTTTTTAATAAAATCTACACTTGTGAGCAAAACTGTCTCTTCTACCATCTACTTATAAAGAAGGAACCTTAGCAGTCTCAAACAGAAGTAAAACCATGAGCTGAGCATGTGAAGGTCTTAACCTTTGTATTGGACTTCTTCTCTTTGGGCTTCTTGGCGGATCGGCACGGTGACACAGACTGCAGCAGGATCCTACTGGCGTCCAACCCCGTCTGTAGCTGAGCATTGGAAAGAAGAAAGTATGTAAAGTGAGTAACAGAGAGAGCAAAGATGAAAATTATAATTCATGTCTCATTACTTGGTTGGCCTTGTCTTGGATGAGCTTTCTTTGGTACTCCTCTTCCTGTAGTTTCATCTCCAACTCAAGGATCTTCATCTGAAGACAAACAAACCCATCATACGATGAATATATCAAAACACTAACTTTTACTTGTTACCACTTTTAAGTCCAGTAAAAATAGAAAATACTGACAAATAAAGAACAAACCTGAAAATAATTCTTAGCTTCTTAATGTGCAGATTAATCCAGGTCCATGACAGCATACAGAATTTTAAATTCTGAGCTCCTCTTAAGAACCAGTATTCTTTTTGTCTTGTTCTGGTCTGTTTAAAGACTTCTTGTAAACTCTTGTGAACATTTATCTGTTTTCTTTAATATGAGCTGTGGGAAATTCAACTGAAAATTACACTAAAACTGTTGTTCAGTAATCTTAGAAAAGACACCACCAGGTGATGAATAGCTTGAGATGCTTTAAAGTCCTATTTCTGGCATGAAAAAACAACCTATTTTAGTGATTAAATGTTTTGTGAACCACTTGCTTCATCTATATTTAAGTAAGTAGTACAGTGAAATAGCCAACAAATTATGCACTGCTTCACTGCAATTTCCCCAATTTGCAAAGCTAACTGTGGGCCAAAATCAGACCCTTTGGTGGGACATTTAGAGCCCCCAGGACAGCAGTTTGATACTCATACTTTTGATTTATCAAACCATGCTTGAACAAAAACAAGCTGTGGGTAATCTGGGGAAGCCTGATGCCACTGCCATGGATTTTATGATGTTTAATGGCAATATTCTCTTCCTTATGACAGAAGAGCATGGGTTGTTCAGTAGATAATTTCAGTGTACCTGACACTACGTCAACAAGTCTGTATATTTACCTCGGAAATGTTCTGTGTACGTGTCAGTCTGAGATACTCCCGCTCAAGTCTCTCCAGCTTGTCAAACTGAGCATACTGTGATGCTGTGTCAGACTGCCACTCAGCTGATTTGGCTTTCTGCAGGATGTCCTGAAAGGAAGATAACAATAAGATAAGATAACCTTTATTAGTCCCACATGTGGGAAATTTGTTGGGTTAAGGCTACCGACCTTCGCCAGTGCCATCTTACCCTTCCAACCATACATACATTACAACATCACATGGGGAAGACAGGTCAGAGAGGTATAACAATGGAAAATGCACAACATGAGGAAAGACGAGGAGAAAAAATAACTCCCCCCAGACTGAGCTCCAACAGGGAGATCAACAATCTTCGGTCGACGTGGGTGGCCTTGAATGAGGAGGGAGAAAGTCACAACACAGTCTTATTATCTAAAGGAGGATTGTTATTCCTGTCAGCTTTTGCCTTGAGCATCCAGCTGCCGCCAGGGGGCCGCATGAGTTGAAGAGGGTAGTTAGTTTGGTTAGTGCGAACAAACTCCATCCAATTTTACAGTTGGTCTAATGTCCGTCACTGATCAACAGGTCTCTCAATTCCATTTGTTCTTCTTCAAGATGTTATCCATATAGCAGAGCCATGAGCTTCTCCAAGATCTTATCCATATTGTGTTCAAAAGCAGTATGAGTACTCACAGCCCTGCCCATCCTCTATCATGTCAGCCAGCCTTGTGGAATTTTGAACAGCTGTAGCCGCTTCTTGTTCTTCGATAAGCCAGGTCCGAGCCAGCTCCAATCAGCCAGAACTCTGTTATCATGGTTCCGAATTGGTAGATGTCGTTCAATGTCCTCCATCGAGTGTCGCTAGACACACGACACAGCCGACCATCGAGTATCCAGCAGCAAATGTCTCCGCAGGACAATCAGGCTCTCCCAAGCCCAGAGTTGTCAGTTTCGTTAAGGGACCAGTTGATCAAATCCATAATTCTTCTTTAGGTTTTAGAGAACAAGTTTGGGAGACTCACTTAGGGTTAGAGATTAAGCGAGACTATACAAAAGACATGAGAAGCCAAGCAGGAAAGATAAGGGAGAAGGAGAAAGTGCGAGCGCCTCCGTCAAGAATATGGATCTACGGACTACTGATTTCAAGTTTTTAAATGAATACAGTGGTCCCTCGCTATAACGCGGTTCATCTTTCATCTTTCGCGGCCTCACTGTTTCGATTTTTTTTGTACAATTTTGCATGCTTTTTTTTTTTTTTTTACAGTGCACTGTGTTCTGCGTCCTGATTGGCTGTAGACCACTGTCAATCAATCTTGTACTGTGTCTCCTGTACAGTACAGAATGCGTTCAGCTTGTCAAATTTACATCAATTTTCTATCGCTAGCAGTGTGACTCTGAGGTGCTGTACTGTATGTTTTTAAGTTTTCTCCCCAACAAACACAACAATTTCGACGAAACATTTTGCACCGTCAAAGGCAACCGCGGGTGACTTTGGTTTCATTCTATAATACTGGACTTATTTTGCTATGAAGGTTTGAACTTTGAGAGAGTTTAAACAAGAGAGAAAAGTGTGAAAATGTTCATGCCTGTCTGAGAGAAGTGTATAAAGTGTGGAGTGAGGGGTTTTACAGCCTTAAAACATCTATAATAATTGTAAAAAATAACGTTGACTACTTCGTGGATTTCACCTGTTATTTTTAAAACGTAACTACCGCGATAGACAAGGGACCACTGTATATTTTAAATGAAAAGCTACAGGCTATGACATTTAACCTGCTGATTAAGCAGGTTGGTCCTCTCTGTTCTGGCATTGCGCAGCATCCTCCTCATGTGATCCAGCTGTCGCTCCAGCTTCAAACAGCGAGACTCTGCGGCAGCAAGGTGGTTGATCAGCACTAGAAATAGAGAGAAGATACGCAGAAGACATGTAGGTAACAAAAAAAAAAGACTATAGCTTGAAACAAGACAGTAATAAAAGTATATGAAAAGGTAATTAAATTATTATCACCATATATCTATCTATCTATCTATACTCACCTTGGTTGCAGTTGGAATGGGCACTTCTTTGTCTTTCTGGGTCTTTTTGATCATTTAAGAGTCTCGGTGTAATATCTTCATTCTGTAGAAGTGTTTGTGAAGCATCTTTTCCCAGTGCATGCAGACTCCGCTCTGCATGTCCTTTTTCCATCTCCAACCTCCTGATCTTTTCTTGTAGGTTCCTCAAGGCAGATAAGATCACTTCACAGACATAAAAATATAAGTTAGCTACAGGAAGGGTCTGCATATCGTGACATATCTGGTGTAACAAGATATTTTTGGGGTCTAAAAGGAAAAAGAAGATAACATGACAGGAGCTAAGAAAGGATGATTGGACGAATGAATAGATGTTGGTGAAGCTGAGACATTCAAGTAGTGCAGCATCATGTTGCATGTGTAACCATGGAGCTCTGAAACACTACAATGCCTGAATGGAAACTCTACACAGGCAACAGAAGAGATGCACAAGTTAATTGTACCAGTACTGTTGGTCTCAGGGAAGGCTTTGATGGGTGATGATGGAACATATGATTGATGAGTGTGTGTTTGAGGTCTGTGATGCACAAGTGTGTTGATAAAAGGTCGGTGAGCTGGGTAGTCTTTGTAGGATGGCAGAGACAGACTGTCAGGCACCGGTCCACAGGTTGGTGGTGGTGGTGGATAAGATTCCTGCAGGGAAACAGGACTAAATGTTATTTAGTTATCTGCATTTTCCATATTAGACTTTAGATAACTGCTGGCATCTACATTTTTTACAGTGAGCGAATAGAACAGGGCCAAAAACAACAAATGGAGTACAGAAAGTGAAATGACCGTGAGAAAAAAAACTATATTCATTCCGTCCAGTTCACGTCAAACACAGAATAACTTCAGCCCACTATTAGGTTTGCAACATCGTTTAGTTTGAGTTGTAGCAACTGCTGCTAGGCAGCTTCCTGTGCAGTCTAGCTAACTCAAGATAAACGGTGGCAACCTGCTTTTAATTTTTCTTTCAATTGAAATTCACCCAAATCTGGTAATACTACCGTTTCCCGCGTAGCATCAGCTGCGAGTGTTTTTGGCAGCGTCTCCATCGAAATGCAACCATTCCAGCCTGTCTCGCATGTGTTAAAGAAATGCAAATGACGCAATGCTAGCTGAGAGTAGAACTACAGCACATCGCTTTTTAATTACGACTGACAGATTACTAGCTAAGCACAGTTTGTACAGCCGTTTGTGCTAATATGGGCTGTGCAAAAGAAAACACCACTTTGACAAGCGACACAGTCCATGGTTTCTGAAGGGTACGAATGGTTTAAATCACATTATGACTCGTTAGACACTAAGGACATATAAAAGACGCGGACCGGAGTGCCAATATCCATAAACAAGCGCACACGGTGGGCTTACCGGAAATGTAGTTTCTCCTCAGCGGAGATTCCGCTTTGAAGAATCGAGATGTTTAGGAATGAAACTACAATAACTCTCAGACACCCTTGAGGGGTGGAGCAAGGGTTTGCAAGAGTTGCCGGGAATTTTATGGCAACTTGGGTAGTTTAGAGACTTTAGAGAAGGTAAGTAGGATGGTCGTGTTATTTTTCCAATCTGGGTCGTTACCTAGGCCGTATGGGCATCTTAACTGTAGGCTACATTCAACAAATTTACGAACACATGATAGGTTTGTTGTAGTCATGCTATTAATACATTTCACCCACCGCTTTCCAACACAGGCAAAAGCTAACCTGCTGTCTTTCCGATAACGTGTTACTCTTAGCTGTAGCTACGGTCTTACTAACATAATAATAAGTTAGGTCGGCGGTTCATCATGCATAGTGTGTCGTTAGCATGTTTTTGGGACATAGGGACTCTTAAAAAAAGTGCTATTTTTGATTCTGAACTTTTTACAAATATCCACTTATTTTTATTGTTATTGTTTGTGATTCATTTTCTTAAGTTTCTTAATATCGTAAGTTTCCTTAAGATATTTTTTAAAATAAATATGAATTGTTTATATTGTTTGTATTTTTTGCAGAAAAGCCTTATTGCTGAGCCCCTGCCAGCTGTAAACACATCATCATGTCTTCAGAGAATACCTCGTATGGTCTTTTAAGTCTTTCCTCTTGAACGTGTTCTTGAATGTAATGTTTATATCCATGTAATATGTACACATATGTTTCCATTTTCTAGAGATGATGAGGATACTTTCAAGATCCTGATTGCTACAGATATTCACCTTGGTTACCTTGAGAAGGATGCCATTCGTGGAAATGACACATACACCACACTAGATGAAATCCTGCAATGTGCCAAGCAAAATGAGGTGCGTGCTTGTTGTAAGTGGACCTGAATGGACCATTACCTCCGCATGTCTCAAGTATCCATTTCTTTTCTTTTTGCTTGTTTCTTTGCTAACAGGTAGATTTCATCCTCCTTGGTGGCGATTTATTCCATGACAACAAACCTTCACGCCAGTGCCTTCACAAGTGCCTCACTATGCTGCGAAAATACTGCATGGGAGACTCGCCTGTACGCTTCGAAATCCTCAGTGACCAGAAAGTCAACTTCAACACAACACAGTCAGTTTCACTTGGTGTCATCCTATAGAGGTTTTGCACGTAATGTCATGTGCAGGTCGCTTAAGAACTGTTCGCCATATTGGATCTGATAAATGGTGGCGATCACATCCAATCACTCATATACACTTAACATACAAATTATCACTGATATTAATGAGAAATGAGCTATGCTGACTCATTGACGATGTAAGAGATAATGTACAGAGATGTGTCAGTATCATTATAATATAAATACAATAAAAATCAGGTAAATACCTGAGCAATAACTGTGGTCCACTTGATCCAGTGATTACAATTCCAGGCCAGTAACTGGGGTTTGTTACCCATCTTGACACATAATACTGATAATTATTTAAACTTTTATACACCTTCATATCTTGTCCAATATAATTCGTTTTTAAACAACATAATGATCTAAATCATGTGGTGTGCAGTCAGGGGGAATGCAAGGGTTACACAGCAAGAAGCTTGTTATGAAAGTGTGTTACTTTCTCTGAGAGAGTATATATACTGGTTTCTTTACTCTTTTACTCATCTAAGGAATGTTTAGTAGGTTTGTAACTGTATTTCAGGATTACAAGCCCAAAAAACAAGTTAGTGTCACATGGTAAACGGTCACGTGTCTGTGTTAAATATCAACACTTCACCGAGTTCTTTTGATTCCTCATAGGCATCCGATGGAAGACAAAACACTGCTTAGTAGACCATTTCACACTTACACAGTGACTTCTAGAAGGGTGATGCGTCCTGCATGACACGTTGCCGCGGATCTCAAAATGGTGGTGCCCCCAATAGTTTTATTATAGAAGCTCTCTCATTCTAGTCTAAAAAACAGTGTCTCAGTAACTTTCCACTAGAAGATGGTCCCCTGTTATCTACCTTTTCCCAGGCAAGCGTGAGTCTGCAGCATTCAACCCCCCAAAGACACGTAGTGTAATGCCTTTATTTTCAGGGCCGTGTCCACTTAATACTATACTATATAACTTTATAACCCTTATTAATAAAAAAGCATAGCATTATTGAGGCACTTCAAATTATTTAATCACAACATGTGCTAAACTTCTATAACACACTGTTTTATTTGTTATGTATAAATGTTATGTGTGTGTTGATATCTTGTAGGTTCCCCTGGGTTAATTATCAGGATGAAAACCTGAACATCTCTATTCCTGTGTTCAGCATTCATGGGAACCATGATGACCCAACTGGAGTGAGTTGCTTTTAGTGACAAAGGAAGTTATGAATTCAGATACAACACCCATTGTCAGGGTTCCTTTGACCCAGTGTTTTCAGTTCTGGACCTTTTGTCATTGTTTGTTTTCACGTGTGTGTTTCCTGTTTTATTGTGTTAGTCTTCTGTCTGTGTGCATTCTGTTAAGTTCTACTTCCTCTTTGTCATTAATCAGATTTAGTTCAGCTGTGTTCTCACCTGTTTCCACTCATCATCGTTATCCAGTGTATTTAAGCCCTCAGTTTCCCTCAGTTCTTTGTCTTGTTGTCGTCAACTCATCGTGTGTGTTTACAGTCTAGTTCAGTAGTTAAGGTCAACCTTTCATGTTCAGTTCATCCTGTTTGTGTAATAAATCTGTGAGTCCTGCAGTTGGGTCCTCTCTTTCCATTCTCATACACCTGACCGTGACACCCATGCACTAATATTCAAGTATGTGGATTTCTGTATGTTTTCTCCAAGGCTGAAGGCTTGTGTGCATTGGATCTGCTGAGTGCTTCCGGACTTGTCAATCATTTTGGCCACTCCCACTCTGTGGAGAAGATAGAAATCAGTCCCATTTTAATACAGAAAGGCATCACCAAGCTTGCCTTATATGGTCTTGGTAGGTTCATGTTTCCAGATGGATCAGTAGTGTCCATTCCTAAAATAATCTTGTTGTTTCACTAAGATTTGTCAATCAATCAACGATTGATTTTAATTTTGTATTAATATGTCTCAAGGTTCTATCCCAGATGAGCGCCTGTACAGGATGTTTGTCAACAAACAGGTATCCATGCTTCGCCCGAAAGAAGACCAAGATGGCTGGTTTAACCTCTTCACCATCCATCAGAACAGGTAACTACATCATTTAAAAGCATTTGAGATGCAGCTGTGTCAAACTATGGAGTGCTGAAAGGGTCAAACAGTATTAAATAAATACATAAATAAATACTTCATCATGTAATCAGTTAAACGGGTCATTAATATAATAATTACATTTTGAAATACATAATAAATAATTTACAAAGTACATAATTAAGTAAACAATGCTACTGGCGATTTAATTTGAAATGTATTCTGGGATACCTGGATACTCCAAATCCATATAACCACCTATTGACATTGACACTGCATCAATCCATAATCCATAATCTGGGATTGGGCCATCTTGATTTGCTGTGCAGGGTAACCAAGCAGATGTGTGGGTCTGTTGACGAGTTGTTGTGATAGTTTAAATGACTTCATGATCCAGGAACCATGAAATAAAAATAAATAAATAGTGAAATAGTAAAACATGTTTTTAACTAATTAATGACACATTTAAGTAATTATTTTCTTTTGAATTTATTTATTAATTTGTTGAATTTATTTCCTATCTTAGTTAACTAGTCATACAGTTAAATGATGTCTTATCATGAATTATTAATATGTGTTATAATTAATTAATTAATTCAATAATTAAATAAACACACAATGGTGCATTCATTTATTTCATTTACTAAACAAGTCTGTCTCCAAGTGTTCCTCAGTAAACATACAGGGTGTTCTGTATGTCAGAGTCTTACCTCTGATACTGCTGGATAAACAGAAACTCACTCAGGAACGAGGTCACACAGAGCTCAAGTTTTCACTTGCAAGAGGGAAGCAGTTGTCTCCAACCCACTTCAACTTGCTTTCCTCCTGCAGGTTGTTTTTATTGGTTACACACAGATGTCGGCATCTCGTCCCAGCCAGGTGGCTTCCTTCATTGAATAGAATCTGTTCTTCTCAAGGCTGCTTGTTCCCCTTATCGAGGTCGTGCACGTACTCATATGCGCGGGTTACATAGAGAGCAAATAGAAGCATTCTAGCTTTTTAAATGGCAACTTACAACGCATACATTAAACCTAACAGTGTATATGAGAGGGAAGTTGTGACATGAAAAAAAATCTTGTATTAGTATAACTTGTTCATAAATTTCTTTTTATTTGATCACCTAATTATGTAAAAATACCAACAACTTTTTCTGTGTTTGTATTTTGTCAAGGAGTAAACATGGTCCTACAAACTACATTCCTGAGCAGTTCCTGGATGATTTCCTTGACCTGGTGGTGTGGGGTCATGAACATGAGTGTTTGATTAAACCCACCCTAAATGAACAGCAGCTCTTCTATGTGTCACAGCCTGGAAGCTCTGTAGCTACATCCCTTTCTCCTGGAGAAGCCACCAAGAAGTATGAATGCACACACATTAAATGAATCACATTCTGAATGTATTTTAATGTCAGTTCTCAAAACACTGTTTGTCTGTTTATTCATATCTAGGAAAATCGGTCTGTTGAGGGTGAAAGGTCGTAAAATGAAATTGCAAGAGATCCCCCTGAAGACTGTGCGTCAGTTCTTCATTGAGGATGTGGTGCTGGCTGATCATCAGGACTGTTTTACACCAGATACACCTCATGTAACAAAGAAGGTGGAGGACTATTGTTTTGCAAAGGTCACAGAGATGCTGGACGAAGCAGAAAGGGAAAGACTTGGATGTCGGCTTACACCTGAGAAACCTCTTATTCGCCTGAGAGTAAGATGGATACACTGTGTGCATACATCCTAATGTTGCTGCTTAATTGAAATCTAAATATGAAATTCTCTTTGCAGGTGGACTACAGTGGCGGTTTTGAGGCATTCAATACCTCACGGTTCAGCCAGAAGTTTGTGGATCGTGTGGCCAACCCGAAAGACATAATTCACTTTATCAGACGCCGTGAGCAGAAGGAAATCAAAGGTTTGGCTGCTGCTGTGAATCTCTACACCATTAACTCAGCACTGGATAAATCCCATAATGTAGCTCTGCTTCAGAGAGTAAACTGACCATTCAGCCCTCTGATTTAATTCATTTTGCTTTTTAGATGAGAGCAGTATTGACTATGGGAAGCTGTTCAAACCTACTGCTGTCGAAGGGTTGAGAGTGGAGGACCTTGTCAAGCAGTACTTTGAGGCAGCAGAGCAGGTGTGCTCATCTTAAAACCGGCATGTTTAGTGTATGGAATCTCTTGTTTTCATCTGGCATTTGATCTTTGTATTCTTTCTGTATGTCTAGAAGGTACAGCTGTCCCTGCTGACTGAACAAGGCATGGGTAAGGCCATTCAGGAGTTTGTTGACAAAGATGAGAAGGAAGCCATCGAGGAGCTTATCACTTACCAGTTGCAGAAGACACAGCTCCATCTTCAGTCTAGAGGAGTAACCACAGAACAGGATATAGATGCAGAGGTAAAAGAACGTAGCATGTAGTGGAAGTGGAGTAATTATTGTCATATTATATATTTTTCATGTTTTTATATTTTCAGGTTCGGCTATTCAGAGATTCCAAAAAGAACACAGCTGAGGAGGAGAAAGACATCCAAGAAGTAAGTAATGACTTCACTGAAGCCTGAAATTCATTTCTGTGTTTGGTTAATTGTCTCTTTCTTTCTCAGGCTATGAACAGAGCTAAGGCTCACCGGTTGGAGCGTGGTGATGGTGACTTCGCAGATCAGGATGTTTCAGATGTTAATATGGACTCTGACGAAGGCTCGGTTCCAGTTGCTGCACCTACACGAGGCAGAGGGCGAGGAAGCAGAGGCCGTGGTGGCCGAGGGAGGGGCAGAGGTGAGGGCGATAAAGAGAAGCAGTAAAGGTGTATTTAAAAATCTTGATATGCAACAGTGCAGTGACTACGTACAAGTTCCCATAAATGTGTGGCACTTGTAGGTTGACTTGCTTTCACTCTTATGTCCAGTTCATCCCAAACCAGCTCGATGGGGTTTAAGTCTGGAGACTGTGCTGGCCACTCCATGTTTTCAAGCTTACCATCTTGTTCATTTTTCGTGAGGAGTTCTGGCATAGCTTGGACTTATGTTTTGATGTTGATGCCACACACTGTGGAATCATCCTTTCACCTACTGACGGCATTCAAAAACCCTGCACGATGAACCGAAGATTTCACATTTTGATTCATTAGTCCATAATACCTTCTTCCAGTCCTCAGTAGTCCAATGACAGTGTTTCATAGCCCAGGCAAGCCTCTTTGTCTTATTCTGACATCTTAGCAGTGGCTTTCTTGCTGCAACTCGTCCTGTCAAACCTGCAGCTCAAAGTCTTCTCTTCTGAGACTTGTTTACTACAACCACTATTAAGCTGTGTTTGAAGCTTTTGTCCTGTGAGCCGCCTATCACGCAAGCTGTTAACTCTCAGAAATTTGCCCTCTGATTCAGTTGTGGCTTTGGGTCTGCCAGAGCTCTTCCTGTCAGAGTTTGCCCCAATTTCTGAGTAGCTTTTGATGGTGAAAGAAACTATAACGACTCCTTGACTTTCTTTCCAATTTCTTTGTAGGAAGGACCTACATTTTTAAGTGTTATGATGCTCTGTCTCTCTTCCATTGTTAATTGCTTTTTTCTCACCATTTGTGTAGCAACACACTAGTTTCTGCAATACAGTACTGTTCAACTGATGCTCACAAGGGTATGGTACCACAGTGTGTTCCAACACTGCTTTATACAGACAAAGGAGGTTGTAAGTAATCTAGAAAATCTGAAACACCTGTAGGAATTGTAGCACCAGCTTTTGACTTCCATTGCTGCAGAACAACTTTAAATTGTTAACCCATTTTGTGTTGCATGAAAAAGGAGCTTTTTGTATAATTCTGAAATGAACATTGATGATAACATGATGTCATGATGGGATGACATTTCGCATAAATATTATAGACATTATAGGCTAATGTGATAGTACAGAAAAAGCAACGTATATAATATCAATCCATGATTTCAATGACTTGTTCCATTATTTTTCGGGCTGTTCAGGTGCGACTGCCTCTGAACCAAAGCCAGCTGGTCGGGGTCGGTCCCAGAAGTCCTCAACAACATCCCAAAGCAGGAGCATTTTTCAGGGTAGGGGAATGTAAACTTCTGTTAGTGTGACTGTCTGTAAACACATGTTGCACTTGTCTATCCACAAAAAGAGCCACAGAAAATTCACAGAAATCTGTCCCACGTCCACTGTATGTTTCCTCCCTCGCTCTTCAGCATTTCAGGCATCCTCTCAAAAGCCTTCTCGGACTAGAGCCACCAAATCTTACACAGATGAAGTGAGTTAATGATAAACGGTAACAATCATAAACTCACACATCTCCATTTTTAAGTGAAGCATACCATCCACTAACATTTAATCTCATATTTATCCATCTTTAGGTGATCATTGATGACTCAGATGAAGATATACCTGTAACAAAAGCTGCCCGGCCGCCTCCAAAGTATGTTTGTTTAAACCTAGACTGTAGAAGTGTTATATAGTGTTGTATTTTAGAGCAATGGCTTTTCTTAAAATCTTTGTTCTTTTCTACACCAGACCGTCGTCCTCATCATCATCGTCCTTCTCTAAATACGGCTCTCAGAGCCAGAGCCAGTCAAGAGGAATTGCATTTGAGGACAGCGATGATGATGAGGTAAAACAAGAAGGCAAATTCATGTATAGGATGTGTCGTGTAAAGTGGGATTAACATTAAATCATATAATTTTAGGTGCAATAAAAATGCATCTGAATTCATGACATCACACATATATTTATCCAACATTGTTACATCTTTTAGTTTTCTCTGACTCGTGCCTTAATCCTTTTTTCTTCATCTCTCTTTTTTTTTGATACAGGATGATCCATTCAAAGCCCCGACCAGAAGATAACCATAAGTCCATCTTAATTTTTCCAAAGTTGCAAGTTAGCTGCTCCGGTATTATTCTGAATGATTTCAAGGTCCATACACATTCAATTTCCTCATCACTCATTCTTAATGTTAAGATTTTCATATCAGTCTGTTTTCTGGTGAAAGGTTAGATTGAAGGGTACATATGGGCAAGGTGGAGGTTTTGTCCTGGGTTTGCACAGTAAGACTGTGCCTGTCAGTTGGTGGTGGACTGCATCTGTACATCAACAGTAACCACTAATGGGGTTTATCTCTGGCTTTTGTAGTACTTTTGTAGTTCTTGAAAAATAAATGTTGCTTTTGATATGTAATCAAGTGTTTTATTTTTGCAATATAACTCAAAGTCACACATACACTTAGTGGACCCTTTATTAGGTCCTCCTAACTAGTACAAGGTCGATAATCACTTTTGCCTTACTCCTTCGTGACATAGATTCAAAAAGGATACTGGAAACATTTCTCAGAGACTTTGGACATGATAGCATCAGACAGTTGCTGCAGATTTATCAGCTAGATATCCATGACGAGTCTCTTAATTCCATTCCAACCCAGAGTTGTTCTATTGTATTGAGATCTGGTCACTGTGGAGGGCGTTTGAGTACAATGAACACATTTTCATGTTTAAGAAACAGTTTGAGCTTTGGTGCATGGAGTGTTACCTTGTTGGAAACAGCCACCAGAAGATGGGTGTACTGTAATCATTAAGTATAACAAGAAACCATTTTCGACACCTTTACACCAGCAGCAACGGCTCGAACCATTGCTACAAGGCAGGAAGGCTGACCCAACCATCTAAATTCTGCAGGAGACATTGGGCCTCCTTATGCTGGGCTTACACTGTGCGATTTTTGGCCCATTTTGAGCCGATTTTTGAGTCGTGCGACCGTTTTGGCGATCGGCCCGATTTTAGCCTTGATCGTGCGTCGTGCATCGTGTAGTATACGTGGGGTAACGAGACGCGATTAACACCTCACGACCAGCTCCCGATCATCAATCGCTTGGTCGTGAGGGTGTCACCGCAGTTTGTCACACTGCGCACGCGCAAACACAAATGTCAGCGAAAAAGACGGCGCAGCACGGCAGTCAGGTATTAACCCTTTAAACCAGGGGTCCCCAATCGCAGTCCACAAGGGCCGGTGTCCCTGCATGTTTTAGATGTGTCCTTGAGCCATCACAGCTGATTTAAATGGCTAAATTACCTCCTCAACATGTTTTGAAGTTCTCCAGAGGCCTGGTAATGAGCTAATCACTTGATTCAGGTGTTTGACATCTAAAACCTGCAGGACACCGGCCCTTGAGGCCTGGAGTTGCGCACCCCTGCTTTAAAGATGGGTTAGGGTTTAAAGGGTTAATGGAGTAAAGTCCCTGTACTTTGTTGACCATAAGGGGGCAGTATTTCTTTAATCTTCAATCATGCTGAACAAATGATTGTTTCTCTAAGCAAGGTGGGCTATCATCTGATTGTGCAAAAAGTTTGAATTAAAAGTTTGATCTAATATTTCATCTTTTGTTCATAATGTAAATAATGATAAAAAAATATTTCTTCATCACTTTAATTTAAGGTCTGTGGGTGTTTCTTTGAGGCTGGGATGACACAAACATTTAACGACACACAATTAAGAATAGAACAATTGTCCCAGTTACCAAGTTAACATTGTTTTTATTGTCTTTGCAAACGTCTCATAGATTAAACAACAACAACATCAACAACAAGAACAACAAAATGGAAAATATTCACAAATATTAGTCCTCATGGCACTCATACTCATGTCCAACTCTATTTAATATATGATATAATAAAGTACTTTTTTTTTTAGTAAAGAAACAGTTTTATAACAAATTCAGGTTGATTTCCTGTTTGAATGAGTTTTGGTTGAGTGCAAAAATTAACCAACTGCAATAAATTTGACAAAAACAAATTCTGCAGTATTTTTGGGAGAAATTCCCTTGCAGTGAAGGAAATAACTTGGTGAACACTAGTTGAAATATTCTGGTTATAGTGAGAGTGAATTGCTTACTCATGATGGAGCCAACATGGAGTGTGATCTATGAATATTTGTATTAAATCTATGTGTAGACTCGTGACCTAAATCCTCTGCGCATAAAGTGAGGTCCTTTAATTCTCACTTTCCACTTAAAGTGCTAAATCATGTTGAGGTCAGAAGTATCACACCTGCAGTCCTGCAAAAAAAAAAAAAAGAGAAAGAAAAAAAAAAGAAAAGAAAAAGAAAGTGCCTTTGCCGTTTAATAGAGTGATCATCTAAAATAGCACAATAAATGCATTAAACTCAGACCTTTTGTCCCTTTTAAAATATTACCGATACCTGATAATAAGGTATGTTACCTTTCTCTGCAGCAGTTGGACATATTAACCCTAACCACACATTCATAACCAAAAGTCAAGGCACACAGTAATCAAGTACATTATATCTGAGGCTTGCAGGACAAACTCCAAAAATAAAAGACACTTAAAAAAAAAAAAAAAAAAAAAAAAAAAAAGCGTTTGCAGCAATTAGTGTCAATATAAATAAAATAAACTTTGATGGTTCTTCTCTAAGGAAAACAAAACAACAACACAAGTCAATTACTTGGGTGTGACAAAGACACATACGAACACAAAAATGCTTTAAAAACAAAAAAACATGTATGACACTCTGCTATAAAGATCCCAAACATACTAGTTCACACAGCTACAGGCATAAATACAATTGTCCCCTGAGATAACGAATATGAAATGGCACAAGCAGCACCTGACGTGTGTGTTTGATGAAGTGTGTGCGTGTGCACGCGCGCACACTTTGTTTATGCATATGGCTGTGTTTCTGTTTCCATTTTGCTGTTGAGATCTTCAACTTCCCCTCTCTCTGCAACCTTCTCTCACCTTTTGGCAACCAAAATGGAAAAAAACCCCTCAAAAAACCAAAACAAAACCAGGTTTGACAGTTTCACAGTCTATCAGAGGTAGACCGCACTGGATTCTCATGGTGGTTGTTTATCACAGTGGATGACATCATGGGTTTTTCTGTAGAGATGAAATAGAAATCATCTTGAGGATTGTATATATTAAATTACAATATTATGTTTTTAATATTTTTGAGGAAAATTCTTAGCCAGTGAAGTGACAAACATGTTGTGATGTGACTTTGTTTCAACATATGCAGTACCTCAATGACTGTTTGGATCCAGTTGAGCATCACTTCCACGTTGGTGTAAACACCTGGCTTTCCCTTCCGGGCACAGCCAACACCCCAGCTCACTACGCCTACCAGATTCCAACTGGAGTCACTGATATGCACCAAAGGGCCTCCACTGTCCCCCTGACATTTAAAATACATTTTAAAAATGAAGTTTGTTCACCAAAAATAACTATAATACCCAGAATACAAAATCTAATGTAAATTAGAAAATAAATTGGAGGCCTGTTACCTGGCAGGCATCAACCTTCCCTTCTGGGAAGCCTGCACAGAGCATCCTATTTGTTATGATACTACCATAGACTGTGGGGCTGGAACATACTGACTGAGCTATCAGAGGGATTTTGGCCTCCTGCAGTATGTCAGCAACTGCACCTGAAGGCAGAACACAAGCACACAATGTTTGCAACCTCATAGACAGGCAAAAGTATTTTTTCTATTTGCATTATTAGGTGATAAAGAATAGGTTACATGTAGGATTTCTCACCATTTTCCCGTCGGTATCCCCACCCTGTCACTGTCATGTAGGTTTCAGCTGTAATGCTATAGTCTTTAGGAGGCAGACAAACTGGTCTTCTGACATCTAGAAGAAAAACATTTAATAAAGTGGAAATTTTTATTTGTTTTATGTAACTTTGAGAGTTTGAAAATACATATAAAGATATAAGCTAATCACACAATATAATGAATATAAGTTACTACGTAGTGAGAAGCTTGATATTTGACGCATAGCCACTAGAGGGCAACAGAGAGGTGGTTGAGCCTACTGAATACAAACATACCGAATACAATTTAAACTAACCTGACACTGTGATTGGCCTAGTGAGTCTCATCAGTGCTATGTCATAGTCATTTGTTTCTGCATTGTAGTCTGCATTCACTATAACTCTGTCCACAGAGGAGCCTCCCAGTGTGATTATGCTCGTCTGGCCTGACACCACTGCCCATTGCCTCAACTCCTTATTACTTCTGCAAAAAAAATAAATAAATAAATAAAAAGAAAAAAAAGAAAGAGAGAGAGAGCAAGAAGGAAGTGGGATCATGAGGCTAAAGAATAAGACAAAGCAAATTTAGTGGAAATGATATAGTATGGTAACTATACTGACCCAGTGAAGCAGTGGGCAGCAGTGACTACCCAGCGCGGTGACACCAGTGAGCCTCCACATGTATGTTGGCCAGACCGCTGCAGGCTGACCTGCCATGGCCAGTGGTCAATGGATGTATCAGTGCCCCCAACGATGCGATCATCAGCGCCCACATTTCCACAGTCTGATAAGATATTATAATATTGTTATTTGCAAGGACCCGTGGTTCATTTCAAACTGCATTTTATATTATGTCTGTTTATTTGCTACTTTGTTATATGTCGCTAGGAAATAGTTCTGCTGTTTCCTGGAGACATGTATGGGCCTGTTAGTGTGAAACTCTCCACACAACAAGTAGTCTTCCACTTACAAAGCCAAGAACTTCACTCTGCCTTGTTAGGTGTTGTAAACAATATTAGTGACAGGTGCTGCCTTTGTAAAAATAAAACTCACCTGAACAGGATAAAGATACCACAGATCCAGACTGGCATACACTACTGTTGAAGAGATGTAAGAGGAGTTGGTCAGATGTCAGACATTATTCATATGATCACAAAACAGCCTCACAATTAGTCAAATATAGAAAACACACATCCAATTGCTAACTTGTCTTCACCCTCGTGCAGAATTTCGTTTGCATTTCTGCTGGGGTTTTATACAAAGTAAAATCTTTGTTTTGTTCACTTTCGTAAAGGATAAGATAGAAGGAACAAAAACTGTGGGACTTTTTGTCTTTCAGGAATAGAAACTAAAGACTCATTTGAAGGGGTTGCATATGAAAGGGGGGGGGGGGGGGGGTGGAGTGAAATCTAAAAAAGAAAAGGAGAGAAAAAGTGAAGATTTTCCTAACAAACAGGGATACCAAGCATGGAAAGTGTATATTGACATCCTGTTTTTAGCTAAATGCAGAAGCAACTCGCAAGGAGCCGGTGCTTCTTTGTAAGAATACATTTAGCAGAAAGAGACACACTGAAAGTTCCCTTATTAGCATTTCTATTTTGTGTAGTTTATGTTGCAATGGCAAAACATGAAGTCATGATTTGGCTTCCATATGATGACATCTTCCTTACCGGTCAGCAGTGGCTTGTTGTATAGGTGTGTTTGAGGTCCCTGGCCTGACAGCTGTAAATGGTCCAGTTTTCATCGGTGACGTTAAGGAGCTTACTAAGATGTTTTTGCTAGTAGGCTTCCTGTGGAAGCAGGGGGGGATTTTATGCTTGATTTCAGATCACATAACAGGGATGTTAAATTTGCAAGGTATTCCTCAAATTACAACACCTTGTCATTGTAAACTCACATTGTGTATCCCAGTTGTGTACATGCCGTCTGTGTGTGCGCTTGGGTCCAGTCGTCAGAACAAACAGTCCGCCAACCTGAGTCTGGACCGTAAACTTGCAAGACCTGATCATTCGACTGGAGTCGCACTGGAGAGAGGAATGAGGGGGAGGCATTTTTCAGTTTTTCGTTTATTTATGATGACAAAGAAAGAGTGGGGAGTGCACTCTACCTGGAAATGTAGTGTTTACTTTAAAGGTCGTCATGCAGGTAATTTCATCTTCTGCTCCTGCACAGTCAATGTGCCCATCGCAGGTTTTGTCTAACGGGATGAATTTCACAGACCGTGTGCAAAAAAAGTATTTGCTTTCAATCAAGTTTTTAACTGAAAAGAAAAGAGAAGGACAGGATCACAAGGGTGTGGCCAGTTTTACATATTGCAGTGTGTAAAGTGTGTTTTGAGGAAGTACATTTTTTAGGAATTGTAACTCACTGAAGTATGCTGCAATGGCCAGTATGCCCAGTATCAACATAACTGTCAGTGTAGTGATCAACACTTTCTTGATCTTCGCTCTCTTCTCTTTCGGGGTGTTTGGAGCCGTCATGGGCCTTCTGTGGCGTCCTGGCCGAGGAACTGCAGAAAGAAGAATAATTAGAAGTGAGATAACAGAATGTAAAAAGAAACGTAAGGACGCAATAAACAGGAAACTGCGATAGCAGAATAGAAACCGCAGAACAGAGACCAAAAAGGGTAGAAAATTTGTCAAGATGGAAAAAAAAAAAAAAAAGAAGTGTGCACATGCAAATTCTAATTACTGCCTGGCCTGGCTGTTTCCAAGTATTTATCATACTATGCAAACATTATTACAGTGCAGCAAAAATACATATATTGATCCCAAACCAACACAAACTTATAGCTTACCTGGGTTTGTAGGATTTAATGGCCTTGAGGTTTCCTCAGGGAGCTGAGCAGCTGTCTGAGGACAGAAGAGACAAAAGCAAAGGTGAAAACTGGGGTGTAATCACATCAGGTGCCTGTGTCTCTAGGTTATACCTCCTTCAACTCCCTGAGCATGGACATGCTTTATTTACCATGCAAATGTCAGTGTAAGTAGCTGAGCTTGCACAAACTCTTTCAGCAGAGCTTTTGTGTTTAGTTCCAGATAAGTGTTTAAATATGTGTAAAAAATAGCTCTCTTAAACTTAAGTTTCCTACAGTGCCTTGCTCTTCTCCATTGTGTCTTGTCTTCGTCTGAGTTGGGATGTTTGTGTGTGAAACACTAGACCCAATTTCCTAGTCTACTTGTGACTGATCACACCTGCCCTTCATCTGCACATCTAGACAGCTGTGAATAAAAGGTGGGCCTTCATCTCCTCTCTGTTACATTGTTCAGTCTACTAACATGATGGTATCAGTGGTCGTTAGGCCACCGGACTAATTAGCTTTGATTACCTTTTGTTGCTTTAGCTAGGGTTGTTTTTTTTTTTTTGATTAACATCATTCCTGTAATTCAGCACGATCTGCCATGTTGTCAGTATGTTTCAATTAATCAACAGTGCTAAAGCCAATCAACCCCTAACCCATTTCCTCTTTCAGCCCTCACTCAGCCAACCACAGTAGGCCTGCCCCACCTGTTTTCACAGCTTTTTCAAGTGCTGCCATTTCAGCTCGCTTAGCCCTTCTGCCAGTAACCAACATCTCCTCCCTGCATACTCATGGTTTTACCATTTCTTCAGTTCTCTAAGTATTAACAGTAAACCGGTGGATCTGTCTTTTATAGGTCTGCATTTGTAGATCAGTGCATAAAATACAATCTGTCTAGTGGAGGATCACAGAAAAAGACAAGTTATGGAAACATGGCAGAGAATGTGATGTTCACATTTTAATGTGTCTTTTTGGAATAATTGCCCAAGCACAAAATACACCAACAGTACAAAGTGTCCTGTGTACTGAGGAGTATTGTGACAGACTGTACTTGGGCCCAGTGAAATTTTTGTTTAACTGAAGCTGATACTGTGGAAACAGTATAAACTGATAGATCAGGGTGAGTGTCCTTCACATAAAATGAATCAGGTTTAAGGCCCATATTATGCAAGTCAAACAGCTTGTGTAAGTGCATGCAGTCCATTTCAGTCACGAAATTTCAGTCACGAGTAATGCCTATGTTTCATTTTCATACTTTGGCTTTCAGATTAGGAAATGTGTCTAAATGACCTAACTACAGAAGACTTAAGACAGCAGCAGATCCATGATTTCAAATCAGTACACTTACTGATGACTGATGACACCTTGATTTTGTGATTTTTCATAAGGTTGAATTGTGCTTGAAAAAAGCCCTGCAGTGTCTTTTTAAAAATGTTTACCTTACACAGACTGCAGTTAGAAACATGAATATTTTTTCAGTAAGCTCATTTTACTTTGGTCTCTTTAGTGGAGATCGGTAACACCAAAGGGGTAATAGGAGCAGATGGTCTTTGACTCTGACATAAGTTGTTTGAATAATCCTTTTTTCCTGCTTACCTTTTTGCTTAACAACACACAAAGTGGCTGGCTAGCTTACATTAGCCGCGGCATAGCAAGATGTTACTTTAGCTCATACATAACAGTTGTTCAAAGATGACTTTTGGTAATATTATTGGCATAGTTACTGTATATATAGTAACCGGTTATCCATTCCTTATCCACTCTGCACCATTGCACCATAAATATGCGACATGTTGTTATGTGTTGTCTATGTCATGTTGATGCCATGTTGTCAGTATTGTCTGTTGTGTACATGGAGAGCAAAGAAATAACCAGAGATCAATTTCTTGTATATGTACACATATTTGCTATATCAAGCTGATTCTGATGGTCAGTAATGATAACTAATGAGGCTGGTTCCAAATGAGCTCTATGGGGTAGTTAGAAGTTGGCCTCTGATTTTACATCATACAAACAGCAAACAATCAGGCAACACTGACAATCAGTGTACCTCCAAAAGGTAGAGTGAGTGCTACATGTGCTAATTATCAAATGTGTCATGGGAGAGATTTGGGGTTTAGCCAGCGAATGGTTACATTCACATTACAAAGACATTAAAAAGGTATTTGGTGCTGAGCTTGAAGAGTTTTACAGAGCTTTGTGGTTAAAAATAGATGCTCCAAAGCTATTACTCAACTTGCAGACGAGTTAATATACACATTTTTCTTCTTTCACTCATTCGTTGCCTGTACTACACCAGAAAGTCAGTCACTACCAAGATACGTGTCTCTTGTTCAATTATAAGTCAGAGTAGCTTATTTTATTCTCTCATTCACTCAGTCATTTCTTCAGCTCTGAGGTGTCTCTCACATTCATACCATTAAGCTATTATGTGCATATTCATTACATCTAACCAGTCCCTTTCCTGCCTCACTGGCCCTCATTAGCTGTTGTTGACAAGGCATGCTACTTTTAGAAAACAACAAGAACAACTAATCTGTGAAGAAACTCAGGTAACAAATTATCTGAAGAATCAGGACCTACAGATTTCAGATTCAAGTAATAATTTACTAACTATTAAATCAACAAGAGGAAAATGAATATCACAGTGGAATAAAGTAGTGAAGAATGATTTGCCAACATTGCAGAGGAAGAGGATTGCATCAGGATGACATGGAGGTATATGAACAGTCAAAAAAGAAGAAAAAGAGGAGAACTGTGATATGTTGTTTGGCATTTACGGGTTTTATCAGGGCTATAGTTCATAATCTGAGAGTAACAGGAGTGTTTGTCTTTTCCTGAGTTCCTGTTTTTGAAACTTAAATGTTTCAGATCATCAAACAAATTTAAATATTAGGCAAAAATAACACAAGTAAACGCAAAATGCAGTTTCTAAATGAAAGTGTTTATTACTTAGGGGAAAAAAATTACCTTCATGGTCCTGTGTAAAAAGATGACTGGACTTAAACCTCAGAACTGGTCGGGCCACCCTTAGCAGAAAAAAACTGCAATCAAGCATTTATGATAGCAGGCAATGAGTGTTTTACAGCGATGTGTAGGAATTTGGGCCCTCTCATCTTTGCAGAATTGTTATAATTCAGCCACATTGGAGAGTTTTTGAGCATGAACCACCTTCTTAAGGTCATACCACAGCGGGACTAGGCTACTCCAAAGTCTTCATGTTGTTTTTATTAAACCATTCAGAGGTGTACTTGCTGGTGTGTTTTGGATCATTGTCCTGCTGCAGAGCACACTTGGGTTCAACATAAACAAATGGCTGCACATTCTCCTCCATGTCTTGATAGACCAGAAACCAGAAGTTCTTGATTCAACAGGTCTGCCAGTAATCAGGCTTGGGTGTGCTTATTGGAACTGAACTCAGATTTCCATGAAATGTAGTTAATTCATCATTTAAGAAGAGAGAAAATTAGGACCAGGTAGGTTTTGATAACATTTTTTTTTTTTTTTAATTTAACCTTTATTTAACCAGGAATGTCCCGTTGAGATCAAAGACCTCTTTTTCAAGGGAGTCCTGGCCAAGAGGCAGCACATTTCAAGACAAATACATACGAACAAACAAAGTTAAAATTACACAAAACAATTACACATTATTGAGGCAGCCTGTAGGCCTTTGAGTTTAGTTTTAAAAACATTTAAAGACAACAATTCAGTTAGTTTCCAGTCTTTCTGTAACATGTTCCATGAAAAAGGCGCAGAGTGGACAAAGGCTTTCTTACCCAGCTCTGTGCGGACAAGGGGAACAGACAACAGCAGCTGATCATTTGAGCGCAAGGAGTAAGAACCACTATTTGTCCTTGTGACCAAAGTACAAATATAAGGAGGCAGCAATCCAAGCATAGCTTTGTAAATAAAAGTGTACCAATGCCCCTGTCTTCTAATGGCCAAAGAAGGCCATTTTACTCTTAAGTACAAATCACAGTGATGGGTCAGGTATTTACAATTGGTAATAAACCTCAAGGAAGCATGATACATCGTGTCCAACATTAGAAGACATGAAGAAGAAGCGTTCATATACAGAATGTCACCATAATCTAACACAGATAAAAAGGTTGCAGTGACAAGACGTTTTTTTACTGCAAAAGAAAAGCACTGTTTATTACGGAAGAAAAAACGAAGTTTAAGTCTCAGTTTCTTTACTAGTCTCTCTATATGTGGTTTAAAGGTGAAGGAGTCATCAATCCAGACACCAAGGTATTTATATTCATGAACTATCTCTATGACATTTCCTTCAAGGGTGGACACCACTGGAATAGGCTCCGGGACCTTCTTTGACTTGGAAAACAACATTAGCTTAGTCTTGTCAGCATTGAGAACTAATTTTAGCTGAATAAGTGAATGCTGGAAAGCAACAAAGGCTTTCTGTAAAGTTTCAATGGCCTGAGCAAGAGATGATCCATAACAGTAAATAACTGTGTCGTCAGCATAAAAATGCAAATTTGTGTCTGAGACATTTTGACCCAAGTCATTGATATATAAAAGGAACAGAAGGGGACCCAAAACTGAGCCCTGTGGCACCCCCTTGTGGACAGCAACAAATTTAGAACAAAGACCTTCAAGTTTAATGCACTGGGTTCTATTTTTCAGATAATTTGAGAACCACGCTAATGCATGTTCTGACAATCCAAGGCTGAGCAGTCTGTTTTTTAGGACTGCATGATCAACAGTGTCAAAAGCTTTTGAGAGGTCAATAAAGAGTGACGCACAGTACAATTTCTTATCAAGTGCCACAATAATATCATTTATCACTTTCATAGTGGCAGTGTTAGTACTGTGTTTTTTCCTGAAGCCTGACTGAAATTTGGAGACAATATCATTAGAGTACAAAAACTCTTTCAACTGGTCACAAACTAGAGATTCCAGGATTTTGGATAAAACACACAAATTTGATATTGGCCTATAATTAGTCAACACCGATGGATCACCTCCTTTCAATAAAGGCAAAACGAAAGCTGATTTCCAAACCGCTGGAATTTCTTTGGTTTTAATTGAAAAATTAAATAGAATTGAGAGTGGTTCTGCAATAAAATCAGCTGCCAACTTCAAAAAATAAGGTTCCATCAAGTCTGGACCAGGAGGTTTTCTGTGATCCAAAGCCTTTAAAGCTTTATGCACTTCATAAACACTAAAAGGTACAAAGTTAAAACGGTCTCCAGAAAACATAGAGAGTTCTGGGCAAGTATTTGTTAAAAAAAAGTTTCTGCAGAAGCAAACAAGGAACCCACTGATAGAAAGTGTTCATTAAAACAATTCAAAATTTCAGTTTTATCATTAATTGAGACTGAATCTTTTACAACAGATTTAGGAAAGGTTTGAGTCATTTTATTGGCGGAAAAAGACTTGATTACTTTCCAAAATTTCTGTGGATCATTGAGGTTCTCAGTGGTGACAGACAAAAAGTATTCAGATTTGGCCTTTTTAATAAGAGAAGTACATTTATTTCTAAGCTGTTTGAAAACAGACCAATCAGTGGAAGTATCTGTTTGTCTCACCTTGTCCCATGCTCTATTACGCTTGTGTATGCTATCTGCGAGTGTCTGCGAAAACCAAGGATTTTCTCGACCTTTAATTCTAACTTTCCGTAAGGGGGCATGTTTATTAACAATTCCCATAAAACTTTCCTTAAAATATGTCCAAGCTAGCTCTACATCTGGTAATAGTCCGATTTTTTCCCAATTAACTAATGACAAATCATGATGAAAAGCCTGTTCATTAAATTGTTTAAGATTCCTTTTGCACACTATGTGTGGCTTACATTTTGGAATTTTAGCATTTCTGCAAACAGCAACAACACAGTGATCACTTAGGTCATTACAGAAAACACCAAGTGAAGAGAATTTATGAGGTACATTTGTTAAAACCAAATCAATTAATGTAGACTTTTCAGGGCATTTAAGATTTGGCCTGGTAGGAAGATAGACTAGCTGGGTAAGATTAATTGAATCGCAGAATTCTTTAAATTCACCAGAAGTTGCATTTAGCCAGTCCCAGTTCAAGTCTCCAGCCATTAGTAGTTCGGTATAATTTAGTTTAGCCAAAAGGTGCTTTAATGAAGATAATGCCTCTTTTGAAGCAGATGGGGGCCTGTAACACCCAGCAATGGTTATCGAAAAAGTATTAGCAATATCTACATTCAAGGCCAAAAACTCCATTTGTTTGCATATCGATTGGGACAGAACAATCGAAGCATTAAATCTTGATTTGACATAAATAGCTACACCGCCTCCTTTTTTTGGCCTATCAGTGCGATATACATTGTACCCATATATGTTAATGTCTTCATTAGTAATAGATTTAGTTAACCAAGTTTCAGAAATTATAACAACATCTGCATCTGTAGATTTAACCCAAATTTCTCCCTTAATCAAAGACATCATCATTTAAAACATAAATTTTGTATTTAGTCAGGTTTCCTTTGTCTAATCTTTAAAGTTGTTTGATGATATGAAACATATAAATGCGACAAATATGCA
Organism: Aulonocara stuartgranti; assembly: GCF_965226115.1. Lineage (NCBI taxonomy): Eukaryota > Metazoa > Chordata > Actinopteri > Cichliformes > Cichlidae > Aulonocara > Aulonocara stuartgranti. The sequence continues at coordinate 18,213,840 of NC_138950.1, read as the reverse complement.
AAAAAAAAAAAAAAAGAGCAAAAAACAAAATTTAACCTAGAAGGGGGCAAACACTTTTTCACACCACTGTGTATACTGGTAAAATATCTTAGCTTTGTTTAGGTTCAAAAAACACTTGATAAACTTGTTCGCTTCTTTATTTCTTGTGCAATAAAGGGACTGGGAAAAAATCTATTTAAAAAGTATGGTGTTTCTGTCATACTGGTGTAAACTGCTCAGTCAAGCATGTAGAGCGTTCATGAATTTCACACAGCAGCGAGCAAAATACCGTGGTGAAAGTGTACAACACAGAAAAATTCCCATGGCTTCGGCTCGGAGTATCTGTTAGAGTGATTGTCATGCTTGACTGCCATTACTGTTCCTCAAGTCCAGTCACCTTTGCAATTAAAATTGCAAGTTGTGTTCTTAATATGAATGTAAAACTCTATAGTCTTTAATGGGAATTAAATAAACATTTTACTGAACAAAACTGGTGAAATCTCTTTCTGTACTGTGCTGTGTGAAATAATAACTACATTTTCAACTTCCCTCTTAAACTTCCTAAAATGCTACTGTAATGTTGTCCCCCCTCGAAAAATGCAAACCTTTACTTGCTTATCCCCAGCATCTCAACAACATATGTCAACATTTTGAATCTCAACCACTTTTATGCCTTTCACAAACAAAGGTTATCTGTGTTGTGCTATGCTCAATTATGACTGTTAGTCTCACTGCATTTCCAACATTTGGCACACATTATGCTAGTCATGTGGTTTCACCTGTAGCATTATACTGTAGATCAAGTGTCACATCAATGTGGCTGCTGACTGGCCTATTAGAAGATTTTAGTATACGGTATATTTTGTTACAGAGGGGTAGCTCGAAGAACACTTTTCATCAGCCTGCTGTTCTACCTTTGTCTTGTCCTCAAAGCTCTTCAACCGCTAGATTACAAATACATTTAGCGTAGCACGTATGCTTCAGATCGGCTGGTACAAAAACATAACATGCAGGTCACTAACCAGTGAGGACTTTCCAGAACCAAAACAAAAAACAAAAGACAAAGATTAAAAATGGGAAGAGTTATTTTCTTTCATTTTCACTACTGCTTATTTTTGATGCAGAAATATCAGGTAATCCACCCTTCTATTTGCACATTTATGTGTCACTAGTATCACTTAATTTGGTAGAGCTACAGAGAAGTATGAAGGCAAATTTTGAAAACAGATCCCATAACTGCCACTGTCTGTCAGTGGAAATATACAAGTTGCGGAGAGAGAGGGGCGAAGAATGCTGTTGGGCAGGTTTTTCTTTCTTTCTTTTTTTTTCTGAACAGTAGCTCAGTAGCTCTGTGCTGGTTTTGCTCATGTGCTCATGTTCAGCATTCAGCTTTCATCTTAAAGTACAAGAGTTGAATACAGTGTATAAAAGAATGTGACACCTTCCTCTTTGTTTCATTTACTGACATTTCAGAATTCTCAGATTTCACTTTACATAGAAATCCAGTATCCAGTGGCACTTTGCAAATAACATGAGAATTTTACACTCCTACAGTAAATATGCTGTTAAGCTGTAGTTAGTCTACATCCATATACTTAAAAAATAAAGAAGCAAAAAAAGCAATATAAGGTGATTCTGAGATTTAAACACTGTGTTTCACCATGTTTCATCTGGCTGGCTTATTCATTTAAAATAAAACATTCACCATTTTAATTAACTATTTTATTTTTAACCACTGTTAGTCAATACATAGTCACAAAAGAACCAGACACACCCATCCCTGAAACCAACTGGAAGTAACGTTTATGGGGGGAAGTAAACAGTAGGAGAAAGTAGGTTATCAGCTTGTGGTATAAATTACAGTTATTTCGGGAAGTAATAAAAGCAGGATAAACAAAACAGTGGGCAGGCCATACAACATGGGAAACCAAGAAGCCGGCTAAAGAAATTTGTCTTGAGTGGACCTTCCTGTAAAAATGCATTGTCATGCCATGAGATATGACGACAGTGTACTTGGAAACTTAGATGTTGTCATTGGTACCAAGACAAATATAAACGATTTTATGAGTCAGGGCAGTATTTCAAAACAGCCTGGTAGTACTAGTTAGTCATGTGTTATTCAGAGCAACAACTAACCTGTTTATGAAAAACACTGGAAGTGCTGCACTGGATCAAAAACACTGTTAGTAATGTTTGCTCGTCAAAAGGCCAGTGGTGAAGTACAAGTGGGAAAAAAAATGACAGCCTATAAAACCAAGGCTCTATCAATGACAGCCTATATCAAGTCATTGATAACAATGACTTGATATGAATAGAAGTCCTTGGTTTTATTTGGCTGTTAACCAAAATACTGTATGTAAATATAAATGTCCTTTATACATGAATTTAAAACAAACAAACAAAAAAACCCAGAACAAAAACCAACAGCTTTGTGTTTGGAGTTAAGGATACTCCTTCTAAGGGTATAACTTGCGATCGCAATAAGGTGAGATTCCTTCTGTATTGCCACCTACAGTAAGCTTCCAGTTTTAATAAGCCTAGCTGATTCATACAGTGGACTGCTGCCAAAAAGCCTTGAAGGGAAAAAGTATAATTGGGTCAAGTTTAACAGAAAAAAGCCGTTGGTACGGTAAGCTCAAGTATGTTTCCTTTACTGCCTTGTTGTAGTAACACACACACACACGCGCGCGCGCGCGCACGCACGCACGCACGCACACACACACACACACACACACACACACACACACACACAAGAGTCATCCTCTGGGAACGTGTGTGATACTTTGTCATTTTTCCTTTTTAACATAAGACCATTAATTGTTTATTGATGTTAATAAGGCTGATATAATATGTAGTTTTCTATGCAATAGCCAGTGCATGTTGATCTTTCCTGTAGAGCCATTGTGGAGCATCGCTTGTTGCTTGGGATGAGTGTGAAGCTACTAATTTTAATATAACAAATACCTAGATCTCTCTCTCTCTATAAAAAAAGACTTGACTGGAATTATTCTTTATGAACCCTGAAATGAGTAAACGTACACACTTCTTGTATACCCATGTTTGCGTTAAGTGTTACTCAGTTTTGTGGGTCCAACATTAGTGGCTGTCTTTTCCGTGCTGTGTTATTATGAAAAGTATTGTATTCTTCATACGGCCGTGCTCTACATTCAAATATCAAAAATTCTATTGGCAAAATTATGAATGTGAAATGTTCCTGCGTGTTACTGCTACTTGTCACAGACCGTTGATAAGGTCCTCAAAATATGTCACTACACAACATCTGTTCTGGTTTTGTATGAGCTATCCTTTCAACATAGCTGCTGTTGTAAATAATATCAATGCAACAGGTCTATCCAGTGTCTTTATATTACATTAAATATCAAGTTTATTACCACGTAATATCCAGAGGTCATTATTCAAATCACTTCTTAAAGGCAAGCCATTGACTGTATACCTACACGATGTAAATAATGTTGATTGTACTTCCAGTTGCACTTACCCACATGGTGAAGGTGTCTCTTTTGGTAAGGCTTGATGTAGCTTGTCACAGAGTACAGAGTAAACACTGCCCTCCCTTTCAGGAGGTGGGATTCCTCAGAAATTTTGCTGTCCCTTGGCTATCTTTGTCCCCTTCCTCTTACCGTCATGCTACAAAACCTGGCTCAGTTGAGTCTCCCACTGTCTTCCTTCTTCCTTCCTGTTTTCTTTCTGTATTACAGTAACTTAATCAGATGCCCCTCTTCAAAACCCCAAGGGCGCAATGAAGCATGATAATACGTAGCCTTTCAAATCAACACGGAGAGCTTCTTTTAAACGATCGATTCCCACTGACAAAACAAAACTAAAGTCCAGGTAACCTGACACTTTAACCCTCCTCTTTCCCTTGCTTTCTGGCTCTCTCTCTACCTGTGCGCTTTTCTCATTTCTGTCCCTCCTCCCACACCGTCCTCCATATCTAAACTTCTTTAGCCTCTGCGACACAAAGCATGCTCTCTTTGTATTTTTCTCCTGTCATGTTCTTTACCCCCCTTTCAGTCATTCTTTGGCTTTCAAATTTTACGCAAACACACATTCATGTGGCAAACCATCTCCATGTATACAAATGGATGCAAAAACACAAACGTAACACACAAACCAGTAAAACTTGAATTTTCCAGTGGCACGGCGTACGCTCGGAGGTTTAGGTGTGTCTCCAATCTGTTTTTTTTCGACAGTTTAATGATTACTTTGATTACTTAGATTACTGTAATACTATATGTACAAGCACACCACAGTTGTAGTGACAACTGTAGTGACTGTTGAGATTGTGACTAAAGGTCCAACATCCCCGTCTGTTTCAGCCATGCCGCAGAATATCTCTTCTTAATATTCTGAAGAGCTAAATTATCTTTTAAAGGTGCATTCAGTGACCGACCTGGTCACTAAGTCAGAGTTTCTAAAAATGAAGCCACTGTGAATGGGACACTGAGCATAGACGGCAGAGCAAGAAAAAAAGCTTCATTGGGAGTGTGCGAGAGAGAAGACTGATAAGGTCATCTGAAGAGAAAGAACCATTGTAAATAAACAGGAGCTGACTGTGCTGTTTGACCAGGTCTACTAAAAGAAATAACCCTTCATCACTTGGACTCTCATATGGTATCATCAGTTGTCTCACAGCATACACTATATAAGAAAATGGAGGGACTGATAGTACTTCAGGTGTGCTGCTACAGTATATAGGTAGACTTGCCGGAGTGAATCAGTTTGAAGCTAATCATTTTTGCTTAGGTCTCTTTCAGCCAATAACTGCTGTTACTTTGTTGGAATTCAGGCTGGGGTAGAATTAATAAGACATTTAGAGCCTCCACCCTGAATTACATGCATGAAGTCTTTTTGTGAGTTTACCCATTGAAGCCTGTGGAAAATTGTCATCAAGCAGCATTACACACTGCCACTTTTTTTTACCACATTTTTTTTTACCAAAGAAAATCAGGCATCATTTATATCCCCTTTGCTATATTACATTTCTCACAGGCAAACAATGTAAGTTGCGTGAATGCTGCAGTCACAGTATTTACCCTCTCCAACAGTCTGACATGATTAAACAACAGCTGACAAAATGTTTGCACACACAATAAAAGAGAAGATGAGAGAAAGCCAGTGATCTAATAAAGCTGTTGTACGCCCTTGTTTGATTCCATTAAAAGACTGCTTCTTTTTTTTTTTTTTTTTGATGATCCTATCAGTTCTGTGACGTGACATCCAGTCTAATGCAGATAAAATTAATTAACTTCTTTGTGGAAGCCACCTGTTGTTTGTATCTTCTGTTTTCTTTTAAATCTAGTTGTGTGCAAAGCTCAAGGACGGCATGAACATCTTGGTAATAAGTTACATATTAACTTAAATACATGTGTGTTTCTGCTGAGACTCAAACGTAATGATGATGAACATGAACCAAATAAGAGAACTTCCTATTTTCGAGCGTTTGTATCGCTTATTCTACGAAAGCATTGTTGAGCAACAATTATTTTAGCAGCACATTTGAATTCTGTGCAAACCTCAGAAGAATTTAAGCAGAGTGATTTTGTTTCACATATTAGGTCGTTTAAAAACATATTAATGGTGTCGAGTATTACAATGCCAAATTTGCACAAATTAAAATAAAAATATGCTTGCAGAAACAACTCCAAAAATCTCCTGTTAAAACAGCTGATAATGTTGTATTTGACTATGTCCAACTTTAGCCCATCACGAATGGACGCAACGCATACACGTTAATTCCGCACAGCTTTCCGTTTCTTTTCAATGACGTCAGAGATTGATCTTATCATTCCATGAAATTTCAGTGAAAGAATGTTCATATGAAGAACTTTAAAATGTGTGGGACTACAGAAATTTAAAATCTGGGAATCCCCTTTAAAGCTAAGACATCTTTATCAGGCATGCTCTTATCAGAGTTTAGTAAAGCCGAAACTTGGAAACAGAATTATGAAAGTTTTCTCTGAGCTGGTGAAGTTCCCCATATCGGTAACTCATACAGGATGCTGTTCTTTCCTCAGTTCTCCCTTTTCTGGATGAATACAATAAAACACGTATAATGACGTAGACATGACCTAGATGCCATCACGATTGCAAAGTTGTAAAAAAAAAGAAAAAAAGAGAGAATTTATTACATTAACACAGATAAACATATATTGCTTTTCCTTACTTGAGAAATGGTTGTTGCTGTCAGTCTTTCTCAGTGAAGTTCTCAGTAAAGCATCTATAGAACAGGGAGCAGCCTGGTTGGAAGTGACACCTGGTATGCAAACTTCCACTCTGTAGACCGCTTACTTGAATGTTCCCTCTCTCTCTCCGTCTCTCACTCTCTCTCGCCCTCACATGCCTGGTCAATGTACCATCAAAGCTATTTCACTACTACCTCCCCACCAGTTAGCGCAAGCCCTCCTTTGTCCACACAGGTGTGTATTTTGTGAAACTTGATACGGCCTCAAGAAACCTGCGAGACTCAAAAAAATAAACCGTTAATGATTAACAATCTCACATTTCAAGTTCCCGGGTCTCTCCACTTTCATCTCAAATCAATCCTTTTGTAAAAGTAGGATCATTAAATAAAACTGAAATTTGTTTTAGCTCAAGAGAAAATTTACTGAAAAGACACAAACAGATAAATCAGTTTAGATATTTATTATATTTTAAGATAAATAGTGCTATTTTGGAACATGAGTGGACTGGATTAAGCAAATAGACAAATCATTTTCTTATTGGAATATGAATGTCTATCTCAACAAAACTCTAAATATGTGAGCCGTGGAAAGTAAAATATGCTGTGTGGTTTATTGTGGAGATTTTCCAGAAACTATGATCATAACTCTGGTATCTATTTCTACCGGGAACACATTCAATTGTGTTATTGTGTCACCTGCCACCCACCCGCAGTATAAGGACTACTGCCTTATGCCGAGAAGTGTACTCTTTTACGGTACTTATGTGTGCCGCAAGCAGGTAGTCTTGATTGTGAAAGACTATATCTTTATAGACGCAGGGCGGCGCAGCCTGGTTTCCTATGATTACTGTCATTGCAGAGGATCAGTGACACTTCTCAGTGTGATGTAATAGTAAAGGAAAATAGTTTACTGTAAATTTGCTAACTTATTTCCAATAATTTTTTTTTAAAAGATTCTTTTCAAGAAACGAATGGATTCCCACTCTATCAACTATTTCCTGCAGTACAGAAACAAGGGTTACATTTGAAGATTTGGATTGCTGATGCCTGTGGAATTTTTCTGAAATTTATGAAAAAGTATTCCCTGGTCTGATGACCGTCAATTCTGCTGCAGCATTCAGATGTCAGAATTAAGAATAAACAACATGAACTCATGAATCGGACTGGTAAATGGCCTGTATTTGTGTAGAGTTTTACTTGGTCCCTATGAACCCCAAAGCACTTTACATTACATTCAGTCATCGACACATTCACACACTGGTGATGGTAAGCTACATTGTAGCCACAGCTGCCCTGGGGCACACTGACAGAGGCGAGGCTGCCGAACACTGGCGCCACCGGGCCCTCTGACCACCACCAGTAGGCAATGGGTGAAGTGTCTTGCCCAAGGACACAATGATCTAGACTGTTGGAGCCGGGGCTCGAACCGGCAACCTTCCGATTACAACTCTTGAGCCACGATCGTGGTAGTATAATACTATGAAGGATATTTTCTTGGTATATTTTGGGCACCTTAGCATCAACTGAGTGTTATTTAAATGCCACAGCCTATGTGATCATTACTGCTGATCATACCCTTCCCTTTATGACTACAGTGTACCCATTTTCTGATGGGTGTATCAAACTTGTTTCTTGAACTTGATAATGGGTTCACTGTACTCAAATGGCCTCCACAGTCTCTGTAACTTCTGAAACTTACTGATGGCCATTGTATCATTTGTCAACATCATGTTTATATATATAGATATTAAAATACAGGGTGGGGCATTTATATGGATACACCGTAATAAAATGGGAATGGTCGGTGATATTTAAGTCCTGTTTGTGGCACATTAGTATATGTGAGGGGGCAAACTCCTCAAGATGTGTTTCCCTCTTTACGCACTGAAGCTGGCACGTTCCCTGAGTTTTTCCAGTAAGATGGTGCACCACCACGTTATGGGTGCCAGGTCCGAGCATTCCTAGATGAACAGTTTCCTGGAAAGTGGATTGGTCGTCGTGGGCCAGTTGAATGGTCCCCAAGGTCTCCCGATCTGACCCCCTTAGACTTTTATCTTTGAGGTCATCTGAAGGCAATTGTCTATGGTGTGAAGATACGAGATGTGCAGCACCTGAAACTACGGATACTGGATGCCTGTGCTGGCATTTCTCCTGCAGTGTTGCTATCAGTGTGTGAAGAGTGGGAGAAGACTGTTGCATTGACAATCCAACACAATGGACAGCACATTGAACACATTTTATAAGTGGTCAGAAACTTGTAAATAACTCATGAAAGAATAAAGTTACCTTGAAACCAAGCACACCATTGTTTTTCTTGTGACATCACCAATAAGTTTGATGTGTCACATGGCCCTCTTCCTATTGAAAAAACAAAAGTTGTATCCAAGATGGCCGACTTCTAAATGGCCACCATGGTCACCACCCATCTTGAGGAGTTTGCCCCCTCACATATACTAATGTGACACAAACAGGACTTTAATATCACCAACCATTCCCATTTTATTACGGTGTATCCATATAAATGGCCCATCCTGTAGATGCAAAACTTAAGAAAGGCCTCAACAGTCACCATATTGTTGTTAGGAAAACCAATATATGCACTACAGTTTTGCAAAAAGATTACTGAAAGAAAAAAAAAAGAAAAAAAAAAGAAAGATAAAAAAATAAGGCTCAAAATAAAAAATACTGTAAATCATGTTACTACAAATAACAATAAACATCAAACTAACATTTTCTGTTTGATAGAAATTGCAAAGTTAAGTGCTCAGATATCAGGTTTAGTTTTGCCTGCATATTTCAGTCAGACATCTGGCTTTGGGTGTAGGTACTGCACCCGGCAGCGTTGCTCTGTGAGCCAAGCTTCTAATAAGCAAGCAGCAGCACATCAGCAACGTGCAGCCACAGGAATGCAGTGACTGGAAAATACGTTGCCAGAGGTCAAAAACAGATAAAACTGCAGTCAGTCAGGATCACTGTGCACATACAGATGGTTTGGGACTACAGGTTACACTGTTAGTCTCGATACATGTGAACTTTCTTGTTTACTGTTCACATGCAAAGTGCCAAAAATACATTTGTGCAAAAAAAATATAAGCAACAAGCCAGTAGAGCAAGATATTTTGTCACCCCTCCACAGCAGATCAATGATGGTAAGAAGTGCGGGTGAATGTCTTATAGTTTCAATACTTATTTAACTGTTAAAAGCTAATGCTTACTGTGATGATTATCTTATTTTAAGAACAACAGGAAGTAAATGTCATTATGGTTAAAATTTTGGATGATTTAAAATTGTGACCTTATGATGCTGCGCAAGTAAAGTCAGTGAACTACAAAAACCCCCAGGAGACAGAACTGAGGACAAATACTGTTAATGTGGCTGGTTGAGTCAAACTAGACTGGCTAAGCGAGATAAATAATACGCAAACTAATAATTCAAAAGTGGAGCACAACTGCAACACCAATTTCTTTGCTCTCTTTTGGTTCCTTTCAATTAGCAGGAATTTTCCCACAAGTAAATGCTACGATTCCACGTCATAAATACCTGGAGATGAAACAGCATTAAGGGTAGAAAAGTTGAATAACGGAAAGAAAAATAAAAGGGCTAAATGTGTTACTGAGGTAACACATTTAGCTCAAATTCCAGATAAATGTGGAGGTGTTAAAGACATTTTGATCTGGATTTGTCAGCAGCAAGAGAATGTGTCACATTTATCAGTTTAAGATATGCAGTTAGGGAAGGCATTTAACTTGCTGTGCAGCGTTGTGGTTTGCATTTTGTGATTAGGCTCGTGATGTCAGAATATGATTCACTCAGACAGTTTTAATAACAGGAAACATTTAACCACTGGTAATGGCTTGTGCATAAGTGTCAGCACGTCTTTTAGACTTGTTTTGCACAGTACTTGTTAAATTGTGGTGAGTTTATAGCAACCGTTTTTTATTCTCATATACAACAACACACAGATAGACAAAATATGCACAATATAATACAACAACATACAATATACATATTAGGCTCAGTATCAAGAAAACTTGTGAAGGACAAAAAATATAAAAATGAATCCCAAAAGGTTCACTTTAAGGTCATGGAGCTGGTGGGTCACTGCACTGGATTCTCCTTGTATATTCTACAGAAGCCCACCTATTATGTGACACTTTCACAGAGAAAAAACTGAAAATAAAAAAAACAACTAGCCAATAAAAAAAAATTCTCTTCTGGCTGGAAACTTTTATTTTAAACTTGTGTCTTTTTACACTTATACAAAACCTTTGCAGCATGTTGTATTTTCAGACTTCTTTGTATGCAACTTGTGACTCAATACCAATACTGCCTTTTGACTCAGATCCATTCATTTGCTGTTTCACCCAGGTAAAATTTGGTTTCACTTACTGTTTGCTGTCACAAAGATGTGTGATAACTCAGCCATCCAGCAGGAGTCCCAATGCATCACCTAATTCAGGTGTCAAATAGATGGATAGTAAATGAACAGGATTTTATGTAGAAGACTTTTCTACTCAGCTTGAGAACTTAAAGCAGTTTGTATAACATGCCTCATTCACCCATTCATACAATCACTTTTTCCTACATTTAAGTACTTTATATCAGGAGCATCCTGGGGTTCAGTCTCATGCCTAAGATACTGATACAGGGGCAAATACAGGGACTGCAGTCTTTATCTTAATGGCAAAGAGAGCCAGAGATTTAACTACCAATCTTACAGTTAGTAGATTGCTCTATGTCCTGATTTAAAGTCACAAAATAGTCTCATCACAAATGTAAGGCTCTATGTTCAACATAGTATTCTTAAAGCTTAACTTTCTATTTTTGAGTTTGCGTGTCCGGTTATTTAATCATCAAACTGGTTTTCCCCTGCTCGCAGAGTGACAATGCAAAAGGAATGACAGGCCAGTAGAACCACTTCTATTGTTCTAGCAAATGTTAATGAAGGTAGGGTTGAAGAGGTGGAGAATATAGAAAGAAGATGAACTGGTTTTAAAGCATGACTGGTATGGGGACATGGAAAAACAGACGCAGGCGAAGAGAGCAGACGACAGAGAACCTTTGGTCTAGTTCACAGTTGAGGCAAATAACTTAAAAAAGGCTGATGTAAAGTCGAGAAAGTGAGTGACACAGCTCAACTCCAAACAGACAGGGGCGACTCAAAGAAAGAAAAGTGATAACAACAGTCATCCTGAGAAATCAACTATGGGGAATGGTGGTAAGACTCTTTAAGCTGAGATACCTTTTTTTAGTTTTGTTTACAGTAAATGTGACACACGCGAGAAAGTATCAAAAACTGTTCTGTGTAATGAGTCAGATTTATCTTTCTTGTCACGTACTGGACTTTCGCAGAAAGTTTTCTTCAAACTTCTTTTCTTTCTTGTTTTTTCTATAGATACACTGCCTTTAAATGTGTTGCTGGTTTTGCTTTTCTGTTTCATACAGTGACTAAGCGTTTTACATGCATTATGTATTACAAGCTGTCAACTTTTAACTTACAGAGATCTTTCTTGAAAGCTGTTAACGGTTCTGGAAGTTTATAAAGAGTTTAAGGTGTGATACTTGTTTTTATTGAAAGCAATACTCTTAACTGTCTGTACGCTTGGTCTCTCAGTTTTGCATCAAAGAGAACCACAATGGCAATGGCCAGTTTTATTTTTTGCTACAGATTGATTTTCCAATTAGAATCAGGGACAATATTCATTCAAAACAAACACACACACATATATATATTGATCTAATTAGGCCCAAGAAACCAGACAGGCTGTTTGGTAATTAATTTTTGTTAGAAATACCCCATGAAATTCAATTTCCGTGTCATTTAAAACCTTGTTTATTATTATTTACATGCCTGTAAGGCTATTGGAAAATGTATTAGTCTGTAGTATTGATCTAATTAACTAATTTTCTATTTGCAGAAAGCAGAGTAAACTCAACGGCCGTTGGGATTCTTGTTGGCTTTGGAATCCTGTTCATTCTATTAACCATAGGGATTGTACAATTCTGCTGCAAGTACAAATGTAAAGAGTGTAAAAATTGCTGCAAGAAAAAAGGTGAGATAACAAAAGCATACTTCTTCTTGTCTCCTTTTGGTCACAAAGAATATAGCTTGTGTCTACAGCATCTCTGCTGCTTCCCCAATTAAAAAACGTACACTTAGTCAAGTCTAACAGTCATTATAAGTCATTATACTAACCGCTGACTGTGAGTAACAAGGGTATTAAATTCATAACACAAATCAACTTTTTTTGCGTCACAAATTTGCATCACAAATTGTGAAATTCTCATTTCTTTATAGTTTGCTTCCAAAGAGCCAGAATTTCTTGTAATGTTTTAAAGTTGCCTTCGGGGATAGTTCCCCAGGCTTTCTGAAAAATTTTTAAAGTTTTTCTTTGGACAATATCCGCTCTTTAGCTCCAGTCCTTGTGCCTTCCCATTTTCAGATTTTTTTGTTTGCTCGTTTTGTTTGCTAAGCCACTTCAAACTGAAGTAAATTACAATGAGTAATTCAAGCATAAAAAAAGCAACTAACTCAAGGGATGAGCCAGTGTTGTATGGAGACATAGCATAAATTTAGAATCTGAAAGTCACGTTCTTAAGAAAGAGGAAACAATCCAGCAAAGGATTGTTTGCTGGATTGGCAAGAGAGAGTCAGTTCCACAGAAGTGGAATGAACCCGCTTATTTTTCAGAAACATCGTTTTCAACATGCACAAAAAAGGAAAATAAAAGAAACTATCCACATGGTGTAATAATTTGACTGAAACAACTCTCTAAATATCCTTCTGAAACTGTCATATGTGTGGTTAAATGCTTGACTGCATCACTGCCCAGCAGTAATGCTACAGCATGATAAAGCCACCACACTATTGTGCTTTAGAAACCTTACTTATTATGTCTCCTTTTATTCTGTAGCTCCGTCGGTGAAAGACAAAGTGCTCACGTAAGTAGATTTTTTCCACAATGACCTTTGAGTGTAGACCTTTCACATCATTTTAAAAGTTTTATTTCCTCCTTTGCTTCATGATCACATGGGTGCTTTTGATTTTATGCTTCACAGCAAAGTCGGCCTGAAGAAGGCTCCCCCTCCCTTCTCCATTAGCAAAAGCATGAAATAACATCTTGTCTGTGTTTCGATCATCACCTTGATGGAAGGCATTCAGTCGTTTGTCACTTTCCTACACACCACCTACCTTTTTTCAACATGTATGGCTCTGTTCCTGCTTGTTATTTGCTGCTTTATGTTGGTGTAAAAGCCTGAGGAAAACCCAGACTGAGGAGTTTGTTTACCATGTTACTTTTTGATTCCTTTTGATTATATTTGTATCATGCAACAACTTTATTCTATAGTTATGTTTATGAAAATGCGAACTTTTTCTTAAAACAAGGAGAGGTGTTGCATTTTTTTCTGTATATGCAGAACTATGTTAATATCATGTGATTTTAAGAATATAAAATTATACATGGAAATAAATATTTGCGTCCAATTTCGCACTGGCAGTTTTGTTATGTGTCATGAGAAACTGACAAGATGTTGCGGTGTCCCGTGATACAGATTTGAGTATGCACACACATATGCACACACACCAATGGGAGGAAGCATATATACACTTGTATTGCAGAGGAGATTTTTTTTTTTTTTTTTTTGCATTGAAGGCAGAATATCAACAACTCAACCACAGCAACACGGCAGTTTTCTGGTAAGCTGCAGGTGACTTCCCTCCTAATGCACATGCACATAATGGTTCCTTTCTGATACTTGTGATAGTTGGTAGAGTCCTTATAGTCTCATTATTTTATTTCCCATAATGAAACTGAACCTTGTCTAACTCATGTATTGAAAAAACAATGACCTCTCTGAGGTGGGGGTGATTAAATGTCATCTTTTGAATTCAGTGAAAATGAGTCATATCTCACAAAAGACAAAGGTTTTTCACAACTGAAATAGTTTTAGATGGTTTTTAACTCAAACTGTAAAAACAAACCTTCATATCTGTACAACAATACACTTACATTCTCTACTAAAGCTCTAAAATAGAAAATATAATGTATTAACTTTTCAGTGCCCAAAATATTTCACTGACTGCACATAAATTTGCATGTGAAGATATTTGCAGTCACTGATCATTGGATATGCATGGATTACTGAACTGACAAAAATCAGCTATGAAACCCCAGGGCAATGCATAAACCTTCTGGTTTTAGACATTGAGGTCTTATATCTTCACAACATCACTCAGATATTTTTTTTTAAGATAAAGATGTTTCACGTAGTTTAACAAGTCTCAAAAAATGAGTCAGCAAAGAGTAAATATAAGATTACATGCAAAACTGTCTTTTCTAATAGTAATTCTGAAACAGTTCCAATACTCTGGTTAACATTTAACATTTAATATTTATTGTTTTTATTGGTAAACACCACCAAAACTAGGTAAATAAAAGTTGTTCTTTTTTTTAACTTGGGTTCAGATTTAGATTTGCTGTTGTTTTATTGCAGGAATATTAGATTCTCAGCACTGAACAGTTGTATTGTTAAGGATTTTCTGTAGTAGGATAGTAGTTTATTGACTCAGTGATTCAAGTGACAGTGTTTTATTATTAAATGGAGAACAGTTCCATATTTTCGTTATTTCATTGGGAATTAAGCTGGCGATCATGTGAGGAAGGCTTTTCAGTTTTTTGATGAAAAGATGAAAACAGAGACTCTTCTTTTAACGTGTTTTATTTCTGTGATGTTAGTCTTTGCTGGCAACATAAGATAAAGCATAAGCTGCACTATAGTTCTTGTGATACCTGCCATAACCCTGCATTTGCTCTAGTACTGTAAGTACAGTAACTTCTCAACAGAGAAGGATTTAATCTAGCAATAACGGGAGAAACAAAGTGACATGTTTCTCCTTGTTAACTAATGTGGGTGTAGGCATATTTTGAAATCATACAGAGGACAAAACCCAGTTTTGGAAGTTTTGTGTTGCATTTTAATTGTCTTAAAATTAGCCAAATATTTTTCCAGTTTTGGTAATTGAATTGGGAGTTCCCCTCAAGTTCAATTACCAACCTGGAGAATGCACAGACATTCAAAAAAGTAGGGGAACAGTAGGAGCGCAAAAAGAAAGTTTTACCACAGGAATTCCCAACATGTTAACGTTCTACAATAATCATCAGTGTATATGTAAAAATATTATGATAAGTTGCATGAAACTGTCTTACTTCCCTGTATGCAGTTTATACATATAATACTTGTCACAGGATTTCCCTAATGCTGTGTTTGGTGTATGGAAATCAACCCATATTGACAATATTCATTCTCTTCTCGGGACTTTTTAGAAATGGGGTAAGGCCTGACAGAGGAAGTGTTTGTTTCTCAGTTTAGAAGCTTCAAAACCACTGACCTGGTTCCTGTACATAATTTGCATATGGAGATCCCTAGTAGCCTACAGATTGTCTTGTGTAATGGTTTTTTAAAGAAGGTATCATTTTGTTGTCTCAGGGTTTTCCTTGGGTTTTCTTTAGTCATAGTTTCTGAAAACAGCATGTCGTCTGTCAGCTGGTTTCACTGACTTGTGAATGTCTAAAAATAATCTTCGCTTAAATCTAAATTGGATAAAACGTTTGCTTTCAACAAAATACTTTGCAATGCTACATAAAGTTGCAGGTGACTGGATAAGACTTAAATTCAAATGAAAAGAGTTTGACTTTTTAACTTAATTTAATAATTCTTTTCAAAAAATATTTTCATGTTCCACTTTCACTTTTTCCACTTTTCACTCACTGTTTAGCTAGGTTTAGGCATTGTTTTTAGGAATCTTGGCAACATATGAATTTTACAGACTAGTCCAAGTTTTAATCATGAGTAGCACATGTATCAACAAAGGCATTAAATAAATAGACTAATAAATAGATTGAACAAAGAAGTAGCTGGTCTTATAAGCACAAACATGAAAATATTTTGCCATGTAAGAAAACATGAAAGAGAATCAGACACAAAATGCTCTTTATATCAAAGTTTGCTTGTTAAGTAAGGTGAAACCACTTGTTATTGTAAAAAGTTTGTGGATTGATTAAGTATTACGAAACTGTGTGAATTAAACACACTGCTGAGAAATAAGAACATTCTCATGTGGGCAACTGCAATAAAGTTCATTGTTGGCGGCGATGAAATCACAAAATGTCCAAGAGCACATAACTATCAAGCCGTTTCTCTTTAGTGCTCCCCACACAGTTTCACTTCCGGCAGACAACACATTAGTCAGTTGTAAATAGACTCAGTGAAACAGGGTTAAAAAGGGCGTTTCTTAGAATCTTCTCAGTCTTCATAATCTCCCAAGACTCCTTCCAACAGTTACCAGTCAGTAGCTCTGTAATCTAACCTCTGTTTCCTTCCTACAGTATGTTCAGTAACTGCCTGTTAACCACTCAGTTTTATCCCCAAGATTTCCGCATGTTTTTTCAGTTTCTGGCACTGGAACATTTTACCTCACTCTAGTGCTTCTGTTTCATTAAGTAGAAAATGTGAGTTTATTGCTCCAGTATTGCACTGTAACATGCGGTGGCAGGATTTTTTTTCTTTTTAAATAAAGTGTTTTGTCACATCTCACAGTTTATCAGTCAATTTTCAGCTGTACATCGCAGAGAGAAAGGGACACATTGTTCATATTGAAGTCCTGCCCACAATTCATTAACGGCAGCGGGGACAGAGAGGTCAGCAGAGGAAAATCCCTCAGTGGAAAGATTGATTCTAAGTCATCCATCATGTGTGTGTCAGTTTGTTTCTCTCTAGAGTAACCTGGATGTGTAACATCTCCTTTGTAAGAGTCTATTAAATCAGATTGGCTTACAAGTAGTCCATTGTCAATAGACACTTTTCTATATTGTTTGATGATTTTGGTTTCATCGTGGCCTTGCTGATGACACCAAATGCACTGACCAGCTCCTGAACAGATACACGACTGAGGCCCAGCTCTGTAGCCCGTGACCACCTCGGCCAAAACCAAGTTGGGAAGCATCTGTTTAAATGTTTCCTCATCATCAGAAGCTTGCATCTGCACATCTGAAGGACTCTGGCTGTGATAGTTGCCTCCAGCAGCAGACTCTTTTAGAGGCCCACTGTCCTGCCCATCCAGGTTAATGCAAGAAATCATCTGGCAGCCCAGACCCACCCCACTGTCCTCTCTTTTCCGAATGGAATCAGCCCGCTCATTCTCAAGTGGGTAATCTGTTTGGCTGCTAGTTGTGCTTTCAGGTCCTCCCATGCTTCCACAGCCACTGTCATCTTGTCTCGTTGGTGGATTCTCTTCAATGTTTGAGTTAGACTCCATACTGAGCCCACTATCCATGCTGGTCCTCCTCTCCTCTTCTTCATTGTCCTCTGTTACTGTAAGATGACTGATTGGGTCTTTCACACCATCTTTCATGTCTTTTCTGTATGGTGACAGAAACCATCCTTTGTCTGTAACCACCTCCACAGTCCCATCTTCAACATAGAGTGGAAGCCAGCCACTAGCAGGGGATTTCTAAGGTGAGTCAAAGAAAAAAGAAAATTAGATTTGATTTATGAAACATTGGATTAGTGCACATTGTAAGATCTCTTTTCAAAATACTGTTTTTCTGTTTTCCAAATAGTTGACACTACAAGTGTGCACAGTTGTCTATAGTTTACTGTACTTACCAGTGCAGCAGGTGTTTTCTCTGGACGTTTCAGGTAACACAGCAGGAAGACTGCGATGACTGCAATTAATGCCAGCCCACCCACAAATGATAGGGATGATACGGCAATAATGTAATACTCTGAAAAGAGCAAAAGCACCAAAGAATTTACCAAATGTGAGTGTCTTGCTGAAAAAAAGCAAGGCTATAGCTGAGCTTTTATCATACTAACAATGATACTTCATAAAGGTGTAATCTAAATCTAATCAAATCTACCACACGCAGTGGACGATAGATGCTTTATTAAGATTTGTTTTAATGCTGAAAAATTTTCAAATGTTTGGCATTTAGCTGCCATCCCTGTTTTCAGGCCCTGTGTAAATGTGATTTATAGGTGACATATTTAATAATCTTCTTAAATAATCTACCATTTTTTCTTTACCTTGCTCTGGCAACAGCAGACACTGTTTTTTGGAAACACTGCTGGTGGGGAGATTTCCACTGCCCTCTAACTTGACGCTGACACAGTACTCTTTACCCCAATGGAGAGAAGTGAAAGTAGTCTTCTGATCCTCTTCCATGTCATCCTTCAAGTATGCCGTGGTATTCTGTAGGGCAAGAACATAGTCAGCTGTTTTTTTCTTTAAATAAGCTTTAAATAATAAAAGTAAGGGCAATTCATCATTATATTTTCCAGTCTTAAATTGTGAAGTTGTTGGAAAAGGTGTAAAAACCTTATTGCTTTAACCTAATCCTAACCTACCTTATTATCTTGTCCTTTCTCCTCTAGGTAGATGGTGTACTTTAAACCATAAGGATTAATCTTCTTCAAAATGGGTTTTGGGTGAACAGAGACGGTTATAGTGCTGAATGTAGCCCACAATGTGAAGGAGGGAGGTTGCAGTTTGCCTATGATCAGAGAAGGGAAAGGAAATAATCTTATTATGTGTCTGAATTATTAATTAGAGCATTTTAATCTAAAAATAACACAACAAATTGTGCTTACTTTCATTCAGGAGAAATTTCTTACGAACCCAAATAGACTCATCGCCCCCTGCTACCAGCTGAACTCTGACCTTGTAGCCAGATTCAAAATCAGTTATAAAACTGTTAAGGCTGCAGTAGGTATCATTAATCTGTGTGCAACTTGCCAACATGGCCCAGTCATCTTGGTACCTAAGGACAGAAAACAGTCACCAAAATAAAAATATGAACTTAAAAAAAGGTTTAGTAACTCTTAGTTGAAAAACAATTAACATCAAATGCTTGAAAAACGAACTGAAGACAAAATCAAAATGAAGTCACAGAGAATAAAAATGTAATTAAAAAGAAATAAGGATAAGGAAGTTCAGAGATTGGCATATTGTAAGTCTGTAATAGGATTCTTACTGATATGTAAGTTAAACTTACTTTGCCATTTCCACATTGTAGTAATAGTTTGAAGGTGCATCTTCAGGTGTGTCCCAATGTAGTGTTATATCGCCATCCAAAATATTCACCATCACTTTGGCAGGACCAGGAATGCCCTCGGCTCCTGATATAGAAAAAAAGAGGTTAAGACGTACATTAACTGTTACAATAATGGAAGTTTAAAAAAATATATATATATATATACACACATATCTTTTTCAAACACGAATTCCTGTATATAGGGAATGAGCTATAAAGTCAATGGTAATGTAAAACCCTCTGAACATATTCCGAAAGTGTTACTGCCAGACGTTTTTGTGTGAAACTTGTGGTCAAGAAAAGAAGAAAAAGATGCTGACAAGCTTTGATTTATGGGATCTCCAACTAAGTGACTCTGGGTTTTTTGGAAAGGGAACAGAATTTCCACTCTTGCCATTCAGCTCATTTACTGGCTTCATCTGATCATAGAAATAAAACAAATATTATAAATGATCATGAAGGAAAAATATAGTACCTTCTAAATAATTTTTAAATTGTTATTTAAGTAAATGATCAACTGTGACTTTTTTCCGTAACTGGACATACTAAGTAAGATTACAAATAGAGCGTAAGAAAAGCTTTTAATTACCTGACACAAGGCTCATGTAGATCATTAAGAAGACAAAACCCAGCAATTTGGCTTTGATATCCATTTCAAGTATCTGGAAATACACCATTTAGTTAGAATCCGGTTAGTAGTCGCCAACAGAGTCCCTTATTCCAATCATCACCGACAGAAACATCCAGCCTCCACAGTGGCTCTGTGTAACTGTACAGAAGAGCTAAACTAAACTGTTGATTAATATTAACAAGGAGGAAGCAGCTGTTTTCTGCTGATACTGTGCTGCCCACACATCTGCGGTACGAAGAAGAAGAGGCCCCTTGTTTTTCGAAAATGACTTTATTTACATAGTTCTCACCAAGTACCTTTGTCGCTCGCCTAACATCCCTCCCTCTCAGATGATGAGTTTCCTGTTGTGACTATATCCGTGACGTTGCTGCTAGTTTCATCTCTCGCTTGCTCTTGCCTTTCTCAACAAGAGAGCCTTTTTCTTCCTCTTTTGTTTTTTCTTTTCCCCTTTCCATGCTCTCACCGGGCTCATAATGTAATTAGTGTTGAGCACTATCAGAAAAAACACAGTTGGAGTGTGTCTACACCAGATATGAGAAGAGGAAGCTTTCAGGAATTCCCCTTTCACTTTCCTCCCCCCCTAAAATGTAGGCAGTAGTTACTATCAAAGACTCATTCTGGTGTTTATCAGTTCACTTTGTATACTCTTTTGTTTATGTAATTTCTGTTTTTTCACTGACAAATATAAAATTTTAACTCAGGAAACTCGTCTTATCACTGGTTTCCTCTTTTAGGCTTTGTCTACCTTTTCCTGTGACACTTTGTTCAGCACGACCTCCTTTGTGGTTTGATGCATTGCATATGTTGTTTCTTTTTTTTTCTTTTGCACTTAACCATGGCTGAAGATAGAAGAACAGAGACAACTAAAGATCTATGTTGATTATAGCCCCAGTTTGGGTGAATGTGCTTACTTTTCTGTACTAACACTTAAATAAATCAAAAATAAAGATCTTGAAAGTCAGACTTCACTTGATGATAAGAATAAATCATTAGCTTGTGTGGATAACAGGCATATAGCTTCATCATACATTAAGCCATATTAATATGTCGCCGGCATGCGAGTTATTATGTGTGATTAGGCAGCAATATTTTTCCATGTTCTTTAGAAACTTACATTATCTAACATGAGGGATGCAAGGCAACCTATATCTTTAAATACCACATGAATAAAGTATATACTTTTATCTATGTGCGCAAGAAACCACAGTGACTATCAGGCCTTATCTCTACACCTCATCCTACACAAAATTTCAGTAGTTCAGTTCATTACTCCTGTTTTGCAGATTAACAAAGAAAGCTGACGGCGTAATGTGTGTTATGGGTAGATATATATCGATTTCTGGTTAAGAAATGACTCATAAAAATACCCCTTGTTAAACCGTTAACAATCACTTATTCCTGCATAATTCTCAGATTTTTCACTGTCCATCATTGTCTCTGCTGCATATCAAGGTTTAAAAGCGTCACATACAAATTACTTTTCTTCCTCTGTCTGCTGGATTCTGCTCATTCGTTACTGTAAATGTGTAAAGGGTATTGATTTACTGCTTAACATAAGTTCCCTAAAACAAATAGGACATAGACTGCTGAACCTGCAATGTCATCTAGCCTTCCTCATCTTTTTAAACTGTTTCAGGCTTTACCCAGTTTTTCCAACAAGAGAACGAGTCTGGTGCCCATGGGAGTACCACACTCTTTCTTTTATTGTGATTGCATGTGACTTATGCTTAGTCCACTGAAACTGTATGAGAAAGAGGATTGGTTGGATCTGGCACAAACCTCAATATCTAAATTATACCAAAGAGAAATACATTGGGATGTTGATTTATTCAAGGAGCTTTTATCTAGATGTACTTTAGTAAAGAGTGCCTTCCATTTCTGAGAAGTAGCTTTCTCTTAAAGTTAGCCATATATACCCCCATGTTCTCTCACCTCCTCCTCTCATGTGATTTCGTTTTAGTTTTACTTCCCAGTAAATGCAAACAGGGTCTCTGCAAAGCACACCACATCTCTATTTGATAATGTCAGGTGGACAGAGAGCCGCTGACTAAATGTGAGCTTTGGGGGAGGGAGTCTTTTTTAAAAGGTCACAAGATCAACTGCTGTTGTTCAGAACAGGGACTTTCTTGCAAGTCACTTTTTAAGTTATAAGTGCCCTTTGGCTTCATGCACAATAAGATCACCCTCTAGTGGTGTGAAAAGGTGCATCATAACAGTGAATATACTCTCTAGTGTGTATCACAAACTCAGTGCATCATTAAGTATCTCATTAATATCAGCCATGAATAAACCACTAATGAGCAGACAAATTAAAATGCTGAACATCAGGTCTCATAATATAGATCTACATTACAACACCTGGATTACACTTAAGCACATTTCCTTTAAGGTCATTATCTTTTATGCATCAGTTTTACAGTCATGCAGAGTCACAACAAAGGAAACTTGGGGGAAGATAACAGGCAGATGACGTATAACAAATCATCTAGATTCAGATCTAAAACTGTGTTTACAGTTTGCGAATGTCTCACATTCATGTTTTCCAAAAAGTTGATTCTGTTCATCTGGATTTTGCATTCAGAGCCCGAAGAAGTCACCTGGATGAGTCATGAAACATTTCTGAAACTGTAAATTCATAATCATAATCATAATCAGAATACTTTATTAATCCCGAAGGAAATTCAACGTCCAGATGAACAGAATCAGCTTCCTGTGATTCCCTTGCCTGGATGACTGAGGATACGTGAAGACATTCATGTTTACAGTTTGTAAGATACATATTATGCAACATGCTCAACAACGGTTCAGCAAAGATGAGCAACAGAGATGCAAAGAGTTTGCAGAAATAGTATCCACTACACTAAACTACAGATGAGTGAGAAAATTAAAGCCACAACTAAGACAAAGTTGGTATTAACATTGTGTTAGACCAGTATGTGCTGCCATAACAACTTCACTGTGTGTTGTATTGATGCTATAAGCCTCTGGAACTCTACAGGTGAAAAGAAGCAGTTTTTTTTGCTTAAAAGATATTCCATCGGGAGGGTAATGAAGAGTGTAAAAGTTCAAAAGACACTCCAGCAAAATGCCACCCAAAGCAAAACATTTGCTGGATTCCATCACTGTAGGGAAGATTTGAGTTTTTTCTTTAATTTTCACCAACCTACCAGTATTTCCCAACCAAGTGGGAAATACTGAGGATGATCAGCCTGGTGGGACTTTCAGATTTTCAAGAGTCTCAATGGTTTGGCACCACCTTATTCAACTGACTTTTGCGTCGCTGCATTTCCAGCTGCTCCTCAATATTCCTAGGTCAAACCTTAAAAGCAGAGGTGATAGAGCCTTTTCATTTGTGGCTCCTAATTGAAGGAACAACCGATCATTTCACATAAAAGCCACCCACTCTCTTAGTCGTTTCAAAACACTGCTTAAAACCTACTTATTCTTGCTTGCTATTAGTTCTAGTTGAGCAGAGTTCACTAGTTTTTATTATGCAAACACAGACTTATGTGTATTTTTCATTTCATGATTTTAGTGTATATTTATTTTTGATTTAGTGATTTTTATGCGTAGCGTATATCTCTTATAACCTGTAGAACAATTGAGGTTGTTTAAAATCTGCTATAGAAATAAATTCCGACCTGACTTGACTTGTCAGTTATACATTTTGCACGGTCAAAGTGAAAACAGCGATGAAAATTATGTTTTAGTTTCAAATTGAAAGGGGTAAAAAAGAACAAGTGAAGAAATGTGTGGCTGCAAGAGGAAGTAGAGATCATATATAAAGTGAATCTGGCAGGTGCAAATCAAAAATACCCAGGAGCCACATCTGTGCAGAAAGGCACCAATTTCGTGAGAAAAATGCTTTCTCGCACATCCAAAATTACTTGTATTACCACGATTTGGTTCCTTGTGATTTTGCCACCAGTATTTCATTTTTCTTAATGTTTTAAAGCCCAAACAATGAAATAATTACCATAAAATTCAAATTGGTAGCACTTTATAATAATGTCAAAGTATTAACTACTGTTAAGATATTAGTAAATCATTAACATGTACTTAATTCATAATTTTGTATAGCATTACCCCTCCTTATTATGACATTTATAAATACAGAGACATGAAAAACATTGTGAGTTCGCATGTTACGAGGCAGGCTCAACCGAACCGTCACTGGATTCAACACAGTTTGGACAGGAAATAGGCCAATGAACTGAGGAGCAAGCTTCTTAGATTCAGTTCTGAGAGAAACATGCTTGGTCGAGAGCCACACCCGCTGGCCCACCTGGTAGTCCGGTGCCGGGACGCGGCAGCGATCGGCCAGTCTCTTGTTCTGGGCCGCCGTTCTCAAGAGGGCCGCTCTGGCGGCGCGCTACGCTCTCCAACAGCGCCACATGTGGAGCTGGACAGATGGAACGGCCAATTCTCCCTCAGAGATGGAAAGAAGCGGGGGTTGATAGCCCAAGGACGCCTCAAACGGGGACACACCGGTGGCCGCCGACGTACTGGAGTTGTACGCATATTCCACCCATGCGAGCTGCTCGCTCCACGTCGATTGGTTGGAGGAGATTACACAGCGCAGCATAGCCTCCAGCACCTCATTAGCCCGTTCCGTCTGGCCGTTGGTCTGGGGATGGAAACCCGAGGACAGGCTGACCTGATCCCCTAGTTCCGCACAGAACTCCCTCCACACCCGGGACGTGAACTGGGGACCACGATCAGACACGATGTCCCGAGGAATACCATGGAGCCGAAAAACATGCTGGGTGAGAAGGCGAGCCGTCTCCAGAGCAGAAGGAAGCTGTGGCAGGGCTATAAAGTGGGCAGCCTTGGAAAACCGGTCAACAATAGTGAGTACAGCAGTATTACCTGAGGACGGAGGCAGTCCCGTAACAAAGTCCAGAGCAACATGCGACCAGGGACGCATGGGAACAGGCAAAGGGCGTAGGAGGTCAGCAGGCGCCGAGGTCGGCATCTTGTTCTTAGCACACTCAGGACAAGCCGCCACGTACTCCCCAGCATCCTGCAACAGAGTGGGCCACCAAAACAATCGGCGCAGGAAAGAGACGGTGCGGTTCTTACCTGGATGGCAGGCAAAACGGGCGGTGTGGGCCCACTGAAGCACCTTACCGCGGGCCGACGCAGGAACAAACAGCTTGCGCTCCGGGCCCGTGCCAGGATCCGGCTCCTGTCGCTGGGTGTCCCGCACAACCCGCTCAATCTCCTAGGTCAAAGCGCCGACGAAACAAGATGGAGGCAAGATGGGCAAGTCCTTCTCATCGCCCTCGGCCTCAGGCGTAAACTGTCGAGACAGCGCATCAGCCTTGGCGTTGCGAGACCCGGGTCTGTAAGTGATGGTAAGGTCAAAGCGAGCGAAGAACAGGGCCTACCTGGCCTGTCGGGCGTTAAGGCGCTTCGCAGCCTGGAGGTACGCCAAATTTCTGTGGTCTGTCCACACCACCACTGGATACTTGCTCCCCTCCAGCCAGTGACGCCATTCCTCCAGGGCCATTTTAACAGCGAGAAGCTCCCGGTCACCAACATCATAATTCCGCTCTGCGTGCGAGAAAAGAAGGCACAGGGATGCATCTTACCGGCCACCCGCTGCGAGAGGACGGCCCCCACCCCTGAGTCGGAAGCATCCACCTCCACGAAGAATGGGAGCTCCAGGTCAGCCTGTACCAGCACAGGCGCAGATGAAAACAGAGCCTTCAGTTGACCGAAAGCCCGCTGAGCATCCAGAGACCACTGAAACAACAACATGGGAGAGGTAAGGGCAGTCAGAGGCAAGGCAATCCAGCCAAAGTTGCGAATGAAGCGCCTGTAGAAGTTGGCAAATCCCAGAAATTTTTGCAACTCCCTGCGATTCTTGGGCACTGGCCACTCAACCACCGCCTTGACCTTACCTGGGTCCGCACGCAGCCGCCCCTGTTCCACCACAAAGCCCAGGAAAGACACAGTTGGAACATGGAACTCACATTTCTCAGCCTTCACAAACAGGCGATTCTCCAATAAGCGCTGCAGTACGAGCCTCACATGCTCCACATGTTCTGCTGGGCTCCGGGAAAACACAAGGATGTCGTCTAGGTAGACAAAAACACAGTGGTTAATGAGATCATCATTAATCATAGCCTGGAAAACAGCAGGGGCATTGGTGAGCCCAAAAGGCATCACCAGGTACTCGAAATGTCCAAGGTGAGTGTTGAATGCTGTTTTCCATTCATCCCCTTCACGAATCCGCATCAGGTGGTAAGCATTGCGGAGGTCCAATTTGGAAAAAACCGTGGCGCCCTGGAGGAGCTCAAAGGCGGACGCCAGCAAGGGCAAGGGGTACTTGTTCTTGATCGTGATCTTATTCAAACCCCGGAAATCGATACACGGCCGGAGCGACCTGTCCTTCTTCGCCACAAAGAAAAATCCCATGCCCAAAGGGGAAGTGGAGGGTCGAATGATGCTGGCCGCCAAGGAGTCATTAATGTACCGTTCCATCGACTCCCACTCGGGCTTGGAGATGTTATAAAGTCGACTGGTGGGCAAGGGAGTGCGGGGAATCAAATCAATGCCACAGTCGTACGGGCGATGGGGCAGAAAGTGAGGAGGCTTTGTCTTTGCTAAAAACCTGGGCCAGGTCATGATACTCAGGCAGAACACCAGACAAATCAGGAGGCGCAACAGGCTCCGCGGAGCCAGCGACCGTCGCACCAAAAGTCGCAGAGCGCAAGCACAAAGCGTGACACTGACTGCTCCACCCCGAAATACGGCCCGTGGCCCTTTCGATCTGCGGATTATGTTGTCGCAGCCAGTGATAGCCCAACACAAGGGGAGCATCAGGAGATTTAAAAAGAAACAAACTGAGCTGCTCCGAGTGATTGCCAGAGAGGGTGAGTGTGATGGTACGAGTGCGGTGAGTGACCGTAGTCAGAGGGCTGCCGTCAAGAGCCGAAACCTGGAGAGGTTCAGGGAGAGGAACAATGGGTACGGCTAATTTATGAGCTAGTGATTCATCCAAAAAACTCTGCTCAGCTCCAGAGTCAATCAGCGCGCTACACGGGTGAGTAAGGGAATGAAAAATCAGCTTGGCCGGACAACTGAGATGGGGAACAGAGTTAGCCGTAGCACCCGCCAGTATCCCCACAGCTACTGGCGGGCGGAGTCTTTTACTCGCTTCGGACAGGTATCAGCCCAGTGTCCCCTTTTCCCACACACGAAGCACTCACCCGTGCGCTGTCTTCTCCTCCGATGGGAAGCACCGAACCAAGCCCGGCCCAGCTGCATCGGCTGTTCCTCATCCTCCGCTGGGTCTTCTTCTTCCTCTCGCCAGTGAGAAGGAAGCAACCCGGTAGGCGCATCGGCGCCTCCTGCCAGCCGTCGTTCTTCATCTGCCCGTCTCCCAAACTCTCTCATATGATTATCCAGTTGAATGCACATATTAATCAAAGTGCTAAGGGGTTTAGGTAGCTCTTTCGTAGCTAACTCATGTTTGAGTTCTTCGTTTAGGCAGTTCAGGAAGGCTCCCCGGAGTGCGTTTTCTGCCCAGCCCGTCTCCTCGGCCAGGATCCAAAAGTCAATGGAGAAATCCGCGACACTCTTATGTCCCTGCTTTAGGGTAAACAAACGATTAGCAGCGCCATCTGCATCCGTTCCTTTATCAAACACACAGAGGAACTTGGTCAGAAAATCCTGGTAGGAGATATTCGGTTGAACATTTAAAACGGCTTGTGCCCATTGCAGCGCCCGGCCAGTCATCAGTTCCACCATAAGCGTGATCTTCGCACAATCTGAGCCGTAAGCCTGTGTCTGTTGTCTGAAAATCAATGAACACTGCATCAGAAAGCCTCGACTCTTTGTTATATCTCCATCAAACTTCTCCGGAACCGGTAATGTATGTTCTCGCCTAGGTGGAGGTGGTGGAGGCGAAGGGGGTAGTGGGCAAGCTGCAGCCACACTTACTGATGGAGTGGGTTGTGGATTTTTAGCTGAGGTGCCGGGCGCGGTGAGTAACATACCTTGAATGTTTGCAAGCACCTGTCGCATCGCTGTTTGTTCCGTCATGATGTGTTTCATCATGCTCTCATGGCGGTCCAAAACTTCGCCCTGAACGGAGAGCTCTCGTTGAACTGGGTTTGAGTCCGCTGAGTCCATGGCTGGCTGGAGTATTCTGTCACGGTTGTTAAAGAGTGGACTCAGGCGCGGAGCTCAGAAATAATGACAGTGCATTTATTTACAGTGCAGCAAGGTGACAACAGTTCAAATGTGCAACAATGGTGATAGTGCGTCCCTCCTTCCGTGTAAGCCCGTGCGTGGTAGTGAGTGCCCGTCTCTCCTCCAAGTGCTTCCTTAGTGTCCGTAAATCCTCCGTCAATCCCTGTGTGCACACACACGACAGCAGAATGAGTACGAAGATCAGACAGCACTTCAATAACGTTAGCGACTCGAAAACACTACCAGGCTTAGTGCAATACTCCAGCCCTGTCTGTCGCTCAGCCACACCATTAAGTAGCCCTGCTGAAGATAGTAGTTGATTGGCAGCAGCTGGTGGATTGACTGCAGGTGTGGCAGCTCCGGGCGACAGCACTTCCGGGTCGGAGGTAGCCTGTTGCTAGGTTACCTCCTAGCACATCTCAGCGGAGCCGGAGGGGACGACAGGGCGATAGGAGAGACACATACACACGCACACAGATATACACACACTGGCAGGTCGACCGGTCAGGGCGCCGTCAGATCCTGACAAATAAACTATCAATATTTGTATCGATCCACCCCCCTATATTTTTCAGAGGGAGAAATCGCACTAATAATGTAGAAGTCTTCCTGGGTAGATGCTAGGTGGAACGGAAATGCTAGGTGAGGTCAGACGCTGGAGACTTGGGGGAATAAAGATTAAACAGACACTTTTTGAAGCTTAAAACACACCAGAAAATTGACAGACAACAACACATATCTGCATAATAATGTCCAACACCCTGGAGGACAACAAGGAGAATTTGGATGCTCTGAAGGAATACACTGACTGGTGCTTCGACACTACAGTCAGAAAGAAGGCCCAGAGTTTCTCTTCCCCAGCCAAGAACGAGATGCTGTCTTCCAAGAGAAGTCATGGACCAGACGACCAGATAGCCAGGAGGAGCTGGTCGTCTGTTCGGGGTCCAGGCTGATGGGCTGCTCTGTTGTTGTGGGGCCGGGCAGTCTGCTTGTCTCCAGGGTTTAAATACACTGTGGTGAATTCTACATCCATGAATTCCAGATTGAAAAAGAAATCATGTCATACTCTTGGAAGAAGAGGCCAGTTGAGTCCAGGGCCCTGACAGCTCAGCTTAGGTTATTTGAGCTTCATACTGTGAATCAATCTCAGTATGCTGCTGCTACAAAACTGGTCTGACAGGTAGGATATTGGTGCACTGGACACGCCCGTCTCTGTGAAGCAAAGAAGGAAGGATTTACATGGGAGGTATTACGATGGGAGGGGGAAGATAGGCCTACCTACCTATTGCTTGGTTTAAGTTGAGTGGGAAACACAGTTGAGTAAAAAGCAGAGGAGACGAAAGGAAGGAGAACAAACGTGCTTAATGTTTCACCACCATGCTCCAGACTGTGTAAACCTGCACTGAAAAAGCTCCACCCACCTGCTCTCTTCTCCACTCTACACACTTTGCTTTCCTGAGTCCAATGGATAAACATGACCCGGTAGGTTCTGATTCTTGCTGGCGTGTATTCACTCAATAGTCAAACTTCCCACTTAATTACTGTTCACCTGAATGATGGCTGTGTTTTCTGCTTCAGTTTGCATTGTTTTGAATTTAGAGAACTGTGTTGCTTGTGAGTATATGTTGCATTCTTCAGAAGGCTGAAGAATGTTGTTCAGTAAAGAGATTACAGAGCGAAAGATTTGACTTCACTTTCCTTCAGGTGTTATAGAGGCTTTCTGTCTTGGCTTATATAGTCTATATGGGCAATTATTTGTATTCTTTATTCAATTTTAGACTGTGTAATATAGAGATATGGTATAGATGCACGAACACATAAACAAATCCCTGTGTCTGTGAAATTGTGTATATTCCTGATGTGATGATGGAGGAAATAATGTTATTAAACTTCACATTTTCATTGTACTAACTCTTGTCTTTTTAGATAAAATAAAGAGAGAGATACCTGTAATTGCACCTTTCTGCATTTCATTGTATGTTCTGGATATTGTGTTTGAATCTAGAATTATTAATTTTGCCCATACAAGGCTGGCAGATTAAAAAAGGGGGACAGTTTTAGTTTACCATTTTATATCAGATTATGTTGTAG
Organism: Aulonocara stuartgranti; assembly: GCF_965226115.1. Taxonomy (NCBI): domain Eukaryota; kingdom Metazoa; phylum Chordata; class Actinopteri; order Cichliformes; family Cichlidae; genus Aulonocara; species Aulonocara stuartgranti. The sequence goes on along the minus strand of NC_138950.1, from coordinate 18,183,637 downwards.
CTTACCCTCAACTGTGCTAACAGAAGAAAATGGATGGATGGATTTTGTAATTTTAGATGACATGGTTTGTGTGAGTGATGCTGTCCTTTGTGTTGCATAGATCCTCTAATTTTTCCACCTTTTATTTATAATAATAGCTTGAGAGCAAACTGTGAAATATGACCGTGTGCACTATGCTGAGAAATATGACTATACCTCCACCTAATTCTGCTAAGGCATTTGATTACAATAAAGTAAGGTTTATGCTGCCTATAGGTCTTTAAAAAAAAAAAAACTATACATCTTTGTTGGTGAGTAATGCTTGCCTTCACAGTTTCACACTTTTACTGAACTTAACTTGAAACAGGTTTAATAGCAAATCTAAATTTTGAGAACTATATGCTCGTCTCCCCAGTTTATGGAAGTGTGATCACATTGATATTAGAAAAAGGTCTCAACAGCTGAGGAAAGGCAATGGTCAAGCCCAAAATTTAGACTGCATAAAGGAAAGTATTTCTTTAAGGGTTATTTACCAGTGACCCTACCCTAATAGCACATCTTATTTTTTCTCAATTTCTTGGTGCGGTTCATACACAAACTGCAAACTGCTCATAGCAGCAGTTTCAGGATTGAAATGACTTACAACGTGACAAAAACTGTTTAAATAATGTATGTATGTATGTGAAAACAAACAAATGTTTCTCTTTCATGCTATAAGAATGTCAGGAGGTCAAATGACTCATCAGAAACTTGTTTTTTCACATTGTATGACTTTCTACAGAGGCTTAGTTGATAATGGAAACAGGTGATTAAGGCATGCTGTGTTCAAACAGGTACAGCCACAGAGCATTTAGCATTTGCAAACGTTGATATCACCAGCTGCGTTCCCACATGTCGCATAAAGAGCACAGTACTAAAATTAGCACACGTTTTAATTGCTGTACAAAAATACTTTTGCTTAGTTTAGCTGAAAATAGTTTCACATGTAAGTTAGTGACATGTTGGTTGGTAGATTTTGTTACCTTTAGACACAACCAGGCACCAGTAGAAGGTTTGCCTCATTAGACTGATCTACAAAATATATTTTTATTTGCTAGTAGGAAATTCCAGGTCTTTATCCATTGTTTTACAGTGATTTCAGATATGTAATCAAATTAAAGCTTGCGTGTCAGGTTTGTGACATACACATCACTCATGTTTTGATACTGCTGAACATCAATATATCAACACAATGTTTGGAATTGTAGCTATTTTCTGCCAAGACTGTTTTAATTTGTTTCCTAGAGATATGTTAAAGCAAATCTCTGTTAATTTAGCTCTTGGTTTTTCACTTGTACAGCATATCTGTTTGTCTTTTTAGGGACCAAGAGTTGATATTGGCTTTTTATTTTGATGAAATCCATGAGCCATGCTCCAGCAATGAGCATGGGAAAATCTTAGTAGTTCACACACTTTCAGTGTGTTATCCACAAGCTCAGCAAAACTTTTTCCTCTGTGACTGCTAAGAAAATTCTGCACAACCTAGTTGAGCTGGGTTCAGTTTCATTCGGAACCAATCATCAAACATCCGTTCGCAGATTTCAGGACCAGCAAAAATGCTTTCCTTAACTTTGGTTTTACTTTTCTTGAGACCAAACTTATTTCTTAAATGCTGAAACATCATCGAAGTTGGCGAGTACTTGGAACATAATTTTCCAGTTTGGTGTCAGCCAGTAAAATCTGCTAAAATACAGGTGAAAGAGTCTCAGAAGGAAAATGCTTGTTGACCAGTGTTGTTATTCTTATTAGATTAATTTCCGGTGAAATTAATCTAATAAATTAATCAGACCATTTGTCATTAAAACAAGAAAACATGAATATTGAAGAAATCAGCAGAAAACTTGGTTTAAAACCAAAGATCATGCTGTTATTGATGAAGAAAATAACAAATCAAATTCACATTTTTCTGCCCAAATTTGATTTAGCACAGTGGACATAATTTATAAGACTTTAAGTACTTTGTAACCATATAACTAGGTAAAGATTGACTCTATCTGCATACCTGGTGTGAACACATGAGGATGAATCTTTTTTAACTTGTTTGCTCTAAAACAAAATTGCAGTCTATAACCAGTGCAGTCTTCTAATAAATAAATGTATCTTAATTTTAAAGCTTAATTAAGATTCAACATTATTTATGACCGAATTCAATTGAAAAAAATAATATTTTAAATAACAAAGAAAAAAGGGTTTTCTTTAACCAACAGATTCAGATTTATCCCTGACAAAAAATAGACAAACATCTTTTAAAGCGAAACAATGGGCAATGAACACCATGCTATGTTACACAAGTGCTACACCTATGGCAATTATAGTCCATTGTGCACACTCACAGGGTTTTTTACTGCTCCTGACTGGGTAGCAGAATCACCTGAATCACCTAGCCAGTAAGAGAAAACATACCTAAAATGCCATTGCACACTATTTCAAGGAAATGGTGCATGTGACACTGAAACACTAGCAGCACAGGCCAAATTCCTTTCAGAATAAACACAGCATGTGTTGGTGCAGTGATTCTCAAAGTGTGGGATGGGGGCCAGGGGTGATCATTGTTAATAATTGATAAAAATGGGGAGGTATGGCCCACAGACTAACTTTATCATCTTAGGAAAAAAGAAAACGAGACACCGGGTCAGTGTTAGGGTGCTGGATTGCTGGATTGTTCCGTAGTAGAAAGGCAATCAGAGAGATATTGTTATATGCAGTGATTCCAGTCAATGACACCCTAAGGTTGACAAATGCTTACTGGAACTTTTTTGTTGACCAAAAACAATACCACACCCTCTTAAAACAAACAAAAAGAAAAAATGCATTAGAAAGTGTTGCAACATCCTTGTTTTGCCCAGATTAACCTCCAACACTTTTGGGAGAACTTATTAAAGTAACACTTGCTAACAACGAAGTGATACCAAAACCAGTTATTTGGTAGATACAGTAGGGAAACGCACTACGGCTGACAGCTGCTTAGACACCATTCTTTTACTAAGGTGGCTATCTAACTAGTCAGTAGTCTGTGCCATGAGTCACTCCCAATGAACACATGGTAGACCTTTAACCCATGTGGATTAAAGTATTTGAGCCACTTATTCCTCTAAGAAAAACCCAGCGAACAAACTTGTTCTTAGGTGCATTTTTCCCACTATCATTTTGCACCAACTTGTCCCATGCAAGTCTCCAAATATGGATTAAGACCTTTGTTTGAAATTCTTGATATGGCTACTAGCAGAGACGATATCACTGAGAAATGAGGAACATACTCCTAAATCTGATCTGTTAGACACTGTTGCCAGGATACATCACGTCTTTCTTTGTGCCTATAAGGTTGTTGAGCTGGTGTAGACTTGATAACAGTGTTTGGATATCATGGAGGACAATAGGTTACATGCAGACTCTTGACAACCACAAATGTGCAGAGTCTTAACAACAAGAAACACATATGGATGATTTACCATTTTAGCTCATGTATGTCTAATTGTATATATTATACCTAATATATATGCCTTAGAACATGACTTAGTACTGGAAAAATCCTTGTTGGCAAGCACAGGGGTCACCAGGTTTTTATTTATCTCAGGAAGGCCCACTTTGGCCCACTTCTCTTTACAGAATCAAATCCTTTAGTTTTCTTGGCTGCTGCTTGGCAATTTGAAACTTCAGCTCTCTCCACAGATTTTCTATATGAGTGAGTTCTGGCTATGCCCCTGCATGACCTTGACCATGGTCTTGCACATGGTGGTGGTCAGAGTCAGGTTTCTAGCTAGGCTGTAGAGGACCAAATACTAATTTCCCTCATTGACATGCAAAACAATTAATAACTTTGATTTAATTTGGTTGAAATTCAGAACGTTCAGGTTCTCCCCATTAAAATAAAACTACTCTCAAGATGAGCAAACATAGAAAGCAAACAAACAACATCTTGTGCCCAAGGAGTGATTACATAATATTGGACATAGACTTCACATGACATTGTTTGTTATTCCAGTTAGAGATTTTATCTTTGAAATCTTGCAGAGTATTTGTTTTGCCCTCATTGTTTTTGTCTTTTTCTCTTAGGGCACCCCCCCTCCTCCCTACTACTCTGTTGCTGTCCACACACAGCCACCCCTCAGGTCTTATGAAGAGGTGGTGTATGGCTTCGGTCCAGGGATGATGCCCCCAACCCAGCCACGTTACATCCCTCGGTATCCATCATCTGTGGCTGTTCCCCAAGTCTCACAGCCCATCACAAGTGAGTTATACCCGCTCCTCCCACATTTTCTAGGAATAAAATCCACGTATTGCAAATGTACAAACAAAATAAATGCTGAGTCAGAGTCGCTCCAACGATCATTAATATGTGTGTCACTATATGCTTTTGTTCTGACTGTGTTTAGTTCCAAAGAAGAAAAAGGGATGCTGTGAGAGCAAGAAAAGGTGCATTGGTGTGTCGGTGTCAGTCCTACTGTTGCTTGCTCTGCTGGGGGTGGCCATTTGGCTTGGAGGTATACTTTGATCACTGAACAGTGTCATCAAAACTTGTGAACTAAGTTATTTGAACCTGTTGTATCTGCATGTGAATCTCAGTTACTTACAGTATTTTTGTGCCCTTGTGGTCCTAAGAGTGTAAGAATTTATCTATTTTCATTTGCTCATTTTTGTGTATGTTGGTATTTAAAAACAGTATGAAGCATAAACTCAGTTATTAAATGTCATTACCAGTATATAACACATTATTTTGCAACTATAAATAAAAATGGAATGGAATTATATGAATTTTTTTACTTCCACAGAGATTTGTTGGCACTGACAAAATGTTTTCTCTGTGTGGTCCGTTGCATGCGGTGCTCACTTTGAAAATCATTTATGTTAACTGGAGTACGTATAAATAGTTGCTGATATTTATTAAGTGAGATGGAAAGTCAATTTTAAGATGCATATTACTGTTCTTATTTTATTTCATTATTTTGTTTGTGTGAAGGATAACAATAATGGCACACTCTACCTCTACTTACTTTAAAATCATTACTACATACTCTCCAACCACAGTTGTGTACGGCACCAGGAGAGCAACATCAGCGATCCACTACGATGAGCATGATGGGAGCAATGATGAGAAAACCCAAAGTGCAGTTTTGCCAAAGGACAACTGCCCAAACAATACTGTAATTTGTGATGGAAAAGAGGACTGCCAACATGGCACTGACGAAGCATACTGTGGTAAATCAGCACACTCATAAAGAAAGAAGATGAAGTAGGATTGGAAAATAACAATAATAATCTATGGAAGGAATATGTATCAATATATGTAAGAATTCTTAGGGGATCCAACTTAAATCTGAATCATGTATAATTGTATTGGCTTTATTCATATTATACACTCTATGTAATGCCTAACAACAAGGTAAATATATTAGAAGAATGCACAAGAAAGGTCTTGGCAAATTAAACATTTTCTGCAAAATGAAAGCTAAAATTGCCTAATAGTCACATGTGCACATAATGGACTTAGGAGATTTAAGGTGTATTCTTTTTGTTATCCCTTCTTGTTATTACTTCTCCAGTGAGGTTTGGTGAGGGAAACAGTCTGCAGGTCAGAACAGCCACAGATGGCCGCTTCCTACCAGTGTGTAACCAAGGGTGGGATGACAATGAAGCCAAGCAGATCTGCAAGCGGCAAGGATTCAGAAAGTATGATCACCACTTTACCCTGCCTATTATTGTCATAGCTCACCTAAAATGTATTGAACATCATGTATAAAAAAGTTTAAAGATAGCTGGGTGCTGGTATAGTTCAGTAGAACAGGCAACCCAGACCATTGCAGAGGCCTGGGTTTGCATACACCCTGAGGCCCTTTACTAGCTGTCTTCTCTCTAGTGCCCTATATAAATAAAGGCTAAAAAGTTTAAAGGCAGCTGAGAAAAAATTTGGATCAAAGGTAATCTTCATAATATATCTTACCATTATCTATCATCATTTAGACCTAGCACGGCCTTCATGAATGAGTGATTTAGCTTGTCATTTGGAAGGGTCGATTTCAACAACAGCCCTTAAACACGTGGGCTTCAAACCCCAACCTGTAATTACCCACAGAGGTTCATGAAACATCACCTGATCTGCTGCTGTGTTTAGGGTTGAATTGATTCTCCACAGGAATGACTACCAGTGGGGCATCTCAGTATGATAGAAGCGCAATTAGTTTACAGATTCACTCAGATATTGACTGCAGAAAATGGTCTCTATATGTGCACGTTTATCTAATCATTTTTCTCTCTGTCTCCAGCGTCTATATGACAGCTACAATTCAATCAGATTCCACAGGTTTAACACTGAACAACAGTACAAGATCTGCTCCAATCCAGGCTCGGGTAAATGTCAGGTACATATGATTTGTTGGTTAACAACATTAGCATTGGTTGACTGCATGTACCCATTTTAACATGTTTCCCTTATTGTGGCAACATGCAGTTCTCCCTGTCCGAACAAGCAGACTGTCTCCCTGCAGTGTGTGGGTAAGGAGCCTCCATCTGTTCCTACAGTCATATGTCACACACTTTTTATTTCTTTTTCTATGTCTGCCTTACACCCAGTACCTATGACTGAAATGCAGTTATTAGCCAGTGCAATACTAACAAAAGTATCTGAATCATTTTCTGAAAATTTCAAGGTTCAAGCATTTTTCTGTTAGAATTTTTGATAGCTTTGGTCAGTACACACGGTCGCAATCATGGGGATGATTGCTGGCTGTACGGTTATTCAGATGATGATAACTGACAACCTCCAGGAGGGTGAGCCACAGAAGGTCACTGCTGAAAAGGCTAACTTTAACAGGCAAGATGAAGCTTTGAAAGGATTGTCAAAGAACTTGGCAGAGCTTTGAATTTGGGAAAGAGGCTGCTATTTTAGCATTAAGAGCCACCAAATACATCTTGATATTAGGAATGTGAGAAACAATATCAAAAATGTCTTACCTGGACTTTATGTCCAACGTCCTTTTAAAAGATCAAATTGCATTTCGCATTTCATTTGTAAATCAAGGTCCTGAAGTCTGGAGGAAAGAGAGGACAGAGACAGAATCCAAAGTGTTTGAAGTCCTGTGTGCTTTTGCTGTCTATGATGATTTGGGGCACCAAATCATGTCAGTGATATTTTATCATATCAAAAGTTAATGCAGCCATATACCAGGAGAGAGAACTTCATGAGGACTTGATTTCTAGTTGGCGATTCCTTTTCCTAACGGAATAAAAACCTATCCACAATGCCATAACTACTGCTAAATGGTTTACCAATCGTGATCAGAATGCTGATAATCATTACTGCATTTGGCCAACCGGTCTGATCTGAATCCCAAAGAGAATCTATTAGACATTTAAGAGGAAGAAAACCCCCAAAATACAGATGACCTGAAGGCCAAAGCAAAGTAACTTGAGCTTCAATAACATCTCCAGATTGCCATACCTTCGATTCCAGATTTCTATAGATTTCTATAGATCATGATGAACTATAAACCCAGGACCCACTGCACCAGTGTAGGGTGCAACAGTGGATCCAATGATTTAATCCCAATACCTAATGGCAGTCAGGGGGCCATAGTCTAGCCTGCAGAAGTCTGTTCATCCTCTCATTGATATGGTTCTCCAAACCATCATATCACCATAACATACAGGTTTCTCTAGACCCTTTCATGTCTCTCAGATATGGTAAGTGTGAACCTGCTCTTACCTGCGAAAAGCACAGGGTGCCAGTGGTGGGTCTGCAATTTCTGGTAGTGAGCACAGGGCCAATAGTGGATGTTAGGACCTCATCAAAGCAGTTAAGAAAACCCCTCTGCTACTTAACTGGCTAAAATTTGGCCTCATAAAATCTTAAGACTTGTTTAAAGTTGTGTAAAAATTACTCAAAGAGTTCTTAAGTTATGGCCACAAGGTGTTTTGTTAGGTGACCTTGATAACATAAAACATTGTGACTCCTATGAAGATCTAACAGCACTGCAGCAGCAACGCTGGCACATACAATGTATTTTTTTCTGCATTCATCAAGGATAAAACTGTATGCTGACAATAGTTTTGTTTCCCTTTCTTTCTTTTGCATGGTACCTTGCATTGTTGTCCAGATTGTGGTAAGCAGCAGGCCACGTCCCGGATCATTGGTGGCACCATAGCTAAAATAGGTCATTGGCCTTGGCAGTTGTCACTACAGTTCAGAGGATCCCATGTCTGCGGAGGAGTCCTGATCTCCCCTGATTTTGTGCTTTCTGCTGCCCACTGTTTCCCAAGGTGACAAAAAAAAAAAAAAGAAAATAAAACAAACATACCTTTGTAAATGTTTTATCACACTCTCTTAAATTGACCATAGTCTACCTTAATAAACTCTCTGATTCCTAGAGTCTGTACATTGTAATTGTAGATATTTTAAGGTCCAGCTACAGTTAACAATTCAAAATTCATACATTTTAAAAACCATAATGCCAATTATTCTGTGCTGAAATCTACATTAATCTGTTGCTGTCCATTGAAGAGTGTTTTTCGGGGTTTCAGAGACAACTTGGCTCTATCCCCTCAGAACTGGAGAGTATATGGTGGAACGGTGTCGCTGAACAACCTGCCTGTTCCGTACTTTGTTGAGAAGATCATAGTCAATGAGAACTATAACACTAAAACAAATGACCAAGATGTTGTTCTTCTCAAACTTACATCCCCAGTCACTTTCAATGGTTAGTTGCATCTTTACATTCTTTAACAAATGTGTGTAGTCATCCAACCTCTATAGCTGTGTTCAGATTTTAATAATCACATAAGCATGTGTGTCGGCATCATGTTGGAAAGCAGAGTGTGTGAAGGATTTAATTGCTTCCTCCATGGAAATATCCAGCACAGAAATCCTTCGATGATGAAACCTGTGTTTAATAGCACTATGGAGAGTGTTATGCATATATATTCTGCACAGTATAGTGGGGGAAATAATTATTTGATCCCATGCTGAATTTGCTCAAAGAAAGGAACAGTCTTTAATTTTTATGGTAGCTTTATTTTAAGCAACCATACACATTACATAAAGTTTTTCCAAATTCAGCAGGGGATCAAATAAGTATTTCTCTTACTCTCTGCTGTATATAGTCTACAGTAGATTGTGTAGATTATTAACAAAAACAGGACACTAAAACAATGTGCAGGATAGTAATAGCAATGAAAATATTTCCTTTGCTGCTCAGTCTGAGCTTTGAAAGCCTGTGAGTTCACAGTCAAACTGTTAATCTGCTTTACATAGTGAAGTTGTTTTACCGTATATGTACAGATCTATCTACAATACTATCCTTTTGAGCACACAAGGCGGCTGATGTGTTGGCAAAATTTAAATACATATTTTTGTGTTAACCAGATAAAGTTCAGCCTGCTTGTCTGCCAGCATATAACCAGAACTTTGTCCAAGGAACTCAGTGCTGGACCTCGGGTTTTGGCACCACACAGGCCGGTTCAGGTAAGCAGAAATTCAGAAATGTTAAGTATCTAGAAATCTAGACTAGAAATCTAGCAAATGACCAAGTTTTAGTTATTCATGAATGTAATTTATTTTACTGAATTCCCATGATTTCCATACTAATGTGTTGGGCAATACAGTCTGCCTTGCGTCTGCATTACATGTTTAAGTGCTGTTGTTTCCAGTAGTGTTTGATTGTTTTACTGTAGATAAGGCTTTAAAAGTTTAGGTTTGGTCTATGAGTGACGTTTAGCCATTTTACTCACTGAAACTAAAGCCTTAAATTGTAGGAAGTTAGCACCCACCCAAAGCATTGATAGAACAAAAAAAAAAAAAAACATGAGCATAAATATTCGCAGCCTTTGCTATGGCACTCAAAATATGTCAGATGTTTCTACAACATGACTGAAGTCCATCTGTGGTAAATTCAGTAGATTGGACATTATTTTGAAAAGCACACATCGTCTATATAAGGTCCCATAGTTGATGGTGCTAATGAATTGTTGAGAAAGAATTGTATGGAGGTATAGATCTGGGGAAAGGTGCAGAAAAAAAAGAAAAAGAAAAACTTCTGCAGCATTAAAGGTTCCAGTGAGCATAATGGCCTCCATCATCCATAAATGGAAGAAGTCTGAAACCATCAGGGCTCTGTCTGGCCAGTCTGAGGTACTGGGAAAGAAAGGCCTTAGTTAGGGAGGAGACCAAGAACCCAATGATCACTCTGACAGAGCTCCATCTTTGCTCTGTGGAGATAGGAGAACCTTTTAGAAGAACAACCATTTCTACAGCACTACACCAGTCAGGCCTGTAAGGCAGAATGACCAGACGGAAGCCACTCCTCAGTGAAAGGCAAACTATTAAACATTGCTGATGCAATAAAAAAACAAAAAAAAAATCTGCAAGCTGAGAAAGACTGGGGAAGGATTACAAGAAAGCAACATCAGGGAATGATGAGAAAGTAACCAGTATCTGTTGTCTATATAATCATCTGATGAAAAATATGCTTGAAAAAATAATGTTAACGACTGATGGGTGGGTGACAACTCTCAATCAATAAACAAAAGACTGCGAAATTATTAATCATAAAAACTGAAGAAAAATGAAGAAAACAAACAATGCACAATTTCTGTTGCTTAGACGGTGCAACTCACAATAATGTATAATATTTACATCAAGCTACTATTGTGGGGTATTATATTGCCATGGAAAGGAAACAATGACGTTTTTTTGTTTTTTCTTTTTTTTTAAAGGTGTTGTCTCGAAGGATCTGATGGAAGTGAGTGTGGACATCATTGATACACGGGTGTGTAACAGTCGTGATGCTTATGGAGGTCTGGTGACCAATAATATGCTTTGTGCTGGGAAACTCGAAGGAGGCAAAGACTCCTGTCAGGTGAGCAGTCAGTATTAAGGAACAGCTAACAGAAATCATATAAGTATGCATGGATTTGACCATCTAGCAAACTTTGGAGTAACATTTCTGTTAATCAAGTATAATATATTTTTCCAGGGTGACAGTGGTGGACCTCTGGTATGCCAGGGAGAGAGTCGCTTTTACCTGGTGGGGATTACCAGCTGGGGAGCTGGCTGTGGTGAAAAAAACAAACCCGGGGTTTACACCAGAGTCAGTAGTGTTCTGCCCTGGATCTACACAAGCATGCATGTAAGAGTGAAAGCAAAAAGAATAAATAAGAACTAGAAGAGGAAGGCTTTCTCTATGTTAACTCCTCCTTTGCCTCTTGCAGAGAGCTATGGTGTGACATCACTTTGCCTCCTGCTGGTGTTTTCCTCCCAATGAAGTTGTCTTGAGGGAGTAGCAGCATGACAGAAATGCCCACATACATTCATTAATGTTGTGCTCATCATCTATACTCATCCCAGGTCACATGGATTTAATATATTTTACACTACCCACATGTATACAAGCTAATCAGTGCACTGACTTCAGTCTTTCAATTTTGATTTTATTCTTTTGTGTGTACTAAAGCTTATTTTTAATTTAAGTGAGCTTTAAAAGCAGATTTTTTTTTCAATTGTATCTTATTGTAATTCAATGAAAGGCTTTACTGAGGTTCTACTGAGATTTCCTTAATCAGTTTGTGGTTGATTAATGTATGATTGTGTATGATTAATTATTATGAAGGTGTTTTTTTCTCCCAGGAACACAATTTTAACTGTTGTGTACCATATTAAAATCAAAACATTTTGTGCATTACCTTGCACTTGAGTCACTAAGCAGTGCACTTAAGCCACTACTCATGTTGGGATTTTTCTTGAAATTGTTCTTGATTGTATGCCATTTTTCCGTATTCTTTGTTATGTTCATGTCATAAGTTTGTGAAGGATTGCGCGAATAACAAACACAACATATATCAGATAAAGAAGGAACCATCCACTCCCCTTTGTTGTGGTGTTTAATGATTTTGTGAGCAGGAGGGTCTGTGGTGAGCGTGCCTGGTGTGTGAGAGAGGGAGAGATGCAGAAAGGGAGCGGCAGGGACGATTCCACGCACTAAATAAGCAGTCACTCCAGGAGTCACACTGTTGTCGTCATCACATCTATTTTTCCAGGGGAAGTACATATGAGCAGGTTGCACATATTGACAGATGAGAATACTTGAAGCAGAGTCCTTGTGAGACAAACTGATTGATTTTTGCAGGTGGATATCAGTTTGTTAACCAACGGTCCGCTGGAGAAACAAAAGGTAAGTTAATAAGCGACATATTTGATTGTGTTATTCATATAAAGACAAAAAGGGATCCAGTGGTCTAAAAAGAATATGAGTGCAATAGGACTGTAAGGCAAGGCAATTTTATTCATAACGCCTCTCCAGTGTGCATAAATTGTGTCTTTCGTGCAAACTTCTTTGTGGAATTATTTTAGGCAAACGTGCGGTGTCATTTATTATTATTATTATTGTTTTCAATAATAACCACCTATCTGGTGTACATGGTCACAATAACTAATCGAGCTGGCATTTTCAAGGCTGCTTGTTATTTACCAGGAGAACATGTACCACGAGGGTGTGTCTGTTGGCACTAATCGCTGGCTACGCGGATATTGCAAAAACGGGATAAAAACCATTATTAATCCACTTGTCATTTTCAAGTAAAATGAACTCGTTCGTTATGACACTGCTGTTTAGCTGTTTCCGTGAAAAGGAAAATCACCAGGCGGATGATGGCTCGGGTTTTCTCAATCATCAGATAATCCACAGGTTGAGAGACGCAAAAGTGGATCAATGCGAAGACGTCACGCATCGGATATTGAGGCATATTGTGCAAGGTGTTTTTTGTTGTTGTTTTATGTCAGTCAAACCAAACAACACGTAACTTAGCTCAGAGCCTTGATGGATCGTCACGAGTAATAGAGAGGTTATCAGTGTGTGTGATTGAGGTCTCCCTTTGTCCCCGACAGGCGACTTTATCTGGAAACAACCGCTGAATGTACGGTCACGCTCATTATTTATTTATTTACTTATTTATTTATAAATCAGTTATCTTAGAAATCGTCTCAATGTAGGCCAGAGATTTCGACCTTAAAGATGCACGCCACACCCCTTATTCCTGTTTAAGTGGAGTCAGTGTTGTCTCTGCTTTAACCCATTTCTCTTTCGGCGCCACAATTGTCAGTTGGAGACAGTTACCATGGCGATAACTGGACACTAAATTACGATGGCTGTCATAGTGGTGTAACATCATTATAATGGTAGATATAGAGGTCAAGGCTGTTTTTTGTTTTGTTTTGTTTTGTTTTTTGGATTCATGCATTGTACAGCTGCCCCACATTGTACTGATGTTAATATATAGGGCTCTTTTCATATTTAGTTGGATTTATTGGGTTTAGATAATGCCTCAGGGTTATTAGTCACCCAAACTAATTTCCTTCAGACACCCGCACTACTCCAAAGTGTAAAGTGAAACAGGAAGATATGGCCCAGTTATCCCAGACAATATTTTAAAACTGTGTTAAAAGGTACGCCTGATAGCTAACCAATAGATCTACAAAGCAAATAGTGTGGTATCAGTCAGGGAAGTGCAAATTGAGGTGCAAATGAAAACTACACGAATTTGCACTTCCCTGACTTTGAAGCACACAGGAAATGCCAGTGGGGGAAAACAACAACAACAAGAACAAAAACATCTGTCATGTGATAATTTCAAATATCACCTAACCTCTGTTTCATTTGGTACATGATAGGCTATTGATAGAACTACTATACTATTATTACAGTATAGGGTCTCTATCTTGCAATATAAAGCGCATTGAGGCAACTGCTATTGTGATTTGGCACTAATATGAATTAAATTGAATTGAATTGACTGAGTGTTGGTGTTAGTGGGGTGTGGTCATCTGTAAAAACACACACTGTCATTTTAGGATGGATTTTCCTTCATGGCCTTGTTGTTTTTCCCCCCACAACTCCTGCATGAGAGTTACACATTTGCCAAGCAGTATAATGTCAAAGGTTAAACCATTATTTTTTTTCATGTCTCTGTGATTCTGGAGCACTCTGCTGCCCTTGTGTACTTCACTATCTCACTGCTGTTATTGCTTTGTCCCTCCTTGGCCTTTGTTTTTAAAGCTCTTTGCATGTTATACTGTAAATGTCACTACAGTACAACAGGCTGCCCTACCACAGTCCTCTCCCCTCGAGACAGTGTCTCCTCTGCATGCCCTTCACCTGTACTACCAGACAATGTCTAACCCTGTCAGCCTGTCTCCCAGTCTCACTGGCTTTCAGCTTGCCCTTTCCTCGTCCCAACATTACAGGAAACAGCCTCCATTCAATGTTGTTGCCTTTTCCAAACAGATATCATCACCACGTCTGCCCTTTTCTAGTTCTGTACTCTCAGAAAATAGAAAGCCTGGCTGAGGAACTTGATATTACCAAACAATGGTGCAGATTAGACAGAGGAAAGATGGAAAGGCAACTGCTCAGGTGTCATGTTCACACACAGGGAGAAAAAGGCTGGCAGAAACAATCAAACGATACATTATATGGGGAAGTACAATTGTGCCAAATGTCTAACTCGTTCTCACAGGAAAAATATGACACTGACCCACCCAAGGTCAAAAGTTCTACACTTCAGAAGGAAGCCAAATTGAACTCAAACAAAAGTCATTGTAATTTTTGTACTCATCTGATGGTCATGGATATTGGCCAGAGAAGTAAGTAATTTTAAGCTAAACCTATGAAGCTGATATTTTAGTACTGGTGTATAAATGTTTTGTCTTCATCCTTTTGTGGGATATTTGATAGGACTTGGTAGATTACTGGTTTATGTCATATACAAGTACATTGTAAACCAAATTATGATATTTTCTTAAATATAACCAAGTTATCCCATATGGAAAAGATATATATAAATCTTATAAAGTTTGTATCTGTCTTGTGTGAAACTTGTATGAAAAACATACAAGAGTGAAAACACATATAAGATCCCTTGAAAAATTATATAATGAAACTTGTATGTTTTGGATACTTACTAAAACAATATATGAAAGTAATGAGAAAGTGGCTACTTTCATGAGTAAATCATATAAGTTTTTACTATTTCTTTTCCATATGGGATTTAGTGCCTAAACCTTACCTAACAGTGAGTAAACTGTTAAACTGAACAGTGACTGAAACCGAAAAGAAACAGTAAGCAGCAAAGTATAAAAACTCCACTACTGACTAGATTCTATATAGTGTTATATATAAAACACTCAAATCTAAGGAATTTCATTCCTTCAAACACAATATCGTAAAAAGGTAGTGTAAAATAACAGGCATCAACTATTTTTCTACACATCTCATCTTTATGTCTAGCACGCTAAATAAATATTCTTCTGCTTTTCAGCCATTAAAAATCAAGACTTTTTGCAGGCAATCTAAAATCAATCTAGAATCAATCTAAAATCAATGCCTCAATTGCTGAAACCGTTGCAGAACTTTTTCCAAGATGATTTTTTTTTACTGCTCAAGGGACAGCTTTCTATGTCCTTACAAAGAGGGATGAGTGTTGCGGTCTGAATAAACTTGCTATATTTTGTGTGACGCTGATTGCGTGCCCTTTAACCTCAGACTATCTTTGGCTACTCTGAAATCAGCTGAGGTTGTCCGGCTGGCCTCTTAACCCTGGGCACTTACTGTCATATCTATGCCATTAGCAAGTGCCTGAGTAAGAAGGACACAAAAGAGCATCAAACTTCTCTCCATCAGCCTTGGTATGGTTCTGTCTACTTTTTCAAAATTCTCTCCTTCCATTAGCACCAAAGTGACAGATCGAGCTTTAGATTACCAGTGCAAGAGAGCAGCTGGCTGACACACATTACGCCATATTGCTCTTGCTGTATTATGTTGAGACATATTATGCCAAGACATTATTCACATGAATAAGTGAACAATTCCCCATGTCAGTATGACCTCAGATTATGCTATTTGATATAAAAGCAATCTTGTGTATGCACACACACACAGGTGACATGATACATTTTCCTCATAATGTTTACTGATGCACAGCCGGTGGTAATGCATCAACAAATGTAACATATTCAGGGAGGAATGATGCCACCTTGTAAGTGCTAATATTTACTAATAGCCACTTGAGGTATTGCAAAAAACAAAAACAAAAAAACAAATCATTGAAAAAACCCATTTTCTCCTTTTATAATTAAAAAGCCTTTTAAAAAGCATTCAGGTCACTCTCCCTCTATCATGTTCATAAATGTAATTTTTGTGATGTCATCACCAATTAAAGGCTTAGTGGAAATCTGATCTGTGGGTGGGCCCAGGAGGATAAAAAAACTTTCACTGACTATTGATTATTTCTGATAAAGGCTCATCAAGCAGCCAACATCTTTTAGAGCACAGTTGCTTCTTGCTATCTGCCTTTTTATTTATTTATCATCCTTGATAGTGTTTTTCCAACAGCAGTTTAACAGCATGTGAAGAGTGAAAGATGAAAGTGAAAGACCATTGAAAAGGGAGTTGCAGGTGGCTCACGGTCAAATACCTTCCTTTATTGTAACCATCATCACGGCTGTCAGCTCTTTGATTATTGTGATTTTAGCCACAGTAAAACTAGCATGAAAGATGAAGCATTAAAGATTAAAAAAAGAAACTAAACAATTGTCCATGAAACAAGGAGTGTTTGACAAAATAAACATAGATGACTTGCTTAGCTAATGAATGACCTATTTTTTTTATGCCTGTTGCATGCTGCACGTGAGCAGATGCAGTGTTTATTAATAAAGTTGAACTGCATGTTAATCTTCTCAAATGCACACCTTGAAAAAAGAGGACAGAACTTTCTGTCTTGTCTGCTTAGTAACAGGTGTGGCGAAAAAAAGTCCTGCGCTAAAGGAAGCTATTTTCTTTTCTATCACTGGGATGTTACATAGAACTTTAAAGGTCTTAATAATGCAACATATAAATGAATACATTGATATTATTTATTTAAAAGGGACAGTGCATATTGTTGAATATATCAATGTAAATAAACAGAGTTAGCCAAAAGGCTACTTTTCATCTGTTGTCCCTGGCAGGTCGGACTAAAACGATAAATAAGAAATTCAACACACCATCAAACAATGTACACCAATCTAGTCCATACACAACAAATTTAAAACATAAAATTTCATAGGACTGTAAGAAAATGCAGAACAACAAATGTTGTAATTTTTAAAATACATTAAAAATAACATATATTAATATCAAATTCATGATCACAAATCTGATTCCCCTTTAGCCATTATTTGAGATGAGTTTTAAATGATTTGAAGGTAGTACATTCTCCTATTACAGCTGGAATATTATTCCAAATGTCACTACCTTTAACTGATAATATCTTTAACTGATGATTCCACCTTATGATTTGAGAATCACAAGGTGGAATCTATAGAAATGTACTTGTGTGTGAAACAGGCATTTAACAAAAAATATTTCTTCTGTTCAAGGTCACATGCAAGGATTTTTGTTTCAGATGTATCATTCTATTGGATGGGACAGCTTCATCTGTTCCTCCATCGTCATCTTATGTCACATCATTTTAGAAATGTCCCAGTTACTATTGTGCTGTTTAGATCTGTTTATAGCTCACAAATCAAATAAGCGGAGCACAACATACAAATTGCAAGTGCGCAGGAATGCTGTTGTTCATACTACAACTAATGACCATAATGGGATAATTTGTTTGCTTAAATGCATTATGTCCTATACAAGTGATGCAGCTGAACACAGGCAAATAGACAGATGGCTAGATGGACATAAATAGACCCAGTCAATCAGAGGACCAGTTCAGTTCTCTTAGAATTAGTAGTCGATACTCTCCGTTAACAGTACTAAAGTATGGGTTATAAAACCTCTGGAAGGTGCAGTGCAGACATCCCATGGTTTGTTTATAGATCATGCATGTTGAACTGCAGACTTGTTTTGTTTTATTAGTTCACACAGAGCATTGTTCTGCTCCATCAAATCCATTGCTGTCATGCTGTGTTTCCCATCTATATTCATTTAGAGTGAAGGATTATAGTCAATAGTCACTGTCAGCTGATGTATAGCAATCTATCAGACACTTTATTTGCACAAGCTAATTTGATAGGGCTTTGGACTGCTCACTAAACACTGATCCATGACACGTATTTGCATTCAACAGCCATGTACAGTGGTATCATGATATTAGAGTGACAAAAAACATAAACAGATTAACTGAACCTGCCATATCTTTTGTTTGTTTACATGCTACAAAATAAAATCAAGAAAGTGGTCTAAGTTGGTCTCAGAGATTCAAACACTAGAGGTCAAAGGTGAGACTCATTCATTATGCTAAAACACAGCCAAAAAAGACCAAATCTGTTCATTTTACACATTCTCACACACCTGAATTTTTATCACCAGATGGTCTGGATGATGTCAGAATGCAAACTGATTAACTGAGTTTCAATTTTACTATAATTCCCTTTACAACTGATCACAGAATAACTAGGAGGGAAGAAATTTCATAAATTGACTTGTTGTAAAAAAAAATATTGTTAATTGAGGGTATAGAACAACTTGATGCATATTTTTTCAGCACTTGAAAGTTGAGCCCAATTCTGTAGTCCTTGGATTACTGCACTGTGTTCAAGGACAGATTTTACAATCTCACAACTTTTCTAAAACCTTACTTTAACACTGAGAAGTTTCGGGACACCCAACATTATTCACACAAGTTTTTCTCAGTGGATTTAAACCAAGCAACATGAGGCAGCATTTAATGTCTAGAAACTGCTAAAACTTCCCATCCATCCATCCATCCATCCATCCATCCATCCATCCATCCATCCATCCATCCATCCATCCATCCATATGTGTAATACCTTTCATTTCTATGTTACCGTGAATTGTGTTAATGATATTGTGAAAAACAAACGTCCCTTCCCTGTGCAGAATGTCATGACAACCCACGTAATAACGCTCTAGATATTTTAATCTGGGTCAAAGTGGGGAACCCACCGGCTGATTGACACTCCAACATAGCGAGTTGTGGAGCCATATACCTTGGCTGTCTAAAAAATGATTAATTAAATAAACTGAATATTAATAAATACATAAAATATTTTAGCTCATTATAGTTTGCCTGGACATAACAACATTATAGTTGCCTGAACATAAGAGATATCTCTGTAGCAGACATGGTGTGTGTCTGCACGTGGGTGCGCACTGAATAGCCTACATAAAAATAGGTCAAGGTTGTGTGATGCCCACAGAGACGAAGAAGCAGTCTCTGCCAGAAAAAGAGAACATGTATGGCTCTGAACACAGATCATTGTGCAAGATAAAAGCTGTATCCACAAGCATTTGACATCTGCTATACTCCAAAAGGCTGGACAGAGCAAGTGTTGTGCGTGATGTGAGTCCTCTTTCCTCTCACTCAATAGGTGCGTAATTGTGTGGTCATCATCTTGCGCAGTATACCTTGAATGCATGTTCATTGTTGCTGTTTTTGTACCAGACTGCAGACATGAATGTGCTGGAGTGGAGTGGGGAAAACAAACAATCAAACAAACAAACAACAAAAATCCCCCTGACTGTCTATTTTGTCTTTCTTCAATTCTCTCTCACCCCCCCCCCCCCCCCTTTCTTTTTCATTACTCTGTGTCAGCAGTTGCCATGGAAACTATTTTGCTCATCGTCTCTTCACTCCTTGTATATATGACTGGTAAGTACAACCCTGCTCATGCAACACACACGTGCATCCATGCATACAAACACACATGCATGCACACTCGCCGATTGTCCATAGGGAGGCAGTGTTGGTGCAAGCGGTGACATTTCATGGAAAAGGACTGGGGGTGGACAAGTCAAATCCATAGAAAAACATCAGTTTAAGTGTGGATTTTACTGATTGCATGCCTGGTCTCTTATTGTGTGGGACTGAATTTGCAAAGATATGTTTTTCATCTTTCACTTATGGCCCTCTAATTTCCTGTGTTTTTCCCCTTTCTGTTTTCTTTCCACCTTTTCACTTTAACCACTTAACACTCTGCCTCGCAGCTGCAACAAACACTGATACAGAGGGGGGTGAGTACTCTTCCTGTGGTCTCTAATGGGGTCAAACATTGATCTTAAGTGCTTTACTGATGATCTATTCATGTTTAGATCAGACTCTTCGGATGTACTGATAGAGCCTTAAAATTACCAGACCAAGTTATTAACCCAAACAGATTCTAGTTTTGAAGACATATGAGCAGTAATTTGGCAAGAAATAGAGTTGATAAAGTAGGATAAATATATAGGATTTCAAAATCTATGAAATCTAAAGTGTTGCATCTAAAGAGCACTGTTTCAAAGTCAAACCATCATAATGCTATTACTGAAAAATCACTGCTTGAAGTAAATGACATTTTATATGAAATCTATTTAATATGTGATATTATTATATGCAATATTGTTTCATGCCAGCTTTCCCCAGCTTATCTCCTATTGACATATAAAGCTATAAATATTTGTACATAAATAACAAGAATCTATTAAATAAGTACCATGTGTTTTATATTGTGTATATATTTATGTAAGCTGGATATGATAATGTGTGAAGTTACAATTTGTTATTACATTAGAGTTTCAGCTTACAGTGCCACTCCAGACTGAAACTAGAAACACACTGACTTAGGCTTAGTATAGTCATTTTAGCACAAACAAAAATACTGAGATATCCTGAGATACTGTTATTGAGATAAACATCCTGTTCACAATAACATTTTGTTTCTGAAAAAACAAACAAAGAGTATTTATCTTTTTAAACACATGCTCTTCCAGTCTGTATTAGCTGAGGAGAGAGACAGATCACTGAGTTAGTGGTCTTCTATATCCATTTCATTTTCATTAACAGAGCAATAATTTCCTGAATGACTACCAATACCCTTAGGAAAGCTGATTTTAGTTGACTAATTTTCAAGATGAGTCATAAAAATAATTATATAGATTACAAAAGAAGAAAGACATGGATTTTGTCACAAAACACTCAGAAAAGTGTATTGATAATAGTGATACAGGCTTGCAACTGAGACAATGTGTTTTGATTTCTCATTGTGGTTTTATAAATGTGTTTGTTTCCCTGTTTGCAGCAACCAATACATCTGAAAACCCATTTATTTATGGTAAGTTAAAGCAAAACCTTCTGAAATAACTAGCACATTGAAAGTAATTACATAGACATAGACTCATTGTAAATCCCTAAAAATAAATAAATTAAAATTTTTATAAAGCATTATTTGCGATAAACAATGATTAAATTACACCCCTGCTGTTGCTTTCTTTCTTCTGCAGACTATGAGACCTTGAGGATTGGGGGATTGGCATTTGCAGTGGTGCTGTTTACACTTGGCATTCTTCTAATCCTCAGTAAGTTAACCTTGTGTGTGTCGTTTCATCATGTCTACACGCGCTCTCCACTATAACCAAATGTTACAATTTAATTATAAAAAACTGCATTTTCATAGAATTTTCACATCATTCTACTCCATGACCTTTCTTACGCGCTGTTTCACATAACACTTTAATAGTGATGACACAGATGTTTCGTTCACAACAGAACAATACAGCTGACAGTTTAATGTGTTTCCAGGTCGGCGATGCCGCTGTGGTATTAAACAGAAGCCCAGGTATGTCAGTGTCCCTCTCTGATGTACAGAAATGATTTTTTTTTTGCTGCATGAAGAGCTTTTTTGGGTCATACTATTTGATTTAGTTACCATGACAACCTGTGGATCCTCTCTTCAGGGCCCCCGGAGATGAAGAGGCACAGGAGGAGAATCTGATTGTCTCCAAGGGTAAGATGCACATTTTAACTCTTGTCATTTCCTCCTCACCTCAAGCTCACCCTCTGACATACATCCATAATTAAGTTTCCTTCTGAGAGAGCCCATAGAACACAGGAACTGGGAAATCTGCTCCTTTTGGCTACATTTCAGAATATCTGCAATATCTGCTTTTTTTTTTTTTACAGTTAAAAGGCTTTTAAACAATCAGTCAAATGTGGGATCATTTTTTGCAGTGTTTCTGCTCTCATGTTATCCATTTGTCTAAAGCTACTGGTGGAAGATGCATTGTGATCCTTTGGTCACATAAAACCAGTAAAATCACAGCAAAAAATATACTTTACGATATGCTATAAAAGAAAAAGTGCAAATATAAACAGTGTTATTACTGTCATTATTACATAACAGTGCTTGATATATTTCAAAATATTTTTAAATAACATCTTGAAGAGGACATATATTCTTACACCCCACAAAAAGTTGGTGTATACCGTGTATTTCCCCATTATGTGGTTTTCAAGTTTTAGCTTAGAAATATTGCTTAGACTTTTCATTTTAAAGTGGATTTAGTCCACTGTATATAACCCATGTTTTAAAGAGATGTTTCAGCACCTGTTGCTTTAAATCTTAGTGAATCTTAGCTTCTTTTCATGCCGTCTTCAAGAAGAGCTCAGTGATTCACAAGGTAGCAGGGAGAAAGTTTGTCTTTAGGCTTTAGACCAGAAAGTTTTTCTTTAAGATATTATTTTTAGTTTTAAAGTGAAAATTGGTTAAACTTATGCAACAAAACTACTTTAGGTTTGGGGAACAATCAAGGTTTGAATTCAAGTACACCTTTTCAAGAAAGCATATGGACTATGTGTTTTAATTGAATATTTTGATATGATATTTATAGCATTTTTACTGAATTGCATGAGTTAACTTGTGTGAGTTATAAGAGTATCTTCCACTCTAAAATGTGCATACCTTGTACATTAAGTGAGTGAATACATATACTCTACAGTAGTGCTCTTTGTTATAAGGTCACAAGTACAAAATCCAGGTACTCCTTGCATACTTAATGGCCCTCAATTAGCAGCAGAGCCCTGAGCATTGTCCTTCACCTTCAAGTGATTGCAAGTGAGTGAATGTTTTGGCACAGGAGAGGAATATTTAACAAGAAATAACTCTAGGCAAGTTTAATGTTTTGCATGTTCGCTTCAGCTAACTCACTCATCATTGACCTTTTTCAGCTGCAGCAGCTGCCAAGGAGACTCCACCAGAGAACTGAGGCAACTCTAAAGAACTACCTTCTGAAATGAAGATTTTATTTGATACTTGTCTACAATAATAGTGAAGGTGTGGGTGATTATTATAACCGGTCATGCGATAGGGTAAGAGGGGAGGTATATGTTTAGAGGAGTAATGCTGATATGTACATAATTCTTGTGCCTGCTGTTCTTCGTTGTGATCATGCCAGTCCCTCCCTTGCTGCCTGTGCTCTTGTCCATTCCTGTGCCTTTCTGTGACCGTGTCTCCACTTCATTGTCGTAGCCAGTAGCACCTTTAATGCAAGATTGTCTTTAAAAGAAAAGAAGACTTTCAAATCTTGTGTGACCTGCTGTTCCTAATTGTTTTGTTAATTGTCCAGCGTCATATTTTGCCACAGTTAGAATATAACACATACATATATATATATATATATATATATATATATATATATATATATATATATATACAGTATATATATGTATCAATACGATATGTGTATAAGTAGTACTGACAGTTCACAGAAATATGAATATCTTCATTTACGTTTAAGTGTGAATGGCTGGGTGTGTTTGTGTGGCCACATGAGTGTAGTTATGTGTGCATGCATATCCTGTATGTGTATGATTGTGTGTACATCACAAGTGCATGTGCATCTCTACATGCAAGTGTGATGAGCCTTATATAAGACAATCTCAACTGCCACAGCTCTCTTGAGGGAGCACAGTAGTGTGCAGGTGCCTGCATGGGCCCCTCCACCGCAGTGTTTAACAGTTCATAGTGGAGGAAGCTTCTGCATCAGCTATCTCACTGCCACCTTCTCCACATATCCACTCCACTGCTCTGTCACTGGCTCCGTCAGGATTAGCTAGTCTCCAGCAGGCTATAATTAGTTTTCCCATACACACTCACTGGTGCCACAAATCTGTCGAGCCAGGGTATCGTTCTTTTCTCTTTGTTATTTGTTTAGTCAGTCTCATGATGTTTTAAATAACTAGACATGCATTACACTGCCGGAAGAGAGATTAAGTTTGTCTGTGGAGTTTGAGAGTCGTGATATTGATATTATTTGTTTGCCAGACTACATTAATAGTAGCCTAATGTAAGCCAAATTATAGAGAGAGTATAGATGACTAGTCCTTGTTGTCACCCTGCTGCCAGGTCGGGTTTTAACCAGTATTAAGTCTGAAATTAAACATGACAGCTAAACAAGTAAATATGTTCATTCTTCACACAAGAGCCTTGTTGTGTGGCAACCTGTTGTGCTTTGGCATAAATAAAAGTGGCGGAACACAAAACGTGTATTTTTATGTTTATTTCTTTTTTGTTTTTATCTTGCTGAAAACCTGATTTTGTTGTAGAATTTGGATTCTTATTGTTTTCTTCAGGGAACTTTCTATAAACATTCATTTACATGCAAACGTCAAACAGCATTTGAAATCACTCTGCTGTTTTCCAATCAATGTCAGTCAAGGTTATAATACTGTCACTTGGGGCTATGAAACCATGTGTCAGGGAAAGATTTCTCCACCTGAAGACTCTATAACATGCCACATTTTCTGTTACGATTCCAAAGGTTGAAGCAGCTTTTGTTTATTGGCACCAGCTTGCAAATTTTATGAGACTATAAATATGTAACTGAGCGGCTGAACTAAAATATGCCTGAGCGTGGAGGGGTGGTTTAGTGGGTGGGGATTTCTACTGTGGGAGTCTGGTCTGGAAATGCAGACAGGGCCACCCGCAGACACACCTGGACAGTGGTGATACAGAGCCTTCTGCAGCTCAGGTGAGTGACTGCTCTCTTAAAATAAATATTAAAATAAATGTGGCACAATAATCTGTTACCTTAAAATTATTTAAATAAATGTTAGAGCTGGATCATGTATGGAAGATACATGTTTTAATAGGTTTAAGTTAATCTCTGTGTTTATTTCTGTATTAAATGTGAATTACCGGCATTCCTGCAATGAAAAGTTTAACCTTTGAATGCAGGCTGTCCAAATAGTCCAAAACATGTTCTCATGGCTCAGTTAATATGTGTTGTAAAGCTGGGTTTAGAGGACAGTAGTTTGTTTACTAAATATCCTGCTAGATGCCCACTTTTAAAGAAATCTCATAGCAGTGATGTAGTGCTTGACTTTAGGGGTGCTGTCTTTATTTGCCAAAATCACTATATATCAATTAGGCAGTCGTCACAGCAGCTTCTTTTCCATGTTCTATCTATAACCTCTATCAGACTGTGCAAGGTTCAAGGTTAATGAATATTGGAGCTGTAATATATTAATGAGTAACTGCCTGGTATGCCCTTATGCTCAGTGGTGCATTGAAAAGGCCCAGGCACATAAAGGATTAAAGAACTGAAGTTCACAATGCACACAATGGCATGCTTGAAGTAAGTGGAGAGAGCCAGGGAAAGTCTCAGTTCTTTAATCTGTTTAAGTTAACAATTAAAGACTTGGAGATCAAACAAGAAACGCTTGTTTGTGGGAATGCGTGTGGTTTTGGTGGTGGGGAGGGGTGGTGAAAGATGTTGGCAGAATGGGTGCGGAAGAAGAATCAATACTGCCATTAACCTCTCAGTGAAGATCAAGGCAATCGCTTTGCCATTAAGACTGCAGTAGGCAACCCACAGGGCAATTTGTTCAGGACATATAAAGTTTCCAAGCCTTTCAACTGCCTCTCATCTAAAGTGAATAAGCCCAGTTAAATTAGCTACTAGAACAGTCAAACTTTATTACAAGAGAGGGGCTGTAGAAACAAAATGCCCACAAACTTTTTAACCCACACACGCTTTCACATACCAGACCCAATGGTGGGAATGCTATTAATACAAAGGTTTGTGTTTAATAATTTAAAACAGTGGACCTTGGTGGATCACCGGTTGGTAGATGCAACCCCCCATCGCCCCACACACGCACACTTTAAATAAAAAAAAACCTATTTGTATTATCTTTTTGCAGTTTGACCAGCTGAACACACAAACAAGACAAGACAACATGTCTTCTCCTAAAGGTGAGTTACACAGCAGCTGAACTGCTCATTATGAACAAACGCCAGGGCAAGGAAACAGACGCATTCGAGTGACATAACATTCGCAAGGTCATAGCTAAACTTACTGTTGTGATTCTGAGTCAGAACCACAAGTGAGCATGTTAGTCATATATCAGGGGAGTGTAAAGTTCCCTTTTTTATTGTTATACAAAGGTTAACACTGGTCATGGAAAATATGACCTTCTAGCATTTAAGCATTGTTTCACAGTCAATCATGCTTACTTAGAATTTCTGCATTACTAGTTATGCCTCTGGCTTTTTGGTAATAAGGTGATATAATAAATTATATGACAGTGCATTTGTGGAGGCAGTAAAATGAGAACAAATTTAGGGGCTGATAATGGAATACAGAATCATTATTTAAAGAAACATTTGGACTTTTAAAGTCACTTACGATCTGCCAGAAGAGCTTGTTGTCTGTGCACAACTTCAGACAATGGACCAATTTAGACTGTCACCCTGTTTTCACAACGTGCACAAAATAAAACAATGAATTGAGCCTTGAATGTGTCCAAATCACAACACAGTGAAAAATAGCTTCAATATTTGAGCTTGATGCAGCTTGCAGTTATGTGTCTGTAGAAAACAGTTTTTACTGGCTCTGTATCTCTTTCCACTCGCTGTCCTTCAATAGGTGCAGATGTTGACCTTGATGCAGACTTTGTATATGGTAAGCAACTACGTCTTAAAAAAGTGTATCTCATCATAGTGTGTAGAAAGCAAGATACAGTCAGTTTCTGTCGTTAGGATTAGGGGTCTGGGGGGTGAGGGGGTGGAAAGTAATGGTGTAGTGACAGAGCGCTTTGTGAATTTGCAGATTATGAGAAGCTGCGTATTGGAGGTCTGATCTTTGCCGGGGTCATTGTGTTCCTTTCCATCATTCTGTTGGCAGGTAAGACAGCATTCCCATCCTATATGTGCTGTGTTTTGTGTTTGTATAAGATTTCATATGTGTTTCAATGGAAAAGAAAGGAAAATAGAAACAAAGGCCCTAACAAATGGAACACCTAAGGTGAGGATTGCCGAGGACATGGCTGGAAAGGCTGGCTGAGTGTGAACAGCCAATGAAGATACAGAGAAATATGCTCTCTTTTTCTAGTCCCTGTCAGTACTCTCACTGAAGTATTTTGGATTTTGGAGTTTTTAGGACATCCTAATAATAATGGAGTAGTTTAACTATCCATACGTTTTGATAGGAGCTAACTATCACTTGGTTTTGCTTTTTTCTCAAGGAAACAAGATCAGAAACTGTGGCAAATCCAAGGTAAGATATTGCTGGATGGGTTTATAGTGACATCTGCTGGTCATTATGAAACAATAACTCGTTATATGATGAAACAGTACTCTGTTTTAACTTCTGCATAGTGCAAATCTTCATAAAGCTAATGTTAACATGATATGAAAAAGGCATTAATGGATGCAACCCCTACATGAAAAATGACCTCATTTGTTTTCTTGTCAACAGCCAAGACGTGGTGATGAGGAAGATTACTAATCCGAGAAGAACCATTGTGGCAATGTCCTGCGATACATGGCATTGCCGTGAGCTGTTATGTGTGTAAAAATGTAAGGCTTTTGTAAAAATAAAGTGTATTCCACCACGCTTTGTTTGTGCTTGATATAAGAAGAAGAAGATATAAAAGTAACTAATTATACAATTAAAAAAATAACATAACAGCAAAATGTATAATCTGACAGTATTAAAGTGTTCATATTAAAGTGAACAACAAAGGCAGTTACTGAATAAAAACAAGTAAATTGTATCCAGAGGATGATAGCCTTCCAGTTAAAAGAATCACCTGACATTTGACACCTTGAAGAACAAAAACAAGTCTGCTCGGAAAGGAAACGCCCAACCCAGGCACAGCGTCTTTTCAGTAGCCTACCTGGAAGTGGTTTGCATTACAAGCTCCCCATCATAATATAAAAGGCTGTATGCAGAATTGTATGAAGTTTACACTTTGATACATGGTAATGGTAAGTGGACAGTGTTTGTACGGCACCTTTCTAGCCTTAAAGAGTCCACAGGAAATGATCTAGACTCACACCAACCTGTAATAAATCCTCCCTTTGCCTATGAGGTACCCGCCCAACAAGTTTCACAAGTTTTTTTTTTCTTTTTTTGCATAAACCTCCTGACAGTTGATGAAACATACACAAATAAACAGCGAAAAAACAGCTCTGACCCTTCCACAAGGACCTCAGGTGGAGAGATAGAAGAGCGTCATTCGAAATGTCTTTTGTTTTAGTAATTGCTTGTGATTCATAGGTTTACGGGAAATCTCTCACTTGAAACTAATTTGTGTTGATTTGCAGTTACTCTTCCTTTTAAGTGGGCGGCATCCAAAAACTGAGCAATCAAAAAGTCCCGTAAGAGAGCCGCTAAAATCCCTCTTTCGACAGAGGTCAATAGTTCAGGTTTCCACATGTAATTCATGTGAACTTCACATGTACTTCTTGTAACAAAAACAACCACAAGGTGGCGCCCTCGGATCAGCATGGCGATTAAGGAGTCGCACGACGGGGCCGTGAGGAGGGAGCTGCTGACTAAAGAGAAGAAATTCAAAGTGTGGGAAAAATGCACTACACTGAAACACAACACCGCGAACTGTAAATTTCGAGGAACGTTAATTCTGCAGATTACATCAGCGTCAACGTCAAAGCATAAATAGAGGCCCCGAGGTTGCATTTAAATAGTGCAGTATATAAAAAAATTTCCCTGACGTGGTTGTTTTTCCTTTTTTGTTTTGTTACAGAAAGAGAATGCACACATCAAAAGTTAGGCCTGCTTTCACGGCTCCTTGCTGGGAGGCAAACAGGACTTCCCCTGTTTGCCGTTTCATCTGAGCCAGTTAGACTCGAGCAGCGGCATCATAGGTACTGTATTTTCATCGCTGCAGCACAAATGACAAAGCGCATTAATCATACCGCCATAAAACTGCGCCTGATTAATTATCCCTGAATAAATAAGTCGTTACAGAGAGAGACAGGAGCTGTCAACCAGCTGAGTCTCAAGGACCCCCTGCGCTCTTTTTTCTCTCTCTTTCCCTTTTCCCTTTCTTTTCCCATTCAGGCCCCAGAAATTGCTGAAAAATACCGAGCTGTAAAAATTACCGCCCTTACTGCTAAGCGGTGAGGAAGGCAGTTTTAACAGTTGGATCCCCCGGGCCTTGGTTCAGCTGCTCTCCATAAGGGCTTCGGTTGAGGTAAGCATGAGCAGCCATTTATCTCACACTTCACTAGAACTGATAACATCGCTGCACCAAGAAGAGGTTTGGAGAACAACACACATACAGATGCATATTATGCCGGACAGGTGTTTGACGCTGATCAGATACTGTTCACATAAGCGTTTAGAGTAACTGCTGGTAACTGCTGAGACAGCACTCCGGGGTGACTGCTGAGACAGGGTGGAACAGTTTGACAAAACAGTTTAAGGGAAAGTGTTGACAAAGTAACCTGAACTATTCTCGATAAACGCCTAGCACCAAGCTACCCTATGATCTCACATAGACTGGCTGTTTTCAACTAAAGCTGCAACTTCTTTTCTTCTAGTTGGTGCAGTGTTCCTACTCTCTTCTATCCACTTCATTAGGTACACCTGTTCAACTGCTCATTAGCCCAAATAGCAAATCAGTCGATCACATGGCAGTAACTCAGTGCATTTAGCCATGTAGACATGATTAAGAAGACCTAATAAAGAATAGGTAAATAAAGAATCTTGAATCTAATAAAGTCCAATCTGAGCATCAGAAGGAAATAAAAAGTGATTGTTGATCCTTGTTGGTTTCTGAGTATTTTAGAAACTGCTGATCTACTCAGATTTTCTCAGGAGAATGGGCAGGAATGCTTTGAGCTGACTGACAGTAACTCCACTGTTACTTGATATGTTACTTGATAATGCATTCACGTTGCCACAGTATTTGCCAACTGAGCGATGTTGTTGAACAAGCTGTTCTTTTCAGGACATGTAATATCAGCAGCTTGTGACATGCAGGCCTTCAGAAACTGCCCTTTGGTGAATCACTTTCCTGCTTTGGCGATTAACCGCATAACGTCCTTACTGAATTGTGGAAAAGTTCTTGCAGGGATAGCAGTCGTCTTTGTAGCTGCTATTGTTTTCTGTCTTCTCCCTTGTTATTCTCATTACGCTCTTTGCGTTTAGTTGCGTAATGACACTTGAGATTATATTCCTTCAACACAGCAATTTTCTGCTTGCATATAAGGCAGATCACATTTCCATAAAATTCAACAAAAAATACTGCACTATGCATCTTTCTTGAAATTGTCCGTGTCCTTCATCCACTTCTGCTTCTTTTAGTTCTGCTAGTACTACCTTTTCTTCTTCTTGTCCTGCTTCACGTTATCTGCCCCGATCGCATCAAAAACTGCACTTACTTAATTGAACAAAGTAAGTGCGTGGGCCAGGAGGTTGAGATCTCTGGTGTAAAGGATATTTTCTTGCCACACTTTGAGCACCTTAGTACCGTTGAGCATGAATTAAACGCCACAGCCTAGCTGAGTGCTTTTGCTGATCATGCGCCTCCCTTCATGATTACAGTGCACCAGTCTTCTGATGACTACTGTCAGCAAAATAACACACCTATGTCATAAAGGTGAAACCAACTTAAATTGGTTTGTTGAACATGAAATATGGAATCTCATTTCACTGTTATGCTGATTGACAAATTTACTTTCCTCTTAAAAAGTATTCTACAGCCTCTTAAATAGTTTTGCTGGACTGCTTTGCTGACATAAAATCATGGCTGGCATTAATTTTTTTTAAATGCGAATGATCAAAAAACAGAGGTTGTACTATTTGGACCTCCTGACCCTCGTTCTTGTCTTAAGGGTTACCTTAGCCCTTTGGAAAACTCCACAACTCTCTTTGCGAAAAGTTTGGGGATGATCTTTGTTGGCAGTTTTACATTTGAGAAACAAATAAATTCTCATTTTAAAGCCACATTCTTCCAGCTGAAGGCCCATTATTTTGGTATCAGCCAGGCTCTGCTCTCTTGTCTCCAACTTGTTCAAATTGCGGCAGCCCAAATCTTGACAGGTACACGTAAACGTGACTATATTTCATCAGTTTTGGCTCGTTTAAACTGCCAGTACATTATAGAATTGGTTTTAAGATTTTGCCTCTCCGAACTTTTAACTAAACATACTCCAAACAAAATCGGGGGTCAGCTGATCAGTTGCTTCTAATTGTTCCTAGAAGCAGACTAGGAGACTGGGCCTTTGCAGTTGCTGCGCCGAAACCTTGGAACAGTTTTCCTGTGAGGTCAAATTAGGATCTCTCCAACACCCAACATTATTAAAACCCATCTGAAGGCCCATTTTGCTCCCCAGCTTTTAATTGTTGTTTGCTTCTATGTCTTGTCTTATATATGTACACACACACACACACACACACACACACACACACACACACACACACACACACACACACACACACACACACACACACACACACACCTATCTATCTATCTATCTATCTATCTATCTATCTATCTATCTATCTATCTATCTATCTATCTATCTATCCGTCTTCTTCCACTTTATTCGGGGCCGGGTCGCGGGGGCAGCAGCCTAAGCAGAGAAGCCCAGACCTCCCTCTCCCCAGCCACCTCCTCTAGCTTATCCGGGGGAACACCAAGGCGTTCCCAGGCCAGCTGAGAGATATAATCTCTCCAGCATGTCCTGGTTCTGCCCCGGGGCCTCCTTCCAGTGGGACATGCCCAGAACACCTCACCCAGGAGGCGCCCAGGAGGCATCCTTGTCAGATGCCCGAACCACCTCAGCTGGCTCCTTTCGACGTGGAGGAGCAGCGGCTCTACTCTGAGCCCCTCCTGGATGGCTGAACTTCTCACCCTATCTCTAAGGGAGAGGCCAGCCAACCTACGGAGGAAGCGAATTTCTACTGCTTGTATCCCCGATCTCGTTCTTTTGGTCACTACCCACAGCTCGTATAAGTTCGTATTAGTATAAGCACAGTACCAAGGGCTCAGAGAAGAGCTCAAGAAGATGTGGAGGGTGAAGGTAACAGTGGTCCCAGTGGTAATTGGAGCACTCAGTGCAGTGACTCCCAAGCTAGGCGAGTGGCTCCAGCAGATCCCAGGAACAACATTGATCTCTGTCCAGAAGAGCGCAGTCCTAGGAACAGCTAAGATACTGTGCAGGACCCTCAAGCTCCCAGGCCTCTATATAGACATGACAATGACTTTGCTGTATTCAAATGGCCTCCACAGCTATCTGATCTCAGTCCAAGTGAGCACCTTTGGGATACAGTGAATCAAGAGATTCACATCATGGAAGTGTAGCCAACAAATCTGAAGCAACTGTGTGATCATCTCTGTCGAACATTTCCAGCACCTTGTTGAATTTATACCATGCAGAATTAAGGTAGTTCCGAAAGCAAAAGCAGACTCAAGCTGGCACGAGCAAGGTACTTAATTTGCAGGAAGTATCTACTCAAAATTAAACAGCTTAAATCATGAGTGACATGCTGAAGACAGGAAAAAAAACAAACGCAACAGAAAAAGTAAAGAAAAAGTACAACCCCAGCTCCAAAACAGTTGGGACTCTATCTAAAATGAGATAGTGTCCCAACAGGATAACTCCCGTTTAATTCACAATATTGCATATTGTCTCGGTTGGTATGTTTTCAATGTTCTGTTGTCGATAAAATGCAGGTTTACGAGATTTGCAAATCTTATGTTTTTATTTATATTTTACAGTGTCTCAAGTTTTTTGGAGTTAGGATGCAAAAGCTAGACCAACGCGTATGTTGACATTTAAAGACTTCAACACTTCCAGCTGTTTTCAGGTCTCCCAACAGCCTGTTTGAAATAGTACTGTGTTCTGCCACTGATATCTGAATGAAAATAAGTGAAGCAGAATATTATCAGAATATTCTCAGTACTCTCAATGGTTCTTTCCCAGTTGGCCGCAGTGAGCACATGTCTTAAGCTCACATAGTCACCATACCAACAAATATGTTTCTTACAGGTAAATGTTGTATTAGGTAAACTTCATTACATTTACCAACACCCGCTCTCACATGCACACTTGCCATATCTATTTTTCTGTCTCTGTCTTCTTTCGCTGTCTCTCTGCCACTCATTTTCTCTCTGTGCTATGCATCAGTTTATTGCTGACATGATCTGAAGTAACAAACCAAAACAGCAAATGTTTAAGTGAAAATTCATATTTACAGTTTTAGAGTATGTTGGGTTGTTTTTTTTTTTTTTTTTTTTAGGTTAACCAGTTTCACCAGTTTCCTGATAGCCTAACAGCTGCACTCTATGTATTATGTATTTACTCTACAACCTCAAGGTTTTCATTAGCCAAGCAAAATCATCATTATATACCAGTCATGGACTTGTACCATCTATTTCAAGGTTTTCTGTTTGTGACTTTGTTGCAATTTAATAGTCAATTTAAAAACATCCACCGCATGACCACTTTGAAGAAAATTTAGAACATATGATTTTTGACTTTAACATTTTGGGTAGGAGATAGAGCATGTCATCCACTAATCAGTCAGTAGTTCGATTTCCAGTTCCTCTGGTCTGCATGTCGGAAGTGTCCTTGGGGAATATGCTGCATTCAACATTGAGTGGTTTGGAAAAATAAAGTATCTGAAATTATTAAACTACCATATGAATATGTATGCGAATGGAGAAATGTGGCTTGTAGTTTACAAGCTTTAAATTGTCAGTAAAACTATAAAAGCAGTATGTGAATACTAGTGTCTTTAATGTTTGCCATAATTAAAATTTTGCTACTTTAAAGTTTGCCAATTTAAATTAGAGTAACTACTTTTTAAACTGTTTGAATAACTACATTTTTGTACAGTAAGCATAAACAAAAGCATGGATCACTGAGCCACATGTTATTGATCTGTGGACCAACATTTTGAGGTTGAGTCACTTACTAGTTTGGTCCTATACTGTTTGCTGGTAGCAGCCTATACAGGAAATAGAGCAGTATATGATCTTCTAATGATAACACCTTTAATTGTGACCACTGGGTGTCACTAGATATCTCTGATCAATATCTCTGTTAAAGCTGACTTTCTGAAGTCTTTAATGTATTCACTTTCAAATGATGATGTTAATCCTTTACCGAGCTATGCAAATTTCCTTCTTTTTAAGCTTCCGGAACGCAAAGCTAGTAAATGTGTTTGTATGTAACTCGCTATGGAGCAAGAGTAGTCGGTCTCTGGGTTGCTCCCACAGAGGACAGCTCCAGCGGCAGCCATCTTGAAAGTGGTGGTATCGCCCTGGCACAGTATGTTTCTGTCTGAAGGCGTTCCGTCTGCTTCAGAATCGCAACGTTCCACGTCTCCGATATTTGTCTCTCCCTTTTTTCCCCACCATCTTTCTTGCCTTCCCCTGTCTCAGCCGTGCAAATAGTCTCATTTGCAAACCTAAAAAAACAAGTGTGTGGATGAGGGGTGGGGGCTGAAGAGATGAACTACCAGCCAAAGAAGTTGTCCCCCCTTATAGCACATACACGTCCTCCGCCCTGCACCCTATCGTCTCGTTATCCTCCCCAGCTCATTTGAATAAATTAGCACCCCTTGGTGTATTTTGTGCATGCGCATGTGCTCGCATGCAAAAACACACACACGTGCACGCACATTCACACTCATGCAAACACTTAGCAATGCAAGCGCGGTACGGTAGGATGGCAGCCAGAATTCTATGTCCTGTGCTTTCCCGTCATGCAGACACATGGTCACGTACGCACACATCCTCTGATGTGCTGATACACTTTAACGCATCTGCTACAACAATCACGCATGCTCGGTTTAAGGCAAATACACTCCATTGGTTGGCAGCTTCCTATTAATGTACTGCAGCATGGTGGTGTGTGATTCATATTAGCCTAATGCAGAGGCTTGTTCACACAAAAAATGCATGCAGATCCAGTTATCCTGCTTTAGCACGCCCGTTAACTTTGACCATATTCTGAACTGCCTCTTAATGTAAACTGTAGTTTTGGTATTTTTAGATTCTATTTTCACTCTTCTAAAGGATAACTCCTTCAACTGACCCATCAACAAATGACCAAATGCAGCTTTTCCCTGATCCTCAAAACATAATTTAACCCCATCATTTGTTTTCCTGCAGTTCTGCTCATTTTGATCCCTGTGACCTTGCATCAGGCTTAAGCAGCAATACCATGTACCCCTTTCCCTTCTTAATTCTAGCCTTTCTAAGGTTTCATTGGGCTGAGGGGCTGTGCATTAATACTGGATACATTAACGCTAATATGATCCTAGCATGTAGTCAGGGCCTGAGGGGAGCTGTGATTGTCTGAACATTAACATTAACATCGACATTAACTCATCTGCCTCACTCTCTGTCTGCACCTTGCCCCTCCCTCAGCCTTCTCTGTTTCTCTTCCACCCTCCTCGCCCAAACTCTCTTCTTCTCTTTCTCTTAATACACTTGCTTCCCATTTTCTTCCCTATCTCCGGGCAGCGATGGAGGAGTGATGGAGATGAGTCACATTCTGCTGTGGTTTTTAGCGGTGTGGTGGCAGCCTGTCCTGGATCCTGTCCACAGTGACAGCCACTAGAGCTGTCAGGGAGCTGCTTGCTTTTTCTCTGGCCTGGCTGGCCCGCCTCAGCCTGTCAGTCTCCATGATGATCACTGGCTGA
This sequence comes from Aulonocara stuartgranti, assembly GCF_965226115.1. NCBI lineage: Eukaryota > Metazoa > Chordata > Actinopteri > Cichliformes > Cichlidae > Aulonocara > Aulonocara stuartgranti. The sequence goes on along the minus strand of NC_138950.1, from coordinate 18,147,905 downwards.
CATACAGTATAACCTGCTTGGTGTTGTCAGGCCAGCTCACATCAGCCCCTTAACTAGCTTGCCACACTGCCTTTTGAAGTCCTGGCGGAGACTTGAAATGTTAGGATAGGGCAGATGGGTGAGACGTGTGTGCAAAAAGCTTAGTTGAAGTGTTAATGTGTTAGGTGCTGGTTTAGGACAGCAGGAGTATTGAGGCTCAGAATACATGATCCAGAGGCAGATCATGTTTTCTGAGGGCTGTCGGATTTCTCAACAAGCGAGCCCATCTCACTCACAGTGCGCTCTAGGCTGTAAATGTTCAACTAGCGAAATGCATAAAGCTGAAAATGTACTCACATAAGGACATATCGGGATACACAGAATATGAAATAAAAGTGCCACTGTGCACTCTCAACAAAAATTCCTTCTTGTTGTGTGGTGTTTGTGTGTTCATATTTGTGGGTCTGTGTGTGAGAGAGAGACAGGTTGCGTGGGTGTGTGTTTCCACCTGTTACATAACAGAGAGTGGAGGCACAGTGTGCTTCCTTGCCTGCCACACTACAGCGGCTCTTCAGTGGGAGGGAGAGAGGCCACAGCTTTCCTCAGCTTCCACAAGTAGCACTGCTTTTGGTTAAGACACTCAGAACATCACATTGCACCACCGAGAGACACAGAAAGAGTGATGGCAGAGGTTAGAAGGGAGTTCTTCACGTCAAGTAGAAGGTGATTGATGTTAGATGAGTAGGACAACTGAGTGGACTCAAGTGGGGCCTCTGTGGTTGGTCTGAAATGGGTAAACAACAGTAAGCCAAGCTTGTGCTGACTAGTCAGGTGATGAAGTAAATCTTGTATGAGAATGCATATTGGTAGAATTTTTTAAGTATTAAATACATAATGGCCTAAAATTATTTCGAACATTTTTTTTAAGAATATCAACTAAAGAATGTGGTTCAAAACATGAATAACACTTATCAGTAAATCAGTCAGTGCATGTGACACTACATCAGCAGAGGATCCATTTAGTTGGACAACCAAATTTCTGACGCTGTATGTTTAGGTTGTGCTGAGCTTCAGTGTAAATTTATGCAAAACATGATTTTGTAACTGCAAAATGTCTTACACTGCTTTATCCTTTTTCATATCTGCTGGTGAAAGTAGTGTGAAGTCATAGTGTGCTGAACAATGGTAATCGTATTTTTGAAATGGGCTGCATTTATATAACATTTTTTAGCTTTCTTTGGAGCAAAAGATTGAGGGGCAGTGGTTGTGTTCAGTGTCTTTCCCAATGACACGTACTTTAACACGCAGTGTGGAGGAGCCATGGATTGAACCAGCCACCTTCCCACGACCAGTGCAACCTCCTGAGACACAGTTGCTCAACTTGGTTATGGCATATGTATAACAATTCTGTTTTACTTGTGATTTTAATATGACAGAATACAACCCTGTTTTACAAAAAGTGTAGCTAAAATGTTAATTAAAAGTAGAAGTTAATCATTTACAAATCATTTAAACCCCGTGTTCAACTGAAAATTGGAAAGAGGTGACATCAAATGTTGAAACTAAGAACTTTCCTTTTTCTAAAAAACAGTTTTTGAATTTGAAGGTATCGATGTCTCATGAATAGTGAGGTTAAATCCAGAGTCTTTCACAAATACAGATGGTGAGGGGCACAATGCTCTGTGAATCACTGCCTGGGTAAATAGTTGAACAATTTAAGAACAACACATGTTAATATAAAATGGGAATGAATGCTGGCACTTCATCATTTCCATTACTTATCATAAAAATATTCAGATAATCCAGAGAAGTCACTGAATGCAAGCAGCAAGGCCAAAAACCAGTACTAAATGGACAAGAATTTTAGGCCTGTCAGAGACATAGAGACAGTGAAACAGTTTTGTATTTCTACAGTTATAATCTGTACCTTAAGACTAATTACTGCAATAACTTAAAGTTACTTTTGTGCAGTTTTTTGATGGCCAAAAAGTTGGTATCTTTATAGTGTCTATGTTTGGTCAAATACAAAAGGAAATGAGATAAGATCTCAGAGTTAAAGATTTCACTTTACTTCAGTTAAACAAACAGTATTTAATACACATATAAACCATCACCTCTGTGATTCCATGTGGCTGGTTGATTTTCTCTGGGTCCTCTGGAATACCACAGTTTAAATACATGTGTATCTTTAAACTGCTATTTTATTGTTACAGTGTTACAGGGAAAAAGTAACAATAAATCACACACACACACACACACACACACACACACACACACACACACACACACACACACACACACACACACACACACACAAACATGGTATAGATAATAATCTCATGTGTAAAGGTGCCATGAATGTAGAGTGTTATATAAATGCTATTCATCCATCCAGGTTAAGACAATGCTAAACAAATTGGCTTCTTAATAAAAGAATCAGACAGCTGAACCGCTCTGACTGTAGCTGTTCAGCTGAAAACTGCTAAAAATATGAAAAGAAAATACCACAGAGGCCCCAAACTGTTGAGCAACCGAAGCCCTACATCAAGCAAGAATGTGAAAACATTTCACTTTCCTAACTGCGTCAGATGGTCTCCTCAGTTAGAGATTGTTGTTGAAAGAAGAGGTGATGCAACACAGTGGTAAACATTCCCCGGTCACAACTTTTTTCACAACTTTTTTTTGCTACCATGCCATTTAAATGACTTGGTAAATACACCAGCTTAATAGCTGTAGTTAAGATGAAAGTATTGGACCCCTCTTTCAGAAACACCTGTTGTCATAAACCAGTAACACCAACTTCAAGTGCAGCTCCTCAGTGTGTCTGAGTGTTACAGTGAGAGAAAGGCGCATGTACACAGATTTGTTTTTTAATGAGATATCCATCAACGCTGTGGTGAGGTGTGGTGTAGAATAATATCAGTCTGCTGTTCAGTATCAAATGTGACTTCAGCGCCACCACTGTTGGTAGCTACATGCAGGTGCGCAGCGCACATCATTCCCACTTTCCTCTAGTAGGATATGGAGGCTGCAGCTTCTCTGTTCTCTTTTTCCTCCTCCGGGTGTGGAATTTGCGCTTGCCAATGGAGTTTTCTGTTTCCCCAATGCCACAACTGATCCTGTGGAGAATTTACTTTTACTTTCTAAGTGCACCAGTGTAACGACAAAAAAAGCGATTCATGGAAATTCTTAGGCTGATTTGCATGGGAAATCACGAGCATTTTCATTTCGATTTGAAGTCCCTTGCCTGAAAACCAAATTTGAATGACTTTGAATTTTGAAATTTGCACTTGGAGCTCCATCCCATCACCGGATTAAAGAATCTATTCAGTGCGCGTAATACAGCGGTGCCAGTGGTTTTCGTTTGGTCCCCATTTAGTACTTATGGCTCACCTCTCCACCACGGCGCATCATTAGGATACCGGGGGTGGGGCAACGGCAGCCTGTCCCGGTGAGGGGAGGAGAATACAGGGAACAGAGGCGGTACTTTCTCCGCTGCCTCTTTCTCGGCGCTGGAGAGTGTGGGACCAGGGCTGGAGAGACCGCCGGGGAGCATCAGCAGAACCAGTCCAGCACGGAGCCTCGCCTGGCCGACCGCTGCGCCGTGCACTCTTCTTGGGGACTGCACAAAATTCCTGTGAAATATAACTGCTTTTAATGGCATGTGGCTTGTAACTTTACTTCTGCTGTATTCTTTGCAAGAAGGTAGGCTTGAATTGTGTCTCTTCAAGTGTTGCTCATCTGCATGTTGCCCCCTTACCAGTGCAATGCTGAAGTTGTCTGTGCATGTTTGTTACGTTGTCCGGGTGATGAATTGTGCTGGACTAAACGAATTAACGTCTAAAACGAATGACTCAAACTCCAAAATTGCCGTTAGAGGAAGAATTGTAACTTTTTTTTATGTTTGGCGAAGATGCTTTCCTGAGCAGCCATGATTTTTGGAAGAGAACATGATGGCTGATTCATCGCACGTCCTCACTGTGATTATCTGATGATATTATTAAAATGATAAAAAAAAATTTGGTTCAATCGGAGAATAAAATCAACATGCCCTGCCGTCGGATGACAGTAAAGAAAAAGCACAAAGATCTCTGAAGTGAACACTGCCTTTCGTTGAGATGAGAAAGATAACGGCATTTGCATTTTGCATGATGAATATGTGGAGGTGTCGTGAATATGGAGGCTGTTGAATAGGAGGAGAGGCTGATAAGGATCTGCAGGCGCGCGCACGGATAAAGGGGCGACCTCGAGCGCTGCTGCTGGACACAGTTGTAGACTGTTTACTCGCAAAAGTCCAAGGAGGCAGAGGAGTTTAATATATTTACTGACTTTTTTTTTGCTGTCCCGTCGAAGCACAAATAAGATGATAGGGTGTGAGTTTGTGTGCGCGAGAATGCGCACACAAGGAGCTTAGGTGACATGGGAGCGGGGAAGAAGCGGGTCCCTAGAGGTTAAAGAATCTTTTTTCTCAGTTTTTCTTTTTGAATGAACACTGAACTATTGCATAAACATCGTTGTGTGCTGATTGGATGCGGGTGCGAGGCAACAAGGGTCAATACGTTTTATGATAGACGTGTGAACTGGGTATTGACCACTGGCCTTTAATTTGCAGATAATTTGCCCCAGTTGGATAATTAAAATACGATGCCATATCTTACCGTTTATTTTCTTTGGCAAAATATAGGAGTGTCAGCGTGTGCAGGCTCGGTTGTTATCACCCCTGGTCTAATTATTCATCCACCATTTTCTGTGGCACCAGATTTCACTGATTGGCTTCGCTCTAAATACTGCAGATACGAAGTAATGATTCATTTTTCCCTTTAAATTTAAAAAAAAATCTTCTGTTGTTTGTCTACTAATTTCCAAACACTTCATGAAAGCCACACAATGAAATAATGTGTTTAGTGTTTATAGTAAATGTTCTTTCGTTCCTTTACGCACAGGTCTGTAACCGAATACACGTGATTCTAAACCATTTTAATCTCACAAATTAGAGAGAAGTTGCAAAAATGTCTTTATAACTGTGGGCAGTGCGCCTGTTTCATGCTCATGCCAGTCGCCATGATTGGCCTTGGCAGTGCCCTCTTTCAGGCTGCAGCTGCGGCGAGGGCTTCTGTGCTGTTTTTGTTATATGTAATTGGATTACAGGGTCTATTTCGATTATACAGACTGTACATCGCCCTGTCCCGTGACTGAACGAGATGTGAGTGTGTGCCTGTGTGTATGGTGGAGGGGAGGGGAGGAAGGGTTGGGGGCTGCAAACAGCCACTGGAGCGGAAAGAGTGCTTGAGATGGGAGAGATGTAGATAACGCGGTGGAAAACAAACTTCAATTTTTCCGTTGTTTTTCCTACGCCATGTTCCCATCGTTTTGCACGATCCAACAGTGATTTGTTGTTTTATGGGGTCGCTGAGTGTTTTATATATGTTTGATTTTTATAAAATAAGGGAAAGGGTAGGTCTATTATCATACATGCATATGCATTAGTACTGCGTATTTTGCTGGTTCGGCCGCGCCTCCTAGAATGACACACAATTTGTCTTTTTTATTTTTTATAAACATGATTATGAGGATTCGCTACGTGTTATGATATTTTGCGAGATGTTTAACTTTATCGTTTCTTTCTTTCATTAATTAAACATTCATTCAGTCACTCTTGGCTGTTGGTTTGGCGTCCCCCCCCCCCCCCCCCCCCCCCCCCCCCAGCACACCTGCACCCATGAGTGCGGAGAGCAGGGGGAGAGAACAGGGATAGACAGATAGATAGATGGATGGATGGATGGGGGGACAGAGGCAGAAGAGGGAGGGGGAGTACAGCCATTCTTCTTTGTCATGATTTGGGAGGCTGCTTGTCATTTTATGGAAATAAGATTGAGACAAACACAGCTGAGGGCTGTGGGGGAATCTTCTGTCAGGCCTGACAGGCCATAATAGGGCCCGGGAAACTGGAAAAGGGAAGCCATATTGCAATTAATACATTTAAAAAGAACTGTTAGAAATGGGGCACACGGTACAGAGTGGAATTCGAGGAATTTCGATCAGTATTTATACAATTTTCAAGGAAAACGCCATGTAGTGATCGACATGGACGCGGACTAAGCTCTTGCTATAATTATTTCATCAATTAACATCTTTCCGGTTTTATCCAGTTTTGGTCGACAGGCCTCCTGCAACACACACGTAAAATTAACCGTCTGCATCATGCTGTTCCTCCCACATAGCTACAAAACACGTTGACTTATATATTATTTCAGAACTTTATTTAAACGTGTGTGTTTCTCTTTCTTAACCTTGAGACTCGAATGCAGTGTGTCCCTATCTGCTTTGTGTCTGAGCGCTGTGATATTAAATGATGCCACACTTTTACTGTCTTTACATTCTGACTTGGTGTACGACATATAAAGAGTGTTTCGACACAAGTTAAGTATGGAGAGTAGTTTGGGTATCTCCTCTGGGTATCTGCTAGAGGATCACCTGTCAGTGTTCTCGCCTTCCTTTGGGACACCTTCATATTCTTGAGAGCGGCCTGACCCGCTGATGTGCGCACACCGCGGGGCTGTGTGTAAATTTGGAAACAAAACAGTCACCGACTACTGGAGAAGTGCTTGGAGGGGGAGCCCTGTAATTGCGGTATGAGTCAGACTCTGGTGGCTTCTCGGCTACACCCGCACGATGGACTCGGATGTATTGTTTCTGGACTGGAAAACTTAGCGGCTGATAGAAGTAAGACGCCATCTCTGGAGTTGTTTATTCTGTTTTAATTTATCGATTGATTTCTTCACACACACACACACACACACACACACACACACACACACACACACACACACACACACACACACACACACACACACACACACATATATATTACTCCAGAATCGTGGTAATGAAGGACATTCAAAGGTGACCTTCTCCTTTGGCACCCCTTCTGTTTTTTTTAAACCCCTCTAAACACAACATCAGAGGTTATTGCAGTCCGGCCCGACTGGATTTAATTATATGGCTGGAATTCACTTTCCAGTCTATCTGCGACGCACATGTCAAATATCACTTAAATTCTTCCAAGTCACACTTGAGAGCTCCGCGTCTAATTTTCCCGGCTCTGCCTACACAACTTTAAAGTGTTGTCGGAGACACACGGCTCAACAGTTTAAAGCTGTAGGACTGCGTGTCATATTTGGCTGGTTCACTGTCAAATGTCGCTCTGCTCACGTCCATCCGAACGAGCCATTCGGCCTCATATTCAGTCTGAACATTGTGCCATTTTGTGTACTTTGAAACACATGAACCTCGTCGACAAGTTGGTGCGAGGTCATAGTTTCAGCATTACCTGGGGTCTGGACTCCAATCCAAATGATTTCGGTGATCTTTGCTTTCTGTTAAGGATGATGAGGGTATTTTTTAAGTAAACAAGTCACACAGAGATCGACTTTGACGGCTTACACAGGTTGCTCAAAGTCGTGTCCGGTAGCCCGTTTCTCCCACAGAAAGCCATGTCTCATGTCTTAGGACATAAGTAAGCCCCAACCCCAAAATAGCAGTGAAACTACCACAGTCCATAGTAACAATCAACTCTCTTTCACTCCGCCTCTCTCTTGTGTTCTGCTTACTGACAACTTATGGTCCTGTGTCTGAGGGAGAGGAGAAAAAAACACATCACCACAACTCTGACACTCGCTTCAACAGCGGAAATCATCTTTTTGAAGTGTGAGATGTGAATTTTCAAACACCGAAATGGCTGCCTAATATTTCACTGACACTGCATAAGTTGTATGCAGGGCCTTTAACCCCCCACCCCCACCCTGCACCTCACACACACACACACACACACACACACACACACACACACACACACACACACACACACACACACACACACACACCACCTATATTCAATCCAGAATTTTTCTTTCTTTTATTAACTGCAATGTTTAATGAAACTATATGAGACACTGTTCATTTTCTGACTGCACACAAAACTATACTGACACATTGCCATGCAGCAATAATGGATATCTTAATCTAAACGAGACCCTCCTCTCCATCAAACACGATCGTGTCTTTTATGTTTTGCTTTTTGCATGCATTATCACTGCAAAGACTTGCTTTGGCTATTATTTGACCTGAATGGGTTTTGTGGGCCGTTATCTGTAGTGCTGCATGGATCGCAATATTGAAAATCTACTTGCAATTAAGAATGTATTTATGTGACTCTGCGTGTGTCTGTTTTATGGGGAGAAAGAGTTAAAGAGGGAGGGAGAAGGAGGAATTTATAGCCCTGTTTCTCTGTGCACGTGATGGTATGAATGTGTGTGTCTGAATAAATGTAGACGAGACAGAAAAGGCTGCATTATGCATAGCGGTTCACCATAGGCAATATTCTGGCTTCTCCAGCATACATATTCATACACCAGTTTTATATCAACTGCAAAAGCATGGAAGGAATGTGCAAAATGTATTTAAGTCTATTGCTGAGATGGACTGGAGTAAAAAAGAACCATCAAAAGAGATACATGGACAAAAAGAAAAGTAAGAATTTAAAAAGGGGGCAAAAGGAGAGAACAAATGAGGAAAATATTGAAGGGTTCATCCAGCAGGAAAGATTTTTCACCCAAAATCACTTTGACCTTCTTCATTGTAATCAGTGCATCGAGGCTTGAAGAAGAAAATCAAAATACTGTTCATGAATGAATGAGTGCTGCTTCCTGGCTCCTTATTCCTCTGCTTGGGAAAAAGAAAAAGAGAGCCTGGGGCAGTGAAAGGACTCAGATAACATCTGAGGTTAGATGTTACTCAAATAAAGAGGAAAAGCAAGATTGTTGCACCCCATGTTTTTATATGTCACTTTACACAAATTATTAACAGTTTGTTATAATATTTGATAGAAAGATATTCTTCTTTAGTTTTCCAGTAGTTGTCTGCATTTCATTGACATTTCATTGAAGCTTTGAATTGGAAGTTAGTATATAGTATGTCATGGATCGTGCAGTATAATGCAGCTAACTGCTATTTGTTTAGATCACATTAATTCCTGTAATTCCTGTCCAATTTGAACATCTCACCTGTCAGATATCCTAAAGAGGTCAAGTCTCCAGGGAAGACTTTACTATTGCCCAACAGCAAACAAGAGCTCTTCGCCATATGTCTAATGTATCTGTGTGATACCCATGACCAGTACAGAGTTACTTTTGATAAGTTTAAAGCAGACGCTTCATTTTGGCAGCTATTATGTGTATGTTTTTACTGTTCTGTACTAAGCTTTAAACCATTACTGCCATAAGACCCTTGGTTGCCACTATCATCTTGATGGTCTTTTCTGCTGGAGGCTGTCATTTTTGCAGTGAAGGCCTGGGCTTGCTTTCATGTGTTTTTGCACGTGCGCATGAATGTGTGTGAACTCAGTGACCTGGATTTATACCATAGAATAAAACAATTAGCCCGTTCATCCCATGCTACTAATTTTAAGAGGTTTCCCTCTAAATTTAAGTGAGTTGTTTAAAAAAAATTAAGCCACCTTTGTTGATTCATCATGATTTTGATTTTTTAAGGTTGGTTTATACTTGAACAGGATATCTTGTATCAAAGCTTCACTGCCTAGGGTTCAGGAAGCTCATAAGTGTTCATATACCAAATCTCAGAAGTTGGGAAGTTAATAAATGTCTTGAAAAGGAATAAATGCCTCTAAAGGGCTTCATTTCATGTGTTCATTTATTCATGCAGCACCTTTTTTGGAAATATTTACCTCTTTGACCCTTTAGAAATGATTCAAATACAGCAATCAAAGAAAACCACCACTATATGAGAGTATACCTGTTGGCAGTTTGGGTATCTATCTATCTATCTATCTATCTATCTATCTATCTATCTATCTATCTATCTATCTATCTATCTATCTATCTATCTATCTATCTATCTATCTATCTATCTATCTATCTATCTATCTATCTATCTATCTATCTATCTATCTATCTATCTATCTATCTATCTTTAGCTTCCCCAGATTAATTAAGTAATTAATAAGTAAAATTAATATACTGAACAGAAGGAAAGGTTATAGATTCCAACTCATATTGTATTCTATATCACCATCTTTGTGAAAGTCCAGCAAAGTTTTGGTGCTTAAAATAAAATAACCAATATTTGAAAGCAAAAGTAAATGGCAATAATATTAATAAAAACAACAACAACAAAACTAAAGAGCAAGAAAAAAATGAAATGAAATGAAGCAGGACACAAACTGTTTGTCTCCTTTGATTTTTTGTGATACGCACCAGTGCCACTGCTCTTATCTGGCATTGTTGCTTTCTTTCAGTCAGGACTGTTCTCTCTTGGTGCCCACTGCTGCCAATACCAATTATATTTAAAGCAACTTGAATACTAGAGTTTTTCCTGACTGCCACCAAGCTGTAATTTGTTGGTGTAGAGGTGAAGCTCAGTGAAACAGCTCTACTACAGGAGTTATAGGAGTTTAGAGACTTTATACAAACAGTGTTGACAAGGTTAGGCGTGGCATTTCAAAATGGAGGAATAGTCTTCTAGTCATTTAGATCTATTTTAGCCTTTACAAAAACTGTTTTACATGGCAGTCAATGTTCCAGCATCTTTTATTTGTTCTACACCTCATTTTTAGATCCAAATTCATTCACTCATCCTAATCTTTTCCATTTAGTGGCCAGCCTCATATGGCCTCTGTCTACAAGGCCACAAACCTAGAGTTATCTTTCACTGTTGATTTTTTTTTTTTTTTTTTTTTTGCAGGTACTATACAATGAATCTCACATTTGAGGATGTGTGAGTTTCTTGATTCTCAGAACAAGTTGTACTTGCTCTCTTGCTTTGCTGTGCATCAGAGCCTCACACTTTTTTTTCTTGGCTTTGGTTAGAGCCAGTTTTTTCTTTTCTGTGAAAGTAGAAATACACACTGTTGTATAAAATATTCAGTTTTCTTGCAATTTCCTGCATGGAATAGCCTTCATGTGTTCAAACAGATATATTCTGATAAGTTTAAGAAGAAAGCTATTTTTTAGGTGATATAAATTAGCCCAACAGTCTTTGCATTTTAGGGATTTTTGTATTAAATATTTAAACAGCAGTGACATTCCTAAGGACACTGCCTTTTAAATGAGAATATAAATATTTTGTAAACATTTCATGTGCACTGAAACTGGCTTGTTATCAGGAGTTTGGGAGACAGATCAAACCTTTGTTGTGAGTTTTTCATGGATAGTAGATTGTCCTGCTTAGTAAGCACCTGTTGTTGAAAAGTGGTGCTCTGTGGGGAGGAACTTTATAGCATGGGTTTCCATGGCTGAGTAGCTCCTGTAGAGATAATGTAAAGGTTCTTCAGTACTTTTGTCCACATAGTGTCCATATGCAACACATACTGTCAAACATTTCCACTAAAATCACTTCATCCCTGCAGCTATGAACTCAAATGCTGTTTGAGTTCATTTGGTAAGACTTTAAGATTAAAGACAACTATGCTACAATTGTGAAGTGCGAGGCGTGTAAGTAGAAAAGCACTGACACGCAAAGCAGGCTATGGTAAACTTAAGGTGAGCTGAAGGACAACATTAATCTTATGATGGCAATGGTGAACAATTGCGTAATTATGAATACTTTTTAACCAATACTTAGTACTTTATCATGAAAATATTTTACTTCCAAATAGTGTCACCTGCTAATAGTTTTCTCCTTATTTTCCAAGTATGGCAGCACTTCTGTGTTTATCCCCAGAAATACATAGTGGTGCTCTCCGTGGTGCTGAAAGTGCAGATCAGTAAGCCTAGCAGCCTGTGAAAGTGATTGACATGGATTCAAACGGTAGCATGGATTGAACTTGACCTAAATTCAGATTTTTGAAGAGAGGATCTGCTCCAACAATGACTATCTCCTCTCTGCCGTGCTTGTACACACATACATTTACAGTCACACGCTCTGCACATGCACAAGTGATCGTAGATTTCTGCTGTTGGTTGAATTTGGCATCAAGAGCGGAGGCAGTCATTTAACATTAACCTTTCTCTATCCCTTTCACCTTACCACACACTGAGATGCACGCTCGGTCACTCAGTTGCATCCGAACACCTTTGCACCTGAGAACCTTTCCCCCAACCAGCCACCCATATCCTGTCTACAATATTGCGCTCCTGCCTGGCTCCCTTCCGCTTCACACCCACACACGCATGGAAAAGAGGGAAGTCGGACATCAGCCTCCCACAGCAGTGCGATTACAGAGTGGATAGACTATGTGTGTGTTAAATGTGAAAGGAGATTATGTGGGTTTAACTCTCTGTGTCTGGCATACAGATTTCAATCATGTAACATCGCCTTTCTTTAATGTGGCAGGAAAAGACAAGGTTTATGTCTTTTGAGGGGTATCTGGAGAGGGAAAAGGAATGATGGGAAACAGAAAGAAAAGGAGGAGTTATCGCTTAGATAAGAGAAAGGAAGGCAGGTAGATGCATTAGGTGGCAGGCAGCAGACAATTGAGAGTGAAAATCACCTTACGTCAGTTCAGGCTAATCCCTGCATTTTACTTTTGAGCCTTTTCTCATGTGACCCATCCTATTTATGTCATGTTATTAATGTCATTACATGTTACTATTTATACTAGACAGAAAAGATACAAAAATAGCCTTTATAACATCCCTTCCTTTTTTTTTCTTACCATGCATTCAGATGTTAAAAAAGCAGCTAGTCAGCCTTTGTGTTTCATTTTATAGCTGGCTGCTAATGATATCCATTGATATAGAGGATCTGTAAAAATTAGAGCCTAAATGACATTGGATAGTGTCTTTATATCTCCATTGATAGCTAACACCCTATTTTCTCCCAGCACACAGAGAATTAAAGAGACAGGGCTAATCCAGGCATTGTTGACAAAATCCAGGAAAAGGGATTAATTAAGTATCATTGTCTGAGAAGAAAATACTCTGGCTTGGGGCATAGCGTCTTCCCCTGGCCTCCAGCCAAGCCGAGCTCAGCACTTCTATACACTCCTCTACACCCCTCTTCCCAGTTCCAACAAACACACAGAGAAACAGAGATCTTAAAGGATGCCTCATTGCTTTATAGCTGACGAGGGCGTTGTGCGAAAGAGGATATTTGGTGGTCTGCTTCCCCTTAGGAAAACTTAACTCTTCATCTGTGCCACAAAAGTATTGATATACAGCAAATTACTATGCTACCCAGCATAAATGCACACACATACACATATGCAGCACTTAGCTTTCACACCACAAATGTTTATACATTTTTCCCTCCAGAAAAGATAACAGTGGTGGCGGGGTCATCTTATGTAACCCATTTTTTTTCCTGTTGAGAGGCATGTTTCTAAAGGACTACCTGTTTACACATATTCGATTATAGATCTCAGAGGATTTTGTATTGGATGAGATTTATGTCTGCCTTTTGGCAGACAGTGAGGAAGTTTTTTGAGTTAAGGTGACCTAGGAGCCTGTAGATGCTTTCTTATAGGTTGAATGCAAATGCATGTAGGTTTATGTTTAATGTTTGACTGTATCACACTGATTTAGTTAACAGACCTGTAAAATATTGTAAATACATCTCTAGAATGCATTAGGCCTGAAAGAGTAACATGGATGTTCACGATGCACCTCTATCTATCTATCTATCTATCTATCTATCTATCTATCTATCTATCTATCTATCTATCTATCTATCTATCTATCTATCTATCTATCTATCTATCTATCTATCTATCTATCTATCTATCTATCTATCTATCTATCTATCTATCTATCTAACTATCTATCTATCTATCTATCTATCTATCTATCTATCTATCTATCTATCTGCTTAGTTTTTCATAATAATTGTAATTATAATTTTTTAAAGTCAAAGTTTAAGTTGCAAAGTGAACAAGTACAATTAATATACTATATATTTCATTATTAATGCACTGGCTGTCTGTTGCAGTTTATCATGCTATGCAACTTTATTCAGTCTCCTTGGTCCTTGATTGTGCACATTCTATATTGGGCGTGAATGTTGTCTCTATATCTGACACATATCAGCTATTTAACTCTGTCTCCCCTTCTCTCATCCTAACAGTCAACAGTGAGGATGTTGTCTCTACGCGGCTGTACTTTGTGAACGCCTCCCTGCAGCGGGTGACCTTCTCCAGCTCGGTGGGGGTGTCCCTGCCCTGCCCCGCGGGTGGCGCCCCCCATGCCGTCCTGCGCTGGTACCTGGCTGCCGGAGACGACATTTACGACGTGCCCCATATCCGCCACGTGCATGCCAACGGCACCCTCCAGCTCTACCCTTTCTCCCCCTCCGCCTATAACAGCATTATCCATGACAACGAATACTTCTGCACTGCTGAGAACCAAGCGGGCAAGATTCGAAGCCCCAGCATCCACATCAAAGCAGGTGAGGGCTTAAAACTGAATGGCCAGAAGGACACTTTAATTCAGGAATGTTACTATGTTTCTTACTTACCAAACCAGCAGACTATTACCTTTTTTCTTCTTTATATGTATTTAGAATATATTATTGATGTCAGTGTTATTGTATTTAAGGTCAGTTTTAAATGTACATTAAAAGTACTGGTCCACCTACATGTTACACATACAGCAGCTGCTCATGGAAAGTCATGCTACGAAGCTCCCAGTGTGCAGTTTTTGTACTGATGTTAATGCCAAAGAAGGTTTGGAGCTCTGCAGTTACTGAGTCAGTGGAGTGGTATCAGCTTTTACACACTATGGAACCTCAACACTTGGCAAACCTGATCTGTAACTTTACATGACCTTCGACCTCATGGCCAAGTGGCAGCTGTTTCTAAATGCTTCCACTTTGTGAAAATATCACTTTGTAGAATCATGCGATATCTAGGAGGGAAGAAATTTCACAAACTGACTTGTTGTAATGGTGACATGTTATTATAGTACCACATTTCAATTCAGTGAGCTCCTATTCAAAGATTAAGAGGTGCAACTTTTGTCATATCATGTATGTTCAGGGCAGGTGAACTAACTAACCTTACCTTTTCATGCTTTTCTGGCCCGGTAGTTGTTGCCGTTATTAAAACTAACATAGAGATAGAAGTATTTTGTGTCCACTGTTATGACCATGTTATGACCATCATAACAAAAAGACTTTTTCGTTCATTTCTAGACTGACTTTTTTTTTTAGCTTTACTATAGAAAGCCACTACTGGACTCTTTCAGTGATTGGATACATTTTCTGTAACAAAAAAAAGAGAGGTAGCAAAACTTTTTCAGGAGAGGTACTTCAAGTTTTGAAAAACAAATTCTTGTGCCACCAAACTGGTCGAGTGCAGTGCGTTGGAATATGACAAGAAAACTGATCTTCATGTTTTAAATTTGTTGAGGGCCCATTGGAGACCACTAAGGTTATCAATAAAATAATATTATGTGGACATTCTGAAAATTTTCACTTCACTAAATACTCACCAAAAAATGTCCAAGTGCCAAGTTGGAGGCAGTTTTTTTTGGCACACATTGAAGTGATCACAAAAACAACATAGCCACAGCCAGCATCTGAAAATATGGTCACACAAACAGCCCACAGTCATATTGTCATTTTAAACCAAAAACTTTTCTCGGTGGGGCTTAAGTAGCTCCGAGTGCCCTGACACACATGCAGGCACAGAGACAGTTGGTTTGGTGACCTGTCCACACTCCCTGCCAAGGTCAAAGCTGGAGAGAGGTGCTGAACACACCGAGGAAAGGTGTTACTGATCTTTTAACACTTGCACGGTGACACACACACACACACACACACACACACACACACACACACACACACACACACACACACACACACCACAAAAAGTAAAAAACACATGCACATGACCTCATGTGATACACACTTTATACAATAGATATGCACGTTTGCATGTTAATGCGCATGTACACAAACACGGACCCACACATGCACGCGCACACACAAACAAACACATACCAACATGCACACCAGCCTGCGAATAGCTCGTGCCAGCAAGCCTCCTGTCTCCCAGTCTCTCCATCTGTCCATGAACTGGAAAGTCCCCTAACTACACACACACACAGGCTAACACAGACACACACACACACACACACACTGAAACACAGGCTCAGCCATTTTCCTCAAGCTGGCTCATGGTGTTTAGTCGCCAGCTCTTTGTAAGGGTGTTTGGCAGGAAAGATTTTGGAGTGAGCTAGACACATGAAAAGATGTGAAAAGAAATCCTGAAAAAAAAGTAGATTTTTAGGTCATGCTAATAGCCAGTGAGGCATTTTGACTGTGTTTATCAATTCTACCTGAAGAGAGAGTCAGCAGTTCCTTAGCACACACGTATACCAACAAAATCATTCTCCAAAATGCTGCTGGATCATCTTCCTCGCGACCACTAACACAAACACTCTCATATGTGGTCCCCAGAGGATGACAGTCCCTTCAGCGTGAGAGTGACCTTACAGCCAGTCTCTGTGCTGGGATGACCTTCCCTCCCAAATAATTACAACAATTAATCAATTAAATGCTGAGGCAACCACAACTCCACAGCTCCATAACCAGAGCTCACATGCATGTGTGTGCCTCATTACCCCTAGAGTTGTACACAACACACAGGCTCGGTTACACTCACACAAAATCCTGTAGTTGCCATGGGCGACAGAGGCGTGAGCGCTAGGGTGTGGCATGCCCTGTCTCAGGTGGTGCAGGAGAATGATGACAGCTGACAGCTCACAGTGTGACACCCCCCCCCCCCCCCCCTAAAAAAATTCTCTCCCACTTCCCCCTGCGTCATTCTCCCCCTCTCTCTCTCGCTTCACATCTTCACATCTCCCTTTCTCTCTTTATCCCTCCCCCTCTTTCTCACCCTTTTCTTTGCATGCTGATTGTGGTCCAATAATAGCTCAAGCACCTGTCTGGATAGCTCTACATTTATGAAAATCAGTATGTGGGCTGCTTGTTTTCCTGTATATGTTTTTGTTTGGGTATCTCATTTTGAAAAATCTAGTTTTCTCTGTGCATTTTTCACTCGAGTGTAACGCCAGTCTATTGCACGCAACTATTTTTGGTAAAACAGTTTGATACATTCTCATATCCAGAGGCAACTGAAAGGCTATTGATATACGTATGTTTAAACTGGAGTGTGCATGGCAACTTGAGTTTCATCTTCAGTTTGATCTGTACTTACTGGAGGGTTAGGCGCTTAACCCAGCGGTCGTAGGGGGAGATGCAGGGTACACCCTACCCAAGACAGAGAGATGCACATCCACACCGACAACCAATTTAGAATCACCAGTTAACTAAACAAAAATTTCAATATTATATTATAAATGGTATAATTTGTTGAATTCAACTCTGACCAAAAAAGAAAACCTTTTTTCATGACTGTACTGTATATCTATCTGTCTATCCGCCTAGCATTACCTTAGCTTCAGTTCAAAACTTAAAAATATCAAGGGACTTTCTCATAAAGCAAATTTAGCATTTTTCTCTGTCTGTTAATAAACAAAAGACCCAAAGGACATTTGAAGGATAGAAATTTAAAACAAAATTGCAAAAAAACATCTGAGAGTTTTGTTTTTTGCTCACATAACACATCTTTACAAAAACTTGGTATAATGATTTGGGTAGACCTGTTCGGTGAGCCCCACCCTATCTCCCCTTTGTTCCACCTAAAACACACAAACCTACGTAGGACAGGGCCAAGGCAGCAGGTGTTTAGATCTATTTCTTCTATCTGCCCTCCTCATATCTGTCTGAACCTGAACCTGATAGACTGCTTTTTTTCATCCTTTTCAATTCAATAATGCAACCCACATCCATTCATTTCTCTTGTATTTCATTATACTTCCCCGTTTCTATCCTTTCCCTTTGCTGTGTTTTTAATGCTCGCTTTATGAATAAGTAAATGCAGTATTTGGTTTCTCCGTCGTTAATTATTGAAGCGACAGTGATACAGGACTTGCCTCCCAGTGCGCCCAGTCGCCCAGACCCATGTTTTAACTTGTATCTAGGCAACCAGGCTGCATATAGTCAGGCATCAGTAACATCCTAATGATTCTGCTGCGCATGCGATGAGGGGGAGTGCAATTTACACACAAATCAGTTGGGGTACCATTTGCATCATGTCACAAGGCTTAAGAGGATGAATATGTAATGGTTTTTTTCCTCTCTGTCTTTCATATTTTCTAAGAGAAACGTGTGATAAATGACAATGCTATCACAACAGCTGCCTCTTAGTGGGGTCGGTTACATAGATGGGTCCAAGGGCATGTCGCCATACATGGCTTGATTGACAGATTTTAATGGGGTAACGAGTGGTTAAACAACACTTTCTTAAAAGGAATCAAGTGTAGGGCAAGGTGGGATCACTGACAGGAAGTACAAACCCGAGGTGACCTTGACTGGTTTAGCACCTCTGCTGTATTAAAATGTGACCACTGTCATCATCACGCCAAACATTTACAATCTGCCAAGCCGATTTTAAACACTCTATGAGAGGCTCAGTGGGCATTGGGGATTTTACTTGCTATTGACGAGAGGCAGCAGGGTCAGTCAGAGAGTAAATAAATGATTGAAAGAATTGGCTCGGCCACAACAGCCGAGGCCACTCTGTCGATCCAGGGTATCGATCTGAGGTAGATGGCTTCAGTGAAAAGCAAGGGCTGTTTAAATGAAAAACTGAGATTAGGACCTGATTGGAATTAATTGTGTTTTAGTTTTGATTTATTTACAAATTAAGCTTCAATTCACATTAGCCGCCCGTGAGTTAGGTGACCAAGTGAGAAACAATAACCAGGCATAATTAAGGTCCAAAGTGGCATGGTAGTGCCATAATTGTCAGTGTCAAGGCTCAATAGCCAATATGCATCATCTGTTTTTGGCAGGATCATATATATGTCAAAAAGTGACATTTCCATGGTGTTGACACAGTCTGCCCCAGTCTTAACTCCTTAACAAGGCCCAAGGATTAGATGAACATGGATAAAGTAGGCTAGTGTGAAAGAAATAGACATGGTGAGACAAAGAATCAGGAAATTAAACATCGAACTTTAAGGTGAAAGACTCCCCACCGTTTGGACAAGGACACTGGCTTTGGTTCCAATGGGTTCCAGTGACAGTGGCGGCTGGCATAAAGCATTATTAATGACCAAGGAAACTGGCCTTCAGGCTAGGCGTTAATTATATCACTGGAGAGCTGGAGGAGAGCGAACACATAGGAGTGCAGGGCCACTCCCTCTGTTGTGTGTATGTGTGTTTTACATTGTTAAGTCATTACTGCCCTCATTTCTAAAGAGAGCCCGCATTGATAGATTGCTGGAAACACTCCCTAATATCAGCCTTTCTGAGACCCTTTCTGACTTCTGTAACTTTGTTTTTCTGTTCGTCTTATTCAAGTCAAATTGTGTCCAATGTGAATTGTCTGTGTTGAAAAATCTGGCAACATACCTTTAAACAAATGAGATGAAGATAGCAGCCAAGGCCACACAGTTCAGTTTATAAAACAGCTCTGTTTATTCGCTCGAGCTAGCATGTCCTTGAACTACCTGTCTGTCCTTCTTACCAGAATAATCCATTAATTTAATTTCACTTAATTTATTTAATGAAAATTTATGCTCTGATTCAGCATTTCACATTTTTCACCAATCAGGCTATTGCTACAGGCTAGTGTTTTCATCATTAAGCCTGTCTTAATCGCCACCATCCTTTCTGTACACTGGCACAGATTCACAGTTTAGTGCTCTGCATGCCATGTGCAGAGGGTGTGTTTTTGATGCCCTGGCGCCTGCATGTGACAGTTCCATCGGCTCTGTGCAACCCTCCACTCTTTGCCGTCTCATAGCATCTGTGGCGTTGTTCTTTAAAAGGCCAGCAGCAACTCGCTACGTATCCCCTTCAACACAGCTCCGAGTCGGTCCTCCTTACAATTGCCCCGTGATTTTTAAAGCTGTGGCTGAACAGTGAAAAACATGCTTAATGTGGCTGAACAGAGCACCAGACAAGGTTATTTACTCACCCTGCTTTAAGTATATGTCGAACAGGACAGATGTCAGCTGTGAATTGTCAACATGTGAAAAAAGTATTTGAAAAAAATATTTGTGTTTTTTCGTTGTTGTTTGTTTTAGATGTATTACTATTTTTTATACCACTGCTTAAAATCAGGACTATCACTATATCCGAATGCCAATTCTTGATAATAATGACTAAAAAAATGATCCTTTAAGTTCAGTTAATGAATTCTGATTCTATAGAGAGCAACTATAAAGAATAATAGAGAATAAAGAATATTATAATAAAGAATTTCCACACATTTAAGATATATTTTAGGTTGTAATTTCCAATACCTAAAAGTATTCACCACCAGCATTGTTAGCTCAGTGTTCCACATTCCTTGTTACTTTTCTTAAAATGTATTCATTACCTTAATTAATCTCCAAAATAAGTAATTTGTTATATTATTTGTCGCGCATAATTACCTACAGTTCTATAAACTGAGGCAAAACAATATCCTAGTAAGGACAATCATACAATCTTACTTTTAGTGTTTACATTCAAAGTTGAAAACCATCTGAAAGCGACGTCCCCATGTTCATCACAGCAATTCTCCTGCAGGAACATGAACAGGTAAAAATACAGACTCCTGGATGTAGTTTGTACTTTTACTACTACATTCTTATTTTTTGGGCAATAAAAACCAACGCAATGCCTGAATCTCTACTTCTAAAGATGTAGACTTTGCCACCCTTTTCCTAAAAACTAAAATTCACCAGCTGGGCCAACGTCCTCATTTTAGGTTTGACAGCGTTTTAGTAGGTAAAGGTGAATGCTTGGACATGAATTGAGCTGCGGTTTGGGGAAGGCCTTGACTGGCGATGGCTCCCGGGCCTGGCAGATCCCCGTGCACTAAATAGAAGTGAAGAAGTTAAAGAATTGAAAACAAAGAGGGAGGGTGGGGCACGTAAACGAGAATAAACAGCTTGTAGAACTGGGGGAACCTAGATGACAACCGGAAGGAGCGTGTTTAGAGGTCCCACTCCTGAAATTCCGATACTCCAATTAGATGTGAGAAACATTGCAGTTAACTAAAATAAAAGTAAAAACTAGACTTTTGAAGACAAATGCAAATTAACTGAAATGATATTGTGAATTTGGAAAACCAAAATAGAAGTGAGTTTTAGTATCTGTTAGTCTGCTAAAAAAAATATTATTACAACATTCCCAATGAGACATTGATGGATGTGTTTATTGAAACTCTGGATGTTTACAAGATTACGAGGTAATGCTTTCAAAAACTTAAGTGTTTTTATTTTAATATTGATACTTATTTTCCTAAATCTTACCTCTGACATAAGCCCTTTATAAGATAATAATTAAAGAGACTAAACTAAATTAAACTAAACATCCATCCATCCATTTGCTTCCACTTATCCTTTTCAGGGTCGCGGGGGCTGCCGGAGCCTATCCCAGCTGTCATAGGGCTAAACATATTTTAAAAAATTACTTTGAATGAAATTAAATGGAATTAAAAATGAAAATAAAAATGAAAATAAAAATAAAAAACTAATTAGGAAATTAAAAAAACAACAACTATGGTTACTCTGGATTTCAGTACAAGTGCAGGAAGAAAAAGTCCTGTTTGGTGTTTTTATTGTTTCCTGTAGAGAACTGAAAGAACCTTTATAACAACATAATTGCAAATGTAATGTAATTACTGAATTTAATGCAATACAGTAACATGTTATTGAAAAGTGTAATGTGATTACAGTAGCACGTTACTGTGTAACATGTTACACTAAATACCAGTATGTACGGTAGACAGTAAAGAGAAACACAACAAATGATATTACAAATATATTTAATTTTATGAATTTAGTTCCTTAATTTAAAAGGAAGAATAAATGTTTTCAATGAAAATGTAACAGATTATTATCAGATTATCTTTACCTTGTGTTCTTACATTGTAATTACATATTGCCTTTACGTGTCTGAACTCTATTATAGAGTATCCCAATCTTTTTATGATTTGGCTGTATGGTAGCCCTCCTGTGGTACTTTGCTTGACTAAACATTATAAAGACTTTTGTGGGCTGTTGACAGCCTTTGTGGACTAAATTGTATATAAAAAGCTATTTGAGAGATGTAGATTTGATTAAATTAAAGCATAAAAGTAAACTATACCTCTCATATCACAGTTTGTGCAGACTCCCAATTTATGATATCAGCATTCATCTGTCATTTTTAAATATCAGTATTAATATCAGATTGAGGTTTATTAAACTGAAGTGTCCACTGTCACTCTCACCCAGTGTACATCTAGTGACTAATATCAACTCTTTTCTTCACATACCAGTGTTCAGGGAGCCCTACACAGTCCGTGTGGCCGACCAGCGCTCCATGCGGGGTAATGTTGCCGTGTTCAAGTGCCTCATCCCCTCAGCTGTCCAGGAGTATGTCAGCGTTGTTTCCTGGGAGAAAGACACCGTCGCCATTGTCCCTGGTAGGAGATTCAGCCACTCATAATCAATGATTCATCAAAAAGCCCAAACTAAGACTGCAGACAAAAGCTTCAGGTTCATTTTCCAAGTTCATGCTCACTCTGTTTGTGTCTGTGGTTAATAATGGAAAGCAAATGATCTAATCTCATTCCACTACATAAATGGAATATTTGCAGGTGGAGAAATAAGAATTTTCTCTGTTATTGCAAATAAAGTCCAAGCTTTAAATCCAGGGATGTTTTTTTGTTTGTTTGTTTGTTTGTTTTTTTAAATGTGGTTTGCTTTCAGAACGTAATGGACTTTCTTGTGATTGTTGATTTCTCTTTATCAATAATAATCAATCTATTTGTGTTTATTTGTGTTGCTGGTACTGGTCCCAGTGAGAGAAGATGACAGAATGCCTCATTCATTCAAAAATAAGGCTGATGAAATGGCCTTTGCCTGACACATTCCTGGCTGCTCAGTCACTGTCACTGCTGTGGTTCAGAGCTGTGTTCTGTGGATAAATCAGACATTAGCAGACATGTGCTATTTGTGTTTGTGTGAGAGAGAGAAAGTGAGAAAGCAAGAGAGAGAGAGAGAGAGAGAAAGAGGAGGACCGAGGGGTGTGTGTGGACTGGGGTGTGTGTGTGTGTCTAATTTGATGTTATCACAGTCACCTAAAAGAGAGCAGCAACACCTCTAGGGCTCTCTTATGTCTGGTGTTGTTCACTCTGTTTCATCTGATCCTCTAAACAAATCATTCACTGTCTAACTGAAGAGTGAAAATATCAGTATGGGCCTCCTGCGTGCTGCTACGCTTGTGCATTGGCACTCGTGTGTATCTACAGTATGTGTTCAGGCTTGTGTTGCAGTGTTAACATTTGCTCCATGGAGCAATGGCAAATTGCAGGGTGTCAGATGAGACTGTTTAGGTCAGATGATACGCATTGTTCTCTGCCCCTTATCTTGCTCTCTGATACAGACTGCCTGTTTCATCTCTCAACACTGTGTGTGAGTGTGTCTATAAAGGTGTCTGTGTATTTGTGTGCCTCTCTATATTGCTCTGTCCTTCACACAGGAGCACTCATTGATCCAGCACAACTATAGTAAGTGTGTGTGTGTGTGTGGCCTGAGGGGGGTTTCCAGTCTGGATCGATAAAGCTTGCTGGTGGATTCCCCTCTCTCTTGTCACGGATCCCTCAGTGTGAGAGTGGTGAGACCGGGCCAGTCTGTTTGACTCATAGCTCTGTGTGTGTGTTTGTGTGCGTGTGTGTGTGTGTGTATGTGTATTTGCTAAAGCCACTGTATCATGGCTGTGTGCAAGAGCTCAGTGGGAGTATGTTATTGATCGCGTGATGGACGCCTTTGGTAAAGCATGCACATATAGACAAGCAAAAGTATGCACACACACACACACACACACACACACACACACACACACACACACACACACACACACACACACACACACACACACACACACACACACACACATTTGAATGAGCAGCTCTTTGAGCTTTCAGCTGTGACCAGTTCATGTTATCCATAATCTTTAAGAAACAAACTATACATTCCATTGATTCCATTTGAATGAATTATCACTGCACGAACTACAATAATCTGTTTCATTTTCAATAACTGAAACACAATTTTTAAGGTGAAATGATCAGTCAGGTTATCAGTTGTCACTATTTCAATGATCACCATCATAACTTTCAATCACATATTTGTTCTTCTTGGATTTTTCTTGTTCTTATTCTTTTAGATGATTATAAATGGTCACTTTTACATTTCCGCACATATGAAGATGTCTAATAAGGCATCTTTAAACAAAATGGTTAATTGATTTTCCAATTGTTTACTAAGTAATATAATCCCGAAATATCTGAGCTGGCATTTCAAAATACTTGAGAGTATTTGTTTTCCCTTTTTCCTTCGCTTCCTTCTCTTCTCTACTTCTTCTCCTCTCAGTCCTGATGAATACGTTTTATTGGTGACACAGTGCATCTCTTCTTCTTTCTGTCCATCTTTGGCTTGATGCCTCCTCCTCAACCCTGGTACAGACTGGTGGCCCGTGTCAGCATCATAACCACACACACACACACACACACACACACACACACACACACACACACACACACACACACAAACAGAGACACAGAGGATCCATGTGCGGGCCCCACCTACCCCACTTGCACTCCACCATACACCTCATCCATCTATCCATCCACTTCATCTATCAGCTCCTGGTAGCATGTACAGCTTTCAGTCTTTCGATAGCGCTCGAGATGCTCTAGTGGTTTGCCATTTATTAGGGACACTGTATGCCAAGGTATTGGCTTGACAGGATGATACATGTCAAACAGACGGCTGTGTTGGTCAATAAAGCTAAGTTTGAATGGGCTTTGATGAAGAGGCAGGAGGGTGTTTGCTGACAGCTGGCCTCACTGTGAGACGACCCTGCCTGGGTGTCATGTCACTATTTGACAGCCAAATCTGTTTGCGTTGAGGCCTGTTCGTGGAGCGATTTGTGGGGGAGTAGACAGATAGATAGACAGGCAGACAGTCAAACAGTGCGAAGCTTTGCGTGTTGACTGGCTATCGTGGATTTTACTCCCTTGTCATATTCCTCCCCTTCTCGTGCTACTTCTCTATCTAGCCATGCCTCTCCCTTTAATTGATGGTTTGCTGGTGTTGCTGTCGGTTAGAAAATTAACATTTGTTTGCTTGTCAGTTAGGGAACTGAAAGAGTATGCTCTGACAGCGATGTGTACGAAGGAACTTCATCCGTGTGTATGTGTGAGTGTTTGCATGTCACTTTGTTAGTATCGCTCTCCTCCTCCAGTTGGAGCTTAAAACATTGTGAGTTTTATCTGGTCGCCATGGTAACGGGTGCGATCCGGCGGGCGGAATGAGGAAGGTGTGAGGATGCATCGCTGCCTGATTTTTATAAGTGCATCACCACGGTTCATCTCCACCATACTCACACATGTGCACGCACGCACACACATACAGAGGACATATCAGCATATGTAGCATCTTTCTTTCTTTATTTCCTGCATTGCAAACTGTATAGTCCATCATCCATGGTCTGGATTAGGATGATGAAGCACTGTGTGTGACTTGTCGGTGACACTATGTGCCTGTGTGATATATATATTATTATAATAAACCTGTTGGCCACTCTGTTAACAGGGACAACAGCCAATATCTAGGAGCTTCCAGTGTAGAAGGCAGATATTTGAGCCAACACTTCCTAATCCATCCAGCAGAGTTTATGAATGCAGGTACATTAACAAAGCTGTGTAAATTTTGCTCTCTACCTGCATGCAATCAAACCCCGCTTAAAGATGATTGGTCGTTAGAGGTTCAGTTGCAAACACACCTTGGATACATATTATGCATGTATTGTTATCGAGAATAGCTAATAACTGACCTAAAACCGTACAGCAGAATTGTCAAGCATATGTCAGTTTACTTTAAGTATTTTGGAAATGCATGCCAAAGTTTTACACGTTTGCACTGTAAAAGCTTGGGTTTTATATGGTGTGATCATACTTTTCCTTTGAAAGATGATCAGTTTTTCTCCTGCCATCCTGTAACTATATGTATTTTCTCACTTGTGCATGTTTTCCTATAATCCCAGAATGTGTCCCTGATTTCTACATCAGGCTTGTGTCAGGGGCATAACACTTGTTGCAGCACTCGAAAGGGCCAAGGAAACAAAAATGCAATGTGCAGACTTGGATGTTAATTTTAATCTTAATTTTAATAAATGATTGCCATGGGTTTAATTGTATTTGTGGGAAAGGAAATGTCCAAAAGTAAGCAACACATTCAACAATATCATCAGCATCTGTGATTGGACCATGATGTAGACATAACCCCAAACTTCAGGATTTTATGTTTCTTATAGACCTGCTTTTTCTCTTTCTCACTTTCTGTTTTACCTCTGCCTCCTAGGGTTCTCTTACTGCTTGACTTGACATTTATTCCTCTCAAGTGCTTATCAGGCCCACTTGATCGCCTCTTGTTTTGCATCATTATTTTTCTTCACATTCTGCTGTTTTCAGTGTGTCTGCCCTCTTCCTTTACTAAAATACTGAAGTTAAAATAGAAATATCAAAGTTTGCCAAAAGACATTTACAGGAATGGTCTTTATTTTATGTAATAGCTACACATGAAGTCAGTGTAGTCTTTTTAATGTTCCTTTCTTTTGTGAGGCAGCTGAGTCAGTTCTGCAAACTGCACACACTTAGATATAATGTGCTTGCTTCATTAGAGCCAAAGAAACTACAGCTTATTTGAATTACACATTTACATACTGTGGTTGAATGAACTATTCAGGTGGCATCTGAGTAGCATGCTTCATTAAATGTTAATGAGAACATTGTGAGTCATATTACAGCATTAAACCAGGGTAAGGGATAAAGAGATTAACACACACAATTAAGTTGTTTTCGTTTATCTTAAACAATGTATGGCTTCTTAAAGAACAATCTTTATTCGTATGAGAAAGAAGACACTTGCAATGTTACAATATTTTTGAAAATTGTAATAGATTGAACAAGCAAATAGAGTCACAGAACAATACTAAGTGATTGATTAGTTGATATCGCGGGAGATAACAACAGAAAGCGTAAACATCGAGGGTGAAGAGGGTGTGGAAAAGTGTGACGTCTGTGGTTTTTTTGCATTGATTGAGGCTGTTTAATCCCCCTTCTCTTTCACACACACTGCCTCTCTCTCTGTGAAGTGTAGCGTCACCACAGCTGCAGTAGCTTCTGTCCCAGTCTCCATTTTGTAGCCACTCCGCAGAGGACCTGTACTCTTCCCACCCCTCTGTCTTTCCACTTTTAACTTTATCCCTCTCCCGCCCTTCTTTTCTAGAGGCACTTATTAGGAAATAGTGAAGTGACAAAGCATCGTCTTTTTTTCTTCCACTCCATCAGGCCTGAAAGTGAACAACAGATAGGCTGAAAAATGGCAGAATAGGCAGAAAAAGAGAGAGACAAAGTGGCACAAAAGCATGACATGTTAAATTATGCAGATGGGAAAGTGGGCATAGGATGCAGGGATGATGGAATGAGGTGGGTAGGTGTATGAGGACATATAAGGGGTTGGACAGATGGACAAAGAAAGAGGTGTGTGCGCTGAGATTTCCTGCTGTCCCCAGCACCCCAGGGAGGGAGAGAAGGCCAGAGGCTTTAAAGCCAGTGGGGCCTACCATTAAAGATGCATCTGACAAGTACTTAATGCTCCCCTACCTCCCCTCTCCCCTCCATTTCTCATTTTTCTTTAGACTTTCTTTACTTGTTCCTGTTAGTATCTAACCATTAACCATTACACACATGGTGCACATCTATGTGTGTTTGTCTTTAGAATGGTTACCATTCATACCTAGGGTAAAGGTGGGGGAAGAGGGCAGGCAGGGGGGTAACTGTGGAGGGGAAATGGGTGCTGTTTACTTATTGATGAGTATTTATGGGCTGTGTGTGTGTGTGTGTGTGTGTGTGTGTGTGTGTGTGTGTGTGTGTGTGTGTGTGTGTGTGTCCGATTCTGGCAGTGATGCATGTTAGGTTGGGTTATTTATTCAGCACTCGTGTTTGGATGTTTTACAGAGAGAACAGGTGCAGAGTGACTCTGAGCTTGCTCTGTTTGAGCGGACTTTGTGTGCGCATGTGTGTGTGCGTGCGTGTGTGTGCTAGCTGTGTCAGTGAGACAGACAGAAAGAGAGTCAGACACAGGGGCATTCACTGCTGTCCAGGCACTGATAGGGCCGCTGTGTTTGTCTTTGTGGATAACATGATTTGAATATTGAAAAGAAATTCTATTTTGTAGATTTCAGATAGATAGATAGATAGATAGATAGATAGATAGATAGATAGATAGATAGATAGATAGATAGATAGATAGATAGATAGATAGATAGATAGATAGATAGATAGATAGATAGATAGATAGATAGATAGAAAGTACATGCTCAGGAACATGGATGTTCTGCATAGAGATTGAAATGGCGGGAGAGATGGAGGGAGGTTGAAGGAGGGAGAGAGGGAGGTAGGAAGTGAGAGAGGGTTGTGCACGAGGAGAATTTCAATGGCACTCCAATCATGCAGGCAGTCTCGTTAGCCCAGGGAACATTTGCATAGCGCTTCGGCGAATTCATTTGGCGTTACTCAGAGAAGATGGCTCCCTTTTTCTCTCAGCTAGTTAGTTATTCATTAAGCACAAGGTGTTCAGAAGCACATTCACGCGAATTTCTCATGCATCCGTGTGTGTGTGTGTGTGTGTGTGTTTTTGTGACCTGTTGACCGGTGTGCCTTTCATGTTACACTGTATGTTTCTTGTTATATAGGCTTTGTTGCAGATCTACCTCCCATGAGGTTTGCATATTTATGACTGACTGGATACGTGCCCTGGATCTTTCCACGTATATCCTTACAATACTGACTAGGTACATGCCAGCAGACAGAATTGCTGTCAGATATTGTGCCAATTGCAGAGCCAACGTCAGAGCATTACTCATCACCCACCGTGATCTCGCCAACAACTTCTTCCTCAAGTAGTGACGCCGGAGCTTTAAATTTTATATCGCTGCTGCCTTTCTCCTCCTCTTCCATCCCAAGAAGCTAATTAGGGGAAAAAATACATGATAGAGGTTCAGACAATTAGATTTTTACCTCAGATCATCACTAATGGGGAGCATAACTTGCCTAAAAAAGCATGTCACTTGTAAGATTGGTTAGGATTGTGTGTGTTTGTCAGGGGTGGGAGTATGGGTGGTGTCAATGAGGAAGCAGAGCCAGTAAGTGAAGATGACACACATAATGAAGAATGCAGTGGATGTGTTATTCTAATTATCCCACTGACACCTTGCGATCTAATGTTGTTTGACAGTGCACAAAAACCATGGTGAAGAGCTGCACTTGTATGCACATTTGTGTGTGTATGTGTGTGTGTGCTGGGTGTGTGTGTGTGTGTGTGTGTGTGTAAGTGCGTGCGTTGGAATCTGCAACCAGGAATTTGCAGTGACAGTGTTTGTCACATGTGCTTAAGCTGTAGGGTGAATTCACTTTGTGTGACCTTTGCTTAAGTTGGTCTGCTGCTCATTTTAAGTAGGCAAACACCATAGTTTGTGTTTGACACGAGTTACTTATTTCACCTTTATTTGAAAAAAGAGAACTGCATCATGTATTGGCTTCAAATGGTTGAACTGCACTCTTAAGTAGGTGAGAAAACATGAGCTGGAACTGTTTAAAGTTAGGAAAAAAAACTGTGCTGTGGGCCAATATTTATTGTTTTCTTCAAAAAATCAAATAGTGTATGATTGGTGAAACCATACAGAAGCATGTTTTAAGTAAACATTTCAAGCTATTATCTTAAAATTTCAACTAACTAAAATAACTTGAAATTTCAAGTAAGTCAAAATTTGGAGATAATAATTGAAAATTCAGGTTTTTCTTTTTTAATGGCCGAAATAAGCTTCCATAAACACCACCAGCTGATTAAACTAAAGGAAAAAAAAAGATTTGGAATTAATTGATTAATGGTTTAAGTCATTCTTGAGAAAAAATGAAAATACCACAAATTCCTAACAGGTTTTATAGAAGACGATTTGCTTCTTCTTTGCATCATTGTCGACTTTTAGAAGTTGTGATGTTGTGACAATTTTCTGCCATTTGTGGACAAATTGGTTAATGATAAAATGTGAGGCTTTATCATTATTGATCATTTTCAGTTCAGCCCTGCTGTGTACAGAGTGCAGTGTTGCCATTAAACACTGAAAATGTTTCATTCGGAGTCAAGAATATGATGACTTTGACGACTGTAATCGCAGCAGATAATGCTGAAGTTGAGTGTCGGCAGGTCGAAAAATGTGTCTAGTTGTTACATTTGTGTTAAAGAAAAGGCTACATAAGCAAAGGAAAAGAAAGAAAACAGAGCATTCCTATGTGCATCTGTAGTTGTAGACATGCATGTGTTTCTGTGTATTTGTGTTTTTAGTAGTGCGCTGGGGGCAGGGCAATATGAGAGATATCCTGTTCCAACACATCCCCGCTGGAGCTGACTTAATGACCCATGACCTGAAGATGTACATGCTAGGAGAAGAGAGAGGGAGGGTGCAAGGAGGCAGGGTAGCTGAAGAGGAAGAGGAGGAGGAGGAAAGCAGAGGGGTGTTGGACCGGGAACAAAATGGATGAAAATTGAAGCAAATAAAGCAGAAAAGAGATGAAAATGTGTTCTGCTTGATGCATTGCTCTCTATTTCTTTGTCCTTCCAGTCTCTTTCTCTCTCTGGAACACGTCTTGGTCTGACCAGCGTCGTGTCCATCTGCTTGAGGAGCTCCTCCTCTTACCTCTCTTTGTCTGCCTCTGGCACTCTTCTCACTTTTCTGGATCCACTTCTTTTCTTTGGGCTGAAAGATCACAGTTAATCAAAGTCAGGATGGCGACAGCCGACAGACCCATGACACGCAGCCCACAGTGGACACAAGCAGAGGCAGTAAGGGAGAGACAGAGTGCTTCAAAGTAAAAGGACAGCGAGATAGCCGTAGAATAAGAAGACAGGTGAAACAGGTTTGCACATTTGACCTGCACTTCCTTTTTTTTTAGTCCTTCTCAATTTTTATTTTACCCTTTCTGACACTTGCCATTTTTATTGGATTTCTGGACTTTCCCGCCCTTCCCACTCTTTCCCTCTAACCTCACATAACCTCTGTCATATCTGTTAAATTCAGATGTGCATCTGCCTGTGTGTGTGTAAGTACATGAGCGCATGTGTGTGAGCCCACTGATCTCCCTTGTCAGCAGTGCCATCTCTGTGTTTTATTAATAGCTAATCAATGAGCTCTCTGGGATCTATGAGATGGCCTGAGGACTCCCATAAGACATATGCCTCCATATCAGCGCACACACATCAATAGCTCATAGAAGTCGGTGGAGTATAACACATTTAGAGTTGGTGTTGTTGTTGTTTTTTTGTCAATACCTTTTTTTTTTTCAAGTTTTCGGTTCGTATTTTAATTTAGCTGCAGCAACAAAGTGGTGCAAGCAGCTCAGATCCATTATAGACCGATTCACATCTGCCCTTCATGTTTCCATATCTGGTTTGTTTGTGTCATAAATGCACTCTTTCTTTCTCACTTTCTGTTTTACCTCTGCCTCCTAGGGTTCTCTTACTGCTTGACTTGACATTTATTCCTCTCAAGCGCTTATCAGGCCCACTTGATCGCCTCTTGTTTTGCATCATTATTTTTCTTCACATTCTGCTATTTTCAGTGTGTCTGCCCTCTTCCTATTCTTCCCTCACCTACCTATTTTCTCTGCGCTCACTTTCTGTACCTTAGCTGTTGGTATTTTGAAAGTGCAGCCTGTTTTTTTTTCTTCTTTCCATTTTGTTTTTTGTCTGTTTTGTTCATGTGCATAGCCATTGTTTTACGATGCCCAGGGCAATCTGGGTTTTTGTTCCTCTCACTCACTGGGGACATTGTTTGAAAACAGAAATGTGAGTTTCAAATGTCTTTGGAGGAATCCTCCAACTTTTTGCTTTTTCATTTATAAGCACCCAAACTAAATAAAGGATACTGCTATTAATAATCCAATTTTTGGTGTGGTCAACAAACAAAATTAAACATTTTGTTTTAAAAATCCACTTTTAAAAAAGTTAAAAATGCACCTTATTCAAATATAATGATTTATCCATAACATAAAGTCATTAAAACTTCTACTAAGTCCCCAAAACAGAACCCAGTCCTCCCCAGAATTCACCCCCAGTTAATGGGAATACACGATTGCAGTGTTGTGCAGATATTTGGAAATGTTTATGCGTTTCTTAGAAGTCATTCTGCTTAATTTGTCTTTACTGTAATGGGTGTATCTGATTTTTCAAACAAAACTCCTGAGTTTTATTGTGTTAAAGTGACAGAACAGAGACAAAGTTTAGGCTAAGCCTTAAGTTTCTGTTTTAGTGCTTTGGTTTACAAACTTGCATTCGCAGCACCATCTATAGTAGCAGCCCAGGTGTATTAGCAGCTCACGGCCGACACCATGCCCTTGTATTTCAGCCTACGCTATGCTGAAGTTGTGGACACTATCATATTTCATGTTTCATGCTTCATCTAGCCAACAATTGTGGTGCCAAAATGAATGTAGCCTCTTCTCATGTTTTATTTTTTGGCAAATTTTGCAATTTTGTGGTGTTTTGTGAGCAATGTTTTTCTCTTGGACAACGACTGTCTGAGCAGTCACTGAAACAGCTTTTGACTTGGCTTAGACTTTATGCCAAGTCAAAAGAACGTTCTCATCTGTTTTTCAATGCAGTGACACATTTTGTAGGTGGGAAATCACAACTCAAAATTGTGTCCTTTTCAACCTCCAGGTGTTCAATGCACAAAGCCAGAAGAAAAACCTTGCCGCCTCCAGGTTTGCTTTGTTGCGCATGAAGTAAAGTTAACAATGTTAAGCTAGTAGTGAGAGCTTGCATCAATTATGACAATACAGCCACAGTTTCAAGTGAGCTAAAGGACTAAATTAATTATCATTCAGCCGAACTCATACGTAGAGAAGCTCTACTTTATTTTTATTGTCCAAGATTCCATTATGTGGAATAACATCAGGACTTAGAAAGAGCATTGTTGTCAGTTGTCACTGAATGCAGCACGGAGAAACACGCTGCCATAGTGAAGGCCATTTTTTAAAGGAAGCTTTCTTATAACCTGACTATATTTTGTCTTTCAATACTATTCCTATATCCAGCTGCCCTCTGACAAAGAATGTGTGTTTTGGTGTGTGAGAGAGCAAGAGAAAGAAGGCAATCTTTTTACATCTAAGCTTAGCTGACTAAGGCTCCCAGAAGACAAAGAAAGGGTGAGAGGAGTGCGGGAAGCGAGAGTATAGTGGAAAAAGAGAATGTAATTTGAATCTCATATACATTTCAGTTGAAAGTCATTTTAGCCTTGGTACATTCTCTCTGGAGTCAGTTTTACACACACACACACACACACACACACACACACACACACACACACACACACACACACACACACACACACACACTCCCCCACCCACACTTGTGGACAAAGCTCTTGTGTATGAGCACAGATTGACAGTTGAGTGCTCACACTACAGCTCATTCATCCTTGTTGACTACATCTCTGCAGCCAAGTTGAAAATGAATGATGTGTCAGATGCAGCCTCTCTACAAAATAAAACATATTGTTTTCTATTGTAGCTACAATTGCTTGCGTACAAATACAACATTACAGTTTTTTACAGACGCTAGGACACATTTCTCAATACTTAGGTCACTTTTGCAAAACTCCTCACACAGTGAGCACAACAGAAGTCTATGTGGGCTAAACTGAGGATCAGTTATCATTGTTTTGGCACAAAATGCATTCAATGACTACATCTCTCAAATTTCATGAATTATTTTCTCACTCAGACACAACAACTGCCAAAAATCTTTGTACGTACAGGACATTTTGCATGTGCTTACATACTGTTTTCAAAACTGTTAAACTTATGGCCAAAACAATAACACAATGCAAAACTTAAAAAGACAGCAAAATGCAACAGCAATATTTTAGTGAAACATATTTTAAATCTAAAAATGCAGTTTAACCAGCCACAGCTTATTCTCATTGTAGATGAACATCTACACAGGTGTTACTCCTTCAACTTTTCAACTCCTTCAATTCTGGCAGCCAGAAGATTCTTTCCTAGGTGTGTTGCCCTAGATGACATAAGATTTGATGTGGATGAGAACCTGTGGCCAAATGGAGAAGACCAAGTAGATTAGCATTACTATTGTATGTGTATCAGTGGATGGTGTGTATACAAATTCTTGTATTTTGGGATTACTTAGTGCAAAAAAATAAAAATACATAAACAAATATTAACGAATTCTGCATGATGTCCGATTCATTCCAGTAACATATATTGAAATTATAAACAGAGATGTGTCCTTGTTTTACACAAGAAAACACTGTGTAATGCTACATGTTGTTAGTGTTTTTTAGGTCAATGTTTTGTGGGTGACAAAGTGTGTTTGTCGGCTGTCAACCTTTGCTAGTGTTCTGGAAGAATGAGTTTATTTGAGACCTGAATAAAGTGTTTTGGTAGTTGTAGTGCATTTTGAATGTGAAATGAACTGCTTTGCCAAGCTGACGGTCAGTTAGGAGGATTGTGTGAAGTGTTTTGCAAAAGTGACCTAAGTATTGGGAAATGTGTCCTAGCGGCTGTAAAAAACTGTAAAAGCTGGTAAAAAGAAAGAAAGGAAGGAAAACAACCTGTGGGCGACAAACTTGTTTTTGCGTTTACATTCCTCCAAAACATGTATCCTAAGAAAAACACAGCTGCTTTAAAACTGTGTTTGGTGTCCAAGTGAAAAACTTTAGAAGTTTGATTTTTTTAGTCTTTCTGGGCAGTGGTCTTAACTTTTTGGCCTTTTAAGAGTATATGTGCAATTTTGGAAAACCAGGAAGTTAATGACACTGTTGTGACTTAAACCTGCCAAGGCTACATATCAGGCGGTTCTTGCAATGTCAACACTGTAGAGAGAGATTTTGACTTAAGCACTCTCACTCGCCAATGGCATCCATCTCCAGCATCCCCCGATTTGCTTTGTGTGTGTGCATCTGTGTAAGCATGTCTCTTTTCCTCTGCATAAACAGTGTTCCCTTTTCCTGCAGGCTGACAAGTGAATGCCTTGTTTATTTCTGTTGACTGGAAAAAAGATGTCTATTGGTCCCTTATACCTACAATTCTTTCTCATTACCCATCTTTTTTTTTTTTTTGCAATTTTAGACTAACATAGGTGGGAATGATAGAGTAATCAGCTATAGGACAGATGAGAAAACAAAAAAAAAAAGAGTTTCATGTTTATTACACAGTTATTAACATTAACGTATCTTCATGCTGTGGCAGCTTATATAGACTGTAGTCATGTGGCACTATGGAATGTATGTTGAAAACAGTATATTCAGTTCTATCCGCCTGATACACTGACCTGATAAACTGATCCCCCAATTCATTTGGTATCACCCTAGAGGGTGTGGGTATAAGTGGAACTTGACATCACTTTACTGGGCATGCAATAAATTCTGTTCAGTTTTTTAAGTGCAGGATAATGTATAACATGCAAAAATGTGATTGCTGTTATTTTTAAAACACACATTTTTAAAACCACCATGTGCATACACAGTGTGTTTGCACAAGTAGTTAGGTGCAGATTAGCCAAGTAACTGCTGCTCTGATGCCTGGCATCCTGGATTCAGGTTAGTTTCTGTTGCTATGGAAACGGCATAAACTTTCATGTAACCTCAAGCTGTAGCTATCTAAAGGCATTTAATTAAGCCTATCTTTAGTTCACAATATCGGAATATTATTAAGCAGTTCTCTATTTATAATAATATTTAATTCACAATAACATCAATGCATAAACTGTGAAAGAGCATTGTGGAAGAGTAGCCTGGACACACTGACATAACTAATTAATAGTGGTTCAAAACCAATGTCAGAGCCCCAATTTTTCTGTAATTCAGACTGAACCAGAACAAGCATATTTTACCCACCACAAAAGATTTGAAAGAATTCTGCTTCATACAGAGAAGTACATTGCTGCATCGCGTTTTCTTCTGTTTCTTTTCAAGTGACCAATGAAGAAAATTAAATCTTCAGTAACAGTTTAAACATTTTCTCTCAAATGAATAAAATTAAAATGTAAAAGTTGGTTAAAAATACGCATTTGTATCAGGTTAAGTGACTCCTATCGAAGTGTCGTTGGAGATAACACCCTATCTGCAAAATAAAATCTTTATTGTGTTTTCCTAAGCCAGATAAAAAGGTTGCTAAACATAAGGTTGTTAATTGAGTCCTGCAGTCAATAAGTGCCTTGCCCCATTACCGCTGTTGCTGCTGTTTTCTTAGGACATAAATAAATGAAATACTTTATAGTACATCTTCATGTAAACCATAATTAAGAGGGTATTGATGCTTAAATGGATCAAGATATGGATGAATAGAAATAGTCAGTTGTGCTGCTGAAAATAGTTAGATTAGCTAGATTAGTGTAGTTATAACTAATTAAAAAAGTTATATTATTAATTTATATTAAAAAATTGGATGTCAACTGGGCATCATTTGCATCTAAAAAAATCTAAAATTTCTTTGTCCATCAACAGAAAATGACCCAATTTTTCAGTGTTAGCCATTATTTTAGTTTGACCTACTGTATGGAAGCCATCTACCTATTACGTGCATGTTGCACATGCTCAGTGTAGGAGGTGGGTGGGTAATTGTAACATCAGTTGATAACCTCTGAATATGACTGTATGTTTTCCTCTCCAGAAGTCGACAGCATGTAGCAGTATTCCACTAATAGGGAGAGTGGCTCTGCATATACGCAATGTGTTGCTGTGCAGGACAGAAGCATTCTGCCACGCTTCGAGTGTGTGTGTGTCTGTGTGCTGTGTGTGTCCTATCTGTGGGCTTGAATTTGTACATTTAAGTATGAATATGCATGGTTGTGCATCTGTGTACTTACGCTTTCGTCTGCTTTTTCTTCCGTGTGTGCACACTCAAAGTGTATGTGGGACAATAATTTTGGACTTTGGGGAGAGAAAGAAGATGAAATAGAGATACAGACTCAAGGAGAAATTGAGAGATAGGAAGAAGAGAGCTAAGAATAAGTGATGAAAGAAAGATGCAGGATAAAGGGAAAAAAAGAAGTTGCCAAGGAGAGATTGATAGAGAGAATAAAAGGCAGAGGAGTACTCTCCAGAGATATGCTGCACATGGGGACCAAAGACACTTTCTGCCACCATAAGCATGTTTAAATTTTGAACAGGCACTTAAGAGGGACAGCACAGAAATGCATATTTCTCAAAGAGGTTCGGAGCAGGCGCTTGTGGGTAAAGCAGTGATTTTTATGAAAGACAAAGAGGTGTTTAAAATAAGGGAGTGAGCAGAAAAGGGGAGAGTTAGAGTGGAAGAAGAGAGGGGAAAGAGAGATGCAGGCTTTCTTAATGGAGGTGTTTTTGCTTCACTAATTTTAAGGCCCATTTAACAGAGTGTGCTTCTTTCTACTCTCCCACTGCCTCTGCCTCGCTCACGCCCCATCCTTCCATCTCACCCTCTCCTCTCTTTCCCTACATCTTCAGTTAATTTAATGAAGGGTTACCCGATTGCTTTTAGCATTAATATTCCAATACCAAGTGATGTAAATAATGAATGCAACCTTCCCCTGTTCTGTCCCTCCATCTCTCTCACTCTCTGGATGATGTTGAGCCCCATCTGTCGTCTCTGCGGTGGCACAGAGCACTCCCCAAGGATGAGAGGGAAAAGTGGGATAAGAGGGCAGGGCGAGAAAAGGAGGGAGGGGAGGGCGAAGGGTGAGAGATGGTGTGTCTAGATGGAGCATCGCTGAGATTTTGTGGTTGTGGTTTTGTTTCAGTATGAATAGAAGATTTGTTTTACACATTTGAATTTAGTATCACAGCTGATCACTACACTGTGGGCTTTAATGGTCTCCAACTACAGA
The DNA here is from genome assembly GCF_965226115.1 of Aulonocara stuartgranti. Classification (NCBI taxonomy): domain Eukaryota; kingdom Metazoa; phylum Chordata; class Actinopteri; order Cichliformes; family Cichlidae; genus Aulonocara; species Aulonocara stuartgranti. The sequence goes on along the minus strand of NC_138950.1, from coordinate 18,109,923 downwards.
CCTGGATTCCAGGTCCAAGAGATTTCTGAGGGTTTTGGATTCATTTTCACATGCAGCACACAGTTGTTTCTTTAACTTACCCGATTTGGGGAATACCCAGTCTTTTATTTGAGAATAATTATTGCAGTTATAGTGGGATAGTTGATTTTTTCATAGGTAAAACTTACAGGAAACCTGACCAAAAAAATCTGATGCTTAAAGAAAAGTTCATATTTTGCAAAGACAGTTCTCTCTCAAGAGAGAACTTCAATGTGTTGAGCTCTCATTTTTGAGTCTCCTAAACATGCAGAGAAGTGTAGGAGGTACAAGGAACATGATGGGCAAGAGTTGTTAATTTTTCAGTGAATAGAGATGAAATTTAGGGGTAAAATAGTATTTATATTAGTGTGTATGTCAGTGATTTTTGTTCATTTACCCAAATAGGAAGAATTCCAACTGTACAGACGTTACCTGTAATCCAACAACAATGAATGTGCAACTGTGGCTGTGTTTTTGTGTTTGGTTTAGCCTGTGACTGATCTCACAGCTCACCAGGAACTACAGTTCTTCTCTGATATCCTCCACCTTCATTTCGTCTGATCTGCACATTTGTGAAAAAGACTCATAATGCCTCACCGTGAAATATGATCAAATTCCCACCCACCTAAATGTTTTCCTTTGACTTTGTATATCATATCACTGTTTCTCACATTTGAACGTTTTGCCGTTATTTAACCAGAAAGTGAAACTCATGAGATGAAGAGTTTCTTCCATCAGCAGCATTAACCTAGAATGTTTTTCTTTCTGATTTCACTTTAAGATAGACAAGCCTGGCCAATCCCTGTGATTAAGGTAAAAATAAAACAGTGACAGTGAGTCTGTTGATGACAAGTTCAATTTAATATGTGCATTATAATGTTAAACATTTCAGCACAAGGTCTAATGTATGCTAGGAAGCTTTTTAGTCACAAGAGAGGGTGAAGAAGAAGATACTGTGAAAAAAGGGAAGTTGGAGAGCTGGTGTCTGGTTTAGACTGCAGGCCTCTTGCAAACTAGTAATGAGTGGAGCTAATTAATTTAGACTCTGCCAACAGATGGCTAAAGCCACATGGCAGCCACTAAGGGAGGTACTCCTCTTTCCTCTCACTCTCTGTTTCTCTTTTCCTTTAACTGTCTCTGTCCATTTCTTGAGCCGCACTCATTGTTAGCCCCTATGCTTCATGTGTGTGTGTGTGTATGTGTGTGTGTGTGCATGTATCTTCGAAGTTGTCACTGGCAGCCAGAGTATTTGATCGATCTTCACTGAGCAAAGGCCTCTGGAGTAGACATGGGAGCTTTCAGGCTATTAAGCAATTATACACTCTCAAGGTGGTCACCTCAACCTTTAACACAAAGAGAGAGAGAGGGTGAGAAAGTATTTTTCTAGGTATGCATTTGTTCCTGCAGGCAGAGGAGACTGGATGGAGGGATGAAGAAAAGGCAGATGGAGAAATGGTGGAAAATGATTTTGGTATTAATGGCTACATTTGTCTGCAGCTTCGCTTGCTCGTGTAAACACGACTCCAGCATCATATTGTGACCTCACCCCACTCATCTACCGCCACACACATACATACACAGCCACTTACCACTTAAATCTACTTCTCTCACAATACCACCACACACACACAGAAGCCACACTACAACCACTCTGGTGTTTCTGCAACTAAAGCCATTTCTGAGGAGTTTCCCTGAGTACCTAAGCGGGAAAACACATTAAAGTTTAACTCGTTGTGGAAATAAGGAGGAAGGAAAGGAATAAAGGGGACAGTATTGTCACACACGCTATTCTTCCCTCGCTACCCTCTCACTCTCTGCGGTTCACTTTTCTTTTTCTTTGCTAAATCAGAAGGCTGAAGAATTCGAAAGGGATAAAGAGAGGAGACGATCAGGTATTGGGAAGAATATTGATATTCAGTAATAAGTCTGTCCCGCTATGATGCATTATTTTATTCCACATTTTACACAACTGAATCGGTGTTTAGCCACTCGAAAAGAACCTGCTGTCCACTGTATAGTTCTGAGAGAAATGTAAGTAGTAAAAATTACGTGTCTTTATTCCAACCCCTCCTTTCCAATAATGGATTTCCCCTTTTCTGCCGAACGACAAATGTCTCAGGGTGCAGAAACATAAACAGATAAAAAGTGAGGGAGGGAGCAGAAAGAAAAAAAGGGGGAGAGAGTAGAGGACAGATGGGGTAGCTGGCAAGCACGTGGCACACTTTGCATGGGAGTGTGTGTGTGTGTGTGTGTGAGAGAGAGAGCGAGAGACACAATAGTGGTAATTATCCTAGCCGTTGAGTGCACAGAGAGCTTGGCAGTATAGGGTCTGAATGGGGGGGTGGGGGGGGGGGGGTGGAGGGAGAGAGGGATAGGCAGTCAAACAGTAATATAATCATAGTCCTTTGTGTGAGCGAGAGCAGAGGGCAGCTCAGTGTCAGCTGTTATTGAGTGCTTATCCCCTAACGGCCTCCCCTACACGCAAACACACGTACACAAATGCACACAATGTACAGCCATGCCGATGAAATCGCACTATTCATGCAGTGCTCAGCCACTTTCACACGTCGGTTCCCTGCAAATCCATCAGTCACAGCCGAACAATGTGCATTATTTAAGCCAAACATTATGGCTAATCTGACATGCAGTGAAGGGTTCCCCGTTGTTGCGACAGGTGACAATTTGAGTTGCTAATACAAAGCTTAATCACTATGGTAACTAGTGTTAATGCTTGAGTTGTCTTAACTACTGCACGCAACGCAAGCTTTGTTCATTCATCATCTGCTTCTCATTTACCTACTGTGCAGGAAATCTGCAATCCCTTCTGCTTTTGGAGAAAGTCAACATCTCTAATACTGTATGTGTGCACTTGTGCTGGTAACATGGGGGCATGTAATGCACATTTTATGGGCACTTCTCTTCGAATCCTTTACAATAGAGGAATCAATAATTGAAAAAGTAGTCAATTAAATCCCAAATAAGACACTTATACACAGCTGTAGTCTTAAAATAACAAAGATGTTAAAATAATGGGCTTGCGACAACATCAAGTTTTGTGTGTGTGTGTGTGTGTGGGGGGGGGGGGTAACAGCAGCAGTTAAACAGTGTGATATGGAAGCATGTTTAGGACTCATAAATAATTCTCTGGCCTGGTCTTGATCCTTCAGCCCAGAGGAAATCCCACAGCAGACTAGATAAAATGCGCAGGACACATCTTAGACTTGACCTTCTACTGTATCCTCACACAGACACACTGAAGCCTCCTTAGACATCTTTCTTTCAGCATGGCCTCTTTCTGTCTTTTGACCCTCACTTACTCTCTCTTTCTCTCTCTGTTCCAGCTCTGCGGGGATCGGCTTAGCTTCTGCACATCCTTGATGATAAATAAATGTTTCGCTTTGTCTCCACATCAATAATGCAGACTTACTTTAAGTGCTGCTTTGGGGGCTTATATTCTCCGTCTTTTTCCTCTGTTCTACCCTCTCCCTCACTTCTTTCCTCACCTCCATTCTTCCATCTGATAGAAGACAAGAGGCAGAGAGGGAAAACTTCGAAAAGCACTCAGAACCTCCTCCGGTCTTTCAAGGACTACCTGTGGCTTTGTGAGTGAAAAGCATGGGTTTACTAAAGCAACAGGAGAGAACCACAAAAAAGGAGATTAAAACAGATTTTGATTTATGAAAAATTATTATTATTGATTGAAAAGTGGGAGAAAAGGCAAATATTCATTCAAACCTGCTGTGTTTTGACTAAAAGAATCAGCTCAGCAGCTCTACTCAAACACAAAAAATATAAGGCTTTTTTTTGAAGTGTGCAGAGAAAAACATGATTTTTACAGATATAACATATTCCTAAGTTACAAGCCAAAAAGTTACATTATTGGGCTCCTGATTTAGTGATCTGCTGTCCTGCAGAAACACACTCAACTCTTTAGGTTGAGTTTTGCTTAAGCTAGATGGTTTCTGTAATGTGTGTGTGTGTGTGTGTGTGTGTTATGTACTGGGCTCAAGCAGCAACACAATCATCTGTGGCATAAGATTTTTTTTAAATCTTATCTTCAAAAGATGCAGCTCTAACTGTCATGTAGATCTGGCAATAGATTATAGAGTACTTTCTAGACTCATGACACAAGAAATGTTATACTTTATGCAAGGACCAGGCCGAGCTGATTTCACAGCCTGCCTGAAGTAACACTGTCTACGACTGTCTTCAACTTCTCATCATATGTTAACGATGTCCTTTTTGATGACCTACCTCACGTTACCTTGTCATTTATCCTATTATTAAACTTCTTATCTCTTCATTTGACCGAATATTTCCAGGGAATTTCTTTATTGGAAGATATTTGTAGCTGTTTCTTATCATACTGAAACCAGTACTGCAGCTTGTGCTAATTGTTGTACTCGTTTTAAGCTGTGTAAGAGCACACGTCTAAAGAGAGACTACACTTAATTAAGTTCCAATACAAGAAGAGAATTAGTCCATAGGAGTGAAGGCAGGTAATCAAAAGGAAAGAAAGGAGTGAAGGATTTCGCAGCATAAATTCATCACCTGATTAAAAAACCAGATAGTGCTTTGACACTGCAAAGACACATCTGCGTGATATGACTTGCATGCACGTGTGTACTTTATATCCATGTGCAAACATAAGCCCATATATGATTAAATAATAGAGAACCTTTTGGTTTATGGGAGGGCATAATCTCCCTTATTTCAACTATGACTATGACTGCTCACTGCAATCTAGGCTGCTTTCAAGTCTTATACTCCTAGTGCATGGAGAGTATCGAGATGTCATGGTGACTAACTACAGTGCAACCAGGTATCATTGCAAAACGTGTAATAGACACGCTGATCCACCGTAGGCATTTTACGCTTTGTCTCCCCAAAATGAATCGATTAAGCTAGGGGACTGATATGGATATACATGTAAATGTGTTAATAATTTCTGTTTAAACACTTTATCGTGATTATATTTTCATGTTGTCTTGAAAAACAAATCTCCCTCTGCTGTTACTGCAGATTACTGCAACTTCTGCATGCGTGCACATTTCACATTTTGGAGAGGCAAAGCGTGAAATGGACACCGTGGATCGGCGTGTCTGTTACACGCTTTGTCATGATATATATCAGGTTGTACAGTGAGCTGCTATTGATATGTAAGTATCAGGTTACTACACTGAGCCCAATTTATGCCAGTTATAGTAAACCAATTAAAACACCAACACCTCCATAAGATTAGGGTTGAAAAAACTGAAGGAGATAAAATTATTGAGATTTGTTGATCTTAAATTGATAGTTACTGACCATTTGCTATTGGGTGTTGTTTCAAAAATCAAACCATAGGATATCCCTAAGCAAAAAATGGGCTTTAAAGGCAAGGAAACCCCAGGAGAGTGGTGTCTACAACAGGCTTTCATTGGTTAAGACAATTAAGACAATGAAGCCCATGTCTCATCACCATAAAGTCACTCAGAGCGTTGGGAGTGTTAAGGGGGGCGTAACAATAACATGGCACAAGGCACTCATTGCCTTATTAGCAACAGCCATAGCTGCTGTAACTATGCCTTTGGATATGTACTATACATACATACATTTTACTTCATCTAAACTGCAGGATAATACTGTACATAGACGTAGCCTGTAAATGTAACCTGACAGTAAAAAAACGCCTAAAAAAGTGTGTCAGTATTTGGTGAAACAAGCAGCAGTGTGTGTGTGTGTGTCATTGTAGCCTATGAGTTTCTGGGTAAGGAGCTGCTGTGTATCAGATGTGATGTGCAGTGTATGCTGTGTGTCACAGCAAAACAGCTGTTCTTGCACAGAGCCGTTGGGCACCTGTGTGTGTGCATGTGTGTGTGTGTGGGGGCAGACTGCCTCGTATCGCTGTCACTCACAGAGACAGAGAAAGACACTGATGTTGGTTCGCACTGACACTTATTTGACTCCACTGTCCTTAACTCTTACCCTGCTCCAGGCAGATATCTGCGTTCTTGTGTGTCGTACAGTCATATCACATCAAACCTTGGCACCCAAACACTGGCCTACAGCCCATTCCTCTGCTCCACAACATTTTTTGGCTCTCCCACCATATTTGCCCTCATTTTTTTCTTCTCTCCTATCCCTGTTTCATCAAAATACCTTACTAAATACTTACATTTAAAAGCTTTATGGTCATTTTATATTGATTTGTTTTGACATGAGTCACCTGGTGGGTTTAAGGCGTGGTTGGTCTTATCTGATTTCAGTATTGAATCCAGCACTCATTGGACTGTTTAGTCAAAAATAATTTTACTCCTGCACATGAAAAAACAAAAACAATATAAAATAAAATATATATAAACTGGCAATATAGATTGCACAATGGAGCAGAGCCACATATTGGACATGTTTAACTACATGCTTTTTATGTACTTTAAATTTTTTAATTAATTTTTTACTAGTATGTGAAAGAGGTCAAGTCAAGAAAACCCCGATCTCTTATAGAAGCAAAAATAGATGATAATGACTTTGAACTAACAGAGGGCCAGTCGTCACCCTCTAAGTCAACAAAGGGTTTGATGCTTACCTGAGTTAGCAGAACATGGTTTTTGTCTTACAAAAAAATGTGTTTTTGTTACAAAATACTGTCTCTGATGGGGCTGTACTCTGAATTCATAGGGTTAGGTCACAGCACACACACACACACACACACACACACACACACACACACACACACACACACACACACACACACACACACACACACACACACACACAGTCAGCAGTCATGTTCTGCCAGCACTTCTTGTAATCCCTCAGACAAATTACAGCGTCTTCTCCTCCTCTTCCTTTCTCCTCCTCCACCTCGCTCACTCTACTATCTCCTTCCAGCTGCAATTGGATTTGGATAAAGATGGCTTTTCCTTTTCTTCTCTATTCTTCCCTGCTTTGGCTAAAGACGGATTTGCCCAGGGAGATTACACACAGACGCAGGCATACCTACGTGCATGTTCACAGACCACAGCGTGGAGACATTGTATTTGAGGAAAAACATCTTTGCTAACAAACAGCCCCCACCCCTCTACCTCTCACACCCACCCCGCCTGCACTATAGTGACAAGCTTCATAGCCAGAGGTCAACAACCTCTCTTGCCTTCTCTGTCTTTCACTGCTTCTCTCCCTCACAGTTGGTCTTTACGACTATTTAACTCCTTTGCACAACTTTTTCTATCGTTCCCGTCTGTTCTTTTACACACTATCCTTGCATTGTTCTCTGTACATCCTGCAGTCAATCTTCTACTTCATCTTATAATTTGTCTTCAGTGCTCTTCTTCAGGCAGAGGAATTGGCCTTACCACAGTGTAATGTTAACTCCGAGCCCCCCACAGACGACTGCTTTCTTAAAGTGCAGGGGCTGACTTCCTGGGGTTAACTGTTTGTTTGTGCTTTTGTGAGTTCTATTCTAGTTGTGCCATGTGATGAAGGAGACTGAATGAATGCGAATATCAGTAACCGGTAACTCAGCCATTTTTCAGGGCACAGAAGCACACAGTATTAGGCTATCATGACACACAGAAACAGAAAATATGTCCCCAGGGACTAATTTGTGTCTGTGTATGTGTACGTGTTGGAGTAGGGGGCTGGTGGTGCTGTGACTGAATAATTGAAGGGTGGAGGCAGCAGATGGTCTTTAACCCTGAACCCCAGACAAGACAACAATCAATATTTAAGCAGAAAAGAAACGATGCATTGTACACATGCACACACAGAGGCCCGCGTGCACTATATGTAAACTCAGTGACACTTTCTTATGAGAGACAGGGCATGGATGTCACTGTGCATGATATATAGAGTTTGCTTTTCTGCATGTAGCGAGGGAATACATATGTGTGTGTGTGTGTGTGTGTGTGGTGTACATCCAAGAGGTCAAGACTTTGTGTAAAATGTGTTTATTTTGCAAGTGATTTTTTTCCACATCAGAGTGTCAGGGTGTAGTTTTTGTGTAATTGTGGTGTGCTTTCAAAAACGTATGAAAGTTGTTGTGTACAGGCACCGTTTATATGCAGATGTGTCATGATAATATCGTCCATGTGCACAGAAAGGAGAAGCACATCATGTGTTTTGAATTGTACAGACATTTGGTAAAAACCACAGCCAACCCACCCACCCACACACACAACCACACACACTCACACACACACACACACACACTTCTCTCTCTCTCTCTCTCTCTTGCTCTATCTCTCTCTCCTTCGCTCGGCCACCAGTAGTGGTAATGGGGAGGGACCTGTCAGCTCACTTAATGCAGCTAATGTTTGCCTGCGCCTAGGGACACAAGCACAGAGACACACACAGTCCTGACACACACAGCGCTCCACTCTCTCTCTCTGTCACCACTCTGTCACATTCCCTCTCTTCTGCCTCCATCCCCCCTCCTTCCCTCCCCGCATCCCTCTCATTCTCTCCCAGCTTCTTCTCCTCTCTTCACTGTGCTGCGCCCAGGCTCTTAATATTCTTCAGTCTTGCTTTTTCTCACAGCGTGAAGCTTTTTGGGCAACATTTATTATGATCGCATTCATCTTGCATATTACTCAGAAGCTCTTGTTATTCCAAATGACCAGTCTGTTTCGACGGCAGTGAGAGGGTTCTGTTTAAAACAACAAAAGTCACATTTTACGTTAAACATTGTGGCATTATCCTTTTTCTAAATGCCAACAGAAAAAAAAATGTGATCATATGTCTTAATACTTGGTGACTGAGTGGCCCAAGGAGGCATGTGCTGTAGATTTTAGGCCTCGTTACTGAAATGTGTCATTTTTGTGGAGAAATATGTGACTTCCTCCATGAGCAATAAAATCCATCTTAAAAGTAATAGTATTTAGGCAGGCTAAATTCCAATTGCGGTCTCTTTTAGCATCCTGTCCTCTCCCTTTTCTTTACTTTGCACAGCAAATACAAAAATCTAGACGTTTTGACTGCAACACTTTACCTTAAGCTTGTAATACCACTATATTCATGCTCCTGTAACTGAACATAAACAAATACAAACCAGTGAAGAGTGCATGAAACAGCTACAAGGACAGGCTTAATAAAAACAAATGGCTTATAGAGACAAAAAATACTTCTGTGTTCTTTCTCTCTTTTCCCTTCACCCTTGTTGCTGCCTCACCCCATCTATTCCTCCCTATGCTCTGTCGCTCTGATGAATATCACCCAAGCAAATCAGAGATGCAGAGGAATCTCTCTCTCGCTCTCATTTCTCACCCTCTTTCCTCTCCCCTTATTTCTCCTTTCCTCTCCACCCTCCGTGTTTCTTCTGGTCTCCCTTCTTTCTCTCTCTCTCTCTTTTGACTTGATTTCCTTAACTACCTTCCTTTCCTCCCCCTTGCATATGTGGACCTCATTCTCTCTCATTATGATGATTTGAGGTTCAGCTTCAGTTGCTGGCCCATTAAAAAACAAACAACAGCAGCAAGCCTTGCCTTTCCTTATATTGCACTCAGCCTCATAAGATGGCCTCTGCTCTGCATACTGCATTATAAGCTCGACTACAAAAATTGCCCATCTGTGCTGTTCTCATACTCCAGTATAATATGTTTAAATATGGTCGTGCAGCAGAGATGGTGGTACACACACACATGCTGAATGACCTTGGCAAATGCCACCTCTTGCCAAACTGCCATATCTCAGTGCCAGCCCTTCATGAGGCCTCCCACTCTTTAGGGGGAGTGCTACATGGCTGCGCGGGGATTGGATGCTGGACTAAGGGGAAGAGAGGGGTTCTGTTGTAAAACACACATGTTGGTGTACGGACAGGGATCTGGAGATTTCTGGGGTGTTTCTCACAATCTTGCTCTGCTCTGTAAGACTGGGTCAATATGTACTTTTAATCAAAGTTCATCTGCTGATGTGCTTGGCCCGTCATTTACAGGAGAATTTCCCAACCATTACTGCAACCATTTCAAACACAAGCAGCTGTAATCTAAACCCATGTCAGCATAATATTTTGAGTGTGTTTGCGTTGTTGTATCCTGAGCTGGACTGAGGGAAAAAAAACAATGTCATGATGTGATAGCACCTGTTAAATTGGTCTCAAGTGAGATTAGAGGGTCTGGTTTCAGAGATGATGGGATTTAACAGTATTTGTTTGAGTTGCAAGACAGGCTATATCAGCCAGACTGAGACACAGAGGATGGAAAGATAATGGACAGAGTGGAGAAACATATGAAGTTAAAACATGGAGGAATAAATTATAAAAATAGAAATAGATTTTTACTGTAGCAGGTTACAGGTTTACAGTTGTTTCATTTTTTTAAATTCATATTTAAAATGTTTGGTGTTCAGTGTGTGAACTTGTCTTTGGTTGAAAATGTTCAAACGTGATCACGGCCTCTTTTAGCCATGTGGACTTTTGCGTGACTACACTGTGTTGAAGTATTCAGTCATGCAATACAAACTCCACCTCAAGCTGTACCTTTCAGTTTGATAATAGAATCAAATGTAACCAGGCCTTGTGAACAGTGAAGTTTATGCCAAATTTAAACATGTTCCTTAATTCTGTGCATATATACAAAAATTAATCAGAATTCGTTTGATGGGTCTTTGTCCCTTGTGCTTCTCTTTTTTACCAAATATGGAGCAAACACCTAATTGCCATGAAGAACAATAAGTTAAATTCCCAATTAAAACAATCAGCAGTCAGTTATCTTCCAGTATCACGTAATTTCAGCTCGTCATAATCTCATTATTTGAGTCAGGATAAATGTTGCCCTTTCCCTGATTTTTCTTTGAAACTAAAGTATCTGTTTGTTTTTCAGAATAACATCCAGTACTAATCAGGCTTCATAAACATGCTGCTCAAGACCAATAATATGTTCTTAGAGTTGTTCATTCTTTTTATTCTTTTTATTCTTTTAAGATAGAATTTAAGGGTAAAGTGCTATAATAGACTACCCCAGTTTACACCTCACAGTGTAAAGAAAGCCTATTGATCCCCCTGACATTTGAGCAAATCAGAAGCTAAGGAAAATGTTTGTAAATGGCAAGGTTAGCAGATACATTCTTGGTCTTGTGTAGACATGAGAGCAGCAGCACATTGATTGTGCCAAATCTGTTACATTCAATAATCCCCAAACTCGAAGTCCTTAGCACTTCTAGGTTCTGTTTGAGACTGCAGAGGCCTCCAGGGTGGATTTGATTTCTGAGTCTTAATAGAGCATATTCAGAGTGACCGAATATGCTCTATCTGTCTAATCTTTCTCCTGCTTTAGATTTAGAAAGGCCACATTTGCTTGTCGAGCCCTGATTAGTGGGGGAACACAGAATCCATTCACGCTCACATCCACAGCTACGGCTAATTTAGAATAATCAGTTAGACGAACAGTAATACTGCTCACCACTGCACCACTGTGAAACCTGTTACATTAATCCCTTGTTTTGCACATTAAAGTCAGTTTACAGATATTTGTGAAAGCTTCTGCATTTATCAAAATGTGTTTTGCAAAGACTTGTACCTCTAAAGGGAGCTGTCATATGAGTCAGTGTCAGTTGGTGTTGAAGGGTACAAATTTGAATATGGAAAATTTGGGGGTGTGAACCAAGTAGACCTTAAATTTATTGCTAGTTTCTGAAATGGTTTCTGTTTATCCCTTAGGAAAACACTCAACCCTAACTCTGATTAGAGGTTTCTTCCTGTTCAAAGGAAATATTTCCTTCCCACTCTAAACGGCTGGTGCACAGAGGGAAAATAGTTGCTTTTGTCTATACAATTATAAATTTTGGATCTTGTAGTGGCCAAAGATAACTGTTGTTATTGTTTTTTCATATTATCAATTGAAATGAATTGAACTGAATCTATAATTAAGCTGCTACTGCTTAAATTGCACAGGCACCTGGATTTGGAGCTTTTTTATATAGATCATCATGACTCTGTTATAGGAGTGTAAGCATAATTTTTGGGGTGTCCTCTTTTAATAAGATCCATATTTGTTCCCCATCCTACACCTTAATTGTCTTTATTTTACCTCTGTGTTGTTCTGTAAAGACCGTTCTATAGCTGTTTGCCACTTTCTGTACTTGCAGATGTGATTTAACCATAGCAAAGCCTCAGAGAAACCATCTTCTCACAGCGACTTTGGACTGTTTTCCTATTAAGTATGCTCATATCTAAAAATCATACCAGGAAATGCTGGATCAGCTGGCTAGCTGACTTCAGTGTGCGTGCAGGCTGTGTGCAGATGTGTGTCTGCACATACATGTTTTTACTTGCTTGCGTGTGTAGCTCTACATATACTGAGTGAGGAATGTTTGTGTGGCAAAGAGACAAAAGCATTCCCAAGGAAGAGATAGAGGGAGAGAAGGAAAGAGAACATCTTCATACATGAAAGCGGCAAGTGATGGAATCTTAACTGGACTCTCAATACTCCCTTTGAGCATCCTCCTCATCTTCATCCTTAATGTGATCTTTCTTTCATCTATTTCTCTTCTCTTTTCCCCAGTTTGTCTTTACTTTTTTGTTTGTTTCTTTCTCTCTCTCTCTTCATGTCCCCTCCCCCTTGCTGAGACAGTGACACTGGGCTTAAGTGGGACAGAGTGTAGGGGGGCATTGAGGCAGAAGAGACAGAGAGACAGTCATGAAGGGAGGGAGGCTGTGCCCTCACCCCACACCTTCCCCTAGTGCCGCTTCCTCCGAGAACGTACCTCGGGCACTCCTGGACCCTCAGGCCTCCTCGCGACATCTGGGGGACCCGCTTTTAGCATGTCACCACTACTCCACTCCAATCTGCAACATCTGTCTCTGCAGCTCTTTTGCCTCCTATCATCCTTTATGTCATTCTCCTGCTCTGGCTCCTCCTCCACATCCTCTTTTGGGTCTCTGTCACCAAGATGCCCAGCAACAGTGGTGAGGGAGCATCATCACGGTGGTACGGGCAAACGATGGGGGTTGGAGGCCATGGAAAGGCATGCCTAGGAGAAGGGCAGGCCATCTCTCTCCCTGCCTCCTTCCCTCCTTCCCCTCCCTCCCCCGTTCCTCATGCAAGGTGCACTCATCCGCACACAGGCCTTGCTCCCCGGTGACCCCCCTGCTCCCTGAGATTCAGTATGTGTCACTGCGCGCTTGCTTACACGCTGTGGCACTGTAGTACTCCCACTGAGGACAACATGGCTTTACAAAGGGCAAGGCTTTATTGATTTGTGTGAGAGAGTTTATCACATGTGTGTCAGCACACTCGCTGTTCTCCCCTTCTCATGTATACAGAGGGAACACTGCAGGCAGTACCGTATGTGTCCGGATACACATATGAATATACAGTACATTGTTGTTGAATTTACACAAGCACACAATGGAATCAAGTTCAATATCTAAACAGAAAGTCCAAGTGGTGCTTTCAGAGGATCCATGATCAGTCTTTTCCCTGTTTGCCTTGTCTTCCCTTTCATAATGTATGACAATCAAACAAAAGCGACCGGCGTGTGAAATTAGACCCTTCATGCACTGTCGTTTTTGTGTTTTCCACGGCAGAAATAAGGTCACGCTGTAGTAGAGTTTACTTTGCGCTGCTGTATGTGTGTTTATAATGCATTAGATATGCCCTGTTATCATTCTCATGACTGGTGAGCTTGTCTCAATCTATTATCTATGAGACTAAATAATTAAAGACAAAAGCAACACAAAGCACCACATGTTGACAAGTCTAGCGTATGTGTTTGCATGAGTGTCAGTGACCGAATTTAATCTAAGATAAATGCAGATGAAGTCTTTTTTGTGGTTGTGTGTGCTGTGTTTGCATGTGTGCTCTGACATGCAGAACCATCATTTTAAGAGGAAAAGACAATCTGAGAATATGACGATGGTTTTGTCTTAGTCTGACTTTTGCATTGCATTCCTTTATTGTTTCTCTTCATCCAGACATACGTAACTACTCCCATCTTGCTGCTTGAATATTTATGGCCATTCCAATTAAGGTTTCTTAACTGTGTTAGAGGCCTTTAACCATTGCAGAGGGTAGTCTGAGATAAAGATGTGGGGGTGGGCTGATGATAAAACAGATTCTCCTTCTCTGTTTCTTTCGGTTTGGATGAATGCATATTTTCATTTCCTTTATTTGTTTTTCCATCTTCCTTTCTCTTTTTCTATTTCTTTAGTCCCAAGCATGAGTTGTTCAGAGAGGGTGAGGGGTGTGTGGGCGTATGGGGTGTCACCTTCTAACAACAAATATAGAAAGAGAGTGAAACAGAGAGACAGCAGCAGGAAGAGAGAAGTATGGAGAAACCAAGGAAACAGATACTGTGAGAGGGAAAGACAAAGAAAACAGGAGACTTGGTGGTGGTGTTGGGGAGGGCAGCAGCTGGCATTTGACGGTGAAGCATGCTTTTTTAATGAGTGCATTAGTCCTCTGAATACCTATCCTCAGATCACTGCATCACATTGAACCTGGAAAACAGACTGAACAAAGGAAGAGAGGAGGATGCGAAGGTCAAGGCTTGGGGCTGAAAAACCAGAACACTTGTAGAGAGATAAGAATAGAGTAAATGTGTATCTGTGCTTCCTCTTCAATTATTCTGCTTCTAGTAACTGTGTGTGTCCTACACTCATGCAGAGTCAAAGAGGCAAACTCTATAAAAATTCACACAATTCTTCTTTAATAACCTTCTTCTGCTATTTTGACACAACCTCTCCCCAGTCTTTTTTTTCAGTTTTTGTCAATGATTGACTCAAAAAAAAGTTGCAGTAATATGTCGTCCTTGTAGGTCTTTCTATGTCTGGCTTGTTCTCATAGCACTTAACTATTACAGACTGCTTTGAATGTGAATAGAAAGGAAATAGGAGCAACCATCATTCATTTCATACTAGAGAGAGCAAAAGGGAGAAAGGGGTGGGGGGGCTCAGATAGGGAGAGAGCCTATTGTTGGTGCGTGTAGATTTCCCTTTGTCAAACACATGCCAATTCTTAAGCCCCAACAGAAGAGAGGAGAATAGGAGAATGATAGCAGCAGAGAAAAAAGATGAAAGGAAAAAGGGCGGGTTGGAAGGCGGGAGTAGAACAGAGGGGAGGGGAGCAGTATTGATTTGACACTAAGGGAATCACACCACAGCGCTGTTCATTTTCATTTATCTGCCCTTGTAATGGGTGTGTTAATATGGCAGGTAGGGGAAGAGGGCAGGAGGGGATTTAGGAGGATGCAAGCATTTTATTAGAATTCAGTCTTTTTTATCCTTCCCCTCTGCTCACCAGAAAACCATCCTGCATACATGCACATGTGCACATACCACATGCATCTACAAACATGTCAGGGTGAAAAAAGTAACATTTTAATACTTCCCAAATACTTCCCTACAAGACACAAAAGGGAACATGTTTGCCTTGTATAAAAGCCCTCAGCTCAGTGTAAAAACAAGAAGTAAGTATTTTTAGCACAAAACATAAGCCAGAGCTGTTTATTACATGTGTGCCCTAATATTGGAAAACAACGGTCATAAATTTCTTAAATGAAGGTAATATTAAAACAAGACTATGTGCCATTATGTGTTATTATGTAAATATGTTTGTGTGAGAGATAACTAACTAATCTAAAAAGATACTGATACTGAAGGATGGCTGTTGGAGCCGACACATAATGCTTTTAAATGTGAGTGAAAGTGGGGTCAGGGTGGTAGTTACATGTTGGGTCTGAATGGATAAAATAATGCTTTATTTTGTGTTCATGGTTGTGCTTTCTTGTATGTCTAGCTCTACTTGAGATTTAGGTAGCAGGAGTGAGGACATTAGTAGAAAATATGGACAATTTTAGCGGCCTTTACTTTCACCCAGGCAGCACGGTGGAACAGTTTAAATCCACTGGCTAGCTGGAGCTTTTCTGTATGGAGTTCAGCATGCTATCTCTGTGCTTGCATGGGTTCTGTCTGGGTATTCTGGTTTCCTATTCTGAGTGCTTGTCTGTCTCTCTGTGTTTGTCCTGTGATCGACTGGCAGCCTGTCCAGGATGTACTCCGCCTCTTGCCCTGTGACAGCTAGGACAGACTCCAGCCCCCTGTGACTTTGAATTGGATAACTG
This sequence comes from Aulonocara stuartgranti, assembly GCF_965226115.1. NCBI lineage: Eukaryota > Metazoa > Chordata > Actinopteri > Cichliformes > Cichlidae > Aulonocara > Aulonocara stuartgranti. Next base: position 18,093,867 of record NC_138950.1, on the reverse strand, counting down.
GAGGAAAATGGATTGATTTACTTTCTAACCCAGCTTCTAAGAGCTGGCTGAGGGTTCTTGGTTTTAGAGTATAAATTTCAATTGGGTTGGGTTAAGTTATGGTTATTGTTAGGCGTAAGGGGCTAGGAAAAATATGACATGTCAATAAGGGTTCTGTGTGTGTGCGTATGTGTGCTTGCGTGTGTGTGTGTGTGTGTGTGTGTGTGTGTGTGTGTGTGTGTGTACGTGTGTACAAGGAAGAAGCTTAGATACAGTATGAGCAGCTCAAATGAAATAGCTTTTAGTAGACCTTCCCAGTGCCTCCTTGAAATCAACCATAATGGGCCCTTGGTAATTATCAAATAAATTAGCCAGGGGAAAGAGTGGGAGAGCAGGAGGAGAAGGGGGAGGAAGAGGGAGGGATCAGGGCTGACTCCTTTCATTCTTTTTCATTCTCATAGCTGTCTTTGCCTGTTAAAACGCTTTACCTAAATTTATATAATTTTGTCAGACAGGCATCTTGGTGTAATTTAATACTTTTGTTATGCAAATACACGTTGGTTTTTATTGTAGTTTAGGGCATGTTTTCTTTCTTTATTATAGTGTTCATCAGCTGAGATGGATTGATAAATTAAGGATTAGCACGCCTCCAGTAGGATAACAGGTTAAAGAAACCATTGATTTTCAGCCTTTTTCTCCCCAAACCCATATTATTTAGGAGTTAAAAATACCTGACATTTCAACAAACCTATTAGAACTTGTAATATTTAAATAAATACGCATGTGTAGGGATGAAGTGTTGATTCTTAAATGGTACTTCTAATGTGGATGGGTGGTTAAAGAATCATGTGGTCATGAGATGAGTGTTTGGAGATGAACTGGGCAATATCAATGGACAGTGTTGTACACTATTATTTTATTGCTCAGAGACAGTATTCACTATAGGTAGGATTATCAAAGGAAAGCACACTGTTTGATTGTGACAATTTTGGGCTCTAGCAACAGAGCTGTCCATGGTGCTACTTCAGCTACTATTTGAGAGCATTGCAAAATGTAAGTATGCATTGTTCTGATCTGATATAGTGACTCGATATTTCTTCTTGAAGATACCATTTGCACTGACTTGTGTATAAATAAATTGGCTTTCTAGCTTGTTAAAAAGTCTCTACACACTGAAGGGTGCACAATGTGAGAAAACCCTATGTTAGCCTTAATCATAACCCATTTAAACATATTTTAGACAGACGTGCTTTGGCTTTACTCCATCGTAACACAAATATATAGTTCATAGTTTGCAAGAAACAGATACATGCGCTCATAAAATCATGGGCTTAATGGGAAGCCGAGGAGGCCTTTCACACAGGTGCAGTTTTAGCCTTTGCATGCTTTTGCACTCCTGTTTTACTATACTCGAGAATATTTACTTCTACACTTCTGCTTGTTTAGATGAATAAAGAACATCTTCTCCAAGTGAAGCAGTTGGGACTAAAGGGCATCAAACCAAATTAAATAACACACTGTCTCTTAATAGTGGTAATGGATTCACGGTAACAACACTGCACTGGCTTAGTAATATCTACATTTTGGAACATAAGAATTTTTTCACTCCAGTAATAATGTGTCTGCAAACCTGGATAGCTCCATAAGTTTTTTTTGACTAAAATATGGTTATATATTTTTGTGTCTGTACACTAATAGGGGGTTTGCATTCAAAAAAGATTATTTAAATCAATATATGATTGTGTGCAGAGTTTTACACTTCATATTGAATTAACCCTAGAGCCATTTTTATCTATAGTCCCCCATTTCCAGGCCCCAAAGTAGGCCAGTTATATGCCAATCATGTTCAAGTGAATGATGCCATCATCAGGCTGCAAAAGCAAAATAAACCAGTATACATTCATTTTAGCACTAATCAACTCTGGAACACCAATAAGACTGGAAAACCACAGAAACAACAAGTGGATGATCGCAGAATTATCTCCATTTCAAGAAAAACTCCTTCACATCATCTCACCAAGTCAAGAACATGCTCAAGGAAGCAGGCATATCACTGTCAAAGTCGACTGCATTTATGAATGCAAACACAGAGGACTTACAAGAAGGTGTAAACCGCTGGTTACACTCAGCAACAGGAAGGCGTGATTAGACTTTACCAGAAAACATCTAAAGGACTCTCTACAGTTTTGAAAAAAAGAAAAGAAGACAAGATTAACTTGTACAAGTTGTGCGACCACAACACATCATCTGTCAGATATAGAGGAGGCAATGTTATGGCGTTTATGGCAGCCTGTGGAACCAGGTCACCAGTGTTTATTGATCATGTGATTGCTGATAGAAGCAGCAGAATGACTTTTAAAGTGTACAAGGCAGTATACTCTGCTCAGATTCAGCCAAATGCTACAAAACTGATTCAACAGCGCAAAATGGATAATCATCCTAACCATAAGACAAAAGCAATCAAAGAATTTGTCATGGTAAAAAAAATAGGATATTCCTCTATGGACAAGTCAGACAGCTGATCTCAGCCCAACAGATGATGCTTTTCAGTTATTAAATAGAAAAAACTGGAAAAAGACTCAAAAGCAAATGGAGGCAGTCGCTTCAAAGGCCTAGCAGAGCATCACAAGTGAGGAAACACAGAATTTTGTGATGCTCATGGGTTCATTGAGTGCAAAAGATTTTCATGCAAGTGTTAAAAGCAATCTTTATATTTAAAATTATGCTAGTTTGTCCAGTTAATTTGTAGCCTCTGAAAATGGAGGACTGTATAAAAATATCTTTTTTAAAGCACACGCCTAAATCCCTGGCTGTGACAACACATACACACAAAGTAGACATCTTTCATTGTCACTGTAGCATATGTGACAGCTTATGTGTGTCTGAAAGAGAGATTGACCATTAAAAGTAGCATTGTAATGATGGAGGGTAGATGGAGATGAATTGAATGGAGGGAGTGGAAAAGAAAAGGAAGATAGAAACGAGAAGGTAAATCAGGAGGAGGTGAATAAATAAGGAATGTGTAGGTGTACTCCACTGTCTGTTCATTGCTGCAACACGCTGTAGTGAGGATACTCACCACAAACACACACTCACAGTTTGTTGAGTGCACTTTGCAAATGTGGATTGTAAGACAGTGGGAGTAAGAATAGTGTAGCTCGTTAGACAGATTGTGAGTGTCTCTCACTGTGTGTGTGTGTGTGTGTGTTAGTGTGTGTCTGTGAGCACATGCATTTGTGAGAAGTCCATTTGCGCAACTACTGGCCTGCATTGTACCAAATCTGCAATCCATTTAGCCCAAAATCTGAAAGGCAAACCTCGATGTTATGAGTGTTTTTGTTAACTAGTGCAGCCTAAAAAATAAAGTGACAGGATGCACAGAGAAATGTGGTGAACTCCTCTGTGGCCTATAGCCTAGACTTGTGAATCAATTACAGATCCATTCAGCAGTTCCTTTCCTCTCCTCTGATCTCGTTTGCCATCATTTAAATGGCTGATTTCGTTTTTACCTCTAATGAAGGGTACCGTGCACGCACACACACACACAAAGACACACACATAGACACACGTGCACACAAAACTCACATGAAACGCACACTTGCACGTCGCTGTGTGCTACCGCAGCGCCCCCTACCCAGCTGTTATCACGTGAGTGCACGGGCCCTAGCAACAGCGAGCGAGAGAGTGAACAAAAAAGAGAGATCCTGGCGAGAGCAGGGGACAGGGGAATGGGTAAAGAGAGGGAGAGAGAAAGAGATGAGAGGGAGGGGGGAGCTGTGGAGCATTAATAAGTGATGAGTCCAACAGTGTGAATTGCTGTTAGTTAGCATTGCTGCAGCGCCGCTTTCATTTGCATGGCAGCACCAAGAACAAACCCCTTTACTTACGCCATTTCCTCTCTCGCTCTGTATCTCTCCGAGTCACTTTTTTTTTCTTTTTCCTGAACCATTTTATCTGTTTCTATCTTTTCCTCATCTCCTTGGTCTAGTCAACATCTCAAAATATGTATATCTTTTCTTAGGTACTTTTAAATCTTTTTTTTCATATCTGATCTGTTCGTCTCCTTCTCCGAGCCTCCCCTGTGGCTACAACATCACTACATTAACATTATCATTTTTTTCTTCACTGCTTTCCTTTTTTATGAGCTCTTATGCTACCGTTCCTTCCTCCTCTATTTGACAATAATTTGTTGAAAATGGCAGCCATATATTACTGGAATATATTTAGCATCACCTTTCCTACATCCCTTCATCTTCTGCCTCCAACTCCTCTCCCCTTTTCACTATATCTTAAAAAAAAGAGGAGTGTCCTCTCTCTAGGGGAACTTTGGGGAAGACAAGTGATGCTCCAGGGCTCCTTAATCCTTTTTTCATTGCCCCCCCTGTCTCAGCATCTCGTTATTTGCATGTATGTGTCTGCCTGTGGAATTTTTGGCATACGTGCGCATACGCTCACACAGAGATCTAGCAGCAGCTTCTGCACTTGGCTTGACTTGATGCCTCAGGCTGATCAGCTGAACTGATTCCATTACTTACAGACCCCCCTGAAAGAGAGGAGCACAGACTAAGAGGGAAAAAGGCAGAGACAGAAAGAGGTGGAGGGCAGAGGGGAAATGAGTGGAAGAGAGACTGGGGATGGAGAATAGATGCCATGCAGAAGGCAGAAAAAGGGAAAAAAGAGCAAAAAAAGGGAAGAAAAGGTTGGAAAACAAGGAGGAAGTGAGAGGATTTTGCACCTCCCTTGGGTGTAGGATAGACCTCAAAATTCTCATCCAGCTTCCTACAGTAAAATAAATAAATAAAATACAGACACAGAAGCACATACAAACACACACTCAAAAACAACATCAACAAACTCCTGGAGGCGTAGGCAGACTAGACGAGAATTGATCTCCTCTCCCACAAGGAGAGGCTTGCAAGGAGGGAGAGAGAGAACGGGAGATGGAGAAAGATGTAGAAGAATTGTTTTTACCCATGTATGGCTCTCAGGCCTGTAGGCCCCTCATCCTTCTCACTCTCACTCCCTCCTGTGTCACTCCCAGCGGCATGTTTCTCTTTATCTCCCTATCTCTCCCTCCATCAATCTCCATCTGCCGTCTTCCTCCCTGTAGGTCCAGACCCTTCCGCTACTCCACTGCCTCTCGCCGTCGCTGCCTGTTTTAGGTGTGTCACATCTCCAAAGACAGCAGGGAAGCAGAGAGTGGCTAGAAATTAAATATCAGTAGTGAAAGAAGAGGAAGAGTGGTAGAAAGCTTTGGTCAGTGCAGTCAAGGGGAAAATAGAGCATGTTTTTTTTTACATTTTCTGTTTTTATCTTAATTTTACACACTGGATACGCATTTAAATCACAGCATTGAAGGACCAAATGTCAGCCATGATCACCATGTATATAAAAAAAATCTTTTTTAATGCTACCAGCTACAATGACCATGACTGGAAGGCAGTTGAAAAGGAAAGAAGATATGTGCATGCAGGTTGGCTTGAAAAAGCATATTAATAATAAGATGCATAGTGAATGATAACTTTCAGTTTTTATACCATGTCCGCTTTTAATCTGGTATACCACTGCAGCCCTACTTATGGAAGATGCTACAGCTGGACATCTAAGGGGATTAAAAGGTAAATTAGGCTTCTCAAAAAAGCCATCTGTTAGCATCCTGTATATGTCCTTGAGGTTTTTTCTGTTTAAAGTCACTTCAGGTTTTGAAGGTTTTTTTGTTTTTCTAAATAGTTTTTAAAACATAGAAAATGTCTGCATATTAATAAGAATAGAAAATACTGTTCATCATTACTGCTAAAACAATCTATAGTTAGTGTAAAATATGCATTTTACTGACTTTATGATTTTTTTCTATGTTAATTTCTAATTATTATTTTGGTTTGGTGAAATTTGATGTTTAATAATAATAATAATAATAATAATAATGGATTGCATTTATATAGCGCTTTTCGAGACCCTCAAAGCACTTTACAATTCCACTATTCATTCACTCTCACATTCACACACTGGTGGAGGCAAGCTACAGTTGTAGCCACAGCTTTAATGTAACATTTAATGATATTTATTAATTTACAGAATAAATTAATCGGTTACACAGAAAAAAAATGATGCAGGATGAATTCTTTTCCTTGGATCCTTATGCAGTTTGAACAAGAGAGAAAAAAACACAAGATAAGAACAGAGTATAGAAAAATAGTGAGAAGGCTGGCATAAGTTTCCTTCACAGTCAGCAGTGACAAGCTCCTTTTCATTAAGGTCCCCTGCATCACTTTCCTTTCCTCCATTCTTAGCCATTTCTTACTCTACCCACCACTCTTCCCTCCCGTCACCCCCCTCTGGTCTGTCTTCCTCTCTCCAGGCATGTTGTGACAGGGTGTAGCAGTGTGTTATACAGGGTTCTACTCACCAAGTGCATATTATCCTGTAAGGCTTAATACCTAGGTTGGAACAAAAGGGCAGGCTTGGAAATTATAGCTTACGTCGCTTAGCACTCAGCACAACAGTCTGACTCACATGAAAACACGCGTGTGTGAACTTCATATATCCATGCAGATGCACAAGATGACACTGCCGTGTGTATGCATATTCAGAACTCTGACAGCTTAGTCACAGACACACAAAGATTTTGTAATGCCTCTTTCACGATTAGTTCAAATGCATTAAATCCTGTTTTAGAATTAACTGCCTTAAATAAATCACTCAATTTATGCCTGGTATTGACAAACAATCTGTAATTGGATGACAGTGTATAAGGCCCCAGACACACAGGCAAGTAGTCCTGGAAGTTGCTGTCAGTTGCTAGGTGAAATTGTTTGCAAAGACTGCTGCTGTGCACCTACTTGCATTTGCAGCAGTCTTTATTGTAGCAGATTGCTTTGATCGAGTGTTTTTGGGCAAGGGAGCATCTTGCATGAAAACTAAGGGCGGCCATAGTGATATGCTAGTAAGCATCAGGGAATACACCTTACCTACTGACCAGAGGTTGGAGAGGGTCACTGACACGTCTCTAGATATGTGAGACTGAGGCCTAAAGAAGAAAAAGTCTTTGTAAAAGGAATTTGTTCTATGTAAAAAACACAAAGTGCTCTGAGTTGTAATGGAAGGTACTGTGATCAGATTTCATCCAGGTGAATATAGCTCATCAAATAATGAATAAATACACCAAACAAGTTAAAACGTCATCTGAGTCTTCTTGTAGACTTCAACAACTCTAACAAAATGTTTGTTGACAAGTCTGTGAGCCGTGTTTAACTTATGTTTTTAAACTGTGTTAACAATCAAGATAACAAAAAAGAATTGATGGACAATTGCAAACAGGCCCCATGGACTGTATTTATTACCAAAGATTAATGCCAAGGTGTGACTGTGGTGAAGAAGTACAGCCGCGACTCTCCGCCATATCTCAGTCTTGTTAGTGTGTGTGTGGCAGAAAGCCAGGTCAGTCTTCTCTGTTTTATAAATCTCCTTTGGATGGACTTGTGCAGCCATAAAATGCATTGATTTTGTTGCACACATTGTGGTAGGAGACACACACACTCACACACACGTAGACAGATACAAAGCTGGTTATTGATACTTAATACACAGTAAACATATGCATATACGTATTATACACAGTTTTTCACCATTTGCCAGCCACAATAAAGGAATAAAAATGTAAACAAATAATCATTTAAATCATCTTGTCAATAAAATGATTATTAGCTATGTTCCTGATTAAAACTTTACAATTTAAGTGTTTAAAAAACAAACAGTAGCAATAAAGTTTTAACACTACATTAGCTGTTTTCCATAAACCAACTGATTTGCTTGCACCCTAAAAGTTTCTAAAAAAAAACCCTAAAAAACAATAATAATGCTGTGCTACGACTAGGCGCTGACCTATTGCTTGGAGCATGTGTGTGTGTGTGATTGAGTAAGAGTGTTTTTTGTGCTTGGCACATATTTCTAGTATTCAACTATTCAATGCACCTGCATTTTACTAAAGCTCTCTCTTGTCAACACTGCAAAGAGATATTGAAACATCGTGTACGGCAAACAACAGTCACCATGTTCTTACACTCACATACACTCTCACACACACACAGACACTTGCACAAATGCACGCACACACACTGTAATAGCATTCACATAACCAAACAATCTGCAATCTACTACAAACTCTGAAGTGCACACTGTCTAAAATAACCCTTTGGGGGGAACAGAATACAAAAAGACTCAGAGAAGCGGAAAGAATGAAACACTGAAATACACTCTCCTCATCTCCTTTCCTTCCTTCTCTTTTTCTTCTCTCTCACATACACACATGTGCAGATACTCTGTCTATTGACATGCAGATAAATCACAGCCAGTCCAAGCAGTCACTGATGTGACATGAAAATGACGCTAATCTGCTGTTACCATAACACGCACCGACACATCAATTATTAACGCTTACAATAACTCCCCACTCTCTTTTCTCTTTCTTGTTCCTCTCAAATGTCTTTTTCCCGTTGTGTACATCTCACTAAAAGAACGGGACAGAGTCAGTTAAAAGCACCCATGTGTTCGGGTCTTTTGATGACATGTATATTATAGAAGTGCTTTTTATCTTCCAAAAACTGTGATTTTTTTCCTTACAAATATGCTCAGTGTTGGTGAAGCTAGTAGCCCCAACTCTTCAGCAGCGCACATATGCTATATGAACAAAAGCTCTGGGCCACCTACCCTTAACACCTACAGGAGCTGCTCAGCCATTAAAACCCTTGGCATGAAGCTGCTAGTGCAAAGTTTTTAATGCTGATGTTAATGCCAGAGCAGGTTTGGATCTCTGCAGTTATTGATTTGGTGACTTTTAAATACTTTGTCTACACTGTAATTGAATGCAGCCTGACACTTTGAAGTGCTTCCTAAACACTTCCACTTTACAATAATACCACTCACAGTTGATCATGGAAAATCTAGGGTGGAAAACCGACTTGTTTGGACTGTGGCATCCTATTACAGTGCCACACTCAAATTCAGTGAGCTCTTTGGAACAACCCGTTCCTTCACAAAAACGTTTTTAAAGATAGACTGCTGTGCAGTGGCAATGGGACTGAAAACATCGACTTCAAAGACTAAGAGTTGGGATCCGATACTTGTCCATATAGTGCTTATAGGGTTACCTTTGTGAATCTTGAGAACTTATACATGTGTAATTAAATGATCAAATGGAAAACATGCTGTTATTATTTAGCCCTACGAAAGATAAAACAGGACATACATAAACAGCATGTATGTTTTTTTGACCCGCTCCTGTTCTGCTCTCCTCTACAGGCAATCGATTCTTCCTGACCTCATTTGGCGCGCTGTACATCTCAGAAGTGCAGAAGGAAGATGCCCTTTCCACCTACCGCTGCATCACAAAGCACAAGTACAGTGGAGAGACTCGTCAGAGCAACGGAGCCAGGCTCTCTGTTTTGGGTAAGCAACAATTTACTCTATGAAAAAGAGACTTGTGTTTAAGTTTTAGTTTTTGAGATTTTTGGTGTTTGAAATCAATAAAACCTTTTTGTGACCTTTATAACCTACAGACCCTACGGAGTCCACCCCGTCAGTGCTGGACAGTTTCCAGTCCAGTGAGGTACAGGTGGGGCATAATGTGGAGCTGCCCTGCATCGCCTCTGGATATCCAAACCCGACCATCCGTTGGCTAAAGGATGGTCGACCATTACCAGCAGACTCGCGCTGGACACGGCGCATCACTGGTCTCACCATTTCAGACTTGAGACTCGAGGATAGCGGCAACTACATCTGTGAGGTCACCAACAGCTTTGGCTCCAAAGAGGTGACGGGTCACCTCAACGTGATAGGTGGGTAAATTTTTAATTTGCCTCTCCTGTCCTCCAGTGTTCCCCTCAAATAGCAACTGAGTGCAATAGGCAGAAGTAGTAAATGTGACATCAGGACACAAACCGCAATAGAGACATCTTTTAAGCTCTGTCGGTTCTGCCGTGGCCACCCTCGTCTAGGTCGAGCATGAGCTTGATATTTAAGGATGGCTTGCTCCCCCACTGTGTTCTCAAACCGCAGTGAAGCGTCTCCACAGTGACAGAGAACAGTGGTCATGCAGGCCTGTCGCTCCATTTTCCGATGGGTGTGCGAGAGAGAGGAGAAGGTTATGGAATATATACAATAACATTAATGTTAATATAAGAGATGTTAAAAGGTGACACACATAGAAGACACAGAACACTTAGAGGAGGTTATGGAGTTGGTAAAGATAAGAGATGAAATTTGAGGGTGGCTTGAGACGAGTTAGTGGACGCTGAGTACACTGGCCACAGGGCACATCATTGCACAGCCTACAAACCTCAAGTGACAGGGCATGCAAGGTGGGACACACACACACACAAATTTGGACAAGCATACAGTATATACACTCAGTGCCCATGAAGAAAGTCTTACACATTCATTGTCACAGAGACACACATGTTCACACACATTCAGCAGCCTCCAGCACCTAACACCAGCTGCTTTATTGCTCACTGACATTTTCTCCCCTTTTCGTCTTTCTGTCTCGGTTTTCCTCGCTGCTTAGAGCGTGCGCGCACACACAAACACAAAAAGTCAGAAAAAATGATATACATACAGAAAGCACAGACTTAATATACTAACATGTTATTTGTGTTGAACAGCACAGAATAGCTCAATAAAAATTGCTCTTGCGCAACAATGCAAATAATACACTTTTTAGTGCCCGAGGGACACGCACCAGTTTTTGTACCTTCAATATTTGGGTAGCAACTGGCTTCTGTGCTTGCTTGCTGCTTACCGCTTCATCCCTTTTTATTTTTTAATTTACTTTGTCTTGCCTGTTCCTTCTACCACCTTTAGAGCCACTGCGGGTTACCTTGTCTCCCAAAAATCTGAAGACAGGGATCAGCAGTACAGTCATCCTCTCCTGTGCTGTTCAAGGTTCTCCTCACTATATGGTGTCCTGGTACCGCAACACAGAACCTGTTTTGCCTGATCAGCACTTTTCCATCCAGGGTGCTCACAATGAGACGCTGTTCATTTCTGCTGCACAAAAAAGACACTCGGGTGCTTACCAGTGCTTTGCCACACGCAAAGGCCAGACTGCCCAGGACTTCTCCATCATTCTCCTAGAAGGTATGGAAAATTATGCTTCTAATATTTGTAAGAAATTGTCTATGTCTATTACTCAAAACTGTTCACATATAGAAAAGGAAAAAATAATAAACAACAAACAGCTTTTTGTTGATTACTATTATGCATATACTGTTACAGTGGTCTATACTCATATTAACCCTCTGAAGTCTAAGCAGTCATTGTTGACCATCCCAGCCCAACCACAACCATACTTAATCCTAGGAAATCGGAATATATCATTTTAGTTTTTATCAAATCGCTCTCTTACAGAAAGTCAAAGAAAGTAATCATTCCAACTTAAGCATGAAGACATATCCATATTTTTCCCAAACAAGTCTACTTTGCCTTCCTCCATAAATGTTGGAGTAACCAGCTAATCATCTCAACGTAGAGTACTGCACAAAGTCCTGAGCTACTCCTTATTTCCCTATATTTTCCTTACAAGGAGCCCGACTTGAAATTTTTATTTTTTTGTAAGTGGTCTTGAGCAACAGTTGTTCAAGATTTGTTTGCTGCGTTTTCATCCATATTCAGACCAGTTCTTGTACCTGGCCATTTTCAGAAGAATGTGTTTTGTATGTTTGGGTTAAGCCATTTTCCGCTGAGCAGGTCTGCAGATGTCTGTCAGCACACAGAGCAGAGATCTGAGCAAGAGCAACACCAACAACTGAGTGAGAGGACTGTTATTGTGTGTATATGGATAATAGCAAACACTGAAATACATTTCTTGCCCAAGCAATGAATTTTGTTGGCTCAAATTAAGCGTTTCTTTGCTCAAAATAATTGTATCCTCAAAATGCAACATTTGCACTTGCAAAAAAATTTTATGTGCGCTCAGAATAGAGGCTCAAAAATAACAGCATAGAAAAAGTGTCATATTTTTGTATGGTGTGCAATGTGAAACTGGACTGAAAGTGGGTTATAAAAGAAGAAGTGGCAGGCTCGGAAAACTGTTTACAGCAGATGAACAAGACTTGAAAACCATGTTCTTATGAAATAAGAAAAAAAAATCCAGCAAAGACATGACATAGGACCTGAGAGATGCATCTGGCCCTTTAGTTGATCCATATACTTTTTGCCAAAGCCTCATCAGAAATGGTCTCAGTGGAAAGGTGGCTGTCAAGAAGCTGTTCTTAAGGGAGGGAGACAGGGAGAAAAGGCTGAGGTATTCCACAAGAACTGGACTAAAAAGCAGTGGCAACAGGTCTTATGGAGGGATTAATCCAAGTTTGACATTTCTGTTAAAGTTATTTTCCAAATTTATTTGATGAAATCAGAAAAGAGGTACCAGGTACCAGCCATTTGTGAAACACGGTGGAGGATTTATGGTGTGGAGTTGCATTTTCAGCCAGTGGTGTTGGGAATCTTGTCAAATTGATGAAATTATGAATGCAAAAAAGTGCCATCAGAATTTGATCCGCCATGCAATATCATCTGGAAGGTGTCTTGATTTTTCTGCACTGATCCCAAACAAGCTGCTAATGCAATAAAATGTCTGAATAGAAAAACACAGAGTGGAACACTTTCAGTCGTGGATTGGCCTCCCCAGAGCTCAGACCTCAACATTACTGACCCAGAGAATGGGTGACAGAATGGGCTTGCCTAAGAGAGTTCATGCTGTGTTGAGGAGTAAAGGTGGTCATATCAGATGTTGACTCTGTTGTTCTTGTATACACTGTGTTTCCACTGCCCCCCACCCCTTTCCCGTTTTCCTAGCAAAATATAATGGCACAATATTTTTACAAGTAGTATATGTGAGCCAACAGCACAGGCTTCATTCTGCTCTAAAGACTTTGTTGCTCTGTCAGCGAAAGAGGAACTTGTTAATAGGGTCATCTCAGGGACACACCTCTGGCTACAAACACAGAAGCCCCGCCTACCTGCTGTTCAAATTCTCTTTGCTAGGGGCAAATCAGAAGAGAGTGGGCTTAAAGATTGAACTCGGGAAATTAGCTTAGAGAGGAGCAAAAGTAACATTTTTCCTCCAAATTCACACTTCACATCTCTTGTGATTGTTTCCAGATGGCACACCCCGTATTGTTGCCTCCTTCAGTGAGAGGGTGGTTGTCCCGGGTGAACCGTTTTCCCTGATGTGTGCTGCCAAAGGAGCGCCTCCACCCACCATCACTTGGACCTTGGATGACGAGCCTGTGGCCAGAGATCTGTCGCGTGTCAGAGCCAGTCAGTACACCCTGTCTGACGGCAGCACCGTGAGCCACGTGAACGTCAGCAACCCACAGATTCGTGATGGTGGAGTGTATCGGTGCGCCGCACGAAACTCAGCCGGTAGTGCTGAGTACCAAGCGCGCATAAACGTAAGAGGTGCCTGTCTACTTTTCAATATCAGTCATACGGAGGCTTCTCATAGCCTGACCCCTACCCCACCCTCTCCTGTACCCTTCTATATCTCTCCCTCTTTCTCTGTATGTGTTTTGCTTCCTCGTATATATGTATATTTTCAAAATTTCCTTTTTTCCTTTTTTAAATTTATTTATTTTTGGTTGTTTGTCCATCTTTCTATCTACACATTAATCTTACAAGGGAGTGTATTTTTTCTTCACTAGCCCTTATACTCTGTCTCGTTCTGTCTTCTTTGCTGTGCAGTTTGGGTCCTCCAGCTGCATATGTGCTGGTGTAAACTCATGCATAGATAAGACAAATACACCAAGTCATCCATCAAGTTTATCTAATTATATTCACATCAATATGTACACACATATGCATGCTTGCAGGGAGATAGAATATTCAAATGGAAACTTTCCAGCTTTATACTGTGAGTTGTTAATGGAGAGGACGTGACATTAAGGTAATCTGAGACTTGAACGAAGAAACCTAAGAAGGCACAGAAAGACAGAGATGTAGGTGAGGCAGAGTACTTGAAATGGGAGAAGAATAAGAGAAGGGGAGTGGCAATGTATGTTGAGGGAGTGATGGTAAACTCTGGTGACAGGACAGGTGATGTCACTGTCGTCTGAGATAACAAGAATGAGGAGTGACACCACTGAACAGGGCTGTATCACTGTCTCCATCTCCCTCTCTCTCACACACACACTCTCTCTGCTTTCATTGTCCATTGGTGAGATGTGTAGTTGTGACATGTGAGTCTGCCCGAAGCAGACATGCCAGAACGATCATTGAAGTGAGAATGAGCCCCGCTGCCAGAGAGTTTCAAGCCCACATGCAACACAAACTGACACAAATACAGCCACGACGCGTACATGGACACAGACATTCAGAAATGAAACAGCAGCACAGCGCTATGCTTATCCACTCACTCAAATGTGATACGCCCAACTTATCTCATTCAGCGAGGGACCCACAGCAAGCATTCTGAGCCACACAGACATAGTTGAGCACACGCGTGTCACACAAACACGGTATCTGTGTTTGTGTGTGATGGTGTTGCTGAATAATACATCTTTGACTCGTCAGAGCTGCGACTTCAAAGGTTGGCACATACTGCGAAAGGGAGGGGAGAGAGACAGAGGGAAGTGAGAGGTAGGGGGACGGGAAGGAGAGACAAAAACAAAGATACAAGACAAACAGTGGCGAGGAGGTCAACAAAGAAGTGACAGATGATTGAGTGATAGCTCACAGTGTCTTCCAATGATGCTAAACAGAAACACATTTTGTGTCGGCCTGACTGCCTGTCTACCTGTCCTCAGCCTTTCTCTGCCTCTTGGCAAGATTTTATACTGAGGTAGTTGAGCTTTTTACTAGTTGCTTGTTGTGGTCACTATTGGACCACAACATTTTAATAACAAGTTTGTCATAATTTAGAACTGTGGAAAAGATAAAGCGCATTTCAGACACTGACACAAACAAGGGAGGGTTTTTACACCCAAAGATTTGCTTTGAAACCGTCAGAATTGGTTGGTCAGCATGAATGAAAACTCTGTTATTACTGGGCATGTAAAAGTGCTATCTTCTCACAAAATGAAGTACAGAATAAAGTCAAGTGTCATTTTAGCAGGGGGTTTTTTCCCATTGGTTTCACCCACTCACTTTCCCTTTCTCTGTATTTCACGCTCTCTTTTTAGAGATGTCATGCAGTCAATTATATTAAATCCCGGTGTGTTTAAATGTCAGTAGCATTAAATAAAATTATCATCTCTAGCCCAGTCTGACCTGTAAACAACAACATGAACGTTGGTGTTTTCTTCTTCTAGTTTCCGTTTGCTCCTAAAAGAAACAGTGCAAATTATCAAAAGTAGAAAGACATGAGCCACTTTTATCCAATTTATGCCCCGCCTAAACCTGAAAAAAAAATGTAGTTCATGTTTATAAGGTTATTTTAGTAAACGTCTTAGTATATGTAATCTCCATAAACCTAAAAAAATTCCTTAAGATCCCACATCGGTGAGAAATGAGGTTAATATATTTTCCAGAGAAAACATCTGAGGGTGGGTGAGAAACTGTTTCCACCAGAAAAGAAACTTAACACTAAGGCAGGCCATTTTAACCTCTCTTTCTCCCTCTCCTCTGCAAGCTTCTCTCCTCTTCTGTCCACTAGCCTTCCCCTACCACCCTCCCCGTTATTCCTAAAATTCCCGTGACCTGCTTCTGACACCGTCAATTAATACACTTCTTTTTTCCTCCTCTCTTCTTTTTGATCAACCCATCTCTCTTTCTGTTTTTCCATTTCTCTCCCCATTTGCTTGCTCTCTCCATCAGGTCCTCCAAGGATTCGGCCAATGAAGAATATCACCGCCGTAGCAGGAAGAAACACTTTCATAAACTGCCGTGTGATTGGGTACCCTTATTACTCAATAAACTGGTACAAGGAGGGACTTCTACTGCCTGACAACCATCGCCAGGTAGAGTTAGTGCTCTCCATTTCTGCTCCAAAATAAATGAATAACATGAATAAAAATATATCTTGGTATTGGTTTTTCATACAGCACTATAAAGCATTTAATCTATACACATATTTCTCACTGTGTGTATAGATTATCCGTAAGAGGCTTGTGTTCTTGTCGTTTAACAGCTGTTATTTAGAAATATTGTATATTTACTGTAAAAAAAAAACATAATGAATCTCATAACTTAGAATAACATAGCTGGACAAAATTACAAAAATGTATATGTATATATATTAAAATTGTTAATTTATTTTTAGACAGTGTGGCTCTGCATAGAGCAGGTGATCTTCATACATCCATTTTATAATGAAAGCTTAAGCAAGTGTTTAACCATAAAAAGGGATTTTGCTGTCTGAAACACTGACTTAATGATCAGTGGCATCGCTGTTACTTTTTATTGTATGATACAGGCCTGTTACATTACACTGTTTTGGTCCTATTTGATTTAGTAGTGTACAGAAAAAAAACCTGTATGGAATCTTGAAAATCCTTAAAAATTGGAAATAAATTAATTTGCAAAGCAAGTATGTCTCATATGTATGAGCATCCTCTTATTTAACTTCAATACTGCTGATGTCTGTCCAGGTGGTGTATGAGAACGGGACTCTAAAGCTCAGCGATGTTCAGAAAGGGATGGACGAGGGGGCCTATGTCTGTAGCGTGCTCATCCAACCGCAGCTCTTTATCACACAGACTGTTTATGTTACTGTCAAAGGTAAGTCACAGAGGTCACAGCTTTGAAACAGTAGCTGCTGGTCGGTATCTGTTTTTGGGTAGCTGCATACAGTAGAGGCATTATGACATGAGAATGCACATAATCTTCTCTCAGTGATGTAAATTCTGTAAAGGGAAAAGAGATGAATATGCTACAAGCAAAATTATATAGAACCAGAATTTATAGTAATCTGACTTTGTTTTACTGTGTCAAAAAAAAAAGAAATTATGAATGCTAATGAGAGTGATTGTAAGAGACATGTTGGGGAGCAAAACTGGTTAAGAGCAAGATGGTGTGAGTGAAGCAGAGGGAGAAGACAGAACAATGCTGTATGCATTGCCTCTAATAACCCCTGATTAAGGGGCGGAGTGGCCTAGTGTGAGCTCTCAACCACTCAGCAATTACATAGAGCAGGAGAGCTATTATATACGATTTGTGTGTGTGCATATCATACTCATGCATATATATATATATATATATATATATATATATATATATATATATATATATATATATATATATATGTATGTATGTATGTATATATATATATATATATATATATATATATATATATATATATATATATAAAATGTGTGTGTGTCTGTGTGTGTGTGAGAGAGATGACTATGAGTGTGTATTCTGCATGTCACCTTGTATGTTTGTCTCTGCTCTCAGCTGCAACAGAACAATGTGTTTGTTTTAGGATGTTGTCGAGTATAAGCGTGCAGTGTGTGTGTGTGTGTGTGTGTGTGTGTGTGTGTGTGTGTGTGTGTCTGTTTGACATTGGCATGATGTGTGAAATTTGTGTGGCTCAGTGGTCTGTGCATACTTGCACATGTGAGTATACAGGCACATTTGCGTGCATGCATACGTTTGCCGGGTTTAGGTATGTGCTTGTATGAATGTGTGCTTGTCATGTCTTTGATTTAATTAGATGAATTTTAACGAGGCCCAGATTAAATCCCCCAGATGTCTCAGCTGTAGTCCCCCCCACCTCCACCAACAACAACCTCTACTTCATCCCCCACTCCAAACCACCACCATCACCTCTGCCGGTATCCATGGTAACACTCTTCTTCCCCCTGTGGATGGGGCTCTAATTAGAGCAGCTATTATGGGCTGGTTTTAGCAGGGCAGGGTAGGGTGGAGTGGAGGGGTTGGTAGGGGGCACAGGCGGCTGCAGAGTGGGTAGTGGGCTAGTAGGCCGGGCTGCAGAAGCTTTTGGGAGTGAAGGCTTAGATGAAAGACTCAAGAAATCATGTTTTTGATCTCCCGCAGTCTCACAGACAGTTGGACCACTAGTTTACCAATCAGACTGTCAGCTGAAAATGATAGATTCTGAACCATGCCCAGTCTAACACAGTCTTTTTTATCTCTTCACTGTTTTTCTCATTTCACCTCTTCTCCCTTTGCACCACTCACTCTCCCACTCCATGTCCTCGAGATGCCCCTGAATCTTCAAAACTGTCTGTCTGCCCATATCCTCTCTATGCCTTCACATCTGACTCGGTCTCTCTTCTCTATACTTCATTTATTCATATCTGCCTAAAATCTGTGTCTTCACCTTTTCACCTGCTCATTTAAACAGCCCTCTAACTGTTTTCATTCATTTTTTTCTTTATTTCCATTCTCTCTTTGCCTTAGACTGACTTCTCTCTATATACCCTTTATTTCACCCCGCTGCCTGTCCTTGCCTTTTTATGTACCCTTGCCTTTTCCATTTTCCACTCTCTTTCATCCAATCGTTCTATCTCTTTTACTTATCTTCTTTTATTTCATTTCACTATTTCTCCCATTTGTCTCTGCATATCTATTCACCCTCCCACTATTCCTTGGACCTTGTATTTCTCTTATTGGTTTTGGTTATTTTTTGGACTCTTTCATCCAATTTCTCTGTCTTTTCTACCTGTCTCAGTTCCTCCACTGATCCAGCCATTTGACTTTCCTCCGACTTCCATCGGTAAATTGATGTACATTGCCTGCGTGGTGTCGTCTGGGGACATGCCCATACGCATCACATGGCGCAAGGACGGCCAGGAGATCGTGCCCTCTTCGGGCATTACTATTGACACGAAGGAGTTCATGAGCTCCCTCCAGATATCGAAGGTGTCGCTCAAGCACAATGGCAACTACACCTGCATTGCCAGCAATGATGCTGCCACTGTCAGCACAGAGAGGCAGCTCACGGTTACAGGTAAGAAAAGAAAGAGCACAAAAGAGAGAATATGAAAGAGATATTTAGAAAGGGATGAAGGACAAATGGAGGAAAAAGGAGCACTTTGGAGATTTGGTATTCCACTTGAATAAAGATGGAGGACCTGGATGATAGAAATAAAAATGGTCAAAAATCAAACAGCAGAAGTGATTTTGCACTGGATCCTTAACTTCTAATTTTGATATTCCAATACCTTTTTGGTTTAATGCCAAATTTTTCAAAACACAACACAACACAAAAAAGATAAGATTTTTAAAGTATTACAGGACATCTCCACATCCCTCAAATAACATTTGATTTTTCTCTCTTTAATTATCAGCACATTAACACTCGAAGAAAGGGTTATTTTTTGCGAAGTCTATGTCACCTCAGACAAAGCCTTTTTTTGAACAACTTGAAATATTAAGGTAAAAAGTGTAACCTGCACGATGAGAGGATGCAGGGATACTTTTAAACGGTGACTGAATAGTTTGATGAGTTTAAAATGTATATGAATTACATTCCATGGCCTTTGCAGTCTCATTTCAGTTGATTAACTTGTTAAACAGTGCTCTCCATCATCATCAACTATCAAAATTTCAACTGAGGATAACTCTTAGTATATGTTGTTTTTTTTTATTCATACTCATCTCCATTTCCTCACTAAACATTAGAGGTTATTGAAATAATAACAGAAATATGAATCTCGTGTTTAATATTCTCCAGTGCCTCCTCGGTTTGTGGTGCAGCCCAATAACCAGGATGGGATCTATGGGAAGTCAGCTATCCTGAACTGTTCTGTTGATGGATACCCTCCTCCTAAGGTCATGTGGAAGCATGCCAAAGGTGCATTAGGTACATGAGTTTTATACGATCCTAAATTCTTTATTTATGTACTGTGATGTGCCTCCGTCAGCTGTTCTCTGCACATTGTCATATCTATTCTGTGCAAAGTAAAATGCATATGCCGGCAGTTAACTACATCATAATCTCATGTTCCTTTGCTCACTCTCTCTCTGTCCAGCGGGTATTGGGAACCCACAGCAGTACCACCCTGTGCCTCTGACGGGCCGTATTCAGATCATGAATAATGGCTCTTTACTTATCAGACATGTCCTGGAAGAGGATCGGGGCTTCTACCTCTGTCAGGCCTCCAACGGCGTGGGCTCAGACATCAGCAAAAGCATGGTCCTCACAGTTAAGAGTGAGTATACAAACTTGCACTGGTTAATGTAGCAGGGTATGACTTCTTCGCTACGCAGACGACTGCAGTGAGGCCATCTGGGATGCTCCAGCACTCCCTCTTTATCGGTCCTCATCCACATGCACTCACTAACCGTGTCAAACCAATGAGCCAGCTCGCAACACTCTCTCTTTGGGCTCAACCATACGCGCACATACATGCACCATCGTAGACTCGAAGAGCAAAGGTGACTGTGGACATAAGTGAAAAAACATGAGGTATAGAATGAAAAAAAAGTGTGTGTGTGTATCTGCGGTAGACATTGACAAAGCAAGCAACTCAGCGATTGATCTTTTGACTCTCGGGATCTGTCTACAGACGATCAAAATGACTTTGAGCTTAACCATTATCTGTAATCAATCTCTTCAACCTGCCCTCGACGTCAGTAACACCCTATGTAATGCAATGTGAAACTCCACATGGAGAATGTGTATGCAAACACACACAGACACATTGACTGTCAGTATCTAGTAGAGCGTTATATGATGCCAATATATTTTTTACTATGCAGTACACTGACCTTGACCAAAAATCTGTAATCACGACAGAGATGTCAAGGCTTAATATTCTGGCACCCTTTGACACTTGTACACGCAGACACATATAACAAGCTGCACATAAATCTATCTACTAGTTTCATCATGTTTTTCTATCACAGGGTTGCCCCTCTCCCTCTCTCTCCCTTTCACTTTCTCTCTCCCCTTCTGGTGTTAGTGTTATTGATTGAACCGTTCCTCTCCTCTGCCTCCCTCAATTCTGTCTGTTTCACTCAGCGGAGAGGGAGGAAAAGAGGAAAAGAGGGAGGGTGAGATGAATAAGTGATGAAAACAAAACAGCAGAAGCCTCCTCAGATCGATATTTTGTGTGTGTAAATGAGTGCGTGTGCCCGTGTGTCTGTTGGGGAGAGAAGATTGAGTGTGTAAAGGGATTTTGTGTATAGAGTGTACACGAAAGGTAGAGTGTATCGTTTTTGCCTCTTCATTCACCTAGACCCCAGTGTTAACTATTGGGGAATGAGGAAGGAGGTTTATTGACTTTACCTCATTGACCACAGCTCTTCATTACTTTACTGCAATGGAACTTGGCTACTCTGAACTCCACCTTTTTCAACTGCCAGTTATCCCACCTTTCTCCTCTCTGCTATTTCCCTTCTTTCTGCTTTTCCACTTAAACCCTGCTTATTATCCACTTACTCTTTCTTTTCCTTCCTCCCTCTCCCCTCTTTTATCTGCTTCTGTCATCTGACATCCCTCTCATCAATCTGTTTACTGTTACCATTTCTGCCTGCTTCACCCCATTTATTCTTGCCTTCTCTTCATCTCACACTCCATTTCCCGTCTCCTTCCAGTCCCAGCAATGATCACCAGTCACCCCAACACCACCATGGCTAAGAAGGGTCACTTGAAGGAGTTGAACTGCACAGCCAGGGGAGAATGGCCCATCATCATCCGCTGGGAAAGGGGTGACACCGTCATCGACCCCGATCGCAACCCCCGATACTCCATTACCACCAGTCCCAATGAAAAGACTGATGAGGTGCTGTCAACACTCAAGGTAAAAAAAAAAAAAAGATTTATATATAGTAGAAGATCTAGATCATTTCTGATGAAATGAGACATTAATGTCTCACAGACTCTTATTCAGTTGACAGATGCATGAGCTTTAAATCTTTTCTTTTGATTTACTTTTTCACACCCAGACTACTACCCTGAATTTTTCAACATATTACCCGACAGCATTGTACGTGTGAACACTAATGACAGACTTCATTTAGACATTAAACGGTCTTTGTCCTCCTAGCTCCCTGCCATAAAATTAGCAGTTAACCGATCAGAAGGTGCAACTTCAGACACAGTCCAAAACAGAAAATCACACGGTGATTTGCCAGAGATTCCAGAGTTCACGTGTGAAAACAGCTGTAACTTTCACCACGCAAAGCAAACTATTTGGTACAGTGTCAACTTTTGTACCTTCCTTGTCTGTGCTTCATAGCGTTAAGATTAGAAAGAAGATAGCAAAACCAGTTTGTGTGTTTGGGGTTGTTAGAAATTCAAATTGTGCTGGCCACAAATTTAGCAAACAGTTAGAGAGATTAATTTATTATTAAATTAATTCATCAGAATACAAGATTAGATATACTTTATTATCCCAGATTCAAAACAGAAATTCTAATTCTCAATATCTCTATGTCTTAATTTTCCTCTAACATACCGTGGCAGTCATAGCAGCCACGGGTTGTCTCCTAATTCATTTAAAACGGAAATTCTGCACTGGCCAGGCTCAAATGAAAGCACGGAGCTTCTTTAGCCTGCTGATGCCATGTTTTTCAGATATTAACAAAAGGTAATGGAGGGAGACGCATAAATGAGGAGCAACTTTGTGTTCACTGAATTCAGAGAGTGTCACAACCTCAGCGATGATCAAGTGTTTTGTATGTTTTGTCGGTGTATGTGTACCTCACACACCAACCAAATGTTTTTTAGGCAAAAACTAATTCTTGGCACTCAAACTGCAGTGGGTGCCGAGTGTACAGGTGTCTGTTACACCTTTCAGTGAGGTGAACAGAGTCGCCTAAATACCAAACAAAACATGGTCAAGCAAAAACTTTCACCGAGGCGCTTCTTCATCACAAAGCTTTGCACAATTTGTCTATGCAGACATAGAGTTGTTTCTCTCGTTGACATTTTTTTCTTTGTGCCTTTCTCACTTGAGCTCAAGCCAGCAGAGCGTGAGGATTCAGTCTTCTTCTCTTGTCATGCCATCAACTCTTACGGAGAGGGACGAGGCCTTATCCAGCTCACTGTGCAAGGTAAGCGTCCATGTGCAAAAGCATGTACTGTACCATCCTCACTTTAATACCATAAAAGCTACAAAACTACGCTCTTCTTTCTTCACCTTTGAACTTGTCTTTCATGTGGTCCTTTTTTCCCTCCTTTTTCTTGCCTCCTTTTGTTCACTTTGTCTAATTTTAAACCTCAGAGCCTCCAGACCCTCCAGAGCTAGAGGTGCGAGAAGTGAAAGATCGTAGCATGAATCTCAGGTGGACACAGAGATTTGATGGGAACAGCGTAATTACATCATACGATATCGAATACAAGAACAAAACAGGTGAGTAAAAGTCAAGTCGGTGATTTATTTTATTAAAGTATTGCAAAAGACCCTAAAAGTAGCAGTATATTCTACACTGAAAATTGCTAGGTTGTTTGTGCTTGTTTTATTTGAGCCTCTTTATTTGAAGCTATTTTAAACTGAATGCCAATAGCATTCCCAACTTCCCATGTCCATCCAAAGTGTTGAAGTAGTAAAATGTGTTATTTTCTCCTGTTTTGTCAGATTCCTGGGAACTAAAGCATGCCACCCGAAATATCTCTCCAACCAACAACCAGGCCAACATAGTGGATCTTCATCCTGCATCTGTCTACAGTATCCGCATGTACTCCTACAATGCTATAGGCAAAAGCGAGGCTAGTAAGGAACTCACTATCAGCACAGAGGAAGCACGTAAGTCTTTTGACAGCACTGCTTTATACTCGCGTGAATGTAGGCAAATATTTTATTTTTTGCTTGTTGTATGAGCAATTAGCGTTTGAATCTGTTATGACTCTGACATCTGTCCTTGACTAATCATTTTGAATGCTAGTCTCAATAAAACTGAAAGAAACCTCTTTTGATCTAAATATTCAAGAAAAAGTACAAAACGTGGAAATGTTAATGTTGCATAATGTTTTTCTGACATTAGTGCAATGCCTCCACTCAGTCCCATTGTCTCTCTTGTTATAGAGCCTGATGGTCCTCCAATGGATGTCATCCTGCAGCCTGTGACATCTCAGAGTATCAGGGTCACATGGAAGGTAATGCATTTCAAGGATCTGTCTCCTGACCAGCTTTGCCTTATATTATTTTATCATTATTTCTTCAGATTAACTTATTTTTCATCTTAATGTATGTGTGGAGGTGTCAATGTCATTACACAATCTAGCAATATGAATATTGATTCTAATGTGAGAACATTTTTTCAAATGGAAACCTTTAGGCTCCAAGGAAGGAGCTGCAGAACGGTGTCATCCGCGGTTACCAAATCGGTTACAGAGAAAATGGCCCAGGTAGTAATGGGCAGTACAGCATCGTGGAGATGAAGGCCACTGGAGACAGTGAGGTCTACACACTGGACAACCTGAAGAAGTTTGCCCAGTATGGGGTGGTTGTCCAAGCTTTCAACAGAGCAGGCACAGGACCTTCCAGCTCAGAGATCAATGCTACAACACTAGAAGACGGTGAGCAATACACAACTGTGTCAACATACGTGTAAAGGGATTGTAGGACAGTCTGTAGGACTGTATAATAAGGTAAATGTTGGCTACCTTTATGACCTGTAGCAATATTGGAACAAATAAAACAAATAAGTGCAAATGTGCAGTGGAAAAGGACAAAGTCAGTCATATGAAATATCAGCCTCTGCACTATTTCTCATGCCATTGTACTTTTTGCTTTTGCAGTCTGGTCTCTTTCAAATCATGCCATGCTGTATAACCTCAAATTACTACATTCGCTCTGTTGCCTCAGCAAGAATGAATATTGGCTGTTGAAATTCCAATCCCTTATAAATACCATCTACACAGATAACCTCTGTGATTCATGTAAAGTGAGTGTAGACAGAGTGTATATACTGCAGTTAATGCTGAATGGATGAATGACTAAAACACAAAAAGCACTTAGAGAGCAAAACCCTCTTCTTAGGCTGGAAAGTGTTGCACAAGATTCATAGTTTACCAAACAAACACATTAGAGATTTGTTGATACTTTTGGGGGGGAAACAACTGATGACAAAAATTGACCAACAAAAAGACAAAAATGTGCAACACGAGCTTAAAAGCAGTTTGGGAAAGATGGAAGAGGCTGGTGTAGTAAACTGATGGCGCAATCACAATAGAGCAATGAATCCTTGTCCTTGTTTATTGTCCTGTGATTGAATTTGATCCATTTAGCTTTTCAACCTGACATTCAAGGGCTAAACTTTATATTGCAAGGGCAGACACCTTCTTAAAAAAATTCTTTTATCATTTATTTATGAATTATTTTTTTTTATATTAAGCATTGGTTTCTATGCCGACTGTATTGACTTTTGGCTGCTGATAAAACAAATGAAAGTCACGACAAGTTGACAGTTGTTATACTCATAATTAGCATTATGGCAGTCACTATTTAGGTAGGCAAATCATATCCTGCTATATCATCTTTTTGACCATAATTAAAAAAAGTTAAACACCACATCAAATTAAATTAAGATATGCAATTAAGATCAAACTGTTTACTGACAACATACAAGGTGAAGTATTATAATTTTCTTATAGACATCTATACGGACTTCTTTTCGCTTTTATCCATTCGAAAGAATTAAGGTTGATGCATTGCCTCCAGTTTTTGGACTAGGCGGCTGCATCTGTCGCACTTCTTGTGTTCTCATTTGTCTTTTCTCACTCTTTGTTTCTTTAGCATTGGGCAGTTCATCTTCATGCTAAATGCAGACAGCCATCTTTGTTACATACTATCTCTCTCAATCTCCGTTTATCTACATTTGCATGTTTGTACCACGTACAAACAAACACACATACACCAATCACATACACATTCGTCCTTCCAGTGAACAGTTGGCTTAGCCTCATTGGTCTAGAAGAGACAGAGCCCTCCAGTTCTTTCCTGTGGCTGTCACCGTGGCGACAGTGATATTGATGGCCATTATGATAATAGTGATAACAACAAGCATACTAAAAATAATTATAATTAGCTTGTCTCTCTGTTTGTCTCTCTCTCTTTCCCTGTGCTAGCTTCCTGCTGTAATTATCCACAGCTGAGCGCATTGTCTCCCTGATCCCTCTTTTCATCTTTTTCTGCCCTTCCCTTGCTCCCCTTGCTTTTAACTCTCTTCCTCCCTTCTTCCTCTGCCCATCACCCGCGTGTCCTCCTCCCTATAGCCCGAGTTCATCATTGTTATTTTCCCCAAATTAATGCAGTCATTTATGTAAGGTTTATTTTGTTCATTTGTTTTGTTTTTTTATTTTAAAATATCTGTATAAGCAAGCCCTATTAGAGACACCCATTTGAACCCACTAACCTTCTTGATCACATTTTTAGTCTTATTTTGCTTCTGGTAAAGGTGGGAATGGGGTTGTGTTTGGTTGCATTCTCATTATTTGGATATGGAAGCTAAAGTTTTTATTCATGCAAAACCATGTTTTAGTTTTCTGATCCTCCTTTCTCCTTTCCCTCCAGTCCTCCATCCTCCTCCCTCCTCCTTTCTCTTCACCAGCTGCAGAGAAATTCCCTGGTGGACTTGGCCCAATCCTTCTCTTTCATTACACTGTCTTTCAGTCAGCACTCTTCCTCTCTTCCTGCGCTTCCTTCTCTCACAAGTTGACTTCTGTTCATCTTCAACAGTGGTCTTTATTCAAAGCCTGAATGACTCGTGGTCAGTGGTAGCCAATAGAAAGGACACCTGGACTGGCAGAGACAGAGGGAGGCTTGTACAGAGAAAGAGAAATGGTCCTATACATCAGGCTTGACACATGGCATGGCCTTTCATCTATCACCTGTTTACTCACTTTAAGTTTGATATGGAAATGTATTTTAGAGTTTCAGGAAGGTCTGTTAATAGATTTATTAATAAACTAACTACCAAAGTCATATCTTTATTTAAAAATAATCTGCACAATGTTTAACTTCAGGCTGCAGATACCCCTGAAAACTCAATATCCATATAACCTCAATGAACTTTAGAAATCTAATGGCGACACTGGTTTTTCAAAATAGTTTCATTTCATATATTTTTCAAAACATAAAAAAAAATTCCCCGCTCGCCCCTGCGGGCAGTCAATCCTTCATCTTGGGTCCTCTACCAGAGGCCTGGGAGCTTGAGGGTCCTGTGCAGCAACAGTGCTCCGATTACCACTGGGACCACTGTTACCTTCAGCCTCCACAACTTCTCGAGCTCTTCTCTGAGCCCTTGATATTTCTTGAGCTTCTTGTGTTCCTTCTTTCTGATGTTTCTGTCATTCTTGACCGCTACATCAATTACTATGGCCGTCTTCTTCTGTTTCTCTACCAACACTATGTCCGGTTGGTTAGCCACCACCATTTTGTCCGTCTGTATCTGGAAGTCCCACAGGATCTTAGCTCGGTCATTCTCCACCACCCTTGGGGGCATCTCCCATTTTGACCTCGGGACTTCCAGGTTATACTTGGCACAGATGTTCCTGTACACTATGCCGGCCACTTGGTTATGGCGCTCCATGTATGCCCTGCCTGCTAGCATCTTGCACCCTGCTGTTATGAAACATATATATGTATGTATGTATGTATGTATGTATGTATGTATATATATATATATATATATATATATATATATATATATATATATATATATATATATATATATACACACACAAGTTCAAAAATCTACATCTCCATTAGCTTTCTTAAGTTCATTGAGCACTGTGGCATTTGGACAGAAAGCATGGAATGAAAATAAGTTAAGCAATATGATTTTTTCAGGGAAAAAAGTGTTTATTCATGCTGTTACAGTGGCCTTTATTTAAGTCAAACTCAACTTGGTTTATGGTTACTCCATAAAATAAAATGTGAAATTTGTGTTGTGAAGGACATGAATTATTTTTCAGTTTCTGAACTGGGACATGACAACAAAAGTTTTAGAACCGCTCCCCTAATGTAATCCAGTTCCACAGCATGGAAAGAAATCTATCTTCTAATGATAAACCACATATTTAAGAGTAAATAATTCCTGGATTTTCCGCATTTTATCTTTGTAGTGCAATCAGTCAAATTAGTTGTTTTTCCAACATTCAATGATCAGACCTTCATTACTGAAAAGGTGCACTACATATTTAAATACCTGACGATTCACAGCTTGGATAACTCATCTGACCTTTTGTCCTCTGTCTTTGTCTTTAGTACCCAGTCAGCCTCCTCAGAATGTGCGAGCCATTTCTGTAACATCTGACGAAGCAGTTATCACATGGGCTGAGCCTCCAAGACTGACACTTCACGGTGTATTGAAGGGATATCGTGTTGTTTTTTGGGCTGTTTTCCCAGACGGAGGTGTGTTGAGTTTGTCTTGTTATATCCAGGTTAAATTGCGATCACTAAATGTCTCAGGTTTGCATTCTAATCTTCTCTCTGTCCTATTGTCTAACAGAGTGGGGTGAAATGCAGAACATCACAACCACCAAAGAGCAAGTGGAGCTGAGAGGCCTTGAAAAGTTTACTAACTACAGCATCCAAGTGCTGGCCTACACCCAGGCTGGGGATGGCGTCCGGAGCAACGTCCTTTATATCCAAACCCGTGAGGACTGTGAGTCTGTATTTTACTAGCTCTGACCAAACAGATAAACTAAGTGAAGAACTGACCTCCAGTCAGGAGGAGTCATTTACTTTCCTCACATCTTTGGGGCAGGTTTAAGGTTTTTTGTTTCTTTTTCTTGGTTTAGGCAGCAATGTGGGAGGCAGAGAGCCAGCGGGGGTAGAGGGGGTCTTTGTAAGGCTGAGGTTGCTGATTAAAACCTCTTTGTGCTCTGATGTGCCATTACCAGTGCTAATGAGAATTAAGAAGCCAAAAAGTGTGTGTGTGGTTAAGGACCCTAAGGGTGTCAGTCTGTGCATGCGGGTATCTGGAGGTGTGTGTGTGTGGAGATGGGTTGGGGGTTAAGTCTGTCTGTTTGCAGGTGTATATGGCTTTGTGTTGGCGTGCATGCACGAGTGCATGTGTGTGTACATGCGCTATTGTTTGTGTGCAAGTCTACCCTGGCACCCAGCACAAGGAGAGGGATTAATTCTTTGTGGCTTAGAGAGAATTAATTTTGTGCTTACACTGGCGGTGCTGTGGATTACATCCGTATCCGCCTCTCCTCCACCTCCCTGGGGCCAGGCAGAGGAGAAGGCAGGCGTCTGGAGATGAAGAAAATGAGGGAGAGAGGGAGTGCAGGAAAGAGAGGGGAGCAGATGATTCTAAGATGTGTCGTTTCAGAAAAGGCCTTTATTCTCTTTTCACCACCATATCTCCATTTTATGAGCTGGCCCCACTGCAATTGCTATTCAAATATGTCTATTGTGTTAGTCTTTGTGTGTGCGTGTGTGAGAGTGTGCGTGTTTATCAGGGGCAAACTGAGTGTGTCTTTTTTCCCTGATGCGGGTTGACACTGTGTCCAGGGGCAACCTCTTCACAAACGCTCAGCGTTTTCTGTATTTTCCCTTTGCCCTCGGTTCTGGCCGCAGCACATGGAAAAGTGTTTGCTGTGCAATTGTGCAAACAGCCAGTTCTCAGTCTGTCGTTCTCTGCCTCTGTCTCTTACATGAATAAACATAGAAGACAGCAAGCATAAGAATATTGAAGACCGGGATTAATTTTTCAGCCTTATATCTAGGGGACCACAGTATTTGGCTCTTTGAATGTGTGGTTACATGTCTTCATTTGTGGGTTTTATGTTAAAAATACTATTTTGGTATAAATTCCAATGTTGTCAAGTTCTCTCAGGATTTTCTGACCTTTGACTCATATCACTTTGGTCATATCATACATTGTTGTTATAGATCATGCATTTTTAAATTTTTTGCTCAGTATGAGCCTTAAATGGTGATAGTAAAGAGAGAATAATCATTTTCTCTTTATGGAACTTAAGGCATATTGTCTGTTCTAAATGTATGTAAAGCTACAGGTGTCACTAGTGTCCAAATGAAGACTTTCTCATAAGATGTTGTTTATAATGAAGTGAGGTCTTAAATTAATTAATTCACCAGTAGTTTCATACTTAGTGGGGCTGATGAGGAGAAATCTTTATTTGGGAAGAGGTTGAGGACTACAGTCATGCAGCATAAGGCCTTTTTTAGGGCTTTATAAATGATAATAAAGAACCAATAGATTTTTAGAATGTATAATAATACACTACTATATGCAGGCCAGTATGCATATAGAGCAGCTGGTATACCGCTAGTCATGTTCTTAACATCATTATCTGTGCTCTATTAAATGGCAGAAAATACTGAAATATTCCTTTTGTATTTTCCCATAAGCCAGGCTATTGATCACTGGAGTTCTCTCTCTAATATTGTAGGGTTTTACCTAATAATATTAACAAGCGCTTCGAGATAGCTGTTATTATGATGTGTAAAAGAAAGTTGAATTGAATTTCTGACTGCTTGTTTTGTCAAACTAATAGTCTAAAACCCAAAGATGTTCAATTTACTGGAAATAATAAAGATGAAAGGGAAAACTA
Source organism: Aulonocara stuartgranti (assembly GCF_965226115.1). Classification (NCBI taxonomy): domain Eukaryota; kingdom Metazoa; phylum Chordata; class Actinopteri; order Cichliformes; family Cichlidae; genus Aulonocara; species Aulonocara stuartgranti. Next base: position 18,063,458 of record NC_138950.1, on the reverse strand, counting down.
CTTCCCGTTTACTGTAACCACATTGAAATATAAGTGGTTCACATTTTACTCAGCCCTCCATTTCTTTCTTTTTAGACCCTGGACCCCCAGCTGGCATCAAAGCTGTGCCCTCCTCTGCCAGCAGTGTCGTAGTGTCGTGGTTGCCCCCTCACAAGCCAAATGGAATCATCCGCAAGTACACCATTTACTGCTCCAGCCCCGGGTCAGGCCAACCGGTAAGTTACAAGAGGGGCGCAGAGAGTTTCACGATAAACAAATGAATTAAAGTGGAAAAGTGAAGGGGACAAGACCCTATTTTCTATGCAGAAAATAGCTTCTGTTAAACATTTTATATGTTGCTGAGATAAAACTCATTTGACTTAATTACAGCATTTGCGTGTGTGTGTGTGTGTGTGTGTGTGTGTGTGTGTAGGTGTGTAGGTGTGTGTGTTGGGGTGTGTTTTTGTGTGTGGTCTAGTGCTGCAGTCTCAGCGAGATACGTGTGTGAAATGAGCTCTCCTCATTCTGCAGTGTGTGTGCGTGCAAACTCACCCTCCAGCCTCATTTACATATCTGCGTCTCATCACGTTGCCAGGACAACCTCATCTGTTCATCAACGAGGGCAGAAAACAAGCCAAGAGCAAATACACACTCTAGCTTAGACGCACACACACACACACACACACACACATACGCACACAGAAACGCACTCATAAATGTATTACATGAGCGATATAGAGGTACATACATATATGCAACTCATGTTTCTATAACAGTGTGAATTTAAAGCAAGAAATATAACCTGCTTGCAATCTTGAACACACACACGCATGCATACACATGTACTATATAAATGTTCCCTTTGAGAAATTTACATCTTTTCCTTAATGTCCTTCATTCATAAATCACTCACACGTTATCTCTATCTATCTATCTATCTATCTATCTATCTATCTATCTATCTATCTATCTATCTATCTATCTATCTATCTATCTATCTATCTATCTATCTCTTTCTGAAGCCCCCATGCAGAGTTCGGCATGATTACTATGTAAATGAGTGCGACTGGAGAGAAGGAAGGAGGGATGGGGGGGTCAGACACACCGCGCGGGGAGTACTTTTGTTCCTCTTTTCATTATCTCGCTCTATCGTTCCCCGGATCACCGCTATTTCCATGCCGGAGGAATATTTTAATATCCGTTACAGCAACACACACTCTGTCACTCTTCCCTCCCTCCCTTCCTCCTAGCATCTACCCACCCACCCATACATCCATCCCACCCTCTATCTATCCATCTCTCCATCCATGCTTCAGCTTGCAGTGGAGAGTATAGAGACAAATGTGCAGAAGAAGATATTGATGCGTATGTGAGAGTAGGGCGGGGGGCTAAAACAATGTAAAATAGAAGGGAGGGGGGGGGGTATATTGGTGGATAGATGCAGGAAAAAGCAAGGAGTGGGCCCACAGATGACAGACAAATGTAAAGATAAAGAAATGAAGAACAGTGATGGCATCGGGGGTGCACAGAAGGATGGTGCAGTGGGGTGAAGAATAGTCGGAGAGAAAAATAGAGAGAGCGTCACAGGCAAGAGGAATGGATGATGAACAGGGAACATAGTGAAGTAATAAAAAGCTCAGTGGATTCCTTCATGGCAACCTGCTCATAAATGTGAAAAACAACATGAATACTGGAATCTGTTTGCACAGAATAAACCGTTCTGCAGACAACAACCCAGCAGGCTAGGACAGAGCTCAGTAACGCTGCAGTGTCTTCGCAGGTTTTACTGGTCTGGCACATTCGCTGACTGTTCATGCTATCTGACACTTGTATCGCAGTCTTCATTTCATCCGTGTATGTGTGCCTGTCAGTCACAAATGTAAGACGGTGTCAAGCTTGGGTGTAGTAAAATATGATTTAGAGGGTGCCGAGTGAATGTTAGGTGCTGCCTTACAGTGCAGTGTATGTGTGTGTGTTGAATCTTTGAGTTTTGATTGTTTCTTTCTTTCTTTTTTTTTTTCCATACTATTTATTACTTGAGGCCAGCAGCACAGCAACAGCCAGAGTTGCAGGTGTGTGTATATATAGCTGACTGCTGGGATACCTGAGGAGTAGGTGAAGAGTAGGAGTTGAGGAAATACAGGTATAATTGGTGGGTAGGTGAATAGCGATTGGCACGCAGTAAAAATGAAAGATTCTGTGTGTGTGTGTGTGTGTGTGTGTGTGTGTGTGTGTGTGTGTGTGTGTGTGTGTGTGTGTGTGTGTGTGTGTGTTAAGGGGACAGTGATGCGTATATGTCTAGACAGGAGACACATGGCTGGGTTAAACACACTGCAATTACACATCCACCTCCAGGTCATGTATGCGGCTCTATGTGTGTGTCTGTGTGTGTGCCTGTGTTTCAGTACATTCATGCATATGTATTGGTGTGTATTCATACTGCTTGTGGGTAACCATTCCTCTTCCTCTGTCTGTTTGTGTTACTTTCCTCTCCTCTCCTCTCCTCTCCATCACTGCTGATGCCTGCAGTAGATAGGCCTCATTAGTGTATGACTGTTCATGATATCTCTGACTGACTCATTTGTCTGTCCCCTATTGTCTTCCTCTCTCATATCTCTGTTTGCCCTCCCCGAGGAGAACGGAGAAGGCGAGGGAGTGGGATTCACTCCCCCAATCCAACCCTCTCGCCTCTCTCTCCTCAAGCATCGCTTGCCTTCCTTCCCTCCCTCCCTCCAGCGTCATCCTTTCATACCGTTTTGCCTTACCACATTATGATAAGCCTCAGAACCTCTCTAACTTTTAGCCCATCTTAGTCTCTGTTTTACTGATACAAAATGAGGAAGAAAATAATTGGTTCACGTTAAAATGATGTTCACTCAGTTCATCACATCACTCCAGCCTCTCCAAACAATCTTGTATTTGGAATCCCCAAAATTTTATCTTATGCTACCTTGAATATACTTAAAATTTTCGGAGAAATGCTATAAAACATTTTCTTTTTAATTTTGAAAAGGTACCGTTAAAGTGCTACATGTTTCCAAACCAATCCAGACTCTTTTTATTGTAATTGCCCATTTTGTCTCATTGTGCACTTTTTTGGACTTCAAACGACTTTAATTCTTCATAGAGTCAAAAAGGTGCTGGAAACATTCCTCAGAGATTTTGGTGCGTATTGACATAATCACACAGTTGCTGCAGATTTGTCAGCTGCACATCTATGATGTGAATCTCCTGTTCTATCGCTTCCCATAAGTGCTCTATTGGATTGAGATCTGGTGACTGTGGAGGCCAGTCGAGTACAGTGAAACCAGTTTGAGATTATCTGAGCTTTGTGACATGGCACTCTATCCTGCTGGAAGCAGCCATCAGATGATGGGTACACGATGGTCATAAAGGGATGGACACGGTCAACCACAACACTCAGCTAGACTGTGTTGTTAAACGGTACTCAGTTGGTACAAAAGGATAAAAAGTGTGCAAAGAAAATAGCCCGCACCATTACACCATCGCCTTTCCAGTAGATCAGCAGTTTCTGAAATCATCAGACCAGCTTGTCTGGCACCAACAACCATATAACTTTCAGAGTCCCCATTCTGATGCTCACTTTTGAATTTCAGGAGGTCTTCTTGACCATGTCTACATATCTAAATGCATTAAGTTGTGCCATTGGCTGATTAGATAATTGCAGTAAGAGGTAGTCGAACAGTTTTAATCAAGTGAAATGATTTTTCGGACATTATCAAGTTTGTTCTTCCAAATCAACAATGTCTCTTCTCATTTCATTTTTCTCTAGCTCCCAAGTGAGTATGAAGCTAATCCAGAGCTGCTGTTTTATCGAATCACACACCTCAACCACCGCCAGCAGTACCTGATCTGGGCTGCAGCCGTCACCACTGCAGGCCGAGGTAACTTCAGCGAAAAGGTCACTGTGGAGCCAGCTGCCAAAGGTGAGTCCCTCGATATGAAAGGGAGACCCATGATTAGTGGAAGTGCCCACTGTTGATAAAAGACCCTCAAAATTTAAGTTTGATAATTTTATCGAGGTTCAATGCTAAATTTGTGAAGTAATCTTTTGACCGACTTTTGTTTGGTGGAAGAAACAAACAGTGCCCTCTTTTTCCTGTTTATTTTCCCCTGCTTCTGTCCTCTCTCTCAGGAACTATTAGGATACATCCGCTGTTAGAGTGGTGCTGCTCTACAAACCACTTGTTTTCTCTCCGACTATTCTTCACCCCACTGCACCACTCATGAACTAAAAATAAGCATTTTTAAAGGATGTTTTGCTTTACATGCCCCATCATCTTCTTACTGCATTACGTTTGCTATACAATGGAGGAAATAATTATTTGCTCCCCTGCTGAATTTATAAGTTTGCTCACTTACAAAGAAATGAACAGTCTCTAATTTTTATGGAAGTTTTGTTTTAATGAAGAGAGACAAAAAAATCCAGGACAAATGCACATTACATGAAAGTTATACACTGATTTGTCTATAAATTTGTATATATATAAATAAGTAATTGATCCCAGACCCAGCCACACAGACTGGCAAGCCAATCTGTGTGAGCCCGATCTTGCCTCATGGGGTGAGAATAATCATGAGAAAACTACACAGCAGAAGCTTGTTAGTGATCTAAAGGCATTTTGGGACTGCAGTCACCAAGAATACCATTGGTAACACACTACGCCATAAAGGACTGTAATCTTGCTGCACATGTCATGTGTTTTTATTTGATAGTAGATGTGATGTAATTATTCCCAATATTATATTTTCTACTCCACAGCCCCTACTTTCGTTCTTTATTTCTGTGTTACTGCTCGCTTTGACGTTACAGAGGTGCACGATTAATTTTAGAGTTCAGAGGGCACCAGATAAACTGCTCTCATCCAGGGAAATGATAAGAGGGGAGCAACAGAGGTGGGCAGCAGGTGGAGGAAAAAAGAGCTGAGCTAACTAATATAGAAGACAATAGAGAGGCAAAGTGTTTAAGAAAATGAAAATGGCAGTTAAATCAATAGGCTTTGGATTAAAGGCCAGGTTGAATAAAGGCGTAAGAATGAATAGAGTGCCTTTTCTTTATCTGTTCATTCCTTTGACTTGGATGCAAAGGTTTGTTAATGTGTGCTCATATTGGAGTGTGCTGCTGATCGGCAGCTGTAATAGACAGTGTCCTCCAGGCTTGCTCACTCAATACTTCATTCAACCTTAACATAAGTGCACCAGAGCACTAGCATTAAGACGCCAAGCTTGGGAAAGAAAGCGAGACAGAGAGGGTAGGGGAGTGACAGAGAATAAGAGGGTTATGTGCCTGAATGGAAAGACTTTTTTTTTCATATCCCCTCTTCTCATTCTTTGTATTCTTTATATATATATATATATATATATATATATATATATATATGTATGTTCTATTTTTTTCCAGGCAGTGTAACAAATTCTAATGTGAATTATAGGGAGTACACATTTCCTCTCAGTTAATTGTGCTTATTAAAAGAATTCTAGCAAGAAGATAAATCAATGTATGCACATGCATTAACACTGGGATGTATTGGTTCAAAACCAAGTGATTGTTAATTGGATTTGAAAATTATTTGACAACAGCAAATCATCCGATTGGTGCATATTAATTAGTCTATTGCTCAGCTGGTCTTATGGGCTGCTTGAGTGTTAATGCAATTAGCTCTAAAGGTCTTTTTATTAAATTTCTCTGCCTCTATATACCTTTCACTTTTTTCCTCTCCTGCACCAGCCCCAGCTAAAATCCTCTCATTTGGCGGTACCGTGACCACTCCCTGGATGAAAGAGGTGCGACTGCCCTGTAGCTCAGTAGGAGAACCTACACCTACCATAAAATGGACCAAAGACAGGTGAGAATCCACACTAGAAATACTGAAGCAGAGTGTTCTTGCTGCTGTAATTCCTCTGAGAATTGATTACAGACAATTAAGTGCACATGCTAAGGTAATGTGCAGACAGTGTACCTCACTTCTTGCCAATTTCATTTGGGATAGCCTCCAGCTTCATTGCAGTCCTGGTTGGATGAGCCATTAAAAATTATTATGAAAACCTTCAGACTAGAAACTATGCAAAACACCAAGTCAGATCCTAACTTACATCTTAACACAAGTGATCCACCTTAACCAGGAGTGGGCAATTAATTTTCTCCAGGGGCCACGAGAGAAGCTGGGACTGTTGTGGAGGGCCCACCAGTATGGTTATAATGAGATAAAGTTAATATTGAACAGAACTAAGTTTGTCTTATTGCTGCAGCTTTCTACAAAAGTCCCAGTTTCTCTTGTATCCCCTTGGAGTCCATCCTCATGAGTAAAACTAAGACAAAAGAACATATAACGATATAGCAAAAATTAATAAATCATTAACATTGTTAATCAGAGAAATAGATTAGAATTAATTCAATTTTATTAATCTTTTATTATATTAAATAATTTTTATGACCATAGGTGTTTCAAAGTGGCTGCTGATACTTAATTAACCCTAATAATAGACTGAAGGTCCTCTTATCAGTGTCTCTTTCTCTTCAATAGTGAGGACACAGCCATACCAGTTTCTCTAGATGGGCAGCGTCTCATTTTGGCTAATGGGACTCTGGTGCTGCGCTCTGTCAAAGCTGAGGATTCTGGTTACTACACCTGCACAGCCACAAACACACTTGGCTTTGACACTATTATAGTCAACCTTTTGGTGCAAGGTAAGCGAATGGCTATAATGACACACTAGCAAACTTTTTTTACGTAATAAACATTAAGATTTGCCAAAATGAATACATAACTCATCAAAAGTATGTCTTTGATAATATAAGTCATGGTATTATAAGATTCTGTGCCTCGTCCTCAGTACCTCCAGACCAGCCACGTCTAACCGTCTCTACCACCTCCACCTCCTCCATCACTCTGGCTTGGATACCAGGAGACAATGGCGGCAGCTCTATAAGAGGTGCGTAATTTTTCGGAGGAAAGCCGTATATCTGTCTCTCCTCTTGTGTACTCACATTACTTTCCTCTTGTCTATAGCTGACATGTTTGTCGTGCCTCAGCTTGTCTCCTGCCTGGCATTATTGGTAGTGTCTCTATTGACCTATTAGTTTATTGAATGGTGTCTTGGTTTTATGTTTCCCTGTTAATTGTGTGTCTGTTTGATTAGCTGATTATTGATGAGCTGTATGTGAAGATGGCCACAGTGTGCGTGACTGGGTCTCTCCCTTTGGTCAGGCTGTGGCAGTTTAACTTATTACTGCTCTATATGACACACTCAAGCACCATATATGGTTTTGGTAAAGCCGCTATTCTACCTTATGTGATTACAGAATAAATGACAATGAAAACAAACAAATAAAACCAGAGAAATTTCAGTAGATGACATTTAGTAATAGCTTCTTGCAATCAGCACATGAAGGCCTCCAAAACTGAATAGAATATACTCCTTTTGGAAACCGTGCTGCCAGGATGACCCAAGAAAGACTTGCGTGCATGCATTATGCAAAACTGAAACAGGATATAATGCATAAACTTAAACAGCCTCTACTGGATGTGCAGCTTAGTATTCAAATAGGGATGTGCCAGTATTTGCATACAGCATCTAGTCTTATGTGTCCATAAATCTTTTCTGTAGAACTTGTGTGATAGCGGAAAGTCCCGTCGCTAAATCCACCGGCTCATTGTCAGCAATAGTTCCTTGTCACGCACCTGTTTTGCAGTATCACTGCCCTGATGTCTGTATATGATTCCCTTTCAGAAAAAACATGCTAGTGTGCACTAATAAAGCCATTTTCAGCTGGTAATGAGGACTTTTTTCCAGTTTGTGTAAAAATAAAATAATTTCTAAATAGACAAATCGCCAAATGTTGCAGACTGGTCCCATACACTGAGAATCTTATATTATGTACAACAGCAGTCAGTCATAGTGTTCTTCCAGCCTGTTGTTGTGCTGTTCTGTACTGTTCACTGTGCTATCTTCTGTTATGTTCTGCTGTGTCCTCTTCTGTTCTGTGACAGACCGAGGGTGACTATAAAACTTACAGACACTGCTCGATCTGCATGTTAACCCTTTTTAACGTTTTGGACTCCATCGCACCATCTGTTAGAAAAAGAGAGAGAGTAAGGAAATGAAGATGGTACAAAGAGTACAAGGAAACACTCAGAGTGAGACAGTCATATATGCGTAATCATATACAGGCAGAAGGAAAGACAGAGGATTAGATGGAAGGTGTCTCAGAGTGGGAGGGAGTTGGCTCTTCAAGGCAGCTGATTATAAAAACAGTCACCATATTGCATGCCCTCATTTGCATAGATGCTCAGTCAGCGCCATCCCAGTCTTGGGGTTTGTAGGTAACTAATGGCGGCATAGACAGAGAGCAGCTACACCATCCTCCAATTGAGGCTTAACTGGACAAGGGAAGTGCAATCATACATTGCCATCTAGTGGCCAGGAGTGGTACCAATGTCTGAAAGTTCAGTAGACTTTATATTAGTGAGGGATTTGCATCAAACTGAGAAAAAACTATTTTGTGCATGTCTCATTTCTTATGCAGGTTTTGTTCTGCAGTACTCTGTAGACAACACAGAGGAATGGAAAGATGTTTTCATCAGTTCTAGCGAGCGCTCTTTCAAATTGGACAACCTGCGCTGTGGGACCTGGTACAAAGTCAAGCTGGCTGCCAAGAACAGCGTTGGTGCTGGACGTATCAGTGAGATCATTGAGGCAAAGACTCACGGGCGAGGTGAGAAGCTGGCAGAAAAGGACTTTAAACAATATATACAGCAGACAAGTAAAAAAAAAAATTTTTACACAATGGAATTATTTTTGAAAAGGGGTTCTAGATAACACTCAGAAAATACAGCAGGTCACATGTGAGGAGGTCAACAAAAAACGTCAACTGAAAGTGTTTAATGCACCTTTAAATGTATCTTTTCCGCAATCTCAAAATTTGAATTGACTTTTGAAAAATGTGAATGAATAGATGATATACGAATAGATCATGTGTTTTATTACAGGAGGGTTATTTTCTTTCATCTATGCTTCAGTCTATTCAAATGATATCAAATTAGTTTCAATATTAAATATCAGAATTAAAACATTTGATACATTTAATGCTTTTTCATTTACAAATGGCTCCAAAGCAAGGTTACGTGTCATTAGTAAGGCTTTAAATTAATGTACACTGCTCTCAAAATGCAGTGGGAAAGGTTTGTTTTATGGACAGTGATATGACTGACCAGCGGGATGTTTATGCTGTCATTAAACTTCTTATAGTGCAGTCCAGTTTCAAATTTGGTAGTCATTACTAAATGCATATTTAACCTCTCAGAGATTATGCAAACATATTACATACAATACTAAACTTTGCTGCTTCAGTTTTTGCTGTAACTGCATCAATATATTATTTAGTTTATTTAACTGAATGTTGTGTGCAGGTCTGCTGCTGATGACCTGTGTTAACCATATTACCTGTGAAATGCCATTCCAAATATTGTTTTAATATTCTGAGCATATTCTGCATCAAACCGTTGCTGCCTTTACAGAACCCCAGTTCAACAAAGACCAGCCTGTCTTCACCCACATTAACTCCAGCCATGCTCGCCTCAACTTGCAAGGCTGGGCCAGTGGAGGCTGTCCGATCACAGCTGTCACGCTAGAATTTAGACCGAAAGGTGAGTGGTTCCTTTTTCATTTTTCAGTTTTTGGTAATATTGGAGATGTCCTGATATAAATTCAATGGAAAAGTGACCAAACTTAGACACATATATTATTTTTTCTTGAAAAAACGTGATCGTAATTAAGAGTCGTGTGCACTCGTGCAGGCACTTGGACATGGCAGAACGTGCGCACCAACGCCACCACAGATGTGTTCCTGGCAGAGCTGCGTGAGGCCACCTGGTATGAGTTAAAGATGAAAGCTTGTAACAGTGCTGGCTGTGGTAACCAGAGCTCCCAGTTTGCCACTCTAGACTATGATGGCAGTGAGTACAAGATGATCTTCATTTGCCATTTACTTTGGATAAATGGCATTGTTTTAATGAGAAATCCATTAAAATGGGTACCTTATGATATTGTCTTATGAAAGCACATTAAACTGATCTCTACAGGCACAATACCGCCAATTAAATCCCCTCTGGAGAAGAACGACGATGTCAAGAAGCTGTTTTCTATTGGCTGTCCTGTGATCTTGGTCACACTTGGTGTTGCGTTGCTCTTCATCATTCGCAAGAAACGCAAAGAAAAGAGACTAAAGAGACTGAGAGGTGAGAGAAGAAATAAGAAGAGAGGAGATAAGTGGTGAAAATGAGAGAGAATATTACATTCAGCCTGCAGAGCATTTATTCTAAGAATACTTGTTTGTCAAAAAAAAATGAAAAATTAATTATATCCTCTGTTCTCGTTAGATGCCAAAAGCTTAGCAGAGATGCTGATCAGGTAAGACTGGAATGTATTCTCAGCAAATTAAGCTTGAAATATTATTAAGCGTAACCTAAAATCCACTCAAAAATCAACTTTCTTTCCCATTTTCTTCAAACTATGCATGTTTGTGTGTGCTCGTCTTGTATCTATGAATTAGTAAAAACAACCGCAGTTTCGACACCCCGGTTAAAGGGCCTCCTCAGGGCCCACGGCTGCACATCGACATCCCCAGAGTGCAGCTGCTAATTGAGGACAAAGAAGGCATCAAGCAAATCGGTGAGAGGAAGAGAGAGAAAGAGAGACTTGTCGCATATGTTCACACAACTATGCCGAGGACCGAATTGATGACCGTTACATGAAATGCGGTGTTAGGCTAATTGTTATTTTGTTGACACACAATATTTCTGCCTGTCATAGGTGAGGACAAGGCCACTATCCCTGTGACAGACACAGAGTTTAACCAAACTGGGAACCCTCAGAGCTTTTGCACTGGTGTGTCAGTCCATCATCCTGCCCTCATCCAGAACACTGGCCCTTTGATTGACATGTCTGACATCCGGCCAGGAACCAGTATGTGCTTTTACTCCTCACTCTCCATTATATCATTAAATGTTTAACCTTGAATATGTTCATTAAATGCAACATTTCTGCTCAGTTCAATTGAGTTATTAGTATTATTTTTTCATGAATGATTCAAATGTTCTCTGGACCAAAATATGAAGACCAATCTTTCTTATTTTTAAATTCTTGTTGATTTATTCCGGCTGTGAACATCCAACCCTTCTTATTTCTTCATCCATTTACCATCAGATCCAGTGTCAAGGAAGAGTGTTAAGTCAGCCCACAGCATCAGGAACCGCTACTCTAGTCAGTGGACTCTGACCAAGTGCCAGGCCTCTACGCCAGCCCGTACTCTCACCTCAGACTGGCGCACAGTTGGCTCCCAGCATGGCATCACTGTCACAGAGAGTGACAGCTACAGTGCCAGCCTCTCGCAGGACACAGGTAAGTACATGGGTGAAATGACACTTACAGCCATTAGCATGTACATACAATTAAGGCTATTTATCTGCAGGAAGCAAATGTGATTTTGCAGTAGGCTATGAAAGGGGCTTGCCTTCATTTCCTTTCCTTATTTTTTTGAACAGATAAAGGGCGCAACAGCATGGTGTCAACAGAGAGTGCCTCCTCCACCTACGAGGAGCTGGCAAGAGCATATGAGCATGCCAAGCTGGAGGAACACCTGCAACATGCTAAATTTGAGATTACAGAGTGCTTTATTTCTGACAGCTCATCTGATCAGATGACTACAGGTACCAACGACAATGCAGACAGCATGACGTCCATGAGCACACCGTCAGAGCCCGGCATCTGCCGTTTTACTGCCTCGCCACCTAAACCCCAAGACTATGACCGTGGCAAGAATGTAGCTGTTCCCATTCCGCATCGCGCCAAGAGTGAGTTGTCACCTCTAAGCATGATTCTTTTTTGTCTGTTAGGATTTTTAATATGAAAACAAATTTAAAAAGTATGGCCAAAGGCTTAAAATTGTATTGTGAAAATCAGACTTCATGTAAGTAAATGTTTTCTGTAAATAACTCAAACAAACTGTAGATAGTATGCATGTATTCTGATTATTAGATGAGTTTATAGCAATTATTGTGGTGCACAGTATACTATCCATTATATCCTATAAGCTTGTGCAGTGATGATAAATTTTACTTTTCCCTTCCAGGTGACTACTGCAACCTACCCCTCTACATGAAGTCAGACCCCTTTTTTCGAAAGCAGGCAGAGCGTCATGACCCGTGTCCAGTGGTCCCACCACGTGAAGCCTCTATTCGTGGCCTGGCCCAACGTGCATACCACACCCAGGGCCGTCATGTGACTATGGACTCTGCAAAACAGCAGGCCCTAACCATGGGCCACTCTGGTCTGTCCAATCTCACATCCTCTGGGGCTTCCTCGGGAGGGGCAACAGGAGGCGGTGGTTGTGGCAGTGGGAGTGGAGGGGCATCTGCTAGCTCTAGCAGCTCCACACTTCCCCAGAGAACTCTCACAATGCCTGGCTCCTCTGCTGCAGGAGCCCAGAGTGCAGCGGCAGCTGCTGCTTCTGCTGCGGCTTCTGGGGCATCATCATCCTCCGGTGGAGGTGGGGCAGTAGGGGCCACAGGAGGGACCCCTGGAGGTGCATCTTCATCTTCCTCCAAGATGGGAGGATCCAGAGACTCTCTCCTGGAGAGCAGCTCCTCGGGCTTAGGCAGACTACAGAAGCAAAGGGATGGAGGGGCGGGGGCCTACTCCAAGTCCTACACACTGGTGTAGCCTGTCATCACTGCGGCCTGTCACTGTAACTCTTCATTGAATGCTGGTCAAGCCATCGCTTGCCTAGAGCCTCTATGAAAAATTGGGGTGAGAAACATACAGATGCACAGCTTACCTGTCAGTGCCTGTGCTGTGCCAGGCTGCAGGGGGCTGGTTGGGTTCCCACTGACAATATTATATGATGGGGTCAGAGTTGGGTCTCCACAGCACAGGGGTTTGCCTTTCTTTCTGCCTGATTGCTTTCTGTTATTATTGTGTCATTTTTATCTCTTACTTCATCACCCTGGGAAACACCTTTGCCAAAACATAGATGATTTATTCACATTTGTTAACTCTATATTTTGATTTTCTGGCAAAGACACAGTACTTATGCACAAAATGCTTTCCACGTGCACTGTCTTGTTTTCTGGATCAAGACAGCTGTAGAATGAACCAGGTTGCTTGAGTTTCAGAGAGATGTGTATTAAGATTTTTAGGTTTTTAAAAATGTTGCTTTTTTGGCCTCTGATGGAAAGGAGCTCATATCACAGCATTGTGCCATGGCAGGATGCTTTATTGTATGCATTAACCACCAACCTTGGTGTTACACTGGCTCTGAAAGATTACTCCATCGTGGATTCGTACATTAGAGGCAATGGATGGACCGTCGTCTCAATATCAGATTTGAGACAAAGGGATTTTCATATACATGCAATGGATGATACAGCATAGTGGTCTTAATTGATGCTTTTCTAAACAGACTCAAAGCAGAGAAGATGGGAAAAAAATTCAAGCATCATAAAGTGCAAGATGAATCCAACCTTTTTCTTTTAAATCAGTTTTCTGTTTATTTTCAGATGATGGAAATATAATCTCATGTGCACTAAGAGAAAATTAGAATGGATCCAAGTAACAGAAACCTTCAACAGCCTGCGTGCGTGCGCGTGTGTGTGTGTGTGTGTGTGTGTGTGTGTGCGCGCGTGCAAGCGTGTTTGCGCGGGTGTATATGTGTGTATATAAATGTATGCATGTGGCAGGCACACCAACGATGGACCTTTTTAAAATCAGTCTGTATGCTGACCTCTTGGGCAGACATCTGTGTCAAAACTGACAAATGTTCATTTTGTACCTGTGAAAGGGGATAATGGGTCGATGCTGATGATGTAACGCAACGACCCTAATTTGGTCCAGCATTTTGAACTTTGTTTTGGATTGACGACATGGCTTAGGAAATGAAAAACACAGGAAAAGAAGTGGGTTCAGAAGAGAGCTATTACAGATTATAAGAACTAGGTCCCTCTTTTTCTCTTAAACTTCCTCAAGAAGGAAGCGACCATTATATGATTCATCATGGCGCCACAATATCCATTATGTTTTTTGTTTTAAGCCATTTTACCTGTGCCCTTTTCCTCCCTTTCTGTCCTTTCCCACTTTCACCTTTACCCACCCGGTCCATCATCATATCCATACAGTGTCACTGTGATCTACTGCTAGCTTACTGGCAGGTCAAAGAGACAGACTGACTGAGAGAAGAGGTCTAATATGCACAGACGGGCAGAAATGCTATTTGATGTGTAGTGTCAGCTTGAATGAGAAGCAAGTCGCAGCAGATTTATGGAGATTTATGAAGAAAAATCATATTTGCATAATCTTGAATTTATAAACAGACAGTAATGTTTAAGAGTATAATCAGAGGGATCGAGCGTCAATATAATGTGAAGTAGCAGAGAGATTTTTCTTCAAAAATAAGTGGTCTTTGAAACTAAAAGGAGTATTTTCAAGTCCCTCCACCTTGCTGAAATTATTTTTAGCTTTATGCATGGTACTGTATCTTTTTTTTATTATTACTATTAGTTCTTCTCCCAAAGCTTAATCCCATAACAAAGATCGTTCCAAAAAAAAAAGAAGAGTTGCTCCACATGTTTTTCAGTGGTCGAACATAACATCAGGGCTCTCGCAATAGAAAAAAGAAAAAGATATATGTTTGTTTTCAAAAGTATGTACATATATATTTCTATTCAAATATATAGCAAATATATGAATATTGAAAAAAATGCAGAGAAATATAAAAGCCGTTCTAATTGAAAATATATATAAAAGATCACAAGACAATCGCTCAGAGTGAAAAAAATTGCCAGAAGAGAAGAAGGAAAAAGAAGAGGGAAGTTTAAACGGGTAGCACAACCATGGGCAGAAGATCTTAGAGCGAAAGGAAGTTGTGTGAAAGAAAATTAAGTGGTGAAACTAAGGTTTGAACCCCTTGTGATTTTGTAAATGTTCAAAGCTGTACCGCCTGTGCAGCAGGTAGCAGCTGAAAGGACAAGCACAGTAAAGTCAAATTATAGTGTGAGATTGTGTCGCTGGTTAACTGTGGTTTATGGCTCAGTGCAGAAAGTGTGGTGTTGAAAAAGAAAACAGTATAACGAGGACAGTCTATACAGTGAGAATCTTGTATTATGTTGTATTGTACCTTCTGAAGGTGTGTTCACAAACTCAATGCCATTACCTATAATTATAATTAATGACAACAAACAACCAACAAGTATTTCTGTTTCCTATCTGTGTCACAGCAAGTCATTCCCAAACTCCAGGAGTGCAGTCCAATGAGCATACCACACAGTGGTGTTTAAAAACTGCTTCTAAATGTATCCATGCTCCCTTTCGTTTGAAAACTAGCCGGGAGAGATATGTATTTTTGCTTTTTGTTGCTAATGGTTACGATGCCTTTTCTTTTAGCTTTTACATTTCAAGTTATGCAAATACTTGTCTTCAGAAAAACAAGAGTTTGGGAATGGGGCAGGCCTGCTTTCACAACCAGGGGCTTCCTTACTCCAGTTGTATGGATATTGGTTGGAATGATGAAATAAAGTTCTGTCCAACCTGCTTTCCCCAGTTCTTCAGTGAAGTTGCTTCTACCGTATAACACCGATCCTCTGTCAGTTTGCTTAAAGTAAATGTAATGTCTGTCTTTAAAGAAAATTCCACCCTCCAAACATTTCCAGAATTCTAGTAGGCCATAAATGTCCATGTAACATTTTGCCATTACATATAATATGCGTTTTAACATTTAGCTTATTTTGATACTTTATAGCAGATGGGTTTTTTTTTATTTTTTTGTCCACCCAAACATATGAACACTGAATTGCTTTCAATGCATTTTACAAAGCATACTCACATAGTAAGGAAAATGTTAATCATACTCAAATTTCCATTTTAATATTAATGATAATACATCAGTTTTAGAAGTTTATGTACCAAATAGCGAGTATAGAAAAGATAAAATCACTAACATTTATTAAGGGAAAAAAACAATCCACTGGATAAAGTGGTCCTCATATTTTATTCTTATTTCTCTTATTATATTTGGACAGCTTTTCAGCTTACGAAACATCTGGGGTGGATTTTTCCTTAAAATACAACAACATACTTTCAAACTGACTTTGCCTGTGTTTGTAAGGCCAACTTCACACGTTCCACTTCCCCAACGTTTTCCCCATCTGCCAATCAATCAGAACCCCGTCTCCACCCCCACCGTTCCCCGTTGTCCACTTATACAGCTTATGTTTTACTCCATAATAGAAGACTTGTGTACATAGGAAAGTGTTTTGTATAAATGAGTACTATTTTCGACATCTTCACTAGAAACCAGGGCACAATGTAAACTTTGAACTGAAGCTATTGTAATGAAACAGAAGAGGACTTAACGGCAAGACTATAAAATTATACAGACACCGCTTTATCTTGATTTATGGACCAGTTAAAACGTGTCAGAGTGGACCATGCATAATTAAAAAAAATATATTGTTTTCTTCTTTTACAGGGCATTTGGTTGAGTTGTCTCCTTTTTTTTTTTTTTTGTTGATTTTTTAATATTATTGTAATTTAGTTTGTTTTTACTTTGTCACAAAATTTAGAGTTTGCTTTTATAAAAATCATTAATAAATTATTAATCCACATTTGTGGGGAGGGGAGCAGCATTGCATGTACTGAAAATTTTGCTGGTTATAAAAGAAAAAGGAAAATGGTGAATTGACCAATTTAAAAGGGGATTACTGAAACCATTTTCAAAATTTAGAGGTTGTTCCTTAAACTTTTATGGGGAAACATTGCTTCAATTTGCAATTGCTTGCGTTTAACTCTACATTTTCTTTTCTATGAAAACAAAACAAAAATGGGAAAAAAAGAGTACTCAACACCTTGTGCAATAAAGCTATCTTTTTATAAACTGTGATGATATTGTTTATTGGCGACTTGCTGTTGAATGTTGAATCTTAACTTTTTCTTCTGTTTAATGAAAAATCATAAGAAGTGTGAATTTTTCAGCCATGGGGACATGTGTTGTGGATAGAGGAGGTTAAAAGCCAAATTTAACCTTTGCAAAGCCCCAAGACGTGTGAAAAAGGTCAAATGTGAACCAAGCCTGGAGAAATCTGTGCTCTTTTGCCTCATCTCAAACTAGTAGTAGAAACTTTACTGTAAATTGTAAACTGTCTTTAACTCTCCAGAGAACCAAGGAGTTTAAAATGAGGTGAAAAGTAAATTTTTTTTATTATAGACAAAATATAGCCTATAAAACTTGACATTTTTTTAAGACTGCCCAAATTGTTTAATCATCTTGCTTCACTTTTTTCAGCTAACTTTATTTAAAAAAAAATAAACACAGCAAGGTACTATGATTGGCTTTTATGTTGCTCTGAACAAGTAATTATTAATATTTGGAATATTTTGCACTTCCCCAGTAATTACTTTCATGATATCTAAGTGTACTTAAATGCTTATTTTCGTCAGCATCTCCATACAGCCACTTTAAACTATATGGAGTCATGCATGTTAGCTTTTACAGCTAGTACTGCACTTTGTGTAGTGCTTAAAAAATTTACAAGGTATACCTTATACCTTACCCAATGTAAGATTTATGCCACACAATTAAAATCTGATCATTAAAAATTATTTTCTTTTAAATTATGTAATCATTAATCCTCCAGTATGCTCATGCTCTTTAATCAAAATGATATTTTTGATACTGAAATATAATTTTTGTTCTTATCTATGAATTGTCATATTTAATCTTAAATAAAAATATGATTAAAAATATAGTCAATTACATTATTATTTTTTTATTAAGATGCTTAATTTCTGACTCCTAAAGTGAGCAGGCTCAAATTTGGATATAAAAACATAAATTCTGTTTGTTTGCCTAATAAATAACAATATCATTTTTTATATAAGTTTTTCAACAAGTTTTTGACAGATTTGAAACATTTTAGTGTTTTCATGTTAATAAGAAATGTAAGCACCATCCAACCAGAAGGATTTATTCAGAGTTGTCTCTCTGGTAGAAAACTGACCTATAGGTTTCATACCTGGGAAACTGACCAGCCTAATATTCAGCATTGTCACTGATTCCTTCATGTTTTATTTATGTTATTGCACTTCCACATTTGTGGAGATATTTGATTTCTCAATGTCGATGATGCTGTATGTTGGTCGAATGCTGATTGGCCAGAGCAGAGAAGGGATTGACAAAACAAAACAAAAAAAACCACAAAGATAAACAATACAGTATGAAAAGCACAGACCGTAGATACTTTTCATTGTTTTTAACACTTGGTTTCACTTCAGCTTTTTGCATGTTATAACTTACAGCTCCTCTCCACAGCTTGCTGATGGACCGACAAGAGCACAAGCAAGAGTCGAAAGACGAGCTAAACCACATATTTTTGACATTGCCCCAATCTCACAACAGACTCTCTCTGCGGGTAGATGGGCAGTGCAATGCACTTCCGCCTTAAAGCCAAAATTTCTCGTGGAGACACACAGAAACCGCGTACAATCACATCTCATGAGCAGAAAAGCAATCACACTAAGGTTAAGTTCACCTCAGGGCAGCCATGCTGACAGAAGCTCATCACATTAGTGTCTGCTTTCATTGACTTAAACTAGCTCTTTGACAACAACTTAGCCTTTTGCTGGATGCAACAACAACCTGTGGCACATTTTTCTACAAGTGCTATTTACACCAAAAGAAAGCTCCTGTTTTGCTCCTGTTTCTCATTGAAAGTGAACATGTTTTATGTTGTTTTTGAGAGTTGTTAGTGGTGTTGACAGGATTTGGTTTCCAGGTGCTTTAGCCATTATCCAATACCGATGAATACCAGAATAACCTACCTGTCTTTCCACAGAAGAATTGGCGATTCCTCTGCTTCTCTATCAGGATTTCCTCTTCTTCTAATGTGGGACTCAGGTTTGACTGCACATCGACTCTTCACACCATCTTTTGATATAAATTGGTTGCATTAACATACGTTCCGGCTCTATTGCTGTGTCAGATCATACATCTTCAACACAATCAGAAGTGGACTGGCCAACTGGCAGCATCGCTGGCCTGAAGATCACTTTGACCTGAAGTGAACATTCAGTTTGATGAATTTAAACATTTTCACATTACTACATATAATAACTGTTGATAACTTTAATTGTGTTTTGCAAACTTTTACAATATTTTAAAACCTTTAAAAACATCAAATTAAATAAGCACCTTAAAATTCATACAACTTGTGAGGCAAAAATTCCTCTAAACACTAGAGGGCAGTGAAACAACATAATCTGATGATGAGTTTATTGAAATGGACTGGGGTTTTTTTTTTTTCTTAAGAGACATCAGTGTTTTTCCACACATTTATATACAGGAAACAACAGTCATATATAAATTAGAGAATCACACTCACTCACGCACTCTTAAAATCACATCAATCATCACAGCACAGCAAATCTGTTCATTCAGAATTACAGAATATTCACATTTATTGTTCACATAGAAATTAAAATATGGTTTTATAAGCATTGTGTGAGATGTAGGCTGCTGTATGTTAATCTGGATTACTAATCTTGGGACCTCTACTAAGTTTAAATGTATGTATATTTGAATATAAGTGTTCATATGAATTTAATCATGACATCACAGCATTCATCTAGCCTTTGATGAAATCACATGAAATCACAGCTTGCTTGCTATTATCTCTCAGACTTGCTGGAGTAGTAAGACTCTCCTGGTCCATCTACTTGCCGTTCTTGTGTTTCTTCTGCTGGAATTTCCTGAAATGGTTCTGGATGGTAGAGGCGGCCTTCTCAACTTCAACAGGGCTGAGCGGAGGAACAGCAGGCGCTGTGCATGTCCCGTTACTGGCATTGGAGTCTGAACACGACAGGACACAGGGAATAGCCAGGATAGTAGAGGAAATAGCCATGTAGAGAAACTCTGTAGCAATGATTGAGTTCAAGCACATTTTATATATTAGCCTTTATTGAAGCAGGCTATTTTTCTGAAAAAAAATCTTTTAAAATTGGATTTCATAGTTATTCAGAACAACTTTTCCAGGGCCACTCATCAGAATAATAGCCTGCATTTAAAATATTTACCTACAAATGTTACTTACTCTTTCTATACACGCCTATGCTGTTTCTCCTGAGGCCATCATACTGTAAATGAAACAGAACAGCCTTGTGTTATAAAACTCTTAATAGATGTGCAGGCACACACAGGAAGGAGAGTAAGTATTGGTTTAGTGCACAAGATGTAACACATACAGATTATGTGTAAGAATAATCAGTAGTGCCATCTTCTCTGGCTGACATTCAGAGTTAAACATATGCAAAACTACTAAAATACTAAACTGCAATGTATGTTCCACACTTAAGGAACTAATGGCCAAAGTACATGTGTGTCTATGACTGTGCTTTCTTTCTATATACAATCACAGTAATGACCTCAAACACAAATCCCCTTGATTGGGATTATAGCTCAAACAGAGCAGCGGCAGGGAATCCAGAGTCTGAGGACCAGCTTATCATGCCTACCTGCCAATTTGACTGTGTGTTTCATGCCTATGTTCAGTCTCATGTGTTGGCTTTATAACCCTGTCTATGAGGTCTGCTCCCTCCTTTCACCAGACAAGCTAAGGTAAATTTAAACTGTAGCCAGTCTAAGCACATAAGGGTATAGAGCTGCTTGTTGAGTATGACTGTTGCACCTTTTCATTTAAGTACTTGTGCTCACATTAAGCACTCCAGCTATTTATCCTCGATACATTTGTAAGTTTCAGTTGTATAGAGGTTTTAGACAGAAGTAACCTTAGAAAAGGTACAAGAAAAATACAAGCCTGTCAACCAAAATTTCACTTTTACAAAAAGATGTGCGCACTTTCAACTTGGGCTGAAATATGCTCCTTTATTCGGGGATACATATTGAAACCTTCAGGAGACATCAGATGTGAACTGTGAAGATGTAGAGGCAACTTTATTTTTAAAAATATATTATTTTGCTGCTACTTTCTGAGTATAGAGGCAAACCATCTCTGCCTTTTTAAGACACATTCCTCTGCTTCTATGTCCTGTGCTTCTGGACTTTCTTTCTACTAATTACCAAAGAATAAGAAAAGATCATTTATGAGTATTGATGATTAAAAAAATACTACTACTATTAATGTACATGAGATCATAATAATCTTATGATGATATTTATACAGGCTAGAAATACTAAGAATAGAGGATGTAGTTTTACCCAACAGTTTTCTCATACAGAGAATGAAGCTATATGAACAGAACTGATGTGGTTTTTAATGTAAATTATGATCTGCAGTATCGATCTTGCTATAACTAACCTCATCTGCTTTGCTGCTCCTCCGGCTGAGAGACACTGAGTGAACCTGCCAAGGCAAAGGCTGAGACACCACATAAGGCAAAGGATCCTGTTCCCGCGTAAATCGCGCCCCTATCTGTAAATAAAAAGACGTTTTGCTTAGACATATGAATATGGGTCAAAGGTCAACAACTGGCTCGGCTCTAAATGTGAACACTGAATAACGAGAAAACAGAGAACAATGACAGGGCAGCATTTACCAGTTGGCTCTAACATAACTTGCCTGAATACATCTGGAAGCTGTAAATATAAATGTGGTTTACACTAACCAGCTGTTGCAGCACGATCCACATGTACATTCTTATTTTATAAAGCTATTGTCAATGCCATTTACCTACAAACACTTACTATACTATAGCTGATATCCTCCATAAATGAAAAAAAAGGCATCTTACTTTGTGCTAATAATCAACGTCATCATTCTTGTTGTTCTGATCTGTACAGTAGAGTGCTACCATTATAATCACCTTACCGTTTCTACCACTTTGACCACCATATACATAGCTGTTAGCATGGTTATCAACATCTTGATCGCTATTCCTTTAGGACCTTCTTCGTTTACAGTTGCTGTCTTCAGTTCTGTTGAACAAAAATAAAAATCCACACAGGCACAGGTCTGAGCAATCAGGAAGAAACGCACTCAATTCACTGTCTCAGTCTCTGACACATAAGGGTAAGACTGCTAAAGAGCTTTGCAGGACAGAAATAGAGAAGCAGTAATCTTTTCCTATGCACAACACTTATCCCTCAGGTGTGCATTGCACCTTTCCAGTAGCAGACATGCATTTATTTATCAATAAAGAAAAAGGCTATTGATAATTTAGGATGCATACAATTTAATTTAGCCTCTAGTTAAGTGTGTAGCAATCTTATTAATAAGCCGAACAACAACAACTTAATACTGAGACATACTAGAGTTACCTCCTAATGAGGTATTTTTTAAAGAAAGGTTTATACTTTATAGCAAATTGCTTTAATAAATGTTATGAAATTGTGTTAAACAAAAAAAATAAAAAGATCATATCTGACCTTCTTGGGATGAATCCCCTTCCTGGTATTTGTCCTATTTACATGATTATAATGTTCTTATGTAGGTAATCTTTTAATGAATGCTTAATACATTGTAGAACGAAGAGCAATAATAAAATTAAGCAATCAATCAGTTAGATTGGTAATCAAAACCTATTATTATTATTATTATTATTGTTTTTTGGGTTGTTGTTTTTTGTTGCCTGTCCCATTTGGATCTTTAGCCATCAGAATTGTTGTCTGAAGGCCAAGAAAGATGCCAAGCAGATTTACTTTATTGACTTGCAAGTCATTCATTCAGCTGCAACTTTAATCCAGAATCCTGCACAGTGTTACTAACAAGTTCGGTAAATATATGAAATGCCTGGTTTTACTTACTTGCTATCAAGATCAAGTTGATCAGTTGTGCTTTTATTGTAAAAACAACAAACCTAAACAATCTTTTAAAAATGGGAAAAAAAATATTAAACTCAAAATGCTGATCGCCTCCATCCTCTACTGATTGTTACACTGTTTGTACATCAGGCAGAGATTTCTGATAGGACGTCGACACTAAAATTCAGAAACTGTGGTTTTCTACGAATAAACGGATGCATCAGTATGCCAGTTATGCGGTTATCTTAAAGAGATAGACCTATCTGTGAGATCACACATGACTAAGGTCTGTGTGCGTCACTGTCTGGAGTGTCGCCTCTAACCCCTGAAGGCCAGTGATAATCCTTTAGGCATGTGTCTGTGAATACATTTCACCTGGCCCTGCACTGTGAAGGACACTGCTGTTATCAAGATCAAGTGTCAACCTTGTCGTGTAAAGAATTTTTATATCACTAATCACTATCTGCCCTTTGTTTACACTTGGCGACGTGTCGCATGAGCCTGAATGAAAACGAATATTCAGTTTTTGTAGTAGTGGAATTACATAAAGGTGCAGGAATGTGTTATCACTGTGTATTATCACTGAACAGACGGGCATAAGAGCGCTCCTGACACTGACAAACTGGTTACACATCACATCTACAGGACAGAGGCAGTCGTGTGAAGAGAAATTGGTAAGAAAATTAGGATTTCTCGCAACTTTAACAAAAGACTTCTTTATATTTCCTGCTTTAAGAGGGATTACATATTAAAAAAGAATACTTACTGCACGAAGAGCAATAAAGGAAGAAGAGCAGCATTACAAAACTGGATCTAGGCTGTTGAAAATAGCAAGAGTGCAGCTGAAGAGCAGCAACTACATCCAAAATGTATTTCATATCTTCCTCTTCTCTTACTTTTTTCTCTGATGAGAGCTTACAGCTGATTCAGCATTCAAAGAATCAGAATGAATGTGTAAATCAGTGATGAGTTAACATATTGCTAAATGCTCTGTCGAGTGACAACTCTTTAAAAATCTGTATTTACTTACCCATGTGTAACTGACATATATATCTCATATGTAAATCACAAACTTAGTAACAGATGATTACATGCTTATATAATAATTCATTATTAATTGTTCTTGGTAATCGATTATTAGTCTTAGCAGTCACTTGGTATATGTTATGTAGCAGGCTATACTATATTACCTTAGTTTGTTATTAATCTTATATCATCATTATTCTGCTGCCATTCAAGCTCTCAGATGTGCAAGGTAGCTCAAACTTGAACTGATCGAAATCTAAAGAGTTATGAGCTTAATGCTGTAAGCTTTTTACAATAATCTCGCAGTGAAGAGCTATGAGCAGTATGCTTTATCTTCCTGACACTGTACAGATTTGTCTGAGGCGAAGCCATTATATCAGTTTATCACATTTGGCAAGGATCAGATTTTATCAAAATGAAAAAATGAAACAGGGAAGAGAGTCTTGCTTCAGTGAAGCATTTCAGGGAGATAGAAATCATGACAAACCACATTCATTCTGATCAAAATGATCCATCTTTTGAGATTTTCCCTCGTATTGTTGCTAGGACAACAAAGCTTTTTACAATGCCTATTCGTGTGGTATTTGCGGTATTAGACCATATAGATGTTGCATTGCAGGTTACATACCAGTAATGATTTTTGCTGTTATTGTTTGTTGCTTGTTTTGCTCACAGGGTTCCAGCCAATGCCAATACGTGGTGATGTGGTGAACCATTGAAGAAAAACTCATTTAAAAGAGAGCAGAGAGCAGCCTCATCAGTTTCAATCATGTCGCTCAAGCGTCATAAAAGACTGAGCAGCAAGAAGAAAAGTATGTTTCATTTTTGTTCTTCTGTTTTGTTTGTCTGGGGTTTGTGCATCATTATCATGCGTTTCATTCTGAACATTGTTTTTCATACTTACAATACTTGAACATGCTGTGGGTATTGTGTAGCTATATTGAAAGTCAGTGAGTGAGCACAATCGCCAAAGAAATGCCTATGTTCTACAAAGACTTTTTTTTGTAACTACACTACTGAACTCAGTCACGTGTCATTCGCTGACATGATGTCAGGTCCCCCTTGAAAATTAGATTTAAATCTCATTGAGATTTTTACCTGGTTAAACAAAGGACTAGTTTCTTTGTATTTTGATTGGAAAATGGCAAACGGGTGCAATGATTTATTAAAAAATATGCACACTTACATGGAAAAGCAGCATATAAGGTAAAAATAGACTTTGTACACTTCTGATTGGTTTGAAAGTCAATGTTCGGAATGACTGCTTTTAGTGTTCAAAAACAGCTTGAACTCTCTTAGGCAAGTGTTTTTGTAATTTTTTGAAGAAGTCATCAGGAATAGATCTCCAGGATTCCTGCCCTCCAGTTTCTTCAGTTTTCTTTTATGTACATCATGCTGAGATATGACAAGTGTTGAGTTATTATAGCATGTTGGGAATTATCTTGTTGGTACAAAAATAACATTTATGCCTGCCAATATTTTAGTTTCAGGTAAAATATTGGAACAGATGATTATCATTTTGTAAACATTCTCCTAGTAACAAAATGTCTAAAGATATCATGAAATTGAATCTTTGCTAAGTTGTCTGTTATGTATAAAACAGCACTTGAATTAGTTGCTCTTTTATGCTTGAATGATTCATAGGTCATTGTTAAGTGGCTAACACACAAACAAATCATTCCTTTGAAAATGGTAAAGGACAAGGACAGGACTGAAAATAAGTGGAAAAGCAGTCAATGTCCAAAGAAAACCCTTGAAGTACCTTCAGAAAGCCTGGACAAGTATTGCTCAAGACAGCTTAAAAATTTAAGTGTGGTTTCTTGGAAGAAAATGTAAAGAAACGAAGGATGACACAAGACTTTTGCCCAATACTGTGCATAATCTTGTGTTTTGATGTAAATAACCAGAGCCCTCTTGAGTAAAATTTAAATTAATAAGAATGCATACCTCTTATTACAATTATTATGAGTCCCACAAACAGACATAAAAGTATTAGTACAGTCTGATAACCTTTGGTAACCACATTTGGTGACCTAAAATAGTATGGGGCTACAATGATTTTGGAGATACTGTTGCAAAAAACTCATGGCTCAAGAGTTGGCAGTTCGTCCTGTAATCGGAAGGTTGCTGGTTCGAGCCCTAGCTTGGACAGTTTCGGTCGTTGTGTCCTTGGGCAAGACACTTCACCTACCGCCGTTGGCCAGAGGGGCCGATGGCGCGATATGGCAGCCTCGCTTCTGTCAGTCTGCCCCAGGGCAGCTGTGGCTACAACTGTAGCTGCCTCCACCAGTGTATGAATGTGAGAGTGAATGAATAGTGGAATTGTAAAGCGCTTTGAGGGTCTCGAAAAGCGCTATATAAATGCGAAAAATAATAATAATAATAATAATAATAATAAAAAACTGTTATTGAACCCTCATTTTTTCTCAGTTGCCAAAGTTAAATGGTGCTCATAACAAACATAATAATTTGAAAAAGAATCTGTCAAGTTTTATCTTCAGAGGTATGATTAAAAGCTGTCTTACATTAACGTGAGTTCTGACTGTTGCAGGAAGGCTCCTATTGTTCAGACTTTGCAAACAATATGAGCTAAAATTTACTGGGTAGGAGTTAATGTGCTATTATAAAAAGCACAGCATTTTTTTTCCAATATGTTTAGTTAATAATGATAATTGGCTTTTTGTTTGCAAGTGTAAATTCTGATGTTAATTGCACCAAGGGATGCCAAGTTTACGGATAACACTGTTTTTCTGTTTTCAAGCTCAAATGAAATGAAAAGTGAGATTGAAGGATAATGTTCTTTTCCTGTTAAAAGAAAAGAAAACAATAAAAATAAATGTAAAGAACTTAAAATTAAATAGAAATAAAAGCAAAAAAGAAGAGCATTTGCACAGTACTTGAAATTTTTGTGTAATTGGACTAGTTTTTTGTAGCTATTTTCTGTCTTACTTATTTTATCAAAGTCTGTGTCACACTTAAATGGATAAAGCTGTGTTTTTGGGTTGTTTTTTTTAAACTAGAATCTCCAAAGGATAATCTCCAGGCAGAGGTTCTGCATGAGCTCGGCTTGGAGGCCTACCAGGCTATACCACTGGATGTCTCATCAATGCTAGACATTATTACTTGGACTCTGGGGAACCAATCTCCTCTAGAACCCTCTGATCTACCAAAAGCTTTCCTCCAGTCCCTTTGGCTGCTCAGGAAAGATGCCCGGACTCCTTGGTGTGAGTCTCTTCATAATCTTGTTACAAACGATGACAACAATTCTACCGGGAAGGTGCTCAGTAGTTTTAAAGGAGATAGCCAGGGTGCCATCAACCCGCTTGATCTAATCACAGCTGTCTATATGTCTGCTAGTACTTTCCTTCAGCAAGAGATCTCCAAACGGATGATGCAGTGCCAATTTTCTATACCACTGGTCCTTCCAAACAAAGATCCGGAAGAGCCTAGTTGCTTCCTTCTTTGGCCTTTAAGAGGGATTGTGGGCCAGTGGAGATCTCACCCCCTAAATAAATACAGGCGAATCCAAGAGGGGGATTTGGCAACCACATGCATGCCATTAGTTTCATTTGTCAGGCTTGGTTGTTGCAGTGTGTCCAAGTCACAGGTGCTAAACCATATGTTACGTGGAGTCACATCTTCCTGTCAGACATTTCTCCACAGGGGGATGGAAGGAGGGCAGCTGCCCAAAAGGCTTTCGGGTGGCCTGGTAGAAATTGGATGGCATCTACCCACTGGAGATAGCACCAAAGATGTCTTCCCAGTCCCTTTGGTCTTCTCCAACCTGCGGGGTGATGCCAGTGCGCATGAGAAATGCCTTACCTTTTTATGCAAGGCATCTTCAGCTATAGTTGTTTTCTGTGGAAATCTTAAGGAGAAGGAAAAACTACTTCTTGCTTCCTGTAAGGATACCAACAGCAAACTAATACTCATTGACCTTTTAGACACTGAGAGAAATGGGAGCAGAGTTGTTGGTTTTGTTGATGAGAACCTTGAAAAGTACATGGGGCTTCCCGAAGAATCTGTGATTCAGGGCAGAGGTCTGAGTGAGGATGCACTGGCTAGTAAGCTATGTGATACTCTAAAACATCTGCTACCAGACAGACTGAAACTTATTACGCTTGAGGAAGCAGCACAATTTGCGGCGGATATAGGCCTAAATGTGGACGAAGGACCCATTTGTCAAAAAGCCATGGCCTCAGTGGAGGAAGTGTTGAAGGGTTTAGATGAGGGGTCTGATGAATATAGGCGTAAACAGCTTCCTCTGCAGGGGCCTTTGTGGAGCAAATTAGCAGAGCTAGAAAAAGCAGAGAGTAAGCAGAGAAAAGAAAGAACAGAAATTGACCCCCAGCTACAAAAAGAAAAGAATGACATTATGGCTGAGTTGAGGAGCTACAAAATGACCCCAGCTATGAAGATCTTTACAGATGCTCTCTTTACCAAAGATAAAGTGAAGAGAGCTTACTTTCTTAGCTGGCTCACTCTAAGACTTAAGAAAACTACAAAACAAAACAAGACGAAAGATCTGCTCACAAATCTACAGACAGTAAAGAAAGAAAGCATGCTGGTAGATTTGGATAAGCTTGAACAAAGAGTCAAAGACACCCCTGGAGACACTGGTTCAATATTTCAAGAGGGAACAGAAATACAATCTGCAGGTCTAAATTTGCAACTTTCTGAGCAACAGTCTGAAGGAAGCCATCAACTGAAGGTCTCAGAATCCAAAGAAAAGACCACAGAACCACTGTCACAACAGACAGACCATCAACATGACGCAAACATGGCGCAGGAGATATCCATCACTTTAAATGAAAAAGAAAATGAATTAAATTCGGCCTCTGAAGACCAAAGCTGTCTTTTAGAGTCAGGAGAAAATAGCACGTTGCGCTTCAAAGAGAAAAAACCAAATGAATCAGAGCTAACAGTCACTACGGACAATTCAACTTCTGGCACGCAACAAATGAGCCTTGATGATTGTGCTGATCCCTCTTATGAACCTGATACATGCGCATTAGGTCCTGAGCACTTTCTGCGTGAGATAGGGCTAATCTTTGAGCTAGCATACATCAGCCCCAGCAGCGGAAGCCAAAATGTGTTACGTCTCCCTAGCTTAGCTACAGATCTTCTTCTTTATGGGATTCCACTTGAACTAATGGATGGAGATGCCTCAAATATCCCCATCCAGTGGCTGGGCTGTGTCTTTGGAGAGCTCAAACGCCGCCTACCACAAGAACAGTGTAGGACAAGAGTGCTGACAAATCTTGGCGACTATAATGCAAGGAATGCAGAGATTCTTTCTGCATTATTTGGAGTGAAATTCCCTGAATGGAAGAAACAAACTTCAAGAGGGGTGTACATGGCTGCCCTGTGTCTTCCTGAAAACCTCAGAAAGGACATGAAGTGTGATGTTTTGTTGCTAATTGAGGTCAGAGGTCTCTGCTCAGTCTCACTGGACAGCAAAAGAAATATACTGGGCAATGACAATGCAATGGCTACCTTTGCAACAGGACTGAGTGACTTTTTAATGCACAGCATGTCTTCACACCCTGGTTCTGATTTTGAAACAAACCTCAGTGTCAGAGTCAATGCTCTCCTGCGAATCAAAGAATATGGCTCCATGCCATTTTGCCAATTCTTTGTCCAGAACGAAAACGTAAATAGCAAATTACAAGCGTCACAATTAAGGTACGTTTCTCAGGTGCTTTTGCAAACTAGCAATATTGATAAAGATGGAAAGACCACAAGCTGCACAGTCTCTGTCAAAGGACCATGGAACAAAATGTCCCTCTCTGAACCAGTTGATACAGATTATAGTGGGGATGTTTTAAAGTTTAAAGAAATCCTTTTTGAAGCATTGAAGAGGAGTGCCGCTAAGGCAGAAGCCCCAGTTTTGCCTGAATTTATGAGGCGTTTGTGTTCTGTTTGGGATGCGATCAAAGAGGAATCATTCTCCATTGGTCTCCAAAACACTGATATAGCTTTGGCATTTTCTTTGTTGTGCACAGAATTTTTCTACTGGGAAAACAATTTACTGGATAACATGAAAAGTTGGCTAACGGGTGCAACAAAAAAAAACTTTACCACAAAGGGAGAAGCTTTGGATGCATCTATTCAAAATGACCTTCTCAGTGAGTTAAAGAAGGAAGCCAGTGAGGAAGTCAAAGCAGAGGTGAACAAACTCAGGTCAATAGCAGAGACATATGTGATGAAAGAGGAAACTCTCAAAATGAGATCTGACAAATTCATGCCAATCCTAATGAGCAATATTGACAACCTACAGGACAGAGTAACTGAAGAGATAACAGAAAGGTTGGAGGCAGTCTATGAGAGCCATTACTCTTCCACACAGCTTAAAAAATTTAAAGCATTACTGGGAGAAGAGCAAGAATCCAAGGTAGATGCACTAGTAGAAAAAAGCAAGACAACAAAAATTCTTCTGCAAGATGCAGAGATAGAGGATGAATTTGAGGCTGTGTGGGATAAGATATTGTCCAACTTTGAATTCAGGCCTTCAGAAACAGAAGATATAACTCCAAGAGTAGAAGATATTCTGAGACAGAATCTAATCAGCCGTGGCCTCCAGAAACACATGAAAAAGCTTGAAATGATTGGCCAGAACCAGAACTCTGACTTCCAAGTTTGCGATGAGCATTTTGGATACCGCAGCAGATTAAAGCAAATGTTTGAAGACAACAACAAACAACACAAGGTAGAAGCTCAGCAGGTAGCAAACAATATCATAGAGGAATGCAAACAGTATATAGCAGATAAGTGTAACAAACCAGCAGATTTCTCTGACGGTTACATTACAGAGCTGTTACAAAATGTTGAAAAATCTTTAAATGAAAAATCTGTGGAAACTAGATCAGCTTTTGAAGTGGATCTAAAAGTATATCTCTGTAATGCTTCTTGCCAAGACTTTCAAAACCTGCATAACCGCTATGCCAAAGACGCAGAACTTTTGACATGTATCACTAAAAGAAAAAGTATGGACTTGGCCGAGTTTATCTATGACTTCAGGAAAAGAGACCAGTGTCAAAGGATGGCCCAAGCATTCATCTCCATGGTCATCAAGCCCACAGTCTTGGATTACATCAACAGACCCCTGGGGATATCTATTGCAGAGGAGATCCAAAGGAAAGCTCAGCAGTATCACTCCTCACAGGCCTTCCACCAAAGCTTGCTGGAAGAGATGATTAAAGAAGATCAATTTGAAGTCTTCCTGGAATATCTGCTCTTCTATGACAACTTCAGACTCAGGAAGATCCAGGAAACAGTGACAGCTCACCTCACTGAATCAACCAACCTGGGACAATGGAGGCATCAGAGACTCTGTGAGATTGTAGGAAAAATTGAAGAAGCAGTGAACGAATCCACAGAAGGTATCAGTGGAGTCCTGAATGATACAAAGCCACTGCTGGAGAGAGTGTGTCTCACTTTAGAGAAAGGGGATGTTAATGTGATCAGGACCTGTCTGACTGGACCCCTGTTTAGCATCACTGTAGAATGGAACCGTTTTGCTAAATGTTTACTGGAGTCAGTGGCTGCAATGCAGATGGACCTTGATCAAGAGTTCTCCAAAAATGTGGATACCACCCAATTTCTTAACTGTCTTCCAGTTCAGCCCCAAGACTACCTCTTCAAAAAAGTGAAAGGCTGTGACAAGCAATGTCCTCTCTGCAGAGCCCCATGTGAGGAGGAGGATATGGGGCATGAGGGTCACAATGCCTTGCTCCATCGACCTAAAGGCATGCAGCCTTATGCCTCTAGTTCTGTATCCTGCATCAGTTGCCCTGAAAGCATGAGCGAGGACAAGGACACACATGATACATCCACAACAAGCAGTGTTCTCCATTCACTTTACCCAGACTGGAGCTTCTCTCCTGACAACACAAACAGCTCAAAGGCCAGTGATTACTGGAGGTACTGTGTGACTTAAACACTCTTTATTGTAGAAATGACAGTATTAGATTAAATTTAATTTATTAAATGAACAAATTCTTTGTTACAGGTATGTGCTGGTGAAGTTCAATGAGAGGTTTGCACAGGAGTTTAAACGAGAGCCGACAAAGATTCCTGAGGAATGGAGGAAAATCACTCAGGAACAGGCCTTAAACAGTCTGAAGGAGGTGTTCCTCACCAGAACGAGTGTTTAAAATACTGCATTCAGTTCAGCTAAGAAAGAACATTTGTTCATATGTGAAAAACCATAATTCAACCATGGAATTTAGATCCTGGGTTTTAAGGTTTCCCACCTGATTTGAAATAGATGCAGAAGAAGGACTGCTCTGTGCTGAATGTTATTTATTGTTTTTAACAGGTTCAACTCAATATTACTTTAAAAAAAATACACTTTGAAATATATATATAATATTGTAAATAGCATTTCTGTATAAACATTATAACAACAGGAAAACACTTTTTAATTTTTTTTTCATTATTTTGAAAAGGAAGCACATTATTAATGTACTTTTATAACATATAAAATCATCAACATAAATCAAATATATTTTCCATTATTACTTTTTTTATCCTATATTTTGAAGTATAAAAATAATATGCAGATATGTCAATTATGATGTCACACCACAGTGAAGCGTAACTGACAAAAGTCTAACTTGTGAAATGACATGTAAAATTAAACTAAAAATTAAAAACAATTAATGTCTCTTTGGTAGCACCTGCTGATATTTGCTCAATTTAGTCATGTGCATCCCATAAGTAGATTCCTCCATCTGAATTTTAAAATATTTTGTCACCTGGTAAAGTGTTAGCAGGTGAAAGTTTACAAGCACTATATCTCAAAGGCTGCATACACTATCTCTTTGTCTGGAAGCACATGGAGAAGCTCTAATGACACTAATGTTTGCAACTTCCTTCTTGGCTATTCAAGAAAAAACGTGTAGTACACACCCTACTGTTTATCAGTAACATGAATCACAAGGGGAAAATTGTATGGAGAGATAAGTGAAATGGTGAGATCCACAAGAGGGCAATATAGGATGGAGGAATCCAATCTGAGATTTAAACAATTTTCACAATGTTTTGGTTCAAACTTTAAAACCTGGGAATCCAACAACATATTTCATTCTTAATTTTACATACCTGCTGCATATTCTCCTCAATACATTGTAAAGAATGTGTGGTGATGACCACTACAGTCTGGGATTTGAAGTGGGCTGTCTGTAACAGCTTTCCTGCACCTTCAGCTAAATCAGATAGAAAGGTTAATGCATGATATTGTTAATGTATATACACCCTCAAGCCATGTTTTTTTTTTCTCCTCGTTCCTGCGATGCATTCAAGGCGCAGACATAATGCAAGTAACTAGCCCTGCAGAAGATGAGCAAGCATAAACAGGGCACCTTTTTTTTTTGAGTGGGAGGTAATTTCATTTTTTTAAAGCAGCTCAACAAATATCACCAAACAGACAATTCTTTCTGCACAGTTTGTCACAAAAAGTGTCTGCTAGTTAGCTAAATGCACCGTATTTCTCAGGGAGAGTGAGATGGACTCTGAGAGATGGAGAAAGGTGTAAGATTGGGATAGTAGCGGGAGATTAGAGATTATTTTTAATAACACTGACTGCTCAGCAAGTGACATTTGCTAAACTAGAAATTTAGGAATTGTGTCCTAAATCATTTCACACAATTTTTCTGTTACTCAAACAGGAGGAAAGTACTGTGGGCATAGTAAGCAGTTTGGGACAGTAAAGTGCAATTTAACTGGCTAGTTTGCAATGTTGCAGTCAAGTTCCCAGTGATTCACTATATACTGGACTCCATAGCAGACATGTTTATGGTCAGTGTTAGGTTACATCAAGGGTAGCAGACACCAATTTATATTTAAGGTGATGATGCTGATGAGTTTCATGGACCTACAGCTTTTATACTAACGCCATAGTGTCTAAGGGTTGTAAATCAGCTATACAGCCCATGAAACATCTGCTTATATCTTGCTGAATTCTGGCTGATCCCACAAATACCAGTGAATAACAGAGTAGCAGCACATGTTAGCTAATCATAGCCTCACAAAATAAATTATTGTGTGACTTATTTATAAGTGATTCTTTTCACCTGATTTTGGGGTTCCCCCACCTGGCACCCACTTTAAACTGTGCCTATAGCCATATGAAAAAGAAAAAAAAAAGCTAAGTACACCTTTGCTACTTCCATAGGTATTAATTGGGTAAGTAGCAGTCGGGTGCCTTTAATCAAATCAGCTGATCATCAAGTAGGACCGCCTCCATAGAAGCAGAGGTTTTGGCAGTTTGCATAATCAGTTGTGTGTTAACACAATGCTACAGTCTTCACAGGAATGAACATTCCAGCAAATTCAGCCCAAGATGAGACCACACAATGCTCAGAGAAATTGCAAAACACCCAAGTGCAACATCTCAGACTCTAAACATGCTAACTGAGGGCTGTAATGTAAAGTTCATTAAGTTTGCAAAGTTGCACCTAAACAAACCACAAGATTTCTTGAACAAGTAAAGTAAGTAAAAATATTATTTATATAGCACCTTTCAAGATAAAAATCACAAAGTGCTTCACAGAAGCTAAAACCTAAAAATAAAAATCAACTAAAAGCAAGTTTAAAAAGATGGGTTTTTAGCTGTTTTTTAAAAGCGACCACTGAGTCCACAGATCTCAGGCTCAAAGGGAGAGAGTTCCACAATCTGGGGGCCACAGTTCCAAAAGCTTTGTCGCCTTTTGTTTTCAGCCTCGTGTGCTGGACAGCAAGCAAGCCCTGGTCACATGACCTCAGGGACCTGCTGGGAATGTATGGATGCAAAAGTTCACTTATATATGTTGGTGCTTGTCCATGCAGGGCCCTGAAAGTCAAGGTCAAAACCTTAAACTGGATCCTGAATTTAACGGGGAGCCAGTGCAGCTGAATCAGCAGGGGTGTGACATGGGAAAACTTGGAGGACTTGGTCAGAAGCTTTGCAGCAGCATTCTGAACAACTTGCAGACGATCCAAAGAGGCTTTACATAAACAAGTAAACAAAGAATTACAGTAGTCCAGACGAGATGAAACAAATGCATGAATGACAATTTCTAATTCGGAGCGCGATACAATGGGACTCAGCTTAGCAATGTTTCTCAAATGATAAAAACAGGAGCGAACCAAAGATTTTACATGGGCATCCGAAGTCAGAGCTGAGTCAATACTAACACCAAGGCTCCTGATAGACGGTTTTGCAAATGTAGCAAGTGGACCCAAGTTTTCCATAACACTAGGTACAAAAGTTTTAGGAGCACAAACAAGAACTTCAGTCTTCTCCTCATTTAGTTGAAGAAAGTTTCCAGCCATCCAACATCTAATGGACCTCCTTTGCATGTGACAAATAAAGAACCTTGAACCTTTGGACAGATGAGACCAAAGTGGAGATGTCTGGCTCTAACAAACAGGTTTGACAAAACCAAACACAGAATAACAGCACAACCACAAACTGTCCAAACTGTCAAGCACGTTGGTGGAGGGATGATTATTTGGGCCCATTTTAATGCCGCAGGACTCAAGGACACCTTGCAGATACCAAAGTGTTCTCGAGTTAGGCAGATGTCAGATGGTCTCATCTGTCTGAGAGCTAAACCTTGGTTAAAATTAATCAACAATCATTGTCTAGCCACGGGACAATAATGTTGATTAAATGGTTGCAATGGTCCATTCAAAGAGCAGACCACAACCCTGTGATGTGCTGCCTGCAAACCT
The DNA here is from genome assembly GCF_965226115.1 of Aulonocara stuartgranti. Classification (NCBI taxonomy): domain Eukaryota; kingdom Metazoa; phylum Chordata; class Actinopteri; order Cichliformes; family Cichlidae; genus Aulonocara; species Aulonocara stuartgranti. The sequence goes on along the minus strand of NC_138950.1, from coordinate 18,027,913 downwards.
CTGAAACGACACTGTAAAGACGAGCGCATCAGAACCCTGTTAGAAACAGATTAGCTGATACAGGGAAAGGTTTCTTTTTCATATGCTGTACATCTGTATACATTTAGGTGTAGCACAGATGAAGTAATTTTCACATTTCACTAATTATTCCCCAACTTCTTTAAATGTCAAAATTGTTTCATCCTTGAATAAAAACACAGCTGATTTTTTTCACTCACACTTAGCATATACAAATATCATAACACTGTCACGGTCCGGGGCAGCGGCCGTGTGGAGAGTGGAAGGAGGACTCAAAGCGCAGCACTCATTCAGGTGCGAGGGTGATTTATTGATAATAACAAACATAAAGAGGAGATGGCAAAACAGAACTACGGATGAACTAAACTGGGTGAAACTACACAAAGGAGTGGCAAACCTGAACACGAAGGGAGAACAGCAGGGAGAGCACGCAGAGGATTTCACAGGGTAGATGCAGAGTACGCAGGGTAACACAGAGGATGAACACAGGTAGGAACACAGACGACGCGACGAGGAGCAGAGGAAATCACACGCTATAAATACACAAAGAGACACTGGGAAATCACACACAGATGGGGGAAACAGCTGGACCTGATTAACCTGACGAGACAGGGGAACACTAACACCAGGGACCAACAGAGGGAGCACAAACCCAGAACCCAGTGTCTAAAATCCCAAACACAAACCATCCCAAAACAGCCATGAATAATAATGAAAGTAATAACAATAAGTACATAAACATAAAGTCACTGAGTCATGGTCGCAGGACCATGACAGTACCCCCCCCCCTCAAGGGCTGGCCCCCGACAGCCACAGAAACACACCACCAGATCCGGGCGGGCGGCAGGGGGCCCAGGACGGAGGGACCGGACCACGACCACGGACGGAGGCCCCAGAGTCCCAAAACAAAGATGAACACAAAACCCACAGGGGAGCAGAGTCCAAAGCACAGTTCAGGAGGCCGTCCACGAAGAAGGCAGCGGCGGCGCGTAAAGAGTTCAGGAGGCCGGCCGTGCGGAAGGCAACGGCGGCGCGTAAAGAGTTCAGGAGGCCGGCCGTGCGGAAGGCAGCGGCGGCGCGTAAAGAGTTCAGGAGGCCGGCCGTGCGGAAGGCAGCGGCGGCCACACAGGCGATGGCGGTCCGGGGGCCGGCCGTGCGGAAGGCAGCGGCGGCCAGTCAGGCGACGGCGCTCGGCCAGTAGCCTAGCCAGCGGTCCAGAAAACGGCCGTTTAGCTCCAGACCCAAACGAGGCTGGGCCAGGCGAGGCTGAGGGCACGGAAGACGGGACCGCAGCAGGCGGAGATGATGATGCAGACACAAAGGCTGGACCAGACGAGGATGCAGACACGAAGGCTGGACCAGGCGAGGGTGCAGACACGAAGGCTGGACCAGGCGAGGGTGCAGACACGGAGGCTGGACCAGGCGAGGGTGCAGACACGAAGGCTGGACCAGGCAAGGGTGCAGACACAGAGGCTGGACCAGGCGATGCAGACACGGAGGCTGGACCAGACGATGCTAATGATGCTGATGATGGACCAGACGATGCTGATGATGCTGATGATGGACCAGACGATGCTGATGATGCTGAAGCTGGACCAGACGAAGATGAAGTCGGACCAGACGAAGATGAAGATGAAGCCGGACCAGACGAAGATGAAGATGAAACCGGGCCAGGCGAAGATGAAACCGGGCCAGGCGAAGATGAAACCGGGCCAGGCGAAGATGAAACCGGGCCAGGCGTGGATGAAGCTGTAGCTGAAGCTGGGCTAGGCGAAGCAGACGCTGAAGCTGAAGCTGGGCCAGGTGAGGATGAAGCTGGACCAGAACCAGGCGAGGCTGAAGCTTCAGGCTGAGGTGTGGCAGTAGCAGGTGGTAGCGCTGCAGGTGATGATACTGCAGGAGGCGGCGCTGCAGCCACAGGTGGAGAAGCAGCCACAGGTGGAGAAGCAGCCACAGGTGGCTGGACGGGATCCTCGGGCCCCCCAGCAGGCGAAGCAGGAGGCTGGACGGGCTCCTCGGGCCCCCCAGCAGGCGAAACAGGAGGCTGGACGGGCTCCTCGGGCCCCCCAGCAGGCGAAGCGGGAGACTGGACGGGCTCCTCGGGCCCCCCAGCGAAAACAGCCGCAGAACCAGTGGGCACCGGGGCCCCCGGCACACATGAAACAAAGCCAGTAGGCACGTGGGCCTCTGGCACACATGAAACAAAACCAGCAGGCACGTGGGCCTCTGGCACATGTGAAACAAAACCAGTAGGCACGTGGGCCTCTGGCACATGTGAAACAAAACCAGTAGGCACGTGGGCCTCTGGCACACATACGGAGGGCTGCAGCTGCGCAGAGCACTGACCCTGCTCAGGCAGTGACAGCCCGGTGCAGTTCACAGCTGGCATCTTGGCCACCAGGGGTCCAGAGTAAGCTGAGGGCAGCAACCCCGCCTCTGGGGAAGCCCCGGAGTGAGTAACAGTCACTAATGTTGCCAGCTGTTGAGGAACAGGTCCGTAATGTAACAGTTTGTCTCCCTGCTCAGAAACGGCGGTGGAAAAACAGTGTGAAAATTGTGGCTTAAGGGAGGCTAATGGTTGAGCTACAGACTGGGAAGCTTGTGGCTGGACACAGAACTGAGCCGGAGAATGGTGATAGAGTCCTGGCTCAGAAGGAGCGGCAGAGAAACAGTCTCTCGGTTTCACAGAGGGTCTGTACACGCCCACTTGCGAAGGGTCCGTTACCACGAAGGTGGGTAAGCGATCCGAACAGTCTCCCATCCCGCTCTGGATAGCCCCAGAAAACAGAGTCTCGGAATCTGGGGAAGCCAGAACATGTCGCTCGCTCACCGCCTCGGACTGCTCGGAAGTAAAAGCAGACGGGGGGTGAAGACCGAGGTCCAGAAGGAGGAACTCCCGCTCCCACGAACAAAGCGAGCCCAGAAGCCATGGGAGACCGGTCACCAGACGCTGTAGCCGCCTCTCTACAGCGCGCTGGGACGTGCCACCCGGGCTTTCCAGCCACAGGTCGATCAGCTCCTGTGTGGCATCGATGAGATTTTCCCGTAGTTCCCTGGATGGATTAAGCGCTGCTGGGTCCATGTTGTGGTCGTGTCGTACTGTCACGGTCCGGGGCAGCGGCCGTGTGGAGAGTGGAAGGAGGACTCAAAGCGCAGCACTCATTCAGGTGCGAGGGTGATTTATTGATAATAACAAACATAAAGAGGAGATGGCAAAACAGAACTACGGATGAACTAAACTGGGTGAAACTACACAAAGGAGTGGCAAACCTGAACACGAAGGGAGAACAGCAGGGAGAGCACGCAGAGGATTTCACAGGGTAGATGCAGAGTACGCAGGGTAACACAGAGGATGAACACAGGTAGGAACACAGACGACGCGACGAGGAGCAGAGGAAATCACACGCTATAAATACACAAAGAGACACTGGGAAATCACACACAGATGGGGGAAACAGCTGGACCTGATTAACCTGACGAGACAGGGGAACACTAACACCAGGGACCAACAGAGGGAGCACAAACCCAGAACCCAGTGTCTAAAATCCCAAACACAAACCATCCCAAAACAGCCATGAATAATAATGAAAGTAATAACAATAAGTACATAAACATAAAGTCACTGAGTCATGGTCGCAGGACCATGACAAACACCCACATGCAACAGCATGAACAATATTCTCAGTTATGGCATCAATTAATGGATTTTCATAAAAAGCCAACTCTGTGTGGATTTATAATACACACAGATAACTAGCAAGGGACCATAATCTAAACTCTCTTTTCATGCAAATTATTTACAGCAGACATATAAACATCCAACTGCCATCATGGTTTATTTTTGCCAGTGAATGACCTCCTCCAGCTGTGCCTGTTTGATGAATAATCACAGTATGGTCTGATCTGCCTTGCAGCCAGATGGAGAAAACAAAGCTTTACACTCAGCTGCATGCCAAACGCAGCACATTTGTAGACCAGCAGGAGAACTTTTTTTTTTCTGTTCTACCAGCCAGATCGATTAAGCCTTCTGTTTGGTGTCTTGTCAAACCCAGAAGGAACTAAACAAAACCAGGATTTAAAATTTCCCCTAGATGTGCCTTATCTAGCATGATCCAAATGGATAAAGGGACAACATCTGAGGAGGCTGAGATAATAGAAAAGGTAATAAAGGAGAATCCAAATCAGACACATAAATAATTAGGCACATATAGTAAATGGTAACAAGCCCGAGGGAATTGCAAATAATTTGGTGGGGGGGTGGAGTTGTGTGTGAAGCTTTTTTTTCTCCATATATATTTCAGCAATACAGATCTGCAGCGAGGGCGAGTTTGAAGAGAGAGAGAGAAAGCAGACCTCACTGTGGCTTACAGATTTATATCTTACATCATCCAAACAGTGCTGAAAATTCTTAGTGGAAGCTTGCTTTAGCCATTTTAAATCCCTGTTTGCACATACACACATAAACAGGAAAAGGGAGGTACACACAAACATCCAGAGATGATGGAGTGAAAACTGAGCATACACTAAGGACTACAAAGCAACCCATCTTATTTTCCAATCTGCAATTTATTTGTGTTAAAGGAATAAGGTTGTGTAATGCTGTTTCACTTAATTCTTACAAACTACCTGTTAAGTCATTTGTGTTATATGCTTTTAAAGTATAATGGCTAGTAGCAAGGTGCATAATCTAGGGCTTATTAACAATACTGTTGTTCTTGTTAACACTTGCAAAAGCTTTGATGTGGAACTTAGAGTTATCTCAATTGCCACACTGACACCTCAAATAGGTTAAGAAGTGACATCGATATGAGGCCTCTCATGGTGTTGATGGGGCTGACAGATTTTCACCCTTGACTTTGTTGCAAATAGCTGTCTGACAACTGTGACTGCAAACTGCCTGTGACACACAGGTTTTAACCTTTTTAGTCAACAGTGAACAGACTAACTGATGACAGAACAGTGTCTACCAACCTGAGAATAGCAATGACAAAAGTAGCAGCCAGCTGATTTTTTACACTAAACTGAAAATAAATGAAAACAAATGTGGCCTGAAAAATTGTCACCGCCATTACACAAAGCATTGTAGCAGTATGCCGAATCTGTGTATTTCTGTCATGGATAGCCATGTAAAGCAAGCAGGATAGGACCTAAACAGGGTTTCACTGGTAAAAATAAATTCAAACTCAGCCTTAGTGATGGAACAGAGAAATTACAAGCTAAACTGGAACTTACAGGAAACTAAACACACAGCCATGAGGGAGATCACAACACTGGACAAAGGGAAACAGAGGCCTTGAATACACAAGGGCTGTATCCCAATTCAGGGTCTACAGCCTTAAAGGCCGCATTTTAAGGCCGATTACGTCACAGTGGCACGCCGAAGGCTGTCCCAATTCAAAGGCTGCTCGAAATGTGGCCCTCAAATGCGTCCTTCATTTCCCTGAATTTTAAGGCTGTGGCAGTGTAGACTTCGTGGCCCAACATATCCCACAATTCATAGCGCGGCAGTCGGTGTGGATAATTTTGCCGCAGACGGCAGAAGCGGAGCGGCCGAAGAGTAAACTGTGAAAAGTAAGTACTAAATATTATGTCACTTATTTATGTGCAAATGTTTAATAATGAGGAACATTAAAACATTACTGTTGGCCACATGTCGGCAAACTTATTTGCTATTAGCGATGTTTGTACGTTCAGCTTTTACTTGCTTTCAAAGCCTTTAAAATATAATAATACAATAGTCGACCTTAATCTTACAGAGAATGTGATGATTTTGTGGATAATTAAAGTCAGTCATATATCCACAAACACAACAAGCTGAAAGTCAGTGATGCTGCTCGGTTTGTAGTCCTGAATATCACGGCACAAGCAGGATTCACTGCTTGTGCTATGTTATATTGCTGCCTCTGTCCGGTGGTGTCGAGCCAAACGGACTTTAACGTGCGTTTGAACGAGCTGATGGTTCACTCGTTAAGCTGAAAGAAAGATGCTTTAATCGCAGGAGTCACGCATGTGTCCACTGCACCATCTGGGAACTCTTCTTGTTTAGCACTCGTAATAACACAAACACTAAATCCTCCTGTTTTGTAGCAGTGTATACACCTGAGACTGTCACCTGTCTGTCTGTCTGTCCTGCACTCTCTCTCTGTTTCTTTCTCTCTGATTGTGGAATAAAAGTATGAACGTTACAAGTAACGCGTTACTGCCCATCTCTGGTAATAACTAATAATGATTAATATAATAACTATAATATTGGCCATCTCATATTTACACTGACTTTAGTCTCATGAACAACATTAACTATTTGTTTTTTACTAGCTAATCTTAAATGACTGTTCAGTACAGATATGAAGCCCAACAATCATGTTTTACAGTCCTGTGGTCACAGCCTCAGATACTTATTAAATCACACAAAGCTCGTGTAGAAACAAACAAACAAATGAACAAAACATGTTCTCCTTCATTTCTGTCAACCACACGTTTCCAGCTATCATGGTTGCTAGGCAACCTGGGCAGTGCAACGGAGGCTAGACCGTCCCATTTCACAAGCCTCACACTTCCGGCCTTAGCGGTCTTTGAGTATGCGGCCCTTGAGGACCGTTGAGGCTGCGTACTTTAAGGCTGCAGACCCTGAATTGGGATACAGCCAAGGAATGATGAGGGAACAGGAAGTACACAGGCAACACAGCTGAGACAAATTAGACAGACTTGACAGGGGAAGTAGAACTAAACACACTGAACATGGAACATAAGACTTTCACAATAAAACAGGAAAAATATGGAACACAAAGCTGATACATGCACTTGACACAGGAGTGGAAGAAAGGCAGACAAGAGAGGGAGCACATGACAGACATGATGGGCTGGGGAAACATGGATAATGTTGAAAACACGCAGTTCTTTGAATCTTTGGGCTGAAGGAAGGACAATACTCGGTGTATATATGCTCAATCAACAATCATTTATTTCGGTACAATTCACAATAAGAGCATTACAACGTCCGGACGGGAGAGATGCCTGCAGAGGTTCGACAGCATGTCTCAAAATGGTGGCAACTTTCACAGACTTTTATAGCTAATCCCAGCCCCCCTCTTTGTCATAAAAGCTGCATCTTCACATGTTTTTCTAATTCTTAGTGAGCCTGGCTCCTGACCTTGCCTCCCTGTCTTTCTGTGTGAAATTGGAAGGGGGGTAAAGAATGTGGTTTTATCTCTTCTGCCCAGACACCTAGTCTCCCTCTTATGGCCTTCTTCACATGATTCAGCAATAAAACATTCTCAAGAAAACAGTGTCAGACATTCACAGCTGATCAAGGATACAGAGTAATGCACATTTTGTCTAATGAACTACAAATGATTATGTTTCTTTTATTCAAGAGTATAATAGAGACTAAACTACATACATAGCACACCATTAGAACTAAAGGATAATATATGGCCTGCAGCTGTTAAGCTAATTTACTACATTGACTACTGGTCATAAAATGGCATATGTTTAACTACTAGTCTTTAACAATAAACATGGTACAAGGAAGGGAACATGGGAACAGAAAAGGGAAACAAGACACAAGAACACACAGAGAAACTCAAGACAGACTAACCTAAAGACTGCTAATGAAACTAAAACATAAACCATAATAATATAAAATGACAGCAAAACACAAACACTCTGAATACTCCAAAGCATCCAAAATTTGTGCATGTTCTAAAGGTCAAACGAAGGTCAAAGCACAATTAAAATATCTGCAGTCTCACATTATTTTAAATGCAATAATGATGGCCAGCTTGTTGCACTTACAAAGCAATAAGGCACTACAAGGCAGTTCCAGCGTCAGTCAAAAATGGCCAGTGTGATAAGGCATTAGCTTTGTGTCCTTGTAAATGAGAGCTCCCATCCAGCTACTGCCATCCCAGATAAGAGTAAACAGCAGCAAATAGTGCCTGAGCTAACAAAAGCAACAGTTCTCAAACACAATCCAACTATGATATTCTCATTTGTCCTTGCAGGTCACTGCTCATTCTGTCCCCAAGCCTCCAGCATTGACTTGTTTTAAGACAAAATCAGCAGGAGGCAACATTAATTTATAGGCAGTAGGCTATCAGTAATAATAATGATGGGCAAACAGTCCTATTTGGTGCAGTCTAACAAACCACAAGAGTTATGTGTTAAAATCTCTTTCCCTGATGCATATCTGTAGTGCTTCTTCAGTGGAGTGTGAATACAGACATACAGAGTTCAGAACCGAGACAGGTCATGAAAGACAATTTTATCTGCCATGACTGTTTGTTACAAAACGTGTCCTCAAGGGGAACTGAATCGAAACTGTCCGTGACATTTAGCAAGGCAGACATGCTTCACTGCTACACCCTCGAAACATCGTACTTCAGCGGCAAGGTAGCTGTAAATGTGAAAATCAGCATTTATCTCTTGAGCAGGGATCTCATTTTTCTATGAAATGCTGCTTTACCTATGTGTTTCCCACGTTTCAACAAATTTTCCAAAATCATGATATTTAGTTTAAAAATACACCTACAAATTATGTAAAACAACACATTAAAAGAGATTCTCAACCATGGTCAGCTTTTATACTCGGGGACCACTGTCACATTTCAAATGTTTGAGAAGGAAGTTTAATTGAAAAGTGATTTCACCATCAATCTTCCCAAGTGGCTTTATTTAAATAATTGCGTGAAGCCCAGTCTAACACACTGCAGTTCAACAGCACTTTTTAAACTTCCACAAAGAGCTTCACAATGTCTTTCTCTTTCAGCACACACACATTTCACACAGACACCATTATCAACCAAGTTGTCATGCGAGGCACACACACTTCCTGGTGGGGACAATTTGGTGTCAATTTAGTGTCTCCCTGTAGCACACTTTGTCATGAGTAAAGTACAGGGAGTACAAAGTGCTAAACATAAACCCATCAGACAAAACAACTACAAGAAAACCACCACAGTACTTAACAAAACACAGCAGCAATTCAAAGAAACATACCCCCCCCCCCCCCCAAAAAAAAAAAAAAATTGTTATACCACAAGAACACAAAACATAACAACAAAAAAAAACAACTTTTGGAAAGTTCTCAGTGGTGAATGACCACTTCCTGTCTCATGACACAATCCCACAGTCGCATATGCACAGTACTCGGCTGACTTCCTCTTAAACTAAAGGAAAGTTTTTTAGTGTCTTACGTTGAAAATAGGGCAGAATGGTTAGCACATTCTTTTCTTTCATCCTCTCATAATTAGCTTATATGATACACAAATGAAAACAACGGGAAGTGACATCAGCCCGTCCAATCACAGGAATATGTCCTCTTTATTTCTGCAAAGCGCAGCGTCATGTTAGGAAAAATGTTCAGTTTTATATTTGAGTGCATTTAAGTCTTTTTTTCCCTTCGCCCTTGTTGTGCTTTCACTTTTGTATTTTTTTTTATCCATTAGGTTACCTGAAGTAATGCTATTTTGTTTTGTTGTCGTGTTTTCTGTGCTTTCTTTCTCCTAAATAATGTCAGAGTTCCTCCACAGTTCCTACTGAAAAGAAGACTTTACTTTGAGAAGTTCAAATCTGTTCCAGTGTCACTACAGATGTAACATTAACAGATGCATTCATATTAAGAGTATACTGTTCAGGGCAATAACTACATTTCAATTTTATACAAATTGCAAATCCCGGGATTATATTACAGCTTGTATTTAAGAAAGTTTAGATGTACATTTTCTCACTTACACTTTTCTAGGCTATACAGTGCAATCTGAGTACTTTCCCCTACTTACTATTGCAAGGTTAAATCTTGTTAATATATGATTGATTCAGCAATATCTTAACTGGTGTTCAGTATACTGATACTTCAACTACATTCATATTGGGATAGTAATTTAAGTATTTTCTTTTGCCATTTCTGTGTAGTTAACTTCCAAAATAAAACCATTTTGAGCCATAAAAGAAAAATAATGATTATTGCTTTCCTACTGTAATTGCACTCCCATTTTCTTTCTTCCTGACCACTGCGCAAGCATGCTGAGTCAATGCATTCATCAGCCCGCCAATGTCACATACTTGACCTTTTTGTAGGGAAGTGCAAGGACAACTTCATCGAGAATAAACCTCGATGAATAAATGAATAAATCTCTGCTAAAGGAATAAAGACAGTGGACATACTTGAGCAAATACATGACACTTATTTTACCGATGCGTGAATTGTTGTATTAATATTATTCATCTATTCATTTTCTTAACCTCTCAGCCAATACAAGGTTGGACTAGACTGGCACATAAGCCACCTGACATTGCACTATAGGCAGGTTACACCATAGGCAGGTCATCAATGGATCACGTGCTCAACCATCTCCATCTACTTCATTTATGGCAAAGTGACTGAATTACTTTGAACAAATCAATTAACAACATTTAAAATTAACAACATTGTCTATCTTTTTTCACAGAGCTGAGAAGCAGAAAACATTATTATAATTAGACAAATCCACATGTCCTAAAGCTAAACTTGTTATATAGGCTAGCAAAGTTTACTGTATACACACAATGAATTTTACATGTGTATACAATCCTTGACACATCAATATGGCTCTACAACAAAGTAATTTCACACACAGGCAATCTTTCAATTACACAGACGGCTGGGACACACCGATAACAAGGTTAAATAAATGTGTGCTTATGTCCTCAGAGCCTGAATGCTGAAAGCTTATTCATATATCAGTGGAGAACAGAAGCATCTATAATTACTTAGTCTAAGGAACCAGAGCAGTATATTATAAAGCCATGCATGACCACATATGAAAGATGTTACGTTTAGGAGCTGGCAAACCAAAACTGTCAAACTTTTTAAGAACTAAATGTTTGGCATTTTATCAGCCAAACTTGCATTTATCTTTTTGTGATGCTCTATGTTTATTTTTCCCCCTTTCTGTTTCTTTGCAAGCTTTCAGAGCTGTGGCTCAGACCAAACAAGCAGGGATTGTTTCTTACCAACACCTTCAAAAAGACCTGTTGCATAAAGTCCCTCTGAAATATAGCAATCCATATCTACGGCTTTCCCTTATATGTCTCCTTTTACTCTGCTATTTTTTTTTATCTTTTATAGTGAGACCTCTCAATAGGTTTGTCAGAATAGTTTGTTCTACTGAGTGCCCCATCTGGTATTGAATTGATGCCCTCAATTGATGTAGTGAGAAATGGTCAGTACTCAAGTGTTAGATACTCATCACACACCCAACAATAGCGATAAAGAGCTGCTTTTAAAAGAGAAATATAGAGTGAGCGTGTTTAAGAGTGAGAGAGAGCAGGAAATGAAGGAAGAGAAAAGGCAGCAAATGATTACTTGATGTTTTTTATGTTGATGTGTCAGCAGGTAGTTCTCTGAGGTGACATTGCATCACAAAAGGCAAAAGCAAGATGAATTGGTAATTGAGTGACAGCACATGACTTTAGAAGTATTAATACTTTTAATCTTTTAATTTTGTTTAGGGTCAATTTGGCATAAATAACAATAGACGGATGAATTTATGATTGTTTGGCAAACTGTGCAGAAGCAGCAAGTATATGTGAGCTTACATCAAACTCAGTTGCTTATCTGGTTATACTGAATATATAGAATTGCAGCTGGACACCGAGTCTTCTTCATTTCCCTGAAGACCAAACAGTAAATATCGCGCCCCCCCCCCCCCCCCCCCCTTTTTTTTTTTTTTTTACACTGGTGCTAATTTTCTTTCTTGTTCCCTTTTAGGTGTCGGAGTTTCTGTCAGCAATCAAGGCTTTTATAGAGCACATAAAGCAGAAAGAATAGGCTGTCCTCACCCCTGAGGCTAAATAAAAACTTGCTACACACGTCTTCACAGCATGTTGCAAGGGATACATTTGTGCGTGCAAAGTGTGCACATGCGAAGTGAGTGTGGAGCCAGACACAATAAAGGAAAATACATGGGAGGGGGCACTTCTTTTTCTAAGGATTTGAGGGAGATAGGTTATGTAGGTCCCTTTTACTCTCTCCCTCTTTCTGTCACTCTCACTCAGACTGAGTGAGAAACACCATCTCTCTGCCTGACTCTTCATACCAGTGTGGGCTTCTGTGTAGGTTGCAATACGACATTTGTTACAAGAGATTTAAGAGCTGTGGCAAGAAAGAAAAGGCGTGAAGCAGGGGGGAAAAAGGGTAACGGTGATAGCTAGAAAATAACCTAATTTGCTCAAGTGAAGAGATACCACACAGGGATTTTCTAAGTGCCTCCAATTTGCACAGGTAAGATGTTTTATCTCTATCCTCTCTCTTGTTGCATGCACTGACATTTACAAATACAGATTCACACAAGTAAAGAAACGGACAAAAACATATAGTGTTTTTTTTTTTTACTAATGTTTATAGAAATGTTTATTTTTTATTATATTTATTTTTGATTGTTTTTAATTAAGGAGTGCGTATAAATATAATGTGTCTTAGTCTTATTTGCTAAAAATCAGAACTTCTAATTCTAATAGTTGTTTGCTGTCATTTAATTTTTTTTTAGATTTTATTAGCATATATATTTTATAAATATCTTCATGAAGCAGTCATCACAGAGGGAACATACTGGACAAAGTCATAGGAACTCTCTGTGAAAAGGGGCTCAAATGCTGTACTAACGTAGTCACTTAATAACGCTGTCATTAAAGTGGGTTCCTTTAGGATGATCGGCAATTAAGACCATTGGTCAGGTTTGAACGAAGTCTGGCAAACAGTGTTTATAGGGGAGAATGAGGCAAATTAAAAAGCATAGAGGGAAGGCATCTGTGACAAGGCGCATCAGTGCTTATTAGTCCTGAAAGCCAGCCATCAAATCTGAATCATTATTGTATAATCTGGTATATTTTTCATCACGCGCACTATTTCTGCAGGCTGTGGGGTACTTGGTGTATTTCATACTTCTGACTGCATACACATGTTAGAACAACGTGTCTGTGCTCTATTTAGTAATCATTTAAGGGTGTTCAGGTGCAAACTAGAAATGTTTCCATTTTATAAAATACAGGAGTTTTGATGACATTTCTATGAATTTACTTATGACGTTATTATTACTTATTGATTTTACATCAAGGGATTTTTACAAAACAAAGATAGAAATTATCCACATAACACAAAAACACACAGTCCAGGGTCTCATATTGAATGTACTCGTGCAAAACACCAATAAAGATTTAGAGCCAACTATAATTTTGAACTGCTACGGAATCAAACTCATTTCTCTTGGGCATGACAAATTTACGATGATGATAACTTGCAGAAATACAATTACAAACTTTCTGGATAAAACACACAAAAAATAGGTATGTGTATATCTTTAACAATAGAATACAAGATATGTCATTTATGGTCAATCAAAGTAAAAAACTGAAGGTATTAAATTAGAGATGCACCCACTTACCAAACATCGACATCTTCCAATACATGCTGATTGCTGTGCAGCAAGTGTCATCGTCGTGGGTGAAGAGGTAAAAAATGTACTGTACTGAATTTTTCAGTGATGTGACTTCATTTTTGTGTTGCTTGTTTTGGGAATCCAGCTCACACTACTGAATTTGTATTCATTCAAGTTTGCATAATGCTCGTATGTATCCAGAGCAAAACAGAGGAATTAATTTTTTGCAACAAAAAAACGAATGAAATAATAAAAAATTAGATGAAAAAAAAAACATCATCAGCACTGGCGTTCTCTAAACATGAGCGTAGGCACATAAATTCACAATCTGTGGGGAAAAAAATCTGGTACTCCATGGCATCTGCAGCACTTTGCATCTCTGTGCATGTCTAATTGAATAGAGATGCAGAGTGGTTGGTGCACACTGCCACAATTACCTAGCCAAATACTGAACAGTATTAGATTTTTAGGTTAAAACACACGCATGTGCGCACACACACGATCGCAAACAAGACCACAAAATCAGGAACTAAAATTCTTCTTGCGTGAATGTGGAAACAGCCAATATGAGCCTGGATAAAGAATTTCACAATGTGTGGATTTTGGAAAAATAAAAAATGCTGAGTTGAACACTACTACGTGATCGCAAACAAGACCACAAAATTGGGAAATTAAACTGCTGAAAGTCCTTGCATGGATGTGGCAATAGAATAGCCAGATAGGGAGAATCTGTTTTGTTGGCTATAACATGCTCTAAATGCTTTCTTCTAAAAAGATCTTCTTAACTGGAAAGAAATGGTTACGTCTTTTAGTTTTAATTCATCATACCCATAGGTAAGTGTAAATTTTTCTGCCCCTTGCAATCACTGAATGTTTATATGTGTGTGTCTGGACAAGTCTTAAGTTGTTCCTAGACAGAGCCAATACTATTAGGCAGGCTCTGACCTCTCTTAATTAAAGGGTCAGAAGGTCATAAACATTTAGGAGTCAATCATTAGCCCTGCAGACTAAGAAAGACAGTAATGCTGCTGTTTATAATTCCACTGTTACTGTCTTGAGGATGTTTTAAGATAGGATCTAGCTTAGACTTTCGCAACAGCACCAGTTCACACAGAGCGTCTTGTGTGTAGAGACAAAAATATGCCATCCAAGGTTTGTTAGGCCAGCAGTCGCTGAGGGGTCTGCACTGGAATCATCAACAGGCAATAATGTCGTCCAGGAGCAAGCCTACATTCTTAATTCAAATAATGAGGGACACCATTAAGCTACCTCATCAGAATTTCATAGACTGAACCTTGACCTCATTTGTGTCTCATATTTGTCCAACCTCTGCCTCTTTTTCTCTCAGGATGCCTCAGCAGCCTCAGAATGACAGAAATACAAGAGTTTTATCAGTTTTGGGTTAGGAAATGTCAGTAGAGTCAGAGAGGCCACAAAAAGGTCAACGTAAAGAAAAATAAGGACAAGACAGCAGACAAACTGGGGTGCGAGAGAGTCTAAAGGAGTTGCTCTTCCTGTTTTGCATTTTGAGGGTTCTCAATTCCCATCACGCTTCACAAATTAGCTGCAGGGTCTGGATGGCTTCCACAAAGGCCATGGCAACAGTGTTACTAGGCAAGGGTAGATTTCTTTCAAGCTGTCAGATAAGGTAGATAGAGTGAGGCCAGATGGGATGAGAAAACATATTCCTGCTCTTGATTATTGGCACGTGCAGAACAAATTTGTAAATGTAACACAGAGCGGTCTGCCAGCGAGTCTAGCAAGCTCCAAAGTGGCGAATGCTGCTAAGCAAGTGATGGTACTAACAGGTTCTGAATTTAACATGGAAAATTGTCAAACATGCTGAGTGAGCTGACTGATTCACTAGAGTGGATCTTTCTACTAACAATTGTATCAACAGTCTGAAACATTTGTTCTCTGTGCGAAGGGACAGATAGCTCAGATGTGCTCCCACCTTTCAGAGCTCGGCCTTAATTAAAATACTGATATTTTATTGTGTTCTTTATTCTTTATACAAAAGCCTGAGAGGCAGATTCCATCTTGAGGATCTTAGCATTCTACAGCAGCTTCGCCATGGGCTTAATTTCAGCCTGACTGGGATCATGACCCTTTGAAAAATTGTCAGACAGGATTTAATATCAGTGGCTAAAAGTGACTCATAAATTGTGATTTCTTTTGGCTGTGATGGTGAATCTTTTACTTATTGATGTGTGTGCACTGCAGAAATAAGAATTTTTGCAAAATTTTTTAAAGCTGGTACAAGTAATACATGCTCTGGAAAGGTCACACATGTCAGCCTATAATCTTCTGCTCATATTGAATTGGTCTGACACCTACTGACTGGAAAGCATCAACCCATTCAGCTGCACAAACTGCACTGCAAAAACTAGCATTTGATATGTTTGCTTCTGGGGATGTCAGTGCTACTAGTCTGGATTGCCATGAATTTTGTACTCCAATTTTAAATTTTCCTTTTGTGTCACCATCATGTTTAGGAAGTCTCTCCAAAACTATTGGATGGGCTGCCACTGAACTTGAGATGAATGTCTTTCGGTGGATGAAGTGAATTCTATTTTTAAGTTGCTCCTGATTGCATTGCTCCATTCACTTTCTCACTCACTCATCTCGCTGTGAGTGGTCAGCAAGTCTTAAGTGTTCTTTAAGTGCAAGTCCATAACATGCCTCACAAATTTGCATTACGTTATGTGTGAACACAGAGTTAGGAAAGGAGCAATAGATAAAAGTATGCTAAATGCTAAATGTTTTACCCCCATATATACTGTTTAAATGCAGTTGCTGCAGACTACAGTAAGAATAAAAAACTGAAAAATGCATTATTCATAGATTACTGAGTAGAATTCAGCTACCAGATGTTTAAACTTCCGTCTTGTTCAGGGAAAACCTTAAGTTTATCCAGGCACCTTCCTGGAAAACAAATAAAATGTATGACACATAAATATTTGGGTTAGTGTTCTGAATGGTAATGTGTTTCCCTGTACACAGAAGGAGGCTGATGCTTTGTTTTTGTTCCTCTGTGAAAGCTCTGTCCTGACTGGTGTGCATTGTCTCCTGGAACACTTTGCACTCAGTATCCACAGCAAACAATTAAGTTGGAACTGGGCATGTTGTTTTTGTTAGTAGATGAAGACCAGTCTATTACAAGTCATGATCTGCTTAAAAAAAAACTTAAGGGAACAATTGACTCATATGTCACATTTTAAAGAAAGAAATAGTCAAGTTGAAAATCTTTACTGATAAAAGACAATGTAATTTATTGAGAGCAATAAGATGTCACTGGAAATACAAAATCATCAACCTTTTAAGAGCAAGATTCAAAATCAGCCCAAAAAAGCTAACACCAAACCTCTGATCCTCTGCTTAGTAATGTTTCGTTTCATCTGAGCTCGCTGGGTCCTCTGGTATTTAATTTAATTTGGCATAATGTGCTTTCTTTTGATCAACATAGTACATAGTACTCTGTAATTGTTCCTCAAAAGCTCATGTTGCAATGGAGGCCTCAGATTCTCTCTCTGCTATGTTAAGCCTTTACTGCACATTTTCTCCCATTCGCAAGATCACAATATGCATTAGATCTCCCCAGTACAAGTGCCTTTTGCCAAACCCACAATGCTCTGACATGAGGACTATGTCAAAAGGTGAAAGAACTGTACTCTAGCTCCTTTGATCACAGTATGTAAGTTTTACTCTTGCTGTAGACCTTTGGATATTTTTGGATGCAATGTCATAAGCTTTCATTTGTTGTTGCCACTTTAGAGGATATTGCAGTTGAGAGTTACACTCTTCCGCATCATTAATCGCAAAAAATAAGATCAACTGGCAGATGGTGATTTGTATCATAAAGCAAATAAAAGGGAGAGTACTCAGGCGCTTCACTGGTTGTGCAGTTATGGGTGTGTACGACTTTGTTTACATAGCCACTGCAATTTCCCTTTTTTCCTTATAAAGTCAAGTCAAGTCAAGTCAAGTCAACTTTATTTGTCAATTCTGCCACATGTGCAGGACATACACAGAATAGAAATTGCGTTACTCTCAAACCCTAGTGATTAGAAAAATGCAAATAAAATAATTAAAAAGTAAAAATTTAAATAAATACAATACAATTTTACGTATAACAAAAAAAAAAAGCTATGCAATATACAATATACAATATTCAAGTAAGAAGGCATAGTGGTGCAAAATAGGCAAATAGTGCAAATGGAGATTTAGTAGTGTACGGTAAGAGATAGTGTAACAACAAAGTCTTATGAGGTCCAATGCTTAAGCAGTCCAATGCTCCACAAAGTGACTGGAGCAGGCCAGTGAGTGCGTCAGAGAGTGAGTGTGTGTGTGTGTGTGACAGAGTTCAGTGAGACCGTGGTGGAGAAGAGGGGAGAGGGGGGCAGAATCGGGAGGGAGTTTAGCTTCCTGACAGCCTGATGGATGAAGCTGTCCTTCAGTCTGCTGGTCCTGGCCTGGAGACTCCGCAGTCTCCTCCCTGACGGCAGCAGCTTGAAGAAGCTTTGCATTGGGTGCGTGGGATCAGCCGCTATGCAAAGGGCTTTTTTAGTGAGACGGGTGCTGTAAATGTCCTGGAGGGAGGGGAGAGAGACACCAATGATCCTCTCTGCAGCTCTCACTATGCGTTGGAGGGTTCTATGGCAGGACGCATTGCAGGCTCCAAACCACACAGTGATGCAGCTCGACAGGATGCTCTCGATGGTGCCTCTGTAGAAAGTGTACATGATGGGGGCTGGAGCTCCTGCTCTTCTTAGTTTGCGGAGAAAGAAGAGACGCTGCTGTGATTTCTTGGCCAGTGCTGTGGTGTTGTACGTCCAGGAGAGATCCTCTGTGATGTGCACACCCAAGAACTTGGTGCTGCTCACTCTCTCCACAGACGCTCCGTCAATGGTCAGAGGAGCATGTTGGGTGTGCATTCTCCTGAAGTCCACAACAATCTCCTTCGTCCAGGGCATTGATAGCAAGATCCAATTAAATCTTTCTGTTGCGTTCCACTCTGAGTGAAAAGAAGTTGTTTGTTAATTTGCAATGCTTTAATCTTTCTGCACCTGCCCGAATAGCTGGTTCTCAAATTCTTCACCATCTAGTCTTTTTTTTAGCAGGAAAGCCAAAGGATAAAGAAAAAAGGGAGAACATATCAATTATAAATCCTTGTATGGTTTCCACCCAGACATCTTCAGGTGGGGGACATGGGATATGGCAGGGTCCTGAAACTGCACTTGCAAGAACTCAGTCTGTGTTATTTTTATATCTGGCTCGCTTTGTGCAGTTATCTCTTGAATGTGTAGGCTAATAGCTGTAATAGCTGAGATCAAGTCCAAGTGCTTTTGAGTCTAAACTGCACTAAGTATGGAACCTAATACTTCAGGGGAGCACTGTTCTTTACATGGACAGCCCATACTCACAGATTTACAGGACAGGAAGTCTGCATCTGTACAGAATGTCAGAGTTCTGTTAAAATCACACAGCTCGGTCAACCAGTGATGCCCTGTGACTTCAGTTTAGCTGTGCTCAACACATAAGTGACAGAGTTATTATCACTGCCTCTAAACTGTCTGTAACGGCCCATGTGAGTGCTAGAAATACCAGATGGCAATAGCTGTAATGGAAAAAAGGCTGCTGGTCCTATACAAGTTCAAGGGAAAATAGCCTCCTTTCTTGACCTCTGTAATTGCGCTGCCGCCAAATTCATAGTCTTAGTCTGTTTTTCTTTTCACACTGAATAAAAATATAATTGATTTTGTAAATTTTGGTCATTCAATGTTACAAATGGGAGAATTAGCCGTAGCACTGTCCACTAGTTCTTTGGCTAAGCCTTCAAAATCACGAGTCATTTTTCTGTTTCATTCAATATCTCCTCATAGACACTAATAGTGGTCTTTGTACTATGTACATACTCACTATTACTGGAACTGGAATCTCATCAGCCCTATTATTTTAGCCTTTGGATCATAAAGTTTAAGGTTAGTCTTGATACACACTGATAAGGGGATTTCTCACCCACTGGCAGCTTTCATATCCAGCAACTCTTCTTTACAAACAAGGCATTTTCAGCTGTACCATTTGTGTTTCGTGTAAGGCTTGTATGATTTAGACAGTCGTTCCCTTTGTTTTGTGACTGGGGATTTTTTAATACTCCTTCTCTCACTTTGTGGGGACTTACATGAGTGCTGGGGGAGCTAAGCTTTGGTTTTGGGTCATTTTGGGACTTTTTTGCTTTTTTTTTTGAGGTCATGACATGTCCCTTATTCATAAAGTCTTTCAGCTACCCGGCAGGTTCTGTATCCTTCTCTGCACCTTTTTACCTAGTGTACATCACCACCAAATATGATCAATTTGTTCCTGCTGACAGACCTCCTTAAAGGCACCTTAGTTTTCTTTGGATTTTCTCTCACACTGGATATTTGCAACAGTGATCTGTAAACTCCCTGACTGCAATATTACCTTCCTCTTTTTTGTAAATACCCAGTTTTATTTAGTTAGTTATCTAAACAGGTTTCATTAGAAAATTATTTTCTTTTTACTCTGTGCCATATTTTCAAACTTGCTCTGTACGTAGTTCTTTGTATGTGGCTTTAATCTTTAGAGCCCTCTCACTTTCATTGTACAAAGCAACAGTAATCCAGCACTACTGCTCTCATTCTGCAGCTCCACCCTCATCTCAGCCCTGACATCATCATTTGACAAGCTTGCCGTGATGGAGTGGAGGTCCTGGCTTTGAACTAAGTCGTTACACTACTTACTTGGTCCATGCACACATTAGTCAGTTGTTGCCATCTGCGCTGTCGGTAAAGCTGCACAGACTCTCTTTAACTCCCACACCTTGCTCTGTCTACTTCACTCGCTTCTTCTGCAGAATTGGCAGTAATGTGTCGTTGACAGCTTATTTTGGCCCCTCACGGCAACTAAAATAATGTGTAAACAGAATAATAAATAAACAAATAAAGCTTTATACGAAAAAGTACATTGGCAGATATTTGGGCGTAAAAGAAAACACACTTTACAGTTGCCACACATGTGGTGTAAGGTTTACCACGGTGTCTCCAGATTCTTTTATAGCTGTGTTCAGTGTGGACCTGCTCCCATCTGTGGGGCATCAGAGGTGCCAGTTCTGGTGTTCTCTGGCAAATGGCTCTGCCATTCAGACTGTATGGTGCTGGACTATCACACTAAAGGATGATGGGCCTTCATGCCACCCTAACGGAGTCTAATTTTGGTAAGAAGCATCCACAAGAGCAGCCTACTGGAGGTCATTTTGTAGGTCTCTGGCAATATTTGCTCTCTTCCTCGCTGTACAAAGAAAGAGCTATTATTATAAAGGAGGAGGCCTCTGATCGGGTATCATGCTTTACAGATGGCTGTAGACACTCACTGTTGACCTCCCCTGACCTCCTTCCTGCATACCAAAAACAATCTGAACCAATAATTTTAAATTTGTATTCAACCTATAAGACCTGTTACCACTGACTTTCACTCTAATTCTTTTTAAATTTCGTATACTTCAGCCTTTTCTCCCTGTTTCCCTTCTTCAAGAATGGCTTCTTAAAAGCCACAGGTGCTCTGAGACCATTTCTGATGAGGCTTTGGTGAACAGTAGATGGCTCAATTAAAAGGCTAGATGCATGTCTCAAGTCCTGTGTTAGATTCTTTGATGGATTTTTCCAGTTTCTTCATGAAATAAATTTAATTTACTGTTCATTTGCTCTTTGGCAGTCTCCTTGTTTGTGCAATAATATTCTTTTACACATGTCAAACTGT
Source organism: Aulonocara stuartgranti (assembly GCF_965226115.1). Lineage (NCBI taxonomy): Eukaryota > Metazoa > Chordata > Actinopteri > Cichliformes > Cichlidae > Aulonocara > Aulonocara stuartgranti. Next base: position 18,006,704 of record NC_138950.1, on the reverse strand, counting down.
GTTTTTATTTATAAAATCAAAGAAACAAAAAGAAACTGAAACAAACTGTGTTTTAGCAGTAACAAAGGGCGTAAAGATATAATTAAAAATTGGCTCATGCGAACCCAGCCCAATTTTTACTCTTTAAGTGTGCGCGTGTGTGTGTGTGTGTGTGGGGGGGGGGGATATATGTGTGTATTCACATCATTTATGTTAATGAGAGTGTGGGGAGTGAGTTGGAGGGTGGGGTTGGCTGCTTTTAACTATGTAAAGCACTTTGTGCTACATTTTTTTGTATGAAAAGTGCTTTATAAATAAAGACTGATTGATTGATTGATTGATTGATTGATTGATTGATTGATTGATTGATTGATTGATTGATTGATAAGTTTTCATTATGTGTAGAGACAACACTAGTTCCCTTGTTTGGTTAGGCCTTTTTTATGTAATGTTTGAATCATTCAAAGATCAGTGTTAAGTGGCTTAACACACACAAAAAAACATTCCTCTATAAATGAACAGGTATAAGAACTGGACTGAGAAAAAAATAGCCAATGTAAAAACAAAAAAAAACAAAAACAGAAAAAAACAAATTGCTGAAAGACCTTCAGAAAAAAAAAAAAAAAAAAAACCACTTGCTAGCATTCACTCCAGTAATTATCTCCACGATTAACCTCCTAAGACCCGAACTCTTCCATGGCATGCATTTTTAATTTCTCCTTGATATTTGGGCATGTTGGGACCTGATGAATGTAAAAACAAAAAATTTCCAGATTTGGTTTTTTTTACCTGTTTTTTGTTTCTGAGAAAAATTTGATCCACATATGAGGACATATGTTTAAAATTTCGATAGAACGGTGGCAGCATGATGTCCTTGTAAGTGGATATCCCTCCCTTGTAGAGCAGAATTTATTATTTTGGTCTAGACATCCCAAAATGTGATGTCCACATATGTGGACGCCTGGTCCTAGGATGTTAAGATTTGTCATGAATGCATACACACATACACAGAATCCCAAGGTGAAAAGACCGTTAAGCACAGTTGTAATACCCAGTATTATATATGTTATTATTACCCTGAATGATGATCATACCTTGAGTGACATATTCCTGAAACCAGTCCCGAGATGTCTGGGCATGTCCGTGCACCCTGTTGTGTAGTAAATTGTTATTAGATTAAAAACACCCTCATATTACCACTCATCTATCCATAACAATCACAGATTAATGATTTATCTAAGACATAAAATTCATGCAAAATAAAGTTTTAGAGGTGTACATAGTCATTTCTTCTTTATGATCTTTTTGGTCTGTGGATAATCCGCTTCTAATGACTGCATTTGGGCTAGCGGTGCCTAGAACTGGGAGTTGTCAGTTATTCTAAGGGAAAGGAAGGCGTATAATATTCTAGTGCATGATACATTACATTGAAAAAAAATCCAAGGTGATGGAAAAAAAAGTGGATCACTGGATAACTCAGTAAATCTTTTAAATCATTTCTCAAAAGAAGCCATTTATTCTCAAACCTCATACACAAGAAAGTAACTTAGACATTATTCATTTCTTCCTATAACAGTTTGAGAAGAATTATGCAGGTGAGTTTTTAGTATCCTGATTCATGCACAAAATAAATCAAACCTCTGCACTGGCATGAAGATCATGAACTATGAGTCTGATGACATATTTGCTAAGGTGAATCAGATCCACCATTTTTAACTGCTGTCACAGATAAGCACCTTCGTGGCACTTAGAACTAAGAGATAATATACAGGAGTACACATTAGATCAAGATCCATCACTAACAGGTGACTTTTGGATCAAAACAACATATTAGTCAATGTGGTGAAATGAGAAGCTGAAAAGCCACAAGACATAGCTCATTCACATTAAAGACTCAGTATGCAACAAGGTCATCTAGCTTACTAACATGCAGAGTACAGATATCTACATTCTGTGTTCAGGGTTACGTGGGATTCTCCACGATTTGTTTTTAGAACTGAACAAACCTCTTGGATGAGAAGTGAAACATCTTCACAAATGTAAAGGAGTCCTGGTGCCTTTTTTCAGCCTCAATATACTTTCAAGGAAGAGAGTGATACAACAGAGCTGTGGTTGTACTGTAAAGTTATAAAGGAACCAACGTTTGTTATGGTTTTAGTCAACTTTCCAAACATAATTGAGTTAATGTGCCATTATCAGAATGGGAAGTTGCATTTTACATATGCAGCTAGCAACCTTGAAAACCTGCATTGAAAAAACTCTCTATGAACACTATTTATATTACACATACTTCACCACTGGAGAAATTGTTCCTATAAATTTGCTGCAAACATAAAGTTATTTAGGTTAATGAATTTTTACCCACTATAATTGAATTCTGTCACTTCAGCGTTATTATGTTGTCAGTCTACTGGATCCCTGAAGACTACAAAAATCAATGGCTGATTTTCCATGCAGTATTTATTGGATAACTGTTGATGGTGTCTTTTTTAAGGCTGGCGTGCAGAGACATGGATGTCTTCATGGACAAGGATTTCAGTATGACTGGCAACACAAGTCATGAAACATCACGAGCAAGAATAGAAGGAAACAAAGACCAAGGACTCAACCACAGCGACCCCTTGGACATGTTCATAGGCATAGAGCTCCTTCAGCGATACAAGCCTCTCTTCCTGCCTCTGTACTGCCTTGTAGTGGTAGTAGCTGTTGTTGGAAACTCCTTCCTTTTGGCTTGCATCCTGGCTGACAAGAAACTCCACAATGCCACCAACTTTTTCATCGGTAACTTAGCAGCAGGTGACCTGTTGATGTGTTTGACTTGTGTTCCGCTGACAGTGTCTTACGCCTTCGACAGCCATGGCTGGGCTTTTGGAAGACCTTTCTGCCATTTGGTTCCCTTGCTGCAGTGTGCCACAGTCTTTGCATCAGTGCTTTCACTTACTGCTATTGCTGTGGACCGCTATATTGTTGTAGGTAAGGGACTTGACATTACCATTACTGATTAGCAGTAATTTACTGTACGTTCAAAAGTTAACCTTACTATATTCCAAAATGTGTTTTCTGTAATGCGAAATGCAAATTGACCACACACAGATTTAGTCTCCTGATACTGAGATGACCAAGCTAAAATAATTAGAGACTTCTCTAATTTTTACACACTTCTATACATGGCCACTTTAATTTCGGTATGAAATAACATCCTTATTGTTTTTACCTAATATATACTATATCTGTATTTTTTCCTTGTCTCAGCTCATCCGGTACGGAGGAGGATTTCTGTGTGGGGTTGCGGTGCAGTGACTTTGGGTGTCTGGCTTTTATCTTTGGCCCTGGCCGCACCTCCATCGTACTACACAGACTACCTGGACCTGCGGCCCACGGGCATTGACCTGGTAGTGTGTGAAGAATTCTGGCCAAATAGTGGCAATCTGCGGCTTCTCTACTCTTGCTTCATTTTAATAACCTCGTATATGATCCCACTGCTGTCAGTTAGCGTATCCTACTGTGCCATTACTATCAGTTTGAAGCGCTATTCAGTGCCTGGGGAGCCATCAAACAGTCAGCAGCGCTGGAGCCAAAGGAGGAAGAAGACGTTCTCTCTGCTGGTGGCCTCAGTGCTGGCCTTTGCCCTGTGTTGGCTGCCTCTCCAGGTGATTCAAGACATTGATGAATTCTAACCATTACTCCATTAATCCTTATCTATAGGCATTAGACAAAGAAAGTAACATTTTTCTATATGTATCTGTTCGAAACTCATAACCTCAATAGCAGCAAAATGATGCAAAACTGCAGGTTTAACTACTATTAGGATGATTCAGTTTTATGCATCATTAACTATGGAAACCCAACATCAGATATTTGTGTCCACAAAGCCAATATTATGTCCACAATGAGCCATGTAAAAGGCTAACACATTAGGATTTCATTGTCACATTATTGAACTGGAAGGAAAAGTTGACACTGCAATATGGCTGCAAACACTCAGAGCCTTGTTTCACTAAAAGCACTTTGCGTGCACTGCTTAAATGCAGATCGTAAGTGTTGGTAGAGTCGCATTTCTAAAGTCAATGTTGCATGCAAATTGATAAATTCGTGGCTTCTGCAAGGCTCCTTCATGACTTAGGAGAAGGGTATTTGTCATGGCTAGTGAAACGTGTCCAAATGAGTCAAAAGTGAAATGATCTGGTTTTATAAATTGCAGTTGGCATGTTGCAAATCCTGCTGCTAAACACCGAAACTTAACTTGTGACGTGGAATGATTTAGTATTAGCGTTCAACCAAATCTAATTATGCTGGCAAATTTCACATTTCTGAAATCCATTACCACAGTTCAAGCTGCCTTCTAATTTGTGATTTTCTAGGCAGAAAGAGAGGAGCAGCTTGGTCAGACTTTTTCAAAAATGTTCCTAATAGTTTAAGAAGTCAGTGCTGATTCGATGCAATAACAACTTTTTCCATTGTGTTTTGTAGGTGCTGAACCTGTTGCTGGACTTGGACCCGGACTTCCATATTATGGGCAAGCGCTACATAAATGTCTTACAAGTATGTTGCCACTTAGTGGCTATGAGTTCTGCATGTTACAACCCTTTCATTTATGCCTCACTGCACAGCAAGGTGCGAATGCACCTCAAAGGTTATCTCTGTCCTTGCCATAACCACCAGAGAAGGATGGTGGAGAGATCCAGTTGAACCCACAATGCGACTGTAGCAGCTCTTGATATGCAGAGCCCATTCTTATCCGCAAGCTAGCACCTGCACCCCAGCATGAGCGTTAATGTCTGAGACATCCAGGAGAATACAATGAGGCTGTTCAAAATTTATTTAAACCATTTTCTTCATGCTTTACCAGCATGTTGTGACGTCATGGCATTTAGTCCTTTCTTGTAGCATCTCCAAAGGTAGTAGCTAAAAAAAAAACAACTAAAAAAAACACTGCTTACAAAGAAATCCAATGATGGTAAAGAAAAAGAAGACCAGTGAAGAGTCCACTGGGATCCCTGTGTTGTGCTTAGATGGCAGTGCTGCAGAGGCTACGCAGACGCTGCAGCTTTGAAAAGGCCAGCGGGGGTATAAACAGTATTCAGCTGTAGCAGACTTATGCTTGAGCTTGAGATCATGGGTGTTAACTCTGGTTACATGGACCGGTTTGCTTAAACATTAAACACTTGACTTCAGGGAGCTGACCGTACAGTGAACTCCTCAAACCAGACGTGGATCAGGAAAATACTAATGATGGTTTTATGTTGTCCACAGAACTGAATGTCATTCAATTATTTACATATATTATTGGATAACAAATTGCTGGCTATTTTTAGGTTTATTAAACGTAATTAGGTGGTACAGTCTAAGTGTGTTGTATGTGTAAATAAATATATATTTGTGTTTTTGCATACATGCTGTATGCAGTCTCTTCATTTTCTGCAGGTCAAAACCACAGTATATGCAATAATGATAAAAATGCATCTTACTGTATATGACACCTTGCAGCAGTATTGGAAATTGTCTTCAATTACATCTTATCAATACCAAATTAATAAAGGATTTACTTGAGTGAGAGCTCATAGTTAAATGTTAAGCGCTCTGGCTCTACCTGACAAAAGAGACTGGCACAATAATTAATTATTAGATAATTAAAGCACAGACAAAAACAATAACTGTAAAGCATTACTCTGCTGATGCCGTTCTCATTGACTTGCCATCAAGTATGATTAATGCTTTCATAGGCTGGGTATGAAGACTCACCAGAGGACATGCTAATGTGCTCTAAATTGCAAGCAAGCAGAATTAATTTTTTTCATTCGGTTAAAGCTAAAGCTAAAATTTTCATTGATGCTAATTTCTGTCTATGTAGATCTGTCTAGAGCTCTCTATTTGGACAGATAAATGAATGGATAGATAGATAGATAGATAGATAGATAGATAGATAGATAGATAGATAGATAGATAGATAGATAGATAGATAGATAGATAGATAGATAGATAGATAGATAGATAGATAGATAGATAGATAGATAGATAGATAGATAGATAGAGTGCATCAAATGCAATAATGCAGGGTAAAATGTCCATCAACAAATCTAATCAGCCCATTCAAAAATAGCAAACACCATTTGCTCAAACATATCCAGTGAACCTTTAGTGCAAACTAATGAGCCACCGCTCCCCAGCTAATGCTCGCTGATGCCAACTGTCACCTTTTAACAATCAAATTACTTTGCTGTCTGTTGCTTGGCAGCTTGGTTGGCTTTTCTCTCTAAGTAAACCTTGAGACTGCATTCACCCCTACTCAATTGGATTTTTGTCCTGATGCTTTTTTCTGAAAGGGTTTAAAATAGTTATTGTTGTTAAAAGTGATTTTGTTTGTTTGTTTGCTTGTTTGTATTTTTTTAACTGAATTTCATCTCTTTCCGCCAAATGCCCTATTGCTACACATAATAGACACTTGCAGATCCCACCCCCACTCTGTGTGTTGATGGCAGCAATGTTCCTTACCTGAATGTATTTATGTCATTGTCAATGTAAACTTTGGTTATATAGATGATAAGACAGTACTTCATCAGATGTGGACATGGGTTTCCCCACTAAAAATCTATTATTTTAATGAGTGTTCCACAACAAAAGAATATTAAAAAATATACCCTTGCCAACCATAAAGATACCTTCATGACGTACCAGTGTGAAAGTGTGAATAGTATGAGTCATTTCAAGTATTCTCTTGTAAACTGTAAATTATGCTGGTAAGCTATGAGTGTGCAAAAGCTGCTAACATTTCCACTTTATTTATCTGTGACTAAGTCAATGAAGAAAAAAAGACACTGAACTGTGGCTTTATATGTTCATTTCATTTACTGAACAACCATGCATGTGCAAGCAGAGTAATGGGTGGAAAACCAGGTCTTATGTATTTAAGCCAATTTCAAAAATTCCATGTTTTGGTTGTTGTGTTTTGCTATTGTTGAATTTTTAAAAAATGACAATTTCTGTGCCATTTCTCACAACTATGTACTTCAACATGTTGTACATTATAAAATAACAGCCTGAAATGCGGTGAAGTGAACTATGGTAAGACTCATTGGATGATGTTTGTTTGTTCATAGAATCAATACATTAGAACTGACAGTAATATTAATTTGTGTTTAAGAAGACACACACACACACACACACACACATTTGACCATAGTTTTCAGACCCTAAGGCGCACCGAGTTATAAGGCGCATTAAGCGAAACAAAACAGTCAGATAAGTCAAACTTTACTCAACTTATTCTTCTTGTTTCCTCCACTTCCGTACCATTAATTCATTAATCTTGAATTCTCTCGCAGCTGCTCTATTCCTATGTTGTTGCAGTATATTAATGACTAACCTCGTATTGTGGATGGATTATCTCAGTTGTTCTCCTGACTGAAATTTGGTCCGATTACAGCATCCTCCCATGAGATTGCATTTTTCCATAACCATCGGGAACCCTCACGTTAACTTTTATCGAGTGGAAAAAAGTTAGCGTTCATCTTCCAGTTTCACTGTTTATGTTATGCTAACATAGCTGTGTCGCTATTGATCACGTAGCACATCATTATGTACCAGTTAACCCAACTTCAGTAACCCTAAAAAAGTCACTGCTGTTTAGTTTTCTGTGTTCATTTATGTTGGAAGTGATAGTAGAGCTGTACGTTTTAATTTTTTCAGAAATCTCTCAGTCAGAACAAGGCATATCATGTTTAGGTGGAAACTAGCGAGCTAACTTCCTGCTAACTTCTAACTCCGTTAAATTTAAAAAAATCTGTTTTCATGAAGGCCTGGATGTTAAACGTAATTGTTACACCTGGTAAAGCAGCTACACTAATCATTTTATTAAAGATGAAAGAATTTAGACAGTTTGTAACTCTCAGTGATGCCGCACTGTTCGTTTGACTTTGGGACCTGAAAAGGACGGAGTTTTGGACCCAGATTACTCCGCGAGGCTCCTGACTACTGCTGCCGTAATGCTCCAAGAATCCATTAAGCGGTGCGGCTTCATAGCTTACCAAAGTTGTACTAAAACATTTTTTGACAGATTTTTGAGCCCGTGTACCACATAAAATTGGTTCGAGGTCAATAAGCACAACCAGAATTCATACATAAGGTGTTCCAGTTTATAAGACACAGTATCAATTTTTGAGAAAATTAAAGGATTTTAAGAGCGCCTTACAGTGCGGAAAATATGGTAAAAGTGTGTATTTTTTAGTAAGTATAGTTAGTCATTAAAAAATGTGCATTTTTTGTATGACTATTTTTATACTTACTGCAAAAGACTCCTGTGAAAAACTAAGTATATCCCATGATTCAATATCTTGCAGAACCTCATTTGCAGCAACTTGAAGTGAAGTTTCATAAATTTCTTAAATTTGCATGTGCTTTTTCCTGTCCCTTTTTCACATGATCGTACATGCTTGATGTTTTCTTAGGTACACATACAACAAGCTCATGGGCACCAGTCCTAGACCTCTGCCATGTACTCTACCTTTACACAAATTTCTACTTTTTGTCTTTTCATCCACTGACACTGCTAATAGAGTGTTCTTTTGTGAATACTTTTGCTAATTGACATCACGTATTGTTTTCTTTCGTAAGTTCTCTGTATGTGACCAAGTTGTTTTTCTGTGTCTCAGTGAACAAAGCTTTGTGTATTGATCTTCGGTTGGTATGGTCATTTTTGTTGTGCGTCACTGTGGTTGGACATAATTAATCCAGTTTCTGCAAAACATTTTAGCATGCCGTGTAGTGACACTTGGGAAACTTTCAGTCTAGCCATGATGTGATTTAGAGAAAGTCCCTTTTCCTTCAGAATGACAATTGGACATTTGAGACTTTCACTGAGTTCTAATGTTTCTCCATTACCGCACTGCCACTTAGACTTTGCTGTTGTTTCCTCTTTTACTTATACATCTCTTACGCCATGTATCCACAGTTGTTGACTTGCTGATTTGGGCTATTTTTCTCATCACTGTCTCGTAACATCTGTGTCACATTAGTTAATCAGTAGATTAGACAAACAGATAAATTGTAGTTAAATAATTCACAGTTCCTCTTTTCGGTCTTTCTGTTTCATGAGGCATAGGTAATTCTAAGCTCAATGCACATCCTAATTGGCTACAACATAGTGCACATAGTGTTAGTGCACTAAAAACCGTTACTGGGCTTTGCTAAAGTATACAGCTACAGTTAACTTATACATCACCGCTGCTCTGTTGCGTTGCTCTGCTGTACTGTTTAGACTGGACAAAAGCCACAGAGCATGTGTTTAAGATTATTAAACATGGATTTTGCCCTTCTGTCATCCTCAAATCTTCCTAAGCAATTACGCAACATGGTCGATGCTTGAATGTGTGGGTTGGGGTAGTGCTACCCCAGTGTTTTAATGCTGACAACAAGATTAATCTGTTAGCCTTTATTTGCAGAAAACTGGCACCCACAGAGAGTAACTGTGACTTTAGGAAATGGAAGCTGTTAGCTATCGTGCTGGCTTTGGAAGATTGAAAGCACTGGAGGGTGCAAGGCAACCTTTTTTGGTCTGAGGAGTCTGGAATATATCTACTGTGTCAAGAGACCCAGCTCCCAGGCAGCCAAGTGGACATTATTTATGTGACTGTATTAAGCCAGAGAAACTCTCTTGTGCACACTCACATGTGACTAACCCTACAACTGCCTCCTGGTGTCAAAGAAGAATTCTTTCCACCTCTCACTTTTCGCAGCACGACTTTCATCTTCCTCATCTATGTAGTCATCTGTTATGTTTTGTTTTTGTAAATCATTTACCGTAGGCCGCAGTCACACAGGGTAAAGAGAAGTTGTAGGGTAATTCTGATTCTAACTGTGTAGTCCCCAACCAGCTGGTCACCTTGTTAAACTGGTTGCCAAGAAGGAAGTGCAGTAAATCCTTCTTGTGATTGCTTTTGTTGTTAGCAGCACATAGTTTGCATGGAAGAGGCCAACTTATCTGCAAGCTCTTGCCAGCTTCTCTCTGAACATTAGTGAAACTGAAACGTGTGGTTTAAACTGTAAAACGAGGTTGCTCGCCTCAACATTTAAAAAAAGAAAAATGCTATTGTTTCACTACTGCTCAGTGAGAAGTTGACGTATCTTCCATGCAATTACAGGGATTTTATGGCAACCCACTAGAAACCAAACAATTTCAAGGACTTTTTTGTTGCAGTATCCTGTACCTCTTTGCGATTAATTTTATCTAGTGACAACCATTAGCAACCATTTGCCAACAGGTCAGGAAATTCACATTTTTCCATTGCAACTGTGGTAACACACCGTTTCTAGGCCTGTGTGACTGGGAACATATGTATGTAGGATCTTTTAACTGCTTTTGTTCTGTTAATTGTGTCTTATTAACCAGTGTCAGTCTGCTGTGTATACAATGTGTGACCAAAAAGTTCTTCGAATGAGCCCTTAAAGATCATCTTCAGTGGTATGCCCAGACAGCTTCTGGCAGGGCTGTGTTTTCAGATTCTTCCACTCAACCTCCAAACTTTTCCTTGTTCCTTGTGTATAAAATGATGCCGGTGTTGTACACTGTTATGTATAACTAGCCTTTGTGGGCATTTTTGCCTCTTCTCTTGTGTAAATTGCTCCTCTGACTAATACTCATGTAAGATGTTTTTGCTTGCATGTAAAAGTTTGGATGCTTGGCTTTTATCTGATTTCCTGTATGATCTCTGGCTGTGCTTCAATTTTTCGGACCCTTGTTGTTACAGTTAAGATATGGACAATGGCTTCACACAAATATACATGAACAAGTCTCTGATGAGACAAACCCTCCTAAGTGTCATTCAATTTAATATGCTTCAGTGGATGTGATGCAGCACAAGTAAATCGCAAACTCTTTATTGTACAATTAATAACTTTGCTGTCTTCCTTTTCTAAAATATTTCAATTATCTTTTTTCTTTAAGGTCCACTCTTTAATAAGCAGAAATAGTTTTTAAAAAATAAAACAAAAACACAAAGACAGTACACTGTAAAAAAAAAAAAAAGAGTTTCATTATGAGAGCTTCTTTCTTATGAAATACAAAACATAATTAGCAGGACGTCTGCTGCGTTTCAGTAGAAATATTAATTATTAATCAGCTCATTAGGGTAAAAGGAAATTAAAAACTTCATTCTATTGAGTGCTCCGTTATATATGTCCAAAGACTCCAAATGCTTAAAATAAGATCTAAGTATAGCTTGTTGGTATAGTCCATTAAGACCAAGCCTGCATTACAATGCTATGAGTCATAACAGCTAATCAATGGAGTCGCATTGATTTTCCTATGAGTCTGGCTACAACCTGAGTTAGCTCATTAAAAGCTGAGTCTGGAGAAAATGGATCTTTAAGATGTTGGAGCTAATGCCACAAGATGATTGACTGCAACATTAATTTCTTTAAACCTGATTCGTTTACTAACGCTTCTTCAAAATGCTGCAAGCTTTAAAATTGTGGTGAAAATAACATGGGTTTTTCTTTCTTTTCCATCTGAAAAGAAGTTAATGGGGCAGCTTCAGCATCACCAGTTGTGACTTCCATTCAAAAATAGATACATGCTTTCTTTTTTTGCCAACAGAGCTTTTCAAGCATCTAAACATGATGTATCTGAGGGTTTAAAAATAAAGTAAGGTTTAGAAACCAGAACATTTCTGTACTTCAGAGGAAAAAAGCCTGGCTTTATCTTTATCCTTTTATTTAAAAAAAACAAAACACTTTGCTAGACCCAAAGCAGCGATATCTAAAGGAGTCATTCTGTATTCATTTATTATTCTCTGACATTATTGTGGAAGAATTTTGGTGAACTCTTCTCTATAAAATTGACTAAGTTGATTGAGGTTTGCGGCCATTCTTTTATGCACAGCTATTTGTGTTCCTGTCGCAGCATTTCAGTTGACTTGAGGTCTGGACATTGGGCTATTGTAACACTTGTGTCCTTCCCCTTTTTGGCCAATTTGTCATAGGTTAACTGAGACCTGTCTGAAATGTTGCTCTTGGGGTTTTTGTAGTTTCTATGAGCATAGCTCCATGGTAGGGTGAATTTGATGGGAAGATCATGGCATCATATGAACAGATACCAGAATTCTCCAGAGTAGCAAACCTCCAAAACTGCTTCTTATGGAAGGATATACATGATTGTACAATTCAGGAAATCAGCAGTATAGACCTTTAATTAAACAAAACTGGTTTTATTCAGGGTTTATACTATGCAGTCAATGTTCATCTTAGATTGTAATGATGTTTACTAAAAAAAGCTCTGCTGACGCATGAGGAAGCTGCTGTATAAATTATGAACCAAGTAACAGACATAATGTTGATTCAAACGCTTCCTCTTTCAGTCTTTTTGCTGTCTTTCTTTCACTTTATTATTCTTTTTCTCCATTTCTGTCTCACACCCCTGACACACACTTATATACATCCATCATTATTGCCTTCCTTTTCAACTTGACACTTGTGAAGCACACAGCTATGTTGCATTTATAATTATCTATATGTTTAATGGCGAAGACTAAGAGACTGGGTGTATGGGTTAATTGTTGCATACTGTCTGCGTGAAAAAGAACTCTGAGCACCTGGACATAATACTGATTTATTTCTTGTTAAATATGTCAGACACTGGGCACACAAAGTTATGCTAACAAAGGCTTTGTATGGCATGCATTGGAGGTAATGCATATTTAAATATATCAGGGTTGCTCAGTCACGCTATGATTGCATAGATTGGACAAAAAAAAATACAATGGCTCTTCAGTTGCGGCAACAGTGTCTAACAACAAAACCAGAAGTGGCTTACACTGAAGAACTCGTGGGAGAGCAGAACCCGAGACTAATATCACATTAACCAGGACTCAGATGCATACATTATTCAGCTTCCTCCTTACACTGTGCTCGATATAACATACAAATGTAACAACAAAGATTGCCTTTTATACATACACAAAATAACATACACAAGTGGGATGGAAATAATCCCGTTACTTAACTCATGAGAGGAAGACTTTACTTGAAAAAGCTGCCATGCAAAATCCTATAATATCTCAATACACACTCACACACATACAATTGTACACATGTCTATCACATATAGCTTATTATTCATATTAAATTAGTAGTGGCAGTAGTGGCAGCTTTTCCTCCTTTGTAAGCAGTTAGTGCACAGTCTTCTTGTTCAGTCCGTCTGCGGCATCTCCAGGTTAGTTTCATCTGCTCCCAGACTCCATTACTCACCAACACATACAGCACTGGGTCCACCACAGCATTCAAACTGGACAGTGCAAGCGTACAGGAGAAGAAGAAGTGCATTTGTTCTTCAAACTTGCAGTAACTCCCATTGTGACTCTTATCAAAATTGTTATTATAAAATACTAGTGAGCGTATGAGCAAAAGAATATGATATGGAGCAAAGCAAACTGAGAAGATCCCAATGACTCCAAAGGAGAGAAGACGGACCTTCCTCTTAACCTGGGCGCTCAGGCCGGGACTTCGGCCCACAGTGGCTAACACCCTCCAGTAGCTCACTGCCAGCACTAGCAGGGGTAGCAGGAAGCCCAAGCCTACTCTGAGCAAGTTGAATAGAGCAATAGGCTTCTCCATGGGGTAGGTCTCATAACAACGGTCATTATTGTTGTTCTCATCATGGGCGTCTGTGAGATTATCATAGACCAGCATTATGATGTGTATCACCACCACTACCACATAAACTACGATACACTGCATCCAGGCGTAGCAAGAAGTTCGGTGTGTCTTGAAGCGGAGTGGGTAGCTGACCACCAGACAGCGGTCTACAGAGATACAGCAAAGCAGGTAGATGCTGATATACATATTAGAGTAGTAGACAAAGCCAGCTACACTGCAGGACCCAGAACCTAGCATCCAGCGGTGGTTAAACCGGTAATAATTTATCCAAAGGGGCATAGTGATGATGAAAAGGAAGTCAGAGATAGACAGGTTGAGCAGGAAGATTCCCAGGACATTTTTTTGCCTCACTTGTTGAATGATGGGGCCCAGGGTCAGTACATTGAAGATCAAACCAAAAACAAAGGCCAGTATGTAAACAGACACCAGCAAGTTACTGACAACACTCTCTCCAATGTTAACGCATGTTGAGTTGTTGCCTGTTTCTGGTTTAAAAGTGGAGTTCATGGTTCCTTTAGTTAGCTGTAACTCCCCTGGTTAAAAAAATCACCTGCAAGACAAAAATACATCATTAAATCCATGAAATTAAAATAAATACAGTAACAATTTGTATGGTAACACGACTTCACCGTAATACTTTAAAAACATATAATATAGCTTAGATATTTTGTATCCCCTATTCTATTTCATGGTTGACTGAGCTCAAGAGATAAAAAAAATAATTTGGTTGTCCTGATGTTTCTCAATGTGAGATAGTTTGATTCTGCACACTATATGGTGTTCAGGCATAGTGTCGATGGGAGTCCTCCGCTTCCTAGTATGGGTTTAGTCATGCTGCTTGATGATAACAGTTTGCACCCACAGTTTTAATAGAAAGTGAAATTGCCAAAAGTCCCTGCCTCAGCTGCACTGTATGGAGAACACATGTCATAAGGTAAGCTGTCGTTGTTGTGGAAACAGACAGCATTAAGGAACTGATACCTTTTAGATTAACTTGATGTAGAACCTTCTGCACTCGATCACCTGAGCACTCGATCAACATTACTTGTTGTTAATGCTACTTTTTATTAAATTATCTATAAATTGCTGCATTTATTCTCCTGCGTGGTCTAAGTTGCAGGCGAGGATCGCACAGAATGTACAGGCAAACTGATTATTTGCATTTTACAGTAATCACAGATTACAGGTTACTTTTTGTTTCTCAGCACAATAAGAGCCTTGCAGGCTCCCACAGAATTGCATTCTGGGGGACAAAAAAGTTGGCAGTCATATAGTGAGTTGGACCAGTTATTTCCAATTTAAAGATAAGATAAGATAACCTTTATTAGTCCCACACGTGGAAAATGTGACGTTACAAACAGATGCAGATGTGACGAAGGTAGTTGTTTACTGCAGCTTCAAGAATGAGTAATGTGAAACTCATGCACTCTATAAATGAATCAATTAATTCTCTCCCTGATTTGAACCATCACACCTGGTCCATCACAGAGCTCTGAGTGTAATTCACACCAGATACATCTTAAAGATTAGCGTAACCCAGCAGAGACAAGAATTTCAAAATGAATTTAATAATAATCCAGTAATACTTTCTGTTTCAAAAAGATAAAAGACAAAGAGCAGGTCAAATAATCTGCTGTGAGACTGATTTTGTTATTTTGACATGAACCTTTCCTCTTTGAAGAAGTCTTCTTTTCCATGAGAGTAAAGCTAGCAGTGCAGTTTCAGAGAGGATACGAAACTATTGTTCAGTTTTTTTCAAAAGAAAAATTAAACAATTAATTATTTTTTCACGTGTAAATGTGTTGTGTCTTTCCACTCACTCCACTTGATTATAACTGATTTATTTATAACATTTTATATAAAAGAAAAACGAGAAGCACATTAATTCATAAATGTGATCTAACAAAGGTAAAGGGAAAAAATTAACCATGTTTGCTGTTCATATGTCTTGTAATTGGGATGAAGTAAACATCTGTTGAGTAATTTAACATAAAATTGTTTGATAGTGTTAATTTGGAAAGCCAAAACTCTAGCGGGTCCACCAGACCCATGAACACTGGCTGAGTAACAAAAATACGAACACCACACAAGGGTTAAAAGGTGAGAGATTTGTGGTATAACGACAAGGTCAGTGGGCAAGGCATCTGAGAGAACCTCTGCGCTCTTTGTTGGGTATTCTTTGTAATACACTGATGAGTGAGGTTTTTTGGCCAAGCTAGCATAACTGCAAACAATCTGTTGTAGCTTACTGTGACTTGTAACATGTGAGCTGCATTTTATTTCCCATAATATGCATTATCACATAATCTCTTTTATTTATTTGCTTTATGTTTTATCCTTATAAATTTGTAAGTTGTTATGTTTGTTGTTGTTATTGCTTGTCTCTATTCTGCTGTGTACAGTGTCCTTGAGTGTTTTGAAAGGCACTTTCCTAAATAAAATGTATTGTTGTTGTTGTTTTTGTTGTTGTTATTATAATGGTAATGCTGGCTCACTAACTAGCTTGGTAGAGAAGAAGTATAATTCAATGCAAAGGCCATGAACAGATTCCAGTTCTTACTGAAGGCCATGTAAGCTACCTCCTGGGGGAAAAAAATAAAAGGCTCTATGACTGAAAATATAATTGAAATGATGATGGATCACATTTGCATTTCCTGCTCTTTCAGTTTTTTATGTCCAGAAAAGATAACAAAATATACCTATTTTGCAGACTAAGACAAGTAAGGGGTGCAAACAATGCCTTTTGAACGGCAGGAGGACTTTTTTGAAATACAGATTTTCTAGATTTAAAAAAAAAAAAATTATTTGGAGCACACATGTAGATGATCACATGACACTAATTGTCTTTCTTCATGTCAATATGTGATGTATGAAGTTGTCAACTTTGTTTGAAAAATTAGGTAGTGTCCATAAAAGTGCATAACTTAGCAAAACATTATTATTAACATTTAATAAAGTTAATTCTTTATGACGTTTATATATCCCATACATATTATCGTGCAGGCATAACGATCAGTTACATTACAGGCGTGTCGCATGAATTTTGTGCAGCACGTTGCAGGCTTAACAGAAAATGACTTACATCATAGGGCTTGCAACACATTAATGTGTATAAATGATAAATATTTTTATATGTTTTACTCAATTATACATCTCATCAAAGTACAAATAAATAGAGTTCACTAAACTTTCACTTTTTAAAGTCCAGTTGTTTTCAATGAAATCCTACACATTTCATATGGGACATGACCATCTCTTAACATAACAGACCTAATTGTTTTCTAGTAATGCACAGCTTTAGGCTTTTTGTCCCCCTGTTTTAATCTACTCTGTTTAATGTAAAAGTTAAAGAGTGACATGCTTAACTGTTACAGAAGGAGGCTATTCGCGCGTTCTTGTTAATGTTTTAAATTCTGACACATTCATAAATAATATGAAACCTAAAAATGGTTTGGAATATATAGTCATAATTGACGACTAATGCATTAAAAATACAAAAGATGCTGCACAGTTAAAACAGTTTAGTGGTTTATTCGGGGTAAATTTGGATTTCCTACAGCATGGCCATGTTTTGACTACAGACGCTAACAGTGCGGTTAAACAGACATGTTAAGATGCTGACTGAGAAGGATATTTCTGGGCAGACCGAGCATGAGTTCAGCTTGGTTCAAAAATAATTCAACGAAACTATGACAGGCTAACTAAGGCCAGAACCTGATTGTACAAAAGAACTCACACATGAATACTACATAATTAGGAATGTTGTTTCAGAGGAACTGTTACAAAGTTCAACTGGTTGTGTTATGGTTTTCCTTTCAGACTGTTTATAGGCTTTCTATTGGTCTGTGAAACTGTGTCATCAGCCTTGAACATTTTTTAAAATTTTAGTTTATCACAACAGAATTTTTTGAAAATGTCCTCTGGTTTCAGTTAATAACCGAAGTATTTATTCATATTTACACCATCAGTACAATCTTATACACCCATTCATTGTGACGATTAAGGGGTTAATGTTTAGTTTGTGTTCCACTGGAAAAAAAATCCACATTAATTATTTTACCAGGTAATGGGAACCAATGGTTAACACACTCTTCTTAATGTAGACCACAAGACTAAAATATTTTTGTACAGATATTTTATTCTTTCCATTTGCTGTATAAAATTTAAGCATTAGGAGATCAAACTTTGCTCGTTATTTCTGTGGCTTTTGCTGATATTTGTTTCCTCTCTTTGTTTTGTTCCCTCTCTCTCTTCCAGGCTTGACCCTGGTGTGTTTATAGGCTCAGGAAGCATCTAATGCTATTAACGTCCAGAAAACTCAATAATAGAGAAGCCATTTGGAGACAGATCGTCTTCAGAGAACGATAATGTGTGTCTGCACGTGTCTGTGTGCAGGTGTGTTTGAAATGGGTTTGATTTAATGGATTATTCATAAAATTAAAAAAAAAAAAAATGGGAGACTTATCATGACTGCATTATAGGAAAGTTTTCCTCATAAATCAAAACTTTTCTAAAATATTTCAGTTGTTAGTCACCACTTAGGATACTATGACTAATGACAAACAGGTATTCCCCTATTACAAAGATAGAGTTTACCTCTAATGCCTGTAATGGTTCATTTGTCCTGTTCAGGTCCTTCTTAACCCTAGAACACTATCGCTATAAATAGTAACACGATCACTAATGCCGGGTGATTTTTACCCGATATAATATAACCAATGAAAAGTAATCAAATATATCAAAATATGACAACACATGACAAATTAGAGTGGTCTTCTTTTACTTTTAACTGTGCCATGTCTAACAAAATGAAAAATAGAACTCCTAAAACAAAATAATGACTCTGGAAAGCTGGTCTTTGGTCCACCCATTCCTGGGACATTTGAGACTTCCCTGGTGAAGGCACAGGCTCCTCGACACGCAAACAGCTGCAGGAGGGAGAAATCATGTAAATGTATTTTCTCGGGTGTAAATCACCCAGCGATAGTGTTCTAGGGTTAAAAACAATATTTTTTTTCTTTTTTCCTCTTGCATACATCTTTTTTGTTCTTTTGCTGTCTCTATCAGTACATTTCAAATCCAAACAAACGACTACTTTGCACAGCTGGCCAGGGCTTGATTCACTCGTTTTTTCCATCTGAGCCAACTATGTGTTTGTTAGCATTATGTGCTGAAGTAAATCTGGTTGTCATTATGAATTGTTAAGAGAGCAGCATTTTAGCCTTATCTCTAAAGAGGGGGGATGTGGTGATTGCCAGATGCCCCCCTTTTAAAACAAAAAGAAGAAATATGCGTTTTAACTTGCCTCCCTCATACCAAAGTGGTGTTTCAAAGGTAAAGCAGTCCACAGTTTCTTCTTCCAGAGCAGTTTTCTGTTGCCCTCTCCAGCGTGCTGTGGTGACCACCGCTGGGAGAATCACAGAAAACATTCAACCCTCCAGAGAATCAACATTTCAAACCTAATTATTTTTGCAGTGGTTACTCACATCACCTCAAGCATTCCATCTTTCCCTTGACAACAGTCCACTGGGTACAAAAAGAAGCCCAGCATATGAAGTGCGGTTTCAAAATAAATTACTACATTTAAGAACTTGGCAAACATAATAAAAGTTACCTTTGAACTTGTCCTTTTCTAGGGCAGTTTATAAAAAGTTTTACATAAATTCCCTCATCTGGTTTCCAGAACTCCAGTCAGTAATGAATGACCTCACCTGTTGTTTGTTGATAGAAAGTTGTATCTTGTAGAAAGCTGTCCAGTGGGTGAAGAGTGTTAGACGCATTCCAGACCTGCTTCAGGTTCAGCAGAGTTCAGTCCAGGAAGATCAGAAAAAAAGCTTCAGAAGAGACTTTTCAGAGCTGCTGACATGCAGCCAAGCCACTGCAGTTCCTCATAATCTCAAATGAACCAGATCATTAACAGCCAGTTCAATAGCTACAGATGCAAGAGGTTGTTTTTCTCTGTACTGTGTAGTTTGCTCTCGTTGCTAGTTCCCGTTGACAGCCACAACTGAAATGTCAGTAAGAAGTGTGGAAGGGCGAAGTACAGAAAGGGGAAGACACACGTAGGAGGAGGGAGGTTTGCTTCTGCACACGTGCGTGCAGGAAGTGTTCAGGGCTGGGCAAAAATTAAACGGTTATAGAAAAGATATGAATCATGCGTTAATGCTCTTATGAGACCAGAAAAAAGTCCCCTCCTCCTCCTCTCCGATTTAAGGGAAATTTGTAACTTATGGGTCGGGAGCTGCATAGCTCCTGTCTTCCCCTTTTACATCACAGTGAGTGTTTAAATAGCATCATTGTAGTTGTAGTTCTTAATGAGTGGGTCATTCACTCCTTTTTTTGGTCTAAATGTCTTTTTCAGTTTGGCTGATCACTTTCAGTCTGGTTCAGTACGAGAAAACCAAAATGTGTCAATCACGTCACTGTAAAACACGAAGAAGATAAAGAACGTTGCTCTGTCTCAGATGATGTGAACACTGGGTATTCACATGTTTATAAATGGAGTCTGTGACGAAACCTTGAGGTTGCTCTGGTTATGCGTTGAGTGACCATCAGTGTACAGATGTGAATGTTGATGGCAAGAACACATTCCTTACATGACGTTAAGAAAAAGGAAAGGAAAGTAGACGATTATTGAAACGGAAACGATAAATGTATGGAAATAAAATACTCAAAAGGGGAATTTCCAGATACTCTGATTTTCCACCACCTGAAGCATTGTTTCTTCTTTCCTTTGTAATGCTTTGATGTCACACACATGTTCAATAAGTTCAGCTTTTTGTCACTGCATTTCAGCAGAATATGAGTAAGAATGAGTAATTTTCTTTTTATTGGTATTCTTTCTTTTAATTTTTTTCTTCTCTAATAAACAAATGATTAAATAACATTACATGAATGTGTACATTTTCCTGTTGAATTCAGGCTTTTATTGTCTGTCATTTCTAACAGATCCAGCTTTTTGTCTGTAATGTAGTCTTACAGAGCTTACATCACTTAGCAACCACATTAATTGTGTCTAAATACTATTTAAGGCCATGTTGGTGATGTATTATTTTACCTACCTATGCTACTAACCTATTTTTTCTTAAACTCAAATACAGAACAAGTTTATCTGTCACTTCTGCTGTGGCTTTTACACTTTTTTAACGACTACCTCAAGGTGCCAATAATGTGATGCCAAAAAGTTTAAGTGCTGAGAATATTTTTTAAAAGTTGTGCATGTGGATATTAAATTTGTCAACTTCCCTTTTTCATTCCTTAGTATGACACTGATATATGGAAAATTCTTTGCTATTTTGGCAAAAGAGAACAAGACAAGGCAGTGGGCATATGTTTGGTGCATTTCAGTTTCTTGTAACTGTTTCCTCACATGATAGTGTGCTTCACCTCTATCACCTTAAAATAAATCATTTTGTTGGTTTACCTGCCTGTTTTTTGGTAACAAGCATCCAACTTGCGGTCACATGAAGCAGAGTCAGAGGGCACTAATGAGACAGAGCAGTAGGCATACAGTGAATTTTGCCATCATAAATTTTCCATAAAAACTATTTAAAAGATTATTTATGGAAATGTCATTTTAGAAAAACAGTCTTGTATGTAATATAAATACAGATATTGACATTTTATGATAATGGTAGGATTGCAAGTATTTCACACCTCCCAGTGGTTTTTAAGCTTAGGGTTTAGCTTTTGTTGCATCACACAGTGGTGTGATATAGAAAGAGATTTAGTACCTTTTTGGTCATGCATCTACATGACAACCGGAAATGCGCTGCAATTTTCTGTAATTTTGCAAATTGCTCTACACAGTTGATCTATTGCCTTTCAAAATGCATTACGCCTAAGTGCAGGGGCAAACTCAGCAGCTGGTATAGCCGTTTAATGTACTTGATGGCCAAGCTGGAGGTCATCGGTTGTGCAGTCATACCAAGTGGAGGAAAGTGCAATCAGAATTTGTGATCATGTTACACAATCACAAACAAAACATTTCCAGAGCTAATGATGGTTTGTGGGCTTTGTGTTCAGTGTTTACACAGATCGTTATCTCGAGAAGCATGAAATAACAAGAAAGTGGAAATGACTGAAAACTCTGGAGTTCAGTTCTTATTTTGATTGGGTAGCATTATCTCGAAATTCCGCATGCGTGCACTACTTTCTTTTGTATTTCATGAAAAGCTGATGTGTTTTCCAGATGAGGTGCAGCTATAAACTGAGAGTGCAAATTGCAATTGTTCTAGGAGTAGTTGCAGTTCAAATAAGATGACACTCTCTGAGTTATGAACACTCCTGGTAACCTTTTGAGCACACAGCCAATTGCCTCTTGTGGAAAAACAGCACTTTCTCCCACAGACTTCATTAATACAGATAACTTCTGAACAAGCCTGAGAGAAAATGGAATTGCACCCACTGGCTAAAATCAATTGGCATGCATGTGCATGCACCCCAAGCAGAGCTGCAGAACAAAACAGACTCCACTAAAGCTGACAAGAAATGAGCACTGGGAGGTCTCAGAGGTTTAGATGACAAAACGTGCTATGGAAATAAGTAATCAGTAGCTCTTTCCGTATGGAAGCGACACTAATATAATACAAGTTCAAAGATCACATTACACTTCTGAGTACGTTAATAAAGTATCAAGTTGCGATTATTGTTAATATATTTCTTAGTTTAAAAAAAACAAAATCAAAAAGAACTATGTGGTGAGGCGTGGTCGGCGGTGCCAGGCGGAAGCACCGGCACGGCATCCGCAATCACGCCCACCGTGTTTAAAAACACGGGGAAGCAGGGGTAGAGAAGAGTTGTGGTGTGATGAGTGTGTATTTAAAATGGCTTCTTTATTACGCCACTCTCTGGACCCTCCGCGTCTCTATCGCACCACAAACTAATTCTCAAGAAAACTGTCTGTGGTAAAGACAAAAGAGCACACTAATGAGAACAAGATTACACGTTAATTCACAACCAAAACATGGACAGACAATTTTGTGTTATATTAATCTACAGCAGAAAAAAAAAACCCTGAATGTACTGTTTACAACAGTCACATACCCTCATTGAGCTTATTAGGTACATTTTCTAGCACTGCACTGGCCTCCCTTTTGCCTTCAAAGCCCCCATAAAAGATTTAACACGGTGCTAGAATTTTTCCTCCGAAATTCCGAGCCATACAGACATGATAGCATCAAACAATGATGTGAATCTCCTGTTCCACCGCATTCCAAAGATGCTCTGCTGGATGCAAATCTGGTGATTGTAGAGGCTATTTGAGTACAGAGAACCCATCATGAGAACCCAGTTTGAGATTATTTGAGTTTTATGACAGTATGTTATCCTGCTGGAGGCAGCCATCAGTTGGTGGGAAATATACATTCCTAAATGATACACTGTGGTCATATATGAATAAGCATGGTGGACAATAGCACTCAGGTAGTTTAAAAAAAATGTGAATTTGGTACTGAGGGACCTAAAGTGAGCAAAGAAAATATCCTCACCACCACCAGCAATCTGACCAATTTATAAAAGGAGGGCTGGATCCATGCTTTCATGCCATTTATACCCAATTCTGACCCTACCATTTGAATGTTGCTGCAGAAAGTCTCATAAGCAGGCACATTTTCCAATCTTATATTATTCAGTTTTGGTAAGAAGTGTGAATTGTAGCATCAGTTTACTGTTCTTAGCTAATAGGAGTGGTACTCTGTGTGGTCTTCTGTTTAAGTTTTAAGTTTCATAAGGTGCATTTAAGGTGCATGTCAGATTCTGTTCGGCATACCTTTTCTACAACGAGCAGTCATATGAGTTACTGTATTGACAATGCTCCTGTGACGTCAACAAGCTATTTTCACGCAGAGAACTGACACTCACTGAATATGTTCTCGCTTTCAGACCAGCAACTATGTCACATTCTTTCCCATTTTTATGTTCCTTTTGACAGGTTGTCCTATGGGCCAAAATGCACTGGATTGCTGCCATCTGATTATTAACTCTGTTAAATAATAAGCCAATCAATTATTCCTCTGTGTGTGTGTGTGTGTGTGTGTGTGTGTGTGTGTGTGTGTGTGTGTGTGTGTGTGTGTGTGTGTAGACTGCTAAACCTAGTGCTTGCAGGTGAAAAGAACACTTTCATTTAAGAAGCACAAGGTCATTAATCTGGATGCCCGACTGCTTTTTTGCTTTCAGTGGAAACGTTGAGTGAAAACAGAAATATTTTTAAGCTGTCTTCCACCTACTCTAACAAACTAGACTGATATTGCTTGTCGCAGATAAAACTCAATAGAAATGTAATTTCTGGTGCCAGGTACGTCTCTCTGGAGGTTTGGGCCTGTCTCTTTTGCTTACTAAGTGGAGGGCTCTACATGACAGTGCAAAAACAATGGGCTGGAAGATTGAAGCTGATGAGATAGAACGAAAGTTACTGACACTTGAAAGAAATAAAAGGAGGGGAGGAAAAAGGAAGAGTCTATCATCTGGCATTGTTTGAGAATGACGACGGGTGTAGGGTAGGAGCAACAAGGGTGCACTTCTACCAGTATAACTGAGTGAAGAGTACTCATTTCACAATGGGAAAAAATTCAGCGTCTTTGCCTCCATTGCCACAGGGTCCTCTTGAGTGCCACTCAGACTGTGGGGTGTTTAAAAACACCAAAAAAAAAACCAAAAAAAAAAAACCCACTGTCTGTGCTTTGAGAGCTGGGAGTACTTTTTTGTGTGTCTCTGGTTCCAATTCCATCATAATTCTTTAGTCCATGTTGCCTACGTCTGTACCAAAGTACCCAGCAGCATATTTGGAGGGGAAAAAATCTCCTCTTCTTTTGAGAGTAAAAGAAATAACAGCCTGTCAGCCTGTGAGTAGAAAACTAGTGGTGCAGAACAAGTCATCCTTATTCTTTTGTTATGCTTTAAATGAAGCACGTCTTTTTCCATAGACAATCTAAGGCACAGTAATGGCCCTTGTTTTATAAATATATTTATAGGGAAAAAGCAAATAATCTGTATATGGCTGACAAATATTTTAGGACTAAATCCGTATCTGCTCAGGCCTGTGTGCAATTTCTCAGGAAGCAGGTGAAAATGAGCAGGTTCCAGTTAAGCATGCACGGACGTCACGTTAAATAAAACTTCCAAGACAAATACAATGCTGTAGGAGGTTTGTATTATCTAAAAGCCAGGATCATCCTTCAAACAAGTTATACACAGTCTACACATATTTGACAGCTATATAAGCTTCAGGTTATACATTCATAAAACAGTAACTACAGTATGTTCAATGATGAATCTAGATAATGCTACTTCACAGAAACATGTAACACATCGACATGAAAGGTAGTCAATACTTGTACAAGATAAGTTGTCCAAACTAGTTTAGTGACCCACACTGTCCACCCATACACTTACATCACAGGGGAATGTCTGCTTTTGCTGAAAGATGCGTTCATTTATCTGCTCATTATTAACGGTACAAATCATTTCAGTGACCTGCTTGACCTCAGATGGCTCACAACGAATGATAACACAATAAAAAGCAATTTTCAGCAGCAGCTACAGAGAGCTGTCACCGATATACGAAATCTCACGACTGAAAATTGTCCGGTGAGTGGAAGTATTACACTGCCCGCACGCTAGTTCATTTAAACTCATAATGGCATCTTTAATTACATATAATTTTCTAAAAGGCCATTGTGGCCACAAACCTGCAGTAATTACTGGAGGATTTGCTGTCGCCAGATCGATACCTTTGGTTTTCACTATAGAACACGAATTTATGGGAATGCATTTGTGAATATAGATGGCTTCTCTCAGTGGACTCACTTCAGTAATTACCAGCACAGAGGAAGTCTTTTGTTGCTGTAAAGAGCTCCATCACTGAAAAGAGATTGAACTGAATTTTCTGTAATTCCAGTCAGTCCCATTAAAATAATATATTAAAGAAAAAAAAGAAGCATCGCGTTGCTTTTAATTTCGTAACGTTTCGGCTGGGTTTTACTACTGTTTGTATAGCAAAATGTTTGATTCTTTGATTCTTATCTGCACCTGTGGTAAAATGCCATTTCCTTGTTTGCTCTGATGCACACTACACTGACAGGGGGAAAGAACATGCTGTTTTTCATTCCTCTGACAAATTCGGATTTACGGTTCACTCCGCACCTTTTATCTGTAAAGGCACCCTGAACAGATGAACAGGGAATGTGAAATAGAGTTGAGCAGTCTTTATCATAAAAGAAATTCAACAATTCAAAAGATGAAAGAGGACCAAGACAAGCAGAGTAAATGCTTTAAAGGTTTTCTTCGGGCTGGAGGAGAGAAATTGGATTTATAGCTGTAAAACCGAGTGCTCTCACGCAGCTCTAATCAGTCAGACACTTTATTTTATAAAAACCACATGATTCTTTGCAAGTGTGTCTTTTTAGAGTACAAGGCCACCATCCCCTTCTCCTTCTCCCCGCTTCTTTCATCCTTCCTAAATGAGCGTGAGTCCTCCACCTCTCTGTGGTCAGAGTATGCTGACCCTCTCTGTGAGACCTTGCATATCTGCATCCTCCCCGCCGTCCTCGTCATCGGAAGCCTGCGCCAGAGGAGGCGGCACAAAGTGAGCAGGGTATGGCAGAGTGTGTTCACGGGCATACATTTGCCAGCGGCTGTCATCGCTCTCGTGGGTAATGTAACGTTCCCCAAGCTTAGTCTCCAGTTCCCGCAGGTCGAGCCACGTCTGATAGTCCTGGGAAATGACAAACAGGAATAAACACGGTGATGAAATCTGAGTGTCGGGAATCGCAAAGATTTGATCGATACATGTGCCAATGCATTTGTTTGCGGGGGCACATGTGCATGTGTGTACATAAGAACTAGAATGACACTGAAATGATCAATTATGCTTCAACCCACTCGTGGCTACCGTGACAATGAATATTAATTAATCCGGTGACATTCTGGCAACAAAAAAAACAACAGCAATAGCAGCCTGCTTTTCCACCGCTAAACATTTTGTTTTGAAGCAGGCATTTAAGAGCTGTGCAGTCAAAGAAAACACAATTTCTTTAACTAATCCCCTTTCTGTTATGTTTTCAATAAAGTTAAAAACCTCCGGCCTTGAGCTGACATTTCAACGCTCGGATTTGTGTGCATAGACCTCGGCTTTATTGTTGCAATTTTCTTTAAAAGCAACAAATTTTATTGAAGCAATTTTAAGGACTTAAATTGCTGCTCAGAAACTACAGTTACTAGCATTTACCACAGAAAAGGGGGCTTTTTCTTGTATGTTTAATAGCAAATAATAACGGATAAAAAAAAAAAATTGTAGGAACGATAGAGTGGAACATTCATTCTAATGTGTGCCTGTGAGCAGTTCATTAATATAGTACCTGTAAGTATGCGTGGCTGAGACTTTTATCTACACTGTAGCGTTTCCTCATCTTAACTTGCAGCAGGTTGTTGATCAGGTCAATAGCTGGAAACACAAACACATGTTTTTCAATAAAAATCAAACCACCTCTCACTCACACACACGCAAGCACACAGAAACCATCAGAGTTGTCATCTCTTTATCATACCTTATTTGTCTAGACACTAAACCCGACTTTAGTTGTGGTAAAACTGAAGTACAACTTATCACAGATCAGATTGGTTGCATTCTGAAAACAACATTCAGTACTAGTCACTCTTTGCTGCCCTTTCTCATATGCACTCATACGTTTTATTTTTTTCTCCACTACTAGGCAAAGGTGATGTTAAATAACAATTTTATATATTGATTACAAAAACCAATCCAATAGCTTTTGCAGGTATTGTAAGTGTACATCAACGTCCATCTCACGGTTGTGTTTAACAGGAGAAATCTCCTCTAGCTGATTCCCTCTCTGAGATTACCATCACTGGAGATCTGCTTCCAGGGATTAGGAGGATACATAAAGGCTGCGTTGTGGATCTGGTCATTGATATCTTCATCTTCATTGAATGGGAATGTCCCGCTGAGGCTGACGTACATAATGACGCCGACTGACCACATGTCTAGTGAGCGGTTATAGCCCTGGTTTAACAGAACTTCTGGAGCCAGATAGGCAGGTGTGCCAACCACTGAACGGCGGAATGACTTCTCTCCAATGATACGGGCAAAGCCAAAATCACACAACTTCACCTGAGAGAAGAAAACAGTCAAGAACAGAGACACATGACTGCGAGGCATCTGGTAAAATAACAAAATGGCAGGAAATGTATATGAGCAAGTGCAGAAACCACATGTGTTGCAAATGAGCTGGTTGGGCAAGTGCGTGTGTGCGTGTTCCTGTCTAGCTATCTTTGTGAGAAAATCTGCATTCTACTATACCTGTGAGAACCAAAAGTCATTTGTGAGGACACAAAAACCGGTCCTCACAAGTTTGAAGCCTTTTTGAGGCTCAAAATGTAGTTTTAGTGTCAGGGTTACAATCAGGTTATGGTTAGGTATAGGGTAAGGGTTAGGCATTCATTTTTAATGGTTAGGGTTAGGGTAAGGGGCTAGGGAAACCATTATGTCAATGAAGGTCCTCACTAAGATAGCTGAACGGTTATGAGAAAGAATGTTAAGAGAAAGAAACAGAAACAGGACTCATGTAACCAAAACGCCATTAGCAAGTGTCTGTTACTTTCCTCAGCTCAGATTTGGGAAATCTGTGTGTGTGTGTGTGTGTGTGTGTGTGTGTGTGTGTGTGTGTGTGTGTGTGTTTTTACCTGTGGGGAGGGATCGGCAGAGGCAAGTAGCACATTTTCAGGTTTTAGGTCACAGTGAACAATGTTCTTAAAGTGCAGGTGCCTCAGAGCTGCAAGAATCTGCATGCACACCGACGTCATGTGCATACCCAAAACCACGGGAGCAAGATGATCCGAAACAAAATCAAACACAGCAAAGCTTCGTTTTAGAATATGCAGAAATGTAAGGTTCAGTAAATGTTCATCATGACAGCAGAGGAAGCATGCAGCGAAACACTGCAGCATCAGAATGCCATTTTAGTCTTGTGGGTCTCTACTACCCACTCTCTACCGCTATGGGACTTATTTGAAAATGCATACACACCTGCGTGATGAGGAACTTTGTGAGCCTCTCGGGCAATCTGCCTTTTTCGCTGGAGAGAATCATCTCCAGCATGTCACCGTGTAGTTTCTCCATGACCACAAACACTTTCTCTGGGGTTTCAAACATACACTCCAGGTTTACAATGCCCAGATGACGTAAACTCTGAGAGAAACAACAGAAGGGTGAGGGGAGTGTGGGGAGAAGGCGGACGATAAGAAAAAATATGTTGTGTGTAAAAAGATGAAATACCAGAAATAAACTGTGATAGAGTGTGAATCTAAGAAGCAAATATAAATTGGGCAATACAGGAAGAACATCACAGGAGGGGATAAACAGAAAGGACCAGACCGTGACAACCAGACAGTAAACCACAGGAGAAGGAAGCAGAGAACAGAAAATTTATAAACTCTGTTTTGGCAAACAATATAAGTATTCCGCAGAAGTCACACATATGACATATGTTCCATAAATAATAATGACTGCATAACTGCATTTGTGTAAAATGCCGAGCTGCAGGGGGAAGTTCAGACTGACTAGTGCACCACTACCTCCATCTGCTGGGGAAAAAAGTCTGCCGCCCAAGAAGGTGAAATCAAACATACGTTGTTATTTTTCAAAAATATATATTTTAAACAGACGTTGTTAATGTGAAGTCTTTCCCTGTCACATATTTGGCATGAATGAAAATGTTAAATGGTTTTATACAGTCGTGTCATTTAGTTGAATTCTATATGCAAACTTTCATTTTTGCTCGTTTCAGAAGTTGCAATCACATAAGGAAAGGAGAAACAGTACTACTTATTTAAATACTGTCAATGACTGCGAGGTAAAATAATTAGAAATTAATCATTTAAATAAGCAAAACTGAGCTTTTTTAATAGTGTAGATTAAAATCTGGTTATTGTGATACTACAAAGCACAGATTACTATTACATTATTACTGTCTCACTGTGTTTAATGGTAGTTTTTAATATTACAAATGGTTTTTTACTTTCTTTCAGGCATAATGAGCTTGGAAAGAAAGCATTTGGATTAAGTTTTGTGGAGACTTGTCACATTTCATCCAAAATGCTTCTTTAGTTCTAAAACCAAACGGTGGAGAGTCCCAGGTATTTAAACCCTAGTGGGGGTCGTCTCTTAAGAGTCTTTGACCCACTTTTAATCGTGTGAGTCATCACATTAGCCAAGGTGTAAAAAAAGATAAAGTAAAAAAGGCATGGGTCATTTCCACCAGATGTTTCAGGTAAAACCACAGTATCACGTGACCTGTTGAGATCACCTAACGCAGGTTGTGAGTGCGGGCTGAGGTGCTTGGGAAAGAATGTCAAGACTGTATTTTAGGTGGCTGACTGTGACCTCAATAGGACATATGACCTCTTGGCAAGGTCTCACAGTGGGTTTACCCGAAACCTCTGCTAGCAATGACCTCTGCCTTTTTTTCCACACCTTGGCTCATTTAATGACTCACATGATTAATAATGGTTTTAGCACAAAATGCTTCTTGGATGAGAAGTGCAGTCGCTTTCTTTTCAAGCTTCTTAGACGACCATGATCTGAACGATTAAGAACCTGCACAGACACTTTTAGACGTAATCATTAACATAATTTCTTCTGAGAGAAAGTCCAGTGAAATGCGTGCGTTTACCTGGAGGATGGCCACCTCATTCCTCAGTTGGCTCTCTTGCTTGGTTGGAAAACGAAGCTTGTCGATGACTTTGACGGCCACGTCTCTCCCCGTCTTCCTGTGCTTTCCTGAAGGGAGTTTGTGCAAGTAACAGATTGTTTACATTGTTACGTTTCGGTGTGTCAGTGTTTTGTTTTTTGCATGACTTATGTATTTCCTGCTTTACTTTGAAAGTCTGTGTTATCTTAGTGTGTTCAGTTTACATTTTCCCTGTCTCGTCAGTTCTAATTTGCCCCAGCTGTGTTTCCCTCCTGTGGTCCATTTCCTGATTGCTCCCTCTATGTATTTAAACCCTGTGTTTCAGTGTGTCATGGTCGCGATCTTCCCCCCGTTGTAAGTAGTTTGACGTCTTGTGTTTGGTGATGTAAATAAATGTGGTATCTTGCTTTAAATCTCGTTTTGGGATTATTTTTGTGGAAACCCGTATTAGTTTTTTCTCGTGTGTTTTTGCCTTATTTTTATTTTCCTGCGTTGCACCCCGGTTGCCTAGGCCGGGGTGTAACATATGGGGGCTCGTCCGGGATCGCTGGAGGGTCCGAAGGAGGGACAGCTTCGGCCTTCTGTCTTCGCTGGAGGGTCCGAGGACCGCTCCAGCCTTCATCCGCCTTCGCTGGAGGATCCGAGGGACCGCTCCAGCCTTCTGCAGCTGGTGGGCTGCGTGTCCGTGTGTGCAGCTGGTGAGCTGCTCGTCTGTCTTCGCTGGAGGATCCGAGGGACCGCTCCAGCCTTCATCCGCCTTCGCTGGAGGATCCGAGGGACCGCTCCAGCCTTCGTCGTCTGCTGGAGGGTCAGTGGGACCGCTCCAGCCTCCATCAGCTTCGTCTGCCTTCGTCTTCAGCCTTCGTTTGTCTGAATCAAACTTTTCACTTGGGGTTACATGTTTGATTTTTGGGTAGGGGGAAATGTTACGTTTCGGTGTGTCAGTGTTTTGTTTTTTGGCGTGACTGTTATGTGTTTCCTGTTTACTTTGAAAGTCTGTGTTATCTTAGTGTTTTCAGTTTACGTTTCCCTGTCTCGTCAGGTCTAATTTGCCCCAGCTGTGTTTCCCTCCTGTTGTCCATTTTCCTGATTGCTCCCTCTATGTATTTAAACCCTGTGTTTCAGTGTGTCATGGTCGCGATCTCCCCCGTGTTGTAAATAGTTTGGTGTTTTGTTGTAAATAGCTGTAAATAGATTTGTCGATACTTTCGTTTTGGGATTTTGGTGGTGAGCTTTAGTGGGGTTTTTTTGTGTGTTTTTTTTTTTTCTTTATTTTTACTTTTTTTCGTGTTGCACTCCGGTTGCCTAGGCCGGGGTGTAACAACATTGTGACAGTAAACTGAATATACATACATATATACTCCATGCACATCATTGTGGCAATTTGTTGCCGTGTTTGGTTATCGCCAAACATGGTGCTGAGTATTATGGCCAAACATCTTCTCTTTGGCTTTGTCCGTCTAATGGACATTGTTCCAGATTTCTTGTGGTTTGCTTAGATGCAACTTTGCAAACCTAAGCGGCGGTGCTTTGTTCTTTTTTTATACAGTTTTACCCTGGCATCCCTTCCTAGCACATCATACTTGTTCAGTCTTTTCTAACTATATTGACATGAACAATTAAAATGCTAACTTGTGATACATATACATCTATCTCTACACACCCAGATTTTTATTCCATTTTCTAACACTTACTCTGGACTAATGCTGGCATGAGAAACATCACTTGTGAAAACTGACTAAAACACTCCTTAAAACCTGTAAACAGCCTATTATGTGTCAAATCAGGTCAACTCTAAAAACACATTTTAGCACAGTGCATGATACACAGAGGTTGTGAAATACAATCTTGCTTCTTGTTAGCTTCAAACTTTAGACACCACTGCTTTCAGCAAAGCACTTTAACCATCAAATCAATGGACTGATCAATTCCATTGTCGGATGTAGGTCTCCATACCTCCATACACTACTCCAAATTGCCCAGATCCAAGCACTTCATCAGCAAAAATCTGGTACACTGTGCCAATATCCTGTAGGGATGCAATATTTCATGCATAATGCTTAATGTATAATTGATGTCAATATTGACAGAAGTTACTTAATTAGACCACAAGTCATACCACATTCTCTTGGATTTGACTGTTGGACACAGATATGCTGACAGAAGCTTGTCCTGGAAAAGAAAAACAGTGATAGGAACAAAGCATAGGTTATGCAGTGTAATAGTTCTAAATTATGTCTTTTCATCTTGGCAATACAATCTTCCACAAAACAATTTCATCAACCTGTTTCTCAACTTACTGTGAGGCATGTTCCCCGCAGCTGGCGGTGCGTCCTGAAAGATGACTGGCATAAGGGCC
The DNA here is from genome assembly GCF_965226115.1 of Aulonocara stuartgranti. Classification (NCBI taxonomy): domain Eukaryota; kingdom Metazoa; phylum Chordata; class Actinopteri; order Cichliformes; family Cichlidae; genus Aulonocara; species Aulonocara stuartgranti. The sequence continues at coordinate 17,974,013 of NC_138950.1, read as the reverse complement.
TGTCGAATGGCGCTCTCCCATGCTTTTGCCACCTCACGTCCAATGCCACTGTTGGGCGCCACCTGGCTTGGGGAGGGAGGTGTCTGTGGGACAGTCTGGGGGTGGCTTTGGGTCACAGAGGGGAGGGTGTTGGGATCCTCCCCTACAAAGTAGCACATAGTGGCTGTGATAAGCTCAAAGCAGTGGGGATTGGTGCCTTGGGAGACGAGACTGAAGTTAGAAGCAGGACGCAACTCCAGGATCTCAGAAAGAGGGATCTCCTGCAGGTGGATGAATGAACGGGTTGGCAAAAGAAAAGGGCTGCAGACTTTAAATGAATCTTAGCTTGTTAAGACAAAAGCTGTCGTTACCTTGTAGTATTTGTTGGAGGTGTTATTCTGGAAAAGGATGATGCACTTACAGTCCAGACGCCAGTAGTGCCTCTTTCTCTGTTGGGGGTTGGAGTAGGGTGAGATGTTGGGATGGGACAACAAAAATGAGTGTGGTGTGGCGAGGACAGAGTATAAAGGATGGGGCATGGAGCGGGGGGGTAAATTTCAGGAATGAAAGGGGATGTCACCAAATGCCAAAGGAGAAGAAGGATGAAAAGGAATTTAAGCTACCAGATGAACAGGTGGGAATCGAGAGAAAGAAAAAGTGAACGAAGAGTGTTAGTTCAGCCAGTGAGGGGGAAAAAAAACAAGGAAAAAACAAAACAAAACAAGTAATGAAAAGGTAAATAAATTGCCCTAGAAAGTCAAATATAGATTTTAGATCTTAAGAGAAAGAAGGCAGGAAATGGATTTTAGGTTGAAATTATTATATCTGCTGAGTGCTTCAGCCTCATACACAGAAATATTACAGAAAAGAAAGCAATAAAGTGCATGAAAGCAGGCACCTCATCAAGGTGGAAATGGCTGCACAACAAGCTGCTAGACAGAAAAAATAGATGTCTAGAAGGAATTTACTGCCATAAATCATAGAAGAGAAAGTGAAGAAAGTGAGTTCATGCATCTACAATAAATTAATTTAAGTCTCCAAGTGTTCCACTACTAGCAGAATTTCAGAGTGGTTCATGTATAGTTTTTAGAAAGAAGGCAGTACAGGAATCATGGGTAGTGTTTTTACCAGTGTGTCTTTATTGCTGTAGTGAACCATCCACCCTTCCTTTATAGCTGTGCTGGATCGACGGGTTGTTTGTCTCACAGACTGTACCACCCTCATTAAAGGGATGTAAACACTAGAAGGAAAAGGACAGCATTAAGGTAGTCAGCAGGTAAAATATGAGTTTAATTACATTTCTATCAGTCTGTCTATAATATTCTTATCCAAAACATCTCACACCTTTGATCTCCATTAGTTCCGTCCTGATTGTTGTCAGGTGAAAAGGAACCAGGGATGCTGCAGGCCTCGTCCGAGTCATCTATTGAAGACTTGTCAGAGCCGTCATACTCGCTGCTAAAGTCCATTGGAACCTCGGGGTCCGCAGTGGGACTCAACATGTCTGAGCCAAAAAACAAACAAGAGAAGGGTTTAAGTGCAGCTTAGCCTTAAATATACTATGAAACAAATGCTATTACCATTCGTCTAATTCTAAAATGCTACAGAAGCTAGTTCACTTTGTTGCAAACCAACACCAAGAATACTTACCAGAGTTACTTCTGTTTTCTGAGAAGATAAAAAGATTAGTATAGTGAGTTTCAGAGCTGTTAGATAAAGTGTTATACTCTCAAGTAATCTAATTCTGACAATGGAAACACATGCTATCAAATCCATGCAGGGTTAACAGAGTAATACACACACACACACACACACCACAAAAGCTAATACATTCATCTTTACTCACCTCCAATGGTCTCGCCAAGGCAGTCATTAGGAACTTTGTATGCACATCGTTTGTGGCAGTTGAACTTACAATCTGAGAAGATTGCAGAAACAGTTTAGGTAAACCAGAAAGACCAGTGAGCATTCTGCATCCCACTGAAGGTCATACAAAGAAGACACTGTGTTCAGCTGCGCTCACCTTTGCACTGTAGCCCTTGTCGGAAAAGTCCTCTAAGAAGCCTCTTGCAGTACTGGCACACCGTCGGTCGAGTGTATGAGTGAACAGCGAACGTGTGGGGCACCTTTACCTTGCTCATCAGCATCTTGTCGAGATGAACTGGTCGCCCCGTGTAAAAACGCCGGGCGTCGCTAGCTGTCCGTGGCTGGCAGAATAAATAGGAAACAAATTTTTAGCGACAGTCACAATTGTTGAGGTGCTTAAATCAAAACCTTTGGAAGCTATTCAGCCTGTAGCCAAAGTAATTAATTACTTCACTTTTGCTTATAGCCTCCGAACCTTAATAACTGTTGATTTGATCAGTGAATTTGTCAGCAAACAGCTGAGTGACTCTATGGAACATCAGCAAGTGCTTCCCATCTACCCTCCTACAGCCCTCATTATTTATGTAAACAGTAGAAGCAGTATTAAAGTGGCCATGAAGTAAAATGTGTGTTAGGGTTACTAGATTTGGACACTTGAAGCTGTGCTGTAAAACGGATTTGTTTGCAGTTTTAAGAGGTCCTCAATGAGCTTTCAGTCATTTCATATAGATAGCTAGGGGGGGGGGGGGAAGGCAACTTAACAAGTGCCAAATGTCAGGCCACCACTAATTACTTTGAGGACCTGTAATCACTAATTTAATGAAAAAGAAAAAAAAACAACCCCAAAAAGAAAATAAATCAGCAGATGCTGCAGGTGTATATGGAATGACCCAGCTACTCACATCTAGAAATTACAGAGCCACACTGTTATGTTTTTTGAGATCTCCCTATTCACAAAAGTCCCTTATAATGAGTTTCTTTTTGCTCTGTTTTTGTTTTCAAACAACACCCAAGGGAAATATGTGACTCCTTAGCTGTTGAATGCGAAACTTTGTTCACCCTCGAGTCGCTGTGTATCTGTCTGTTCTTTGTTGTTGGACGGAGTGTTTACACTGTCTTCAGTTCCTTCTCTGAAAACATCTTCCTATTGTAACTAAATTTCCAGCTGAAAATGGCTTAAAAAACACAGGAGGCTGCAGTTTTGGGTGATAATTAACTCGTCATACGTTTATGATTTTATCTGGTACATCATATATATGCGTGTCCGTGCCAGCATGTGCGTGTGTGGTCTCTCCAATTAGACGCCTTTCCTACTTCTTTTTAAATTGGGAGCCAATAACCAGGGGAAATCAGTCAGTAATAAGTGTTACTGCCCATCTAATTAAATGTTTTTCTACATCTTCTTTGCAAATAGAGTTGCTGAACAGAGGAAATCAGCAGCAGTAAGTATTATAGCCTCAACGGACCTAATCTATTTACTTAAAGTTCACTGATATTGCAGTGCAATGCCCCTTTAGCGGAATGCAGTCAGACAGGAAGAGTTTCAGATGAATATCTCAAAAGCGTACACAGAGAAGGAAAAAAATATTGCTTAATGAAGTTTAATGAAAAGTGTTTGGGAATTAGGAATGTCTGAGGAATCTACTCAGTGTTTCAGAAAATGTGGCACTTGAAAGAATTCTAAAAGTGACTTCAGCATTATGTGGATAAATGAGGCAGTACCATTTGAGTGTGTGAGCGAATAAGACTCGCTTCTTCTGCGCAGGTGGAGGCTGTCCCAACGCTGTACACCGACTCAGTGGTCGAAAGGCGCAGGGACTGGCTGCTGCTCAGCGACGTGGTGGACAGACGCCGTTTGCGAGCCCCACTACAGTTGTTCGGGATGCTGAATGCACAGCGTTTGTGGTAGTTTAGCCCGCAACCTGCAGGGGGCAGCATGCATCCAAGAACGGGGGGAGCAAAGAGATGGACCATATTTACTGAGTGTTCAAATTTGTTTCACCATATGAGCGTCTAGTGCTATTCACACTTCTTCTCATTATTTCCCTCACCATCACATTTCAGTCCTTGTCTAACCAGCCCAAACAGCATTTCTCCACAGTGATCACAGAAAGCCGGGGCCCGGTACGAGTGCACATTGAGCGCGTGGGGCCGAATCTGGAAATCTTCAAACGTAGCTGCCGCTAAAATAGATAACACGTCACATTAGGACAAGATACAATCACGGTATTGTAAGGGAGCAAAATGGAAAACGATTAGATGAATGAGATACAAGCGGGATGGAAAAATAGATCAAGTTTCTGACTGTGGACACGAGGGAAATTACAGCTTGAAACAATGAAAGAACAGATTAGGGTAGTGTAAAGTAGGACCTGTAGTAAAATAAGCAGATAAGGATGAAAACAATGAAGTAATTAAAGATAGATAAGACAAATGGAAAGATGATTTTGTTTTTGATATGGTTATCTTATGGAATGAGGAGAAGAGAAGAGAAGAGAAGAGAAGAGAAGAGAAGAGAAGAGAAGAGAAGAGAAGAGAAGAGAAGAGAAGAGAAGAGAAGAGAAGAGAAGAGAAGAGAAGAGAAGAGAAGAGCTTACCAGAGAGCACTACCTCCACCAGATCTCCCTCCTGGATGTCGCTGGCAGCTTTAACTAGTTGTAGTATGTTGTTGGTAGATGTGTCATGCTTGAACAGCAATATCTTGTCATAAATGCCATAAAAGCCGCACTCTGGGAACTAGAAAATACAAAAACAGAGGTTAGGAGAATCAACTGCAGCCAAGGCAGAACCCTGATTAAGTCATATTTCATTCAAAATAATGAATGACAAATAAATGACTCAGCTCCTGAAACTAGAAAGATGGTGAATGGACATTTGCTGTAGGACAAGACAAACTTTATTTAGTCATTCCGTTTTTTTAATTTTAAATATAATATACAAGGATAGCATTTTTATGACCCTTCAAGGAAAACAAATCTTGAACATTGTGTCCACTTTGATCCCCTTTAAAGACAGACGACTGAATTTCAAGCAAGGCCTCATTGTTGCCAACACAGACCACTCAACACACCAGCCTATTTTTAATGCTACTAAATAAAGTATCTAAGGGTTGGCTGTTAGAGTTTCTGCTAGCAATGCAAATTTAGTCCATTATGCACTTAAAGCTACAACTTAAGTCACCTCATTCCATTTGCCATTAACAGTAACAAGATCTGTTATAAGATTCTCCCGCTATTATAAAGTGTGAACATGTCTATGCATGTTCTCAAGCATAACTTCTACTGTATGTCTCCAACTAATTCTAGCATGCTCTGCTATGTAACGCTGCAGGGATATATAACTGCCAACACGCAAACACATGCTGATGCTATCGCTGTTAAACAAGAAACACAAGCTGATTTCCACAAATCAAGCAAGTCGGTCGACATGGAAGGCATGAAACTTTATCCCCTTTTCCTGTCAGTCGCACAATGGCACACACAAGCGCGCATAGGTGTTTCCATGAAGTTCTTTCAGAGATATGAGGGATGAGCGTGTCAATCAGAAGTCAGCAGAGCGAGAGAGACTGTCATAGGGAAACCCTGCTCTCTTGAATAGTTAATGCAGTCTGGCTCACTTCAGTGGCCACGCCACACAGGACACCAAAGAAAGAGAGGGAGCAGGACCTTTGTGTGCTTTTATAATAATTTGTTTTTTTAAGTAAGCATAAATGAAACCAGAAAGATGAAGAGAAACAAATATATAAAAAATAAACACACAGACACACTCTTTGCCGCTTCTGGCTAAGTTCTAATCGCTTACAGAAAAGGGAACCCAGGTCTCCAACTTGAAACAACACAATGACACACACACACAACCACCACCAGACACACCCTCTCTTCTCCCCCCTCATTTCCCTTTTTTTCCCCTCCTCTGCACATAGACAGTCTGCCTCTGTTTCCCCAACAGCCACTCCACATCACCACATCTGAAATCCAGGCCTGGCCTGTACTGCTGCCAAGCTACACAGTGAGTTCACCACGCCCCGACATTGGCCTGCTGCTACTGACCACACAGTCAACAAAAAGTCACAAAAAGCACATATAGTGGCATTTACTTAAAGGTCTCCAGCATCCACTGCAACCAGAAAAGTCACAGGTATAAGGGCTTGAACATTAGACATGAACACACACCCTTGATTTAAAAACAAAAAAAACCATAGTTGGTAATTCTGTCTGGCTTTTTATGTTGGGCAAGGAGCTTTTAAGATTTTGTTTGTGATAAGAGTGGTGAGAGTGAACTAAAACAAAAAAGCCACAAGCCTTAAATACAGAATAAAGTTCAAGATAGTACAGTTAGAACAAGACTGAACAAGTATGGCTTTTTTTGAAGGGTTACCAATCAGAAAACATCTTCTCTCTATTAAGAACAAGGCAGCACAGCTTAGCTTTGCAAAGGTGCATCTGAACCTTCCAGAGCAATGTCCCCTGGATAGATGAGACCAAAGTGGAGCTGTGTTGCCGTGATGCACGTGTGCCACCAAACACGGCATATCCGCACAAACAACTGTTGAGCACGGAGGTGGGAGAGTGATGATTTTGGCTTGTTTTGCAGCCAAAGGATCTGGACAGCTTGCAGACCGTGAACTTCTCTGATACCAAAGTATTATAAAGCTTGAAACAATGGAGTGGATGCAGAAAAATAAAATAAAAAATTCACATGGCTGTCGTTTTGGTTTTTATGGGGCATCCTTTTCTAAAGTTTCAGTGTTGATGTATACACTGAAACGGTGGATTAAAAAAAAAAATAAAATACCTACACCAGAATTTTGAGAGATGTCCACCCCAGGAGACGGGTTTCACAGGCAGTGAAGCGGCTTCGTCACTCACAAATGTAGCTTTACCAGGGACCGTATTAAAGGTCCTTCTTTTTAGTCAACTAACCAAGTGGATGCTGGCGTGAGGGTGGGACCCTATTTGAACAACAATAGTGGTGAAAGCAGGAAGCTTTCTGCATAGCTTTATGTGAGGTTCAGTAAAAAGAGTGAGGCATAGCATTCTCATTATCACTACTACATCTCATGTCTGTTTAGTTACTATGAGAAAGAAAAACAGTGGAGACGCAGTCTTGAATATTAGTTGCTGTGAAAACACTTCTACTAATCGTGCAGATTACAAACGAAATGTTGCAATTTGACGGTTTCAATTACAACAATTGCAATTCAATTGCAATTGTTGTAATTGAAACCATCTTAATGTTCTTAATGTTTTTATGGTTCGGTTTTTGTTTGTTCAGTTTTCTAATTTGACTTAAATGACCCTTTATTCCCAACACTCTGGCACAGCAGTTTTTGGCTTTGAGTCAAGCCGACGTTGCAGATACAAATGAGCAGAGGCTCCAACCTTTCCCTAAGTACAGACTTAAAAACCCGCAATCACACACAGATTGATGTCTGATGGGAGTGAATCATGTAATAGCTACATGCATCGGTACCAGGGATTGCCACAACTAAGACCAACTGCAGCCATTAGTAATTACAAAACACCCACAGAGCCCAGATCAGAGGAGACTCCAAGCTCTTTCCAAATCCACAGACAGCCGTCTTCTATGAGCCCCGTGACGCTATTTGATGCCAGCCTCTCTGCGATTAACCTCACGCTGTTGATGTCACAGCTCGCCTCTTAGCAGGCAAATCAAGGCAGCTAGTCATATTATTCTGCACATTGTACCGTCCAAAACATACACAATGCAATAATCATAACTGCAGCTGCCACGTCTCTGCACACCACAAGCCTTTACAGATAGGCTGAAAAGCACAAAATCCAAGCTCCGTAAAACCACTGCTACCTCAAAAGAAAAAAAACTCATTTTCTTTTTTTTGTAATGGTGGAATAAGAATAAAGTACCACAAATAATTTTCATCTATGTCAGCATGCTGAGAAATTTAAACATTTGCCTTATAATCATACACTGTATATTTTGCTGTGAGGTTAAAAGCTATATTCTTACAAGATGTGGAGTCTGAATATATCTGTTTGTGTACCTTGTGTGCACAAACACCTGATGGTATTGTAGTATATAGTTAGATGTAGTATAGTGTGATGAGGTTTGGCTGCAGAAGGAGTGGATCTGTAGCTGCTTTCTCTGAGGTACCAGGGATCAGGTTGCCTAGTGTTCCCTCTACTATTCAGGTCAATGAAGCCATTATGAGTGAAATGAATTATGAACTAGGATTTCTTTATGTCCCCTGCCTTTGTTTTCCCGTCACCTTTAATTTCCTCTTCAATACTAACTGTCCTTTAATGGCCTCTTTTATTGATTAGTCTTCCTTCCTCCTTTTTTTCTGTCTACACACTGATGAGAAACAGGACAGCAACTGCCTTATAAAGTAAACTAATAAAGGCCGACATTTTCTTTAGTGTGGTTCACACCCTCTCACTCAAGGTGATGTCACGGTAAAGTTGGAAGATAGATCTCTCACTTCATCACTGACTTGACTAACACACTTTGTTCAGAAGGTTTGATTCGTGATCTAATCGGGACATTATTAAATAACAGGCTATATGATAGCACACAGTTACGGTAAAAAAATAAATAAATTTTCGATACTAAGATTTTATGGACACAATAAAAAATAATCTGGACCTTAACAGGTCTTAAAAGTTAGTAAAAACAACCTGAAATAAACAACAAAAAAAATTTAATAAAATCACATATTAGATCATATCTCAACCCTATGGAGGCACCATTAATAATGAGCAACAAGGACTATTGAGTACTAAACGGTGTCATGACAGCGGTTTCTTTCTGCAAGACAATGCCAAATCATATTCTGCATGTTTGGGAAAAAAAAACAAAAAAAAAAAAACACAAAAAAAAAAAAACACATGGCTTCGTGGTAAGTCTGGTGCTAAGCTGCCTTGCAGTCCAACACTGTCACTGACTGAAAACATCTAAAACATGCTACTGATACACATCTGTAGATTGCTATAACAACCTGTAATAACAAATAGTGTCTTAAGAAACAAACTGTTTTAATTTTTTCAATCAAAGACTAACTCACAGCAAGCAGCCTCACACGGATCAATTGCTGCTCTCATGTAAGCGGTGGCATTACATGAACAGATGTGGTTGACAGGAAGCTGTTCAAGTAGTTTCAGAAGGCAATCGTGAACAGCCATGTATCTAAATTCATAACCCAAGCAAAGGTGACCATTGTCACCCTAAACAATGCCACAGCAACTTTTTTGTTGATGTGGGCCTTTGTGTGCTGTTGCAACTTTCAACTTTAATGAGAGCAAGAGAGATATATCTATATCTATATATATATATATCTCTCTCTATATATATATATATATATCTCTCTCTATATATATATATATATATATATATCTCTCTCTCTATATATATATATATCTCTCTCTCTATATATATCTCTCTCTCTATATATATATATATCTCTCTCTCTCTATATATATATATATCTCTCTCTCTATATATATCTCTCTCTCTATATATATATATATATCTCTCTCTCTCTATATATATATATATATATATATATATATATATATATATATATATATATATATATATATATATCTCTCTCTATATATATATATATATATATATCTCTCTATATATATATATATATATCTCTCTCTCTCTATATATATATATATATATATCTCTCTCTCTATATATATATATATATATATATATATATATATATATATATATATATATATATATATATATATATATATATATATATATATATATATATATATATATATATATATATATATATATATATATATATATATATATATATATATATATATATATATATCTCTCTATATATATCTCTCTCTATATATATATATATATATATCTCTCTCTCTATATATATATATATATCTCTCTCTCTATATATATATATATATATATATATATCTCTCTCTCTCTATATATATATATATATATATATATATATATATATATATATATATATATATATATATATATATATATATATATATATATATATCTCTCTCTCTATATATATATATATATATATATATATATATATATATATATATATATATATATATATTATTTATTTTTAAACCACATTACACAGGAACACAGACTCACACACAAAATGATTCAAACATAATAAGTGATGTGCTCTTTATACACAAAGCATCTCAGTTTGTGCCCTCACACAGATACCATCAAAGTATTGGCTTTTGGGAAATTTTAGCTTGGAGAGAAAAAAAAGAAACAAACAAAAACAAAACCCAGACACATGCACACTTGAGGTCACATCAATGCTTGCCATTTCCTCTCTTACTTTATTTCCTTGTCAATCACCTCAGGTTTTGGTCATATAAAGCAGGTCACATGCACAGTGGTAAAGAGAGCGATTTTTATCTGACATCAAACAAGTGCAGGCAGTTTAGATCATTTTTTCAAATATTCTACAAGTTTTTCAAACTCTAGAAGGGACGAAAAACTTTATTTTGCTTAACTTAATACCCCTTGTACACATCGGCTACTTTCGCCTCCTCTAATGATGAGTTGTTCTGAGGAATGAATGAAAGACGAGCCAAAATTTATTCTACTAAAACAGCAGCAGGAGCAGCAGCACGTAGATTTTATTTCATGTTTTATTTGAGTAAGCACATCGGCTACAGGTCATTACAATCTAACCAAAGCATTACTGCATACGTGTAAAGCATTACCACTGATGTCCAGTTCAGTCAGCGCCATTTCAAAGTTGAGGTTATGTCAAACAGCTACAGAACAGTGCTTCTAAATATAGACCCTCTTTATATAAAAGGCACTGCATGTGTGAAGAACAGAGACTTTTATGTCCTGCTGAGTTCGCTAGTTGCTTCTGCTTTTCATCTTCCCCATCACTTCCCCTCCTGAAGCTCTGCACCAGCCATCATCGACCACCAAGCCACGCAAGAATGTATGCTCGGGTATGCACAATGAATGCAGCCGCTTCTTCGGTGCCAGCTAGCCATAGCTATGCAGCTTACAAACAGCAAATTTCGATCTTTATCCTCCTCACTTTTACTGCATTTGACAAAGCTTAGATGTTGTGAATTCACTGAATGTGCATGATGCTTCGGATGTAACTTGTACTCTGTCAGCTGCTTGGCGAGAAATGATGATTGTTAATTTTGTTTCAGACAATACAGGGAAACTGCAAAACCTCAGACAAACAAACAAAGAAAAAAAAAAACTATTCTGACTACCTTACGGCAGGAAGCTCTGCATCAATCATTTTACATTACTATTGTAGATTTTTATTAACTCAACTTAACTTGGTGGATTAAATGAATTAGAGGCGGCCATGTTTTAGGACTAATAAGAGAAATATTATCCTTTTATTTCAATTTGTTGTTATCGCCACAACAGGAAATTGCAAACTTGGCATGAGCATATGGTTTATAGCTTTTTGAAGGTGTAAAGGATGTATAAACATAAAATATGGGCCTGAGGAAGGAGAGTAAGACATGTTCAAATAAGGCACTTAGAATTGTCACTGAATACACAAGCACAGACACATGCACACACACACAAATGAAAGTGTTAAGTCAAAGACAAAAAAAAGTTTAGACAAAAGCCACTGAATTTCCCTAGCTGCGTATGCAAAGAACACCAGTTGTGACCTTTTGGCAACACGGCTGAATAATTTTCAAAACAGCATTAAGAGCAACACACACAACATAAAAAAAACCAAAACACCGCAGCTCTTCAGAATCAGCTGGGCCAATCTCCAGTGACAAGAACTTGGACGTCAGCGTCGCTGTGTACACCGCATGCTCTGTAAACAGTGTGACCTCCATAGCCTTACATGGTCCTCCACAGTGATGTGTTTCTGCAGCAGAAGCTGGCTATCACAACAGGAACCCGATCCAGGCGTTTTATAGCAGACAGGAAACATGTTGTATCCCTTCAAACAACACACATTGTTTGAGCATCCACATCTTGCTGTGTAACCCTCCCCCCAAAAAGTGCACGTGTGCGCGGACGCCACACTCTTGAGAATGAGGGTGATAATGGGTGGAGGTACACCTGTACTTCACTTTCTGCTTTTTTATCTCAGTCAGACACACCCCTGAGGCTGCACCATAAATCCCACCATCCTTGTTAACATGTCAGGCACGGGACTCTGTAAGGACCCCATCTTTTTGAAAATGATGAGGTGTTTAATGAGGGGCTGCCATGGCAACGGGCACGTAAAGACGTCAACGTTTCTGCCCTCATTAGATCCTAACAACAAGTTGGTGTAGCGCAGGAATTTTTCCTTTTGTGCTGACAGCGTTCGTGATGGAACAAACGCGTTACTGTGCTGGTTGTTCTATTTTTAACCCCAGTGAGGTCACATGCTGGTGAAAAGATGGAGTCCACAAAAAAAATAAATAAATATGATAATCATCCCTGCTCTTTACAGTGCACCATGCTGGATTTAAAGAAAAGAAAGCTGTGGTCTCTGAAACACAAATGTCACATAATAAATTGCAGGAGTGACTGACAGCTCTGTGCCAGGACTACAAGGAATTAAGCAAAACCCATGACGTCAGCTAACCGCTGGGCTTGGCAGACATAAAGAAAGAAAGCAAAACAAGGATGAGTAAAAGAAGCACAAATGAAATGTAAATAACGCAGTAAAGTAAACTATGCCCTCATGCTGTCACTAGAATTACGTCCAAGTAAATCACTTGTGAACAGTGGGGAATTGTCTGAAATTTCCGGCTTCTTCTAGAAAGTCTCATCTGTTTAACTGTTAAAGTGTGAATGTGACTGCATACACACATGTCGTAAAAGATTCAAAGCAAGTCAAGAGATTTTGCATCAAGATTATCAGTGGAAATAATGAAAATCGTTTTACTATCATGATCTCTGCAAAAGGCACACTGAAGGTCAGATGCAAAAGCTTCTTTCTTCCTGGATTTGATGAGCTTCCTGTTTGAAACGTGATACTAGGAAAGCATTTTGAGCATCGAGTAACCTAATATGAATAAACATCTACTGGCAAACAAAGGTTGCTTTATTTATTGCATGAGCCTGAACATTGAAGACAAGCAAAATGCAGTGAATCTGTGCCAGTCTGAGTGGCTGCTTAAACAAGTAGGGCGAGATTTGCCAAACAAATGATTGAGGAAATCTCTTCCAAGTAACATGCTCTGCACAGATGCCCATATACTTTTCTTACTTTTACTGGATTAACTTTTAAAAACTAAGAAAACTAAGTCATCTGTGAGATTTCTACAGTAGTCAGTAGTAGTCTTCACGCAGTCTTTTTGGTCAGCTATGACTTACTGCTGATTAATTGTAAAATTACTGGTGATTGGTTAGATGCTGATTCCCAGCATGGATTTTGAACAAAAACTTAATGTAAGCCTCTGAATTAGTACAGCTTCGGTGGTACTGCCTGACTCATGCTTTTCTGGTAAAGTGTTCTTGTGTACCCATGTAGTCCTGGAAAGCAAAGCCATCAAGTTTACATTCCCGGCGTGCTGGTTTCTAAATACCACAGATTTCTGTGTAAACCAGAGAAACTGGAAGGGGAGGGAGTGCGAATCATCACATTCACACATCAAGCACATAGATTATAACATACACGCAATAAAGTTGGAAAACACTTAATCATAAAGATCATCACAAAAAAAATCATTAAGCTAATGACGCACAAAAACTGTTGTTAGGCACTCTTGTGCATGATATTAAAAGTGCATGCAGCACATAGATCAAGCTAAAATAAACGAAAATGGTAAAAGGTTATGTGTAATGTGTGTGTCTGTGTGTGTGTACAGGAGCGCAGGGACAAAGCATCTCATTCTGTTCCAAGCATCACGGAGGATGGAGAGGTAATTTGAGAGCCGTAACCAGGCATGAGAGAGGGGTCTGGGGATAAAGGAGGCGCACACTACTCTTTCTGAACCAGTCTTTTGTTGGTAGCAGCTCCTGTCTGCATCAACCACCACCCTTCTCCTCCTCCTCTCCCTTTCCTTGGCACAGGTCTGGGAAGGTAAGCCGACTGAAACACCGGACCCAATCCACTCTGCGTGCAACTTACTGATTCATGACAAGAAGCCGGCGGGGGGGGGGGGGGGAACAGGGCTTCATCTGACTCAAATAGCCAATTGTAACTCATTAAGGAAGAGCCCCAAAAAATATGTTTCAAAATAGATAAATAAATAAAAATGAAAATACAAACAAATGTTTGTTTGTATTTTAACTACATGCTGATGAAGATCACTGGACTGAAAGTAGACGGAGCTGAAGATTCCTTTCTGATTGCATCATGAAAAACTAGCTTAGTAACATATTGTCTCCACATAACTGACAGAAATGACTCATTCACAGTGATGATCATGTCGGAATAGGAGGAAAGCTGGGAATTTCTCTGCATGACTGCTTCTGAATTACAGTGTGACGTTCCAGGATCTCGCTGCGTGCTACAATCCCCCAAAGTTCTGGAAAAGATAACTCCTTTAAATCCAACTCTAACATGACACCAACAGCAAACGTGCGACTCATAATTGACAGAAACGATGCATTCTCCCTCCAGTGTGTCAAACAGAACCGTCACTGAGACACGCACAAGGTGGGTTGGGTTTCTTTTGCTTTTTGCTTTGTCACAATGGCTGTAGCAGCGCTGGACAGCGAGACGTAACAGTTCATATTTAATGTGGGTCAAAGTCCGCATTTGGAGATTAGAGCCGTAGCGGTATAATAAGTCATAAGTTTCATAACCAATGCTTGGACCTGTGTTTAATTTATTTTACACTCACCGACTTGTTTTTTTTTCTGTCACCCTTTTTACTTTCATTTCTCGTTAGGTTTAAGCACCAAAAACTACTTGGTTAGGTTAAGAAAAAGATTGTGGTTTGGGTTTAACCAGCCCCTTTGCATCACTAACCCTATATGCTAGGGGTCCTTTACAACCATCCCTATGTCGGGAATGAGACCCACAGAACTGATGCAGAACACCACCTTGTGCCTGTCCTTGATACACCAGCGATTCTCTATTCTCCTTTTCTTTCCTCTTTACAATCAGTTTCCCTAATCATCATTACTCAACTTGCTCTGAATACACCATAAGAAGTTCTCCAGAGAAAAAGCACACATGCAATGGCCCGTGTGAGGACTGTTTGTACATTCCCCATGTGCCAAGAGTGCCATGGGGACACAAATACACAAAGCTGCATGCTGAGGGCCACAATGGGCCACATTACTGCGCTCTGAGTCATCCCCCTCCTCTTTTTTTGTCTGTCCCCTCTCCTCTCTTCTTTTCCCCATTTTCCTCTCCCCATGTGTTGCCTGGCTTTAGCACTGAAGTGAAAGAGCAGAAGAAAGAAAAAGCCAGAGGCTAAACACTGAACTCCAGTCATATGATAAAAGTGTGGCCACACATTTATAGAAATGAGTTGGTGTTGCTTCTGCTCTTACAAAGCCTGTTTTTCATAGAAAATGAATAAAACAAATCAAGAATCCGCTTAAACATACTACGGTAAACCTTATTTGCTCTGCCCACATGCCTGTATGCACACTCTTGTCACATGACACGTGCAATGGGTCAGTGAGCTATTCTGCATCCTACACGACTGCAATGACATCTATGATACACAAATTCATAAATCTATGATTATCCTGATTATTATTATTTCAAACAGTTCTTATACCACTATAGTACTCGTGTGTGCATGAAAAGGACAAAGGCCTGTAACTGATCGTTAATGTTTGCTACGATCGGTAAAATATCCATTTAATGATTGAGGTGTGATCATTATACAAGGCACAGATAAAGCATTTGGTGTATATATTCTCTATATATCTCATGTTGAGAGCTGTGTGCTTCTTACACTGACACTAACCCCAAATTCCCGTCAGTACTGATGTCATGTGTTTACCTACTGAGGCAGGACTTAACCCAAACATCATGGTTGGGTTAAATTAGACTCTTCCATAAAGTAAACCATGTTAAAGGCTTCTCTTTCATTTTCAGGGTTACCAGAAGGCCATTTAATATATGATTTATTACCTGAAATTGAATTACAACAGAAAAGGAAGAACATGTGTTTGTGAAACTTCACAAATTCATGTTCCAGTAGACAGGAAGTTCTCTTTTGAAACAGCACTGGCAGTAGAACTTTGTTGTGTTTTATTGCTTTACAATGACATGATATGTTAACCTTTTATATATCGTCTTATGTTTTATTGTGAAGCACTTTGTGATTTTTATACAAATGCATTTTATTTACTTTTAGAGACAGGGCTCATTACTGAGAACAAAAAGAAACTATATTCCTAATAATCAGAAAATTGTTTCCCTTATTCTTAAGAGGGTTGTAGGGGTGCTGGTGTCCATCACCCTGGACAGGTCCCTAATCTGACCGAGGGCTAACATCAGAGAGACAGAAAACCATTTGCACTCACAATCACACCAACACATCTGAAATAGTTTCCCCTCCCCCCCGTCCAAGAGATTCAAGGGATTTGATTTGGCCATTATCTATTCTTTCATGTGAACAATCTCAACAGCAAATCAGGTTTCAAACACACGAAAGAAAAAAAAAAAAATCTCCTTCTTTCATCCCACCTCTCATCTTCTCTCTCTGATAACTATCCTCCTCACTGCACTGCAGGCAGAAGCGTGTGCTTTGAATAATCAAATGCTCCTGTGCAGGCTAAGCTTCCCCTACACCAGCAACAGCTAGGAGACACCAGGCACAGTCAGTCATGCAAAGCTGTTCCGCTATTACGCAAATCAAGGGGGGTGAGAGCGATGGGTTTAGGTAAGGTGAATATATATACACATACATACACATATACACACACATACACATGTGTATGTGCAAGTAAACCCCTTTGAAAACACTAGCTCCTTTATAGTAATAAAGGTTTAGCTGACGTTGGTCACAGTGAGATCAGAGCATTTGGCTAAGGCTGCTTAAACTGGTGAGCTGCTGCATTATTTTCACTCAATCATTAAATGTCGTAAGGCAGGGTTTGTTCTTTCACCTGCACGTCCACCTGCCAGTGTCTTGCTAATTGACAGGCATTTATTCACAGACCAACAAAGGTTTGTTCTGATAAGCAGAGTGTATTTGCCCAGGAGCTCAGACACATACGGGAGGCTTTTTAATAATCTAAGCAGCAAGCTAAAACCCACACAACATTAGATCACTACAGTGAATGAAAGTGTAACTGTAGGGTGGCCACTGCTTTCACCTTCAACAACGCTCAACAAGGAACTGTGCCATTTCATATGAGTATTATGGCCTTGTTTGTCACACTGGGCCTTTATCTGGAAAATCAGGGCCAGCTGTTGAGTTACTTTACACTGGTGTGTGCGTCTCTGTGTGTTATACTTGTATAAGTAAGTGAGGTAAACAGGAGGTGGTGTGTACGATCCCATTCCCAGGGCCAAACTTCTTCTCCAGGGAGGGAGATAAAGCAGCAGCCCCTTCCAAAACGGAGATGGAAACAATGGCCAGGGCTGGGGCTCTCAGTCGCAGCTGTATGCGTGTATATTTTTTTGTGTGTGACACACAAAGCGTGCATGTGTGTGGCTCCATATACTTCTGTTTTTAAGGAATGGACTGGTACTTCAATGGCAGTTTTCTACTCAGTTTAAGCACTCAAAGCCATTTCTACTACAAGGTTTGTTCAACCAATCTCAAACACATTCATGCACTGCTTTTATATATAGCACTTTAACAGTAATTCCAACAAATCTAAAAGATTTCACAGCAGCGCGACTCCTTGCAAACACTGCTGGATCCCACATTGTTCAGTGCGTGTTAAGTGTGTCACCGCGGATTAGATCACAGACGTGTTTAACAATCCGGTAATGTGACACAGTTGACGCTGACGGGGCTCGACAGGTTCTCGCTTGTGTTCGCATGCTGACTCTCACACACTGTTACACACCCAGTGACGTCAAGCCAGATTGTACTGCATCTACTTAATGACGAAATTCAACAGATTGTCTTCGTTGGAAGAAAAGACACGTTTAACTACTGCGGCACGCCTTTTGTCAAACTAGCTGAATGAGGCCGCCATGGGGGGGGGGGTAACAAGGACATTTGACTTATTTCCTAGAAAGTATTAATGTTCAAACCACTATTCTCTTATTGCAGACAAAGCAGAATGTTTCTTCTGCAACAGAGAAAACAAATAAAAACAAAACAAAAAAACATGACAAAACAAAAACGCTGATACAAAGATCAGCCTGCAGGTAGAGGTAGTGGCAGAAGGTAGAACCAAAGAGATTACAGTGAATGAATGGTGGATGGGATGCAGTGGGAAGGAGGAGGCTGAAGATAAGGCAGGGAGTGAAGATGAGTGGATAAGAGAGGAAATACAAGATCAAAAGGCAAAGAGGGAAGAAGTCCAGGAGGTTGGTACCCTGAAGACAGTTAGCAGAAACAGCTGTTGTTACAAAAGGAAAGGAGTTCTGTCTATAATTTTAAAAAGATGGCAGAAACCTGCACGGAAAAGGGAAAGTAAATCATGAAAGATCAGAAAGGAAAGTGGTTGAGGCCTGTCCAACAAGACCAAATGCATGAGTGCCGCCACAGCATATGGCTGAATGAAGACAGACTTCTGATTTCCAGGCCACATTATCAGGTCGTCCTCCATCAGGAGTAGAGGGGTTGCACTACATAGGATCTTAGATTCATAGCACTGTTTGGAAAAGTTTAGAAACAACATAGTGCTTGTGACTAAAGGCAGCATTGTGTTGCTGGCTGAGGTTAATGCTCCGATCTGGAGACTCGAAAAAGCAACAGAATTGTAATTAAGATGGGGTGTTGTGTTGGAAGCGCAGCGTGCTTCTCCAGTCAGAAGTGAATGGAAAAATGTGTCAATGGAACACAAGGAGGGATCCTGTGAATAAACAGAGTCTATGACTCACCCTTTCTGGGATGGGAGAGATGACCGTAGGTGGGGGTGGCGGTGTGGATACCAAACTACCTTCACTACCTCCCAAATCACACCACTGTAGGCATTCATGCAGTCCACCTCATGTCTTGCACTGGTGGTGTTGGCCAAGCCAAGACAAACCACCCATTGTCCAACTTTCCCACCTAAAGCTGCAGCTCCAAACGGGACAGGAATTTTTTTGCTTAGGGGATTTCAGGGATTTCTAATCGTGTGCGCATGCGCGTGCGTGTGCGTGTGCATGTAAGAGAGAGAAAGACTCAACTAATAAGGTCTGACAAGGCTACATGACCCTTTTGTTTCGGTTACATTTGCACATTTTTCCCTCTCTTTTATATAAAAATAAACAGTAAACATCACGCACAGATGAGAAATAACACATTACAATGCACACACCATCTAATCCCCCTCGATCAGAGATTTGTGTTGATTTTCATATAAACTTGAGGCTGAAACACCAGCAGTTACTGTACAACACGCTGTCCCTTACGCTGACATTTGAACAGCAGAGTTTCTTTCACGACTACTACATCTTTACAACTTTTACAAGAAAGGAGCAGCTTGCTGAGGTTGGAGCCTTGGTCAAAAAGAAAGGCGGGAACATCCTCATGCATTACCTTTTATCTTTTAAGGAGTAAACTGAGGAAGAAATGGACAATCCAGCCGAAACGCAGGAAAGCCCCACGCAGGACAAACTAAGCAGAGGTGCAGTTATATTACAATTGACATGACACATCACTACCATATGTAAATAAAGCAAACCATGCTTATCAAGCTTGGGTAATAAGCTCGAAATCAACCAATGCCCTGCTGAAAGAATTATATGTCCCATTTACAGCAGGGAAAATATTTAAAGTATAACACCTTCTAGGGCTGCACCTTTTTACCAAATCATTTGGAGGATGCTTGGAAGCTTATGCATCTTCCCAACATTTGGCATCTTTCAGCCAAGACAGCCTGACCAAAGATGTTGAAAACAACAAGACTGAAGCAAAGCAAAAAATAAAGCCAAGCTGTTTCTTTTTTTTTTTCTAAAGTTTATGCTGTGGCGCAAGAACCACAAAGTGGTACCCAAAATGTGTATTTATCATTCTGCTGTGGAAACAACATTCCTCTCTCTGTCAGAAAAAGCAGACACGATTCCTTGTTGCCAGTCGCCATATTAGAAAAGCTCTCTGGAAATGTAGCTCTGATAAATTATTTTCATAATTTATTTATTTCACACAGGCCCTGCAGAACACCTCATTTGCAGCTCCTCTGCCTTGCTAGCCTCTTCAGTAATTCAATTTTATTTATGTAGCACCAAATCACAACAGCAGTCACCTCAAAGCGCTTTATATTGTAAGGTCAAGGCCCTACAATAATACGGAGAAAAGCCCAACAATCAAACCCCCTTGGAACGAGGACTGGGTGACAGTGGGATGGAAAAAGCTCCCTTTTAACAGGAAGAAACCTCCAGCAGAACCAGGCTCAGTTAAGGGCAATTAACTTAATCAACCAAATATACCATATAAGCAAATTATGCTCGTGACTCCCACCTCACTACTTCCTGTCTCACATCTGGCTGCTTCCCCAGCTTGTCATTGTGGAGTTAGAGAAAAAGTACATGCAAGGGGAAACACGCATGAAGAATCCCATAGAAATGGACACAGGTGCCACCTAGTTCACACAGAAAAATAAATGATGTTTCAGCCTTGCTACAAGCACGCTTGAAATGACAAACTCTCAGCTTGCAGTAGGGCTGCCACGATTAGTCGACTAGTCACGATTATGTCGACTATTAAAATCGTCGACGACTAATTTAATAGTCGACGCATCGTTTGAAGCTTTGTAAGATCACAAAGGACGCAGGAATGAGTAGTAGGATTTAAGAGTGTAATAACGGACTGAAACAGAAGATGGCAGCACTGCATGTACAAGGATGCCAGCTGCCGTTAAACCCCGAAGAAGAAGAAGCTGTGTCCCAGAATTCATAGCGCAGCTGTCAACAATGGCGGCAGCTAGTTAGTTTTAACTTTACTCTTATTATTCTTTCTGGGTCACAAAATAAACGTTTAACATATTTTCAGGCGAGAATGTAGCTGTGTAAACCTCAAATATCTGCTCAGTTTATCAAGACACCACATATTTTCAAAAGCGCGCCGACGTTTTCGGAGACGTCTGTTACCCACTAGCTCGATAGCTAGGCGGGGGCAAGGCTAACTAGAGCCGTGAGAACACCGGACTCCCGGCAAATCGTTTTCAAACCCACCGCCGTCTTTCGCTAGTCAGGTTAAACATATATATAAGTCACTTAGATAACTTAAAAATGTTATTGTTTGGCTTTCTTTAGTATTTTATTTGTTCCTGAGTAAATCGGTTTGGCTGAGATTAAAGTTATAGTTTTTGCACAGCTAAAACTGTCAAGCAGACAGCTGATTATCAGAAGTGTGAGACGCTGGAGAATATACTCCGGTGTCCTGTTATATTTTAGAAAGCAAGGAGTTTATTAAACTTCACCGAAACAATCTGCAAATTTCATTAAAAATTAATAAACTACCATCTTGTCTTTATTTTTAGTTAGCACAAACACTTCAAGCTGTAAGCTAATGATAGTTATATAAGACCAGATGCTGCTGGTGCAATAAGCTGTAAGCTGTACGTCCAATGGATGATGATCTGATTAGTCGACTAATCGCAAAAATAATCGGTGACTAGTCGACTATCAAAATAATCGTTTGCTTGCAGTACGTTCTTTTACTGGCATTCTGTTCTGAACTCATTTTAACTGTCCTACACCAAGATAATCTGTGCAACTGACTAATTAGCTAGAGGAGCAACTAAACAGTTTTAACAACAGAAAACTGTTAATGACTCCAAGGAAAGATGTACCGTGAAACAGCTGCAGGGGGTTTTTAAAATTACGGAACCTGGAAACAGTTTGGAAATTGGAAAAAGCAGGACAAAGAAGAAGAAATACCTGAGGGCTACACTGAGTGTGAAAACAGCAAATAGCAGAGTAAAGGAAACAGCCTCTCTTTACATTACTCAACACATCTTTTGCCATCAAATGGCTCTTTAGTTGGACTAACACTGTGTCTGATACAAATAAAGCATCAGATGCAGATGCACTGCTGAATTATCTGTGTCTCCGAATTATACCAAGAGCATGGCGGTGAGCCACTCATATGACCAAGGAGAACAAAGACTGTTGTGCACAGGAACAGATTAGCAAAGAGGGTAAACTGGCTGGAGAGAGTTACCACTGCTTCCTGGAACATTTTCAGTAATGGAGAGTTTTACAGAACGGCTCTGAGCAGGCTGTGGAAATCTGCTAATCACCCAACAGCCTAGCTGGCAAATAAAAAACACATAAACTGCTCAAATTGCCACCTTAAGTGAATGGATAAATGTTATTTCCTGTATGCGTGTGGATACACACTAAAATGAAAACCGTTCTCTGGAACTACACTATACGGTTGAATAAATCAGCACAATTCAGCACAGTTCTCAAATTTTTAAAAAAGATGTAATATCTCCCATAACACTTGTTGCTTCCTGTTATAAAGAGGATGTCACTGCCCTCCCCCCCAAAAAAAGTCATTTCTCTGCACGTGTGTTTTTTGAGGTTTTCTCTTTCAGTTAAAAGGGTGTTTTGGGGGTTTTGTGCAAGAAATCTACAATTTTCCTACTGAACATGTAAAACCTGAGAAGGCTACAAGTCCTTTAAAAGATGTGCTTTAAAAAAAACACACATTAAGGTGAAAACAGTGCGTGCAAAGTAAGACAAAAACAAGTGTTGATGATCACTGACAGCAGAAGATAAAAAAGATCACTGAAGCGTACGGCACAGAACTAAAATTGGCCAAATGTGTTCGTATGCCATGACATGCAAAACTTCCGATGCTGCGCCATGGAGAAGTGAAAGCAACGTTGACCATTACAACCCTAGGTCACAGTAAATGGGCGAAGCTCGTCTAATTATATATGTATAAATGTAGATGCCACTAACCTGCACTAAATCAGCCTTTTTACGCAATGGGAAAGAAACTAATTGATAAAAGTGACAAATATCAACCTCTTTGTATTCGCATACACGCTGAATAAGGGAAGACTAAACAGGGAAAACAGGGAAAGGGAAACAGGGAAAAATGCTAATCGCTGTCCTCGGACCTGTTTATTCTAGAAACTTCTGCCACTTTCATTACAATTTGATAACAATGGAGTGCGCGCAAAGAGTTTGTTGCAAGATCAGCACACACACAGGCTGAAAGTGAAAGGTGTAACAAAAACTGTTCACCTGACAGGTATGAAAACTACACATGCCACGAAGGGCTTGCACCTAAAACGGTTTCCATCTGGAGAAAACACAAACACCCACCCGCTTCTTACCTTGGTGTCAACAATGGAGCAGGCCATTTGTTTCACATAGGCCAGGTCAGCAGCCTGGGGCATGAGGACAGATTCTCTGGTCAGACCAATCTGGATGATGAAGGACACCCCTGCTGGAGTTTGGGGCATCGTGGGCATTACGGGGATCACGGGCATCACAGCCCCAGCACCACCACCATGCCCTGGAGTCAGCTCCATCACAGGAAAGCCACCCGGTGTGGGCAAAGAGTGTATGGCGATGGGGGTCCCCTGCTGGATCAAAGCTGAGCTTGATGGTAAGGTGCCACCTGGGGGGAAGAAGACCTGAGCCATCGCCGCCCCCGAGGGCATACAAGGGCTAGCATTAGCCATTCAGAGTCCGCTGGCTCTCACAAACACGCAGGTGCAGTCTGAAGTTTTCGGAAAAGCAACACTCATTCAAGCGGAGGGCTACACACGCTGAAACATGGATACACACACACACGCACACGCACGCACGCTGAGTGGACGGCTCCGCTTTCCTCCGAGTCCCGCGTCAAACCCGCTTCCTTCCAGCAGCTCAAGGAAGAAAATCTTTATCCAGGAAGGAGCACTTCTTTTCTCCAGGCTTCGCTTATTGTTCAGGCATGGCAGGCGTGAGCGGTGTGTGCCTGTGTGTGTGTGAGAGAGAGAAACACTCACAAAGTAAAGAGTCTGAGAACACGACACCTCCAGCCTTCTCTCCTCCACCCCTCCTTCACTTCTCGCATCCAAAAGGCGCTGCTCTGCAGAGGAGAAAGTCCAAACTTGGTTGTGAAACTCTCCGCCGCGGGCAGAGAGAGAGAAAGAAAACAACAACAATGCCCAAACTTTGTTGTGCTCTTCTCCAGGCTCACTTACAAAATGGCTTCCTTTAAACAGGAAACAGTGAGAATGAAGGGGAGCTAGAGACCGCACTCCTTTTTACGAGACCTTGCCCTGTTTCAGTTTCAACCCCTGTTCGGTCTTTTTTGTGAAAAAGAAGAGAGCGAAAAGCGCTGTCTGAGGGTACCTCCCTCTACCCTCCCTCCTGCCTTCGCATCTTACGCTAAACAAGGAGGAAGTGAAATGACGGACACATCTTGAAGCCAATAGGCATTCAGAAAGTCCTGACTCCCAAACCTCCCCCTCCTCCCTTTCCTCTTCTGGCTCCCTTCCTTAGTTTAGGGACATTTGTCTTGTTTGGTCCCTCCTGTAGCCGGAGACAGCATAGATACATGGCCCAGGGCGCTGCTTCACGCATAAAACCCCTCCCACCGCTTCCTCGTCCTTCCTTTAAGTTCACAAGCCACCTTCTGTCTTTCCTAAAATTGCCTTATTTTTCCTCTGTATTTTGTTTTTGGGGGGGAGACACGCCTCTCATAAACTGCAGAAAAAGGACCGCACCTATGGAAGGTTCTTTCCATGCTCCAGGTTTCATGAAAATTGAGAAGTTTCATGGACTGAGAGTGGTGACTTGGGTGGGTTTGGACAATGACACTGTATGCAGCAGATTAAAAGGAAAAAAAACGTTTGGTTAATGAAGTCATCAGCGTGACTGTGACTCCTCACTGGTAATCTAATCATTTAACACAGTAAGAATGCTTGTGAAATTTGTGGTTTCCTAGTTGAAGTTCTAATAAACCGCTCTGATTGGTTAAGCAAAAAAAACAGTGTGTGCAGTTTATCTCAGTGCCACTGTCGCGCTTATATCTGTGAAGGCATCTCCCGATGTTCATTTCATACAAATTAAATAAGGCGAGTTAGACTTGAATGAAACAAGACAGAAAACAAAACGCTTGAATTGATTCGATTTGCCACCACAAGGGGGCAGTGTTGGATAAAATCGGATCTTACAGACCCTGTGTGATTTGGATATAAAATGTTTGATTCCCAAGCATTAGTTAAGCTGCAGGTTACATCTTAGGTTATAAATGACATGGGGACATGGGGGGAAATTGATAATCAGGTGTTTGATGATGTTAAAGGATGTTCCTTAAAAGGCAATTGCTCCCCAGTGAATTGCCACCTCCTCTCTGATGAGGGGGAACTGTGATGTTGTTTAAATCCTCTTTTTTTTCACTTTCTAAAAGGATTATTTTAAACATATGGGACAGGAAGTGTGAACTGCGAGAAGAAGTTTTAGAACCACTGAATGAAGGCATGAAACTAAACCACCATGTACCAGAACATGCTATAGCCCACAATGAGTATGCGTTAAATACATATGTGCATGTTTGCATGTTTGCATGTTAGCCAAACAATAAAGACTTACTATTTATTTTATACACACCATCCACTTCATTACATACAT
Organism: Aulonocara stuartgranti; assembly: GCF_965226115.1. Lineage (NCBI taxonomy): Eukaryota > Metazoa > Chordata > Actinopteri > Cichliformes > Cichlidae > Aulonocara > Aulonocara stuartgranti. Next base: position 17,948,560 of record NC_138950.1, on the reverse strand, counting down.
ACACACCTGCTCAAATACTTTTAAGCAAATAACCAGCAAAATCACAAGACAACAACTCAGTACACTTAGGGTTATGGTTAACATCAAGACAAGTTCAATCTAAGCATCGGATTGGGGAAGAAAAGCGATTTAAGTGACTTTGAAGTGGCATCATTGCTGGGATTTTTCCACACAACCATCTCTATGGTTTACAGATAATGGTCCAAAGAGAAAAAGAGAAAATATCCAGAGAGTGGCAGTTCCCTATGTTAAAAAGCTTTTGCCAGAGGTCAAAGGACAATGGCCAGGCTGCTTCAAGCTGATAGGAAGGCAGTGACACAAATAATCACTTGTAACAACCAGAAGAGCATCTCTGAATGCTAAACGCGATCATAACTTGAAGAAGATGGGCTACAGCAGCAGAGCAGCACACTGGGTATCGCTGCTGTCAGCTGACAACTGAGCCTACAACGTGCAGGGGTTCACTAAAACTGGACAAAAGAACATTCAAATAGTAGGGTCAGGATTTAGTGAGAACAATATGAAAGCTTGGGTCCATCCTGCCTTGTGTGGAGGACATTTTCTTGGCACACCTTGGGCCCCTTAGTATCAAATGATTATTCTTTTAAACACCACAGTCTAGCTGAGTATTGTTGCTAGCCACATCATGGATGTGCAGCAACTGTGTTTTGCTATCATGTCAATATGAACCAAAATATCTGAGGAATACTTCCAGCACCTTGTTGAATCTGTGTCATGATGAATTAAGGTCGTTCTGGGGTCCAACCCAGCGCTAGCGAGGTGCATCTAATGAAGTGGTGAGTGTGTATATCCTGTTGTGTGGTTATGTTGGAAAGTCCCAGCAGATCAGTGATCTGTGAAATACTTAATGTTCAAAGTCACTTAAAGCCCTTTTATTCCCCCCTTCTGCTGACACGAGGCCATCTTCACCATGTTTGTATACCTAAATGCTGTAAATTGCTGCCACGTGATTGGCTGCTTAGCTATTTGTGTTACTATGCAGTTGAACATGTAATAATGAACACACTCACTCAGTGAAAATTAGTGCATTTGTAACTGCAAGATTTGACGACTAAAACCTAACTTCTTTTATACACTAGTTTCAAGAATAGTTAAGTCATTATGAGGTTACACTGTATGAACAATGTATGCAGAGTTTGACATCAAAAGACTGTCATGAAATTTACCAGACACAGAGAGTCCATGACAGACGACATCAAGCCATGTTATAGGACATGTGGAGTTTGTATACATAAGGCCTGAAAGTCAGGAAAGTCTCTGATGTAAATCTTCAGACCAATCTTTAACTTTACTGTGTGAAAGCTGGAAAATAAATTCCTAGTAATTCATCACCCTACTTCTATACCGGATCATCATAAGTAAGGATTACAGTGTAAGTGATCACACCTTCATGTATCTTCATGTATTTCCAAGTACGGCATCCTTTAGTAGAAAGAAAGACAGACAGACAAGAAAAAACTCAACTCTCAATTCACTGTACAAAATTTTCATTTTTTTGTCTTTTCTTCCTTAATGACATACAACAGGGGACCCGTAAACAAAAAGAGAAAAGTCATTTGATACAAGCTAAAATGCAGTTCAAAAATAGATAATAAAACAAAATTAATAAAAAGCAGGTCTCTTATCCCTTGTAGTTGGAGGAAATTGTTTGAATACAGCTTAATATGATGTACAAAATATCACACAGTGATAAATTGCTAATAAAAAAATAAAAAACACAAAGAAATGAGAGTTCTTTACCTTGGCCTCCGACTGGTAACAGATTTTGTTTTTTTTTTAATCTTCTTTTCGTCTGTTTTTCGTGTTTTTTAATCGTTTTGCTTTTTTACAAGTTTTACATTGCCATTATCAATCACAAGCAAGTTCTATGCCTAGCAAGGAAGAATGATTCACTTATGATACTACAGTATTCTTACATCTTAATAATCATATTCATAACCAAAGGAGAGAGAAAAAAATGAAAGAAAACAAAGAAATGATGGACATTTACAGCACATAATGGCAACTCTAACCATCATTTACAACCTCTGCTTCGAGTTCCTCTTGTTTTCCTCTTATTGATGAGTCACACTGATTTGTCGTCATTCTCAGACAAGGGACATAGTAGCTCAGAGCGAGAAGAAAGTGTCAGTAACGCCCGCTGTCATATAACCGTGAACGGCAACAGTTCCACGTTTGTAGTATTCGCTTCAGATCGAATACATCGTTTCTGCACCCTGTCTATCCTCTTGTAATGTAAAGCATTCACTTTTAGATATAGTGCAACAAGGGGTCAAATAGTTAATACGTGATAATAGGACGTCATGCCCAGCAGCAGTATAATAATGTAGTTGCCCCGTGTTGTTGTCTTTGACAGACTTGTGTCAAAGGAACAGCAGTGTGACATCTTGTCTAATTTCACACAACAGTCTTCCACTCTGTTTGGAGAGAAAAAAAAATCTCTCACTACATATATATATAAATGAACTATGAATGCTAGTGTCACCAGTGATTAAAAGTGTTTAGCTCCAGCCAACTTTAACTCTTTCCCCCATAAAGACAACATCTGATGACCTCCCCTGTATTCTTAATAAGAAGCTTTGCCGCCTCAGTACATATGGATGCAGGTGTGGTTTGATGACCTTTAGAATAGTTCTGGGTTTTTCCAAGGGTAGCTGAATAGGCAGAGACCACCCTCATAAACTTCTGATGCAAACTCAGTCATTTTGTTCTATAAGCAGGCCGCTCAGTCAGGAAAGCGCTTCAAGGGTTACCTCTAGTAGGCTTTCAAGGGGTAAAGAGTTAAGCTGTCATCTGACCACCAGTGTGACACACAGTGTGTAATCTTGAAGAGCTGACGCCTAAGCGAGTGCAGATTTTAGAGGTTTTCTAAAGGTAATGAAAAAATAATCTGGGACGAGGTCAGCTGTGAAGAGGCAACTTAAAGCAAACAAACTGTCCTGTAGTCAACAGCACAAATGCAGGACATCAACAAACATGGGTCTCAAAATAATGATGCTTCCAGCTGAGCCAAAAGTTGACAGTTTACCTCCTAAACTGAGTCAGACGTCTTAAATCAACACTTTTTTTGTATGGCTGAATTTAAAATGGAGTATTTGTTTATTTTTTTAAACCCGTCCAGCATCCCTCTTCAGGAAGAGGACACACGCTTCACTAGATTAGTTCTGCGGCTAATGTGCTCCCTGTGTTCATCATTCAAGAAGAAGAAATCCTCACCCCATCACTCGAGTAAAGGTGATGTCAGCCTTTTGTGAAAGCCCGAATAAATAAAAACAATCACGAGACGCGAGCAGCCTGCAAAAAAAAACTGGCACCGACTTCAAAGAGACAATCTCTCATCCGAGCTCCTCCACTGTAAAATAATTACCAGCTCGATGCACTGCTCGAGCCGGAGACACTCAAAGCCGACCATATGCACATCCCTCTAATGAAAAACATAACTAGGATGGACTGTCAATTCTGAAATTTGACCACAATTAATGAAATGATCCAACAGCGAAATGTCACACGAATGATGATTTTACTGAACGTACACGTGTGGACCAGTGAGAGAGAAACACTCACAAAACATGTCCCTGATTCTGACTCAAGACTGATGAAGTCTTTCATAGCACCGTGGTTGAACTAGTGCATATACAAACATACACACACACTCACATACACTCCTCTGTACAGTAAAAAGCACCAGACCAGCCTCGCACCTCTCTAGTCTACAGACTTTAACTATGCTCAGTCATATCCATCCTAAGCTGGTTCATGCGGTGTGAGAGACTCTATACGCACTGTACATCTGTAGAAATAAGTTTGTGAGAGTTATCTAAGTGACATCTAATCTCACGCACACACACACACATACGTAGAGGCAGAATCATGGGGACGCTATAGCAATCAGACATACAATGAAACTAGGTTGTTCAATCAACACTATTCAGCTTTCTAGTGCCTCCTCACAGCACACACGACTAACTCAAACATCCTCCAACACCACACACACATCCTCCTCACTGAGTCTTTGGAATGCAACACATTGATTCCCAATGCAGAGGTTAGGTCAGGTGTTTTCCGTCAATGCCGAGAACTGTTATTCCTTTAAGTCAAGCCTACGTATGTGTGTTAGCCACAAGCAATGTTTCAACTGTTAAAAAAAAAAATAAACAATTTAAAATCAAGTGTTTCCCCCTCGGCTCTCAGTGAAATGCAAGCATTGTGCAAGCACTTGAAGCGCACAAGCGTACACACATAGTACTTTGTGAAAAGGAAAGGAAAAAAAGAACAGAATATTGTAGTGTAGAAAAGTGTTACTCCAAATATGATTACTTGAAAACAGAGCAGCCAGAGTTTGAAAGTTATAAAAAAGCATTACAAGATGTGATTAGTATTACAAGAAGTCACTGAGGCATTAGAGAACTGTGAGGAGTTTTCGGAGCGGAGGGGGAGGAAGTTGATGGTTGACGTCCTGTGGCGATGACCCAGCCAGTGGGGTGCAGGACTAATTGTGTGTGTGTATGTATGAGCAGGTGAAATGTATCCACTGTAGTCTTCAGTCTTTTTTGGCCCAGTTATTGATGTAGGACTCTAAAAGTAGAAAGGGAGGGAAAGAAAGCAGCTTTTCAGAACTACTCGAAACACCAATAAAAAAAGGGGACAACAGAAGCACAATTTGGTATTTAAAGGGATTTTAAAAATCCAACAATATATAAAGGGATGTTTTCTTGTTAGTAAATAACAAGAGGACATTGCCATCTGTTTTTCACTATTTATGGCTCCTCACAAAAAAACTCCTAAAAAACCCGCTCCCTGTTCGCCCCATACTGCTTCTTTCCTGGCACCCTCCATCTCACCAGAACGACGACAGTGATGTCAGACAAAGATTTTGGCAAGTGCATCTGCGCCGGCGCTGGCAATGAAGGGCTGGGAAGAGTGGAAGGCCACGTCATGAATGGCCTCATCATGCTTCTTCCTGTGGGCAGTGATCTCCTGCACGCACGTCCTGTTGTCCAGCATCCATAAGCGCACCGAGCAGTCGTGGCCTGTAAGAGGTGAGGAGTGGGAGGAAGCAAAGACAGCAGTGTTACGAGGGGCAGGGATGACTGCGGAGAACAATGTAAAGGAATCCTTTTACAACCTAGATTTAACACACGCCTCTTCTACAGTGTGATATGTTATATTTTGCGGTTACTACAGATTTTACAGGACTTCTTAAGGTACTTTTTGCTCATAAGCCATAAATAATCTCCTATTTCTTCAAAAGAACTAAACAAAAAACTCATTTAATTTCCCTGTTTAAAATTTGCTATTACTATCAATTAATTTGTGATTTAAAAAGCTACTTGTATACAGATTGCAGGTGATATTAAACAGATGTTTCTCGGTGTACAGAGGAGCATTTTAAAAATTAAGCCTAGGATACTTAGCTAAGTAAGCACACAGTAAAGCCGAGTACTCACTGCCAGAGATGAGGTAAGTGCCTTTAGGGTCTGTAGTAAGACAGGTGACCGCATCCAAGTGCGCAACCATCGAGTGGACAACTTTACCTGCACAAAAATTTTTTATTCAGATGCATGTGAGAAAACACATTTCAGTAATCATCAGTACACCTCCTGCACATACCTGTCTTGTTGTCTAGGAAGCGGATGGTGCGGTTCTCGTGTGCAGTGATGGAGATGGGCTCAGAAGGGTGACTGACGACACGGTTGATCAGTTCCCTGCCTGCAAAGGAAGACATCACATTCAGTCTAATAGAAGAATTTAATGATTTTTCACCAAATTATTATTTGTGGCAACAAAAAAAAAAAAAAAAGTGTTGCACATTATGTTGGAGACTGTGTCCAGAACATACCATCTTTGGTCTGTGTATCTAGCATAGTGACACTCTGCTCTGTGTTGAGGTCATACAGGAGGGTCTCACCGCCATCAAATGACACCACCACCTGGTTGGGATCAGTGGCTACAAACGCCACTGAGGTGGGTGTTCCGTGCTCTAGGAAAAATAAATAAATAAATAAATGAAATACACACACACACAAAAAACCAAACAAACAATGGAACGTGATGAGGATGTGGGATCTGAATAGAAAAAGCGCCAAAGCAAACCCACAAAGTCAAGACAAATGTCTACCTCTCTCCTTATTGAAGACAGACATGCAGGGGGATGAGTTCTGAGGATCCCAGATACGAATGGTGCCATCTGCTGAACATGAGGCAAGACGATGGTGAACTGCAGAGTAAGTCAGACCCCACACGCTGTCCTCGTGGCCTGCTAGTACACTGCTTTCAATACCAGGATCTGGATAAAGAATCACATAATTTAAAAAAAAGAAAAACTAAACTTTGTGATTCTGCTATATAATTAGCAGTTAAGAATGACTCACCATAGTTATCATAGGGATCTACATTCAGGTCCGGCATCTTCCAACACCTGATGGATCCATCTAGACCTCCACTGTAGCAGGACTCTCCATCTTCACCCATCGTCAGTGAAAGAACAGCTCCACTAGAGCAAGACCAAAAGAGAAGCAGGTATAAATGACATCACCCTTTCCCCCCAAGAAAACAAAAAACAAAAACCTCGTGTTCATCCCTTTTTTTTTTTGTATTCACAGCATTTAATTTGAAAATGATTGCATTAATCATTCATTTTTAGAAAAAAAATTGCAGCATTTTTATTGTTCTCAGGCTGAACTCACCTGTGTGCTCTAAATGTATAGATGGGTTCAACGTCCAAAGCCGCATTCCTGTGGAGAGACACCGTTAAAATGAGATCTGGAGTTTATATTTGTGTGGCAGAGAATAACACGTCTTCATTTAAAAACATCGTCACCAGTAGGGTTCTTACTTTTTAGAGTGCATTGCCTTGTTGAGGTTCCAGAGTTTTAGTGTGCCATCCTCAGAGGCTGTGAGCAGCACTGCTTGGCTCGGGTGAAAGGTCAAAGCGCGGATGGCGTCAAAGTGGCTGCGTAGTGTGAATCGGGGGTTCCATGTCTTTTTAAACTCTTCTCTGTTATCCTGCAACTGACGGGACACATGTTTGAAAAGAGGGAACATTCAAATGTTTTCATTGTACGTATGTAGCTTGTATTGCATAGTTTGTATTGATCAGAACAAAATATGCAATTACATCCATGGAAAGATCATTGTCATTGGCAACAGTGAGATCAGCCAGCTCTCCCAGGTTCATGTCACCTCCGCCAACAGCATCCATGATGAAGACATCAGAGGAGAAACCCAGGGCACCACCTGGAGGTTGTAAATGGAAAAGCACAAGAGATATGATTTCATCTTGACAAATGTCAGGGATCTAGAAAAGGATGGTGAGATCACTTTGAAATATCGTGATAAGTCCTAGATAGTTGTAGAACAGTGTCATTTATTCCACTTCCCTACTCCCACACTGTGTACCACAGGAAATATTTATAGTTGCAGGAGAAACCTTGCAAGCATACCCCTACGCAAACATCTAAATTTGAGATTCAGCAACTAAGCTACAACTGCACGGGGGAAGACTAAAAACGCAATGCTCGGCAGAGAATAATTGATGTTTTTATTGGCATATTTTGTAGGGAAGTCTTACCTTCCCCGGAGCGAGCCTGTCCGGATACAGAAGGGGGCGGGGTAGGTTTAGGGGGGAAATCTGACATCATTCCTTGTAACTTGTTCCTGCGGTTTTCTGAACCCAGCAAGAGGAGAGAGACACAATACCGTCATGCGGAGAGGTCGAGGAAGGCCGGGGAGGTCAGCAGTTGGACAGATAAGAGACAAAGGCAGAAAGAAGCTAAAAGGCAAACTTCATTCTTTACGTGTAATGACAACATAAACTTGTACAATTTTATTTACAAAAGCACATCTACAGTGCAAATATGATTCTAAATATGAAATGTGAACACATAAAAAAAAAAGGCAGCATGCGTGGTAACCTCTGAAATGGCCCTGGACCACAGAAAGTACATCTAGAGACAAAGATGACAGCTACACAGCTCTGAGGAGTCACAGACCGACAGCTTGTGAAACAGGACAGAGAGACAGGTGGTTGGGAAAAGAGGTTGGTTTTATTGACAAGAAGAGATGTCAAGACACAATGAGAAGTAAAGGAAAAAAAAGGTGAGCAAGGATAGGGGCAATAAAGACAGATACATTTATGGCAGTGATCCTGGCAGTGCTTGTGCTCATGATGTTGCTAAGGCAACAGCGTACCTAACTCCCGTCCATCCCCTGAGATCCGGGCCTCTCCCGCCCCCTCCCCATCCTCCCCTGAGCCCAGGAAGTCAAACTCATTGAGGGCGTCTTCCGAGTCATCCTCGTCCTCTTCGTCTTCAGGGTCCATATCTGTGGTCATAGGTTCCGAACCCATCTGAGAACACAGCAGAAAGCAAGGTTGTTGTTTATTTATTCATTTTTTTGTGAAAACATTTCTTGGTCATTCTTTATTTAGCCTGCCGTACCTTCACGCGAGACTTTTTGTTCTTGCGCGGGCCATCGATGCAATCGGTGGCCATGCCTTGGAATTCATCTTCCTCGTCACTGTCGTCTTCGTCATCGTCCTCACAGCCATGAAGGAAGGGGATCTTATCCAGCACTGAACCCCCCACACGTTCCTTAGAGCTTTCTTTGCCCGCATTCCTACAAAGAGATGCACAGCTGAGTATCTTGACTGCATGTTTCACTCAAAGATCAACAGAAGGACTGCTTATTTATATATTTATTGTTTACATTGTTTTACTGTTTTTAAATTATTTCAAAACCCATAGTTGTAACAGCTGTGAGCTACCTGTGAATTATGGGTAGCACAGTAGCCTCTGGACAACACCATCAGAGTATTTCAACGGAAGACCGTTTGATCTGTTGTTTCCTTCTGTTGGTTTTCTCTGTTCAAAGCCTGCTCTTTTGTGCTTGTGTGTTCCCACTGCTTTGCATCTTGTGGTAAACCCTTTTGTGGTGTTTCTAGATTTGAAAACTACCTTCTCCACAGACTTGGCTGGAAATATTTCTGCAATCACCCACTTTAGTTGTTTTCAGTGGGCTATTTTATGCTGCATTCTTTCTTAAGAATGTACCAGTTTGTTAATTTGGTTAGTGCTAAAATCTCTGCTATTTGGTATGGTTTATTTTCAGCTGAATGGTGGCCTCCTTAACTCAAAGTGAAGGTTGAGAGTCCCATGAATAGCTATCAAATGCAAATTTAATACTTAGAATCAACCCCAGACCTTTTAACTCCCTATTTATCATGAATTAAAAATGAAACATGCCACATTTAGCTATAAAATTTACTTCTGAGCCTCTCTGCACACTTCAGTGACATCTATCTTAATTTTACCTCCAGTGCTCATTAAAAATCCTGACTTGCATGATGAGGAATCCCCTCACTTTTAGACCTCTTCTGTCATGTGTTATTTTGCCAGTTTCGGAGTTTAAACTGTGCTTTTGTTTCACCGTCTTCACATTTCTGCTTGTGCAGAAAGATTCCACACGAATCTTGTTCACTAAGCAGTCTCATGATACAGTGACAGTTATCTCATACAACAACCCATCGCTTAATTAATTTTTAAGACACAAATGGATTTATAATTTGGATATTGTCCACTGTTTATAAAAGGATACCATGAACTACTACCATACTGGAAAATAGTCAGACAGGTCAAATCCTGATATATGAGGTCAAATGCAGATACACTTAATGTAAGAAGTGTTTGTCGGAAGGTTAAGGGATGGCTTCATATGCAAGTCTGCCATGTTAGTGAACTAGTTTGATTATGAAGTGATGTAAAAATCGCACTTGTCTGTAAAGTTTGGCACGAGACTGCAAGTAAATGCTTTCTGTGAAAGACAAATTTTTACAAGTTGCAGCCTTTCACAAGCAGCAGTGAAAAGTTCAGTTTTTAAGGAGTAGCTTTACATCAAGTACATCTATTTAAAAAAAGGAGAAGAAGAAGAAGAAGAAAAGAAAAAGGCTTTTGTGCTGCAAAAAACAAATGTTTACTCTGTCATCAATGTTCACATTGGAGCTCTTCTGTGGTGTAAGATCAAAGAGGGGCGTGTGTTTCCACTGTCTCACCTTTTTATCTGTTCCTCTATTTGTCTGACCAACAAGGACTCTCCACCTGCTCGTGGCTCAGGCTCAGGACAGCTTTCACTGGGTGGGGGCCCGTTAGCTTCAGGGCTGCTCCGCCCAAGAAGGGAGCGCACGCGCTTAGAACGCATGTCCAGAATGGTGTCTGAATAACCCACTTCCTCGAGATATCTACATCCACATACACACATGGTCATATAAATGAATCATTTAAGCCTAGATCAGAATTGTAATGTCTACGATGAAGTTGTGATGGAACACATTAATATGGCACTGAGATAAAAAGGAACGGATGATGATGAAGCCTTACTTGCGTAGTAGCTGACGTCCCTCCTTCCAGGACATCTGATTGGCTGGCTCTGAATCTGACTCAGCCGGCCCATTGGGAACTACAGAAAATAGATTGTTCAATAGTGATGCAACAGCAGGGCATGAGAAGAAAAGAAGAAAAAGAGAGAAGCAGAAACTTCGAACTGCGCTCAACGCTAAACAGGAATCTAAATGTAACAGAAGCAGACAACATAATGGGTCCAAGTTACAGAGCACATAAGGACTTGGTCAAACATACGTTGATCTGCCTCTGTCTCTGGTTTCTTGTCCCCAGGACTCTGGTCATTTCCTGTCTTCAGCTTTTGGTGCTTAGCCCTGTAATGCAACAAAGGAACACTTGAGGGCAACGTTTTGAGCTTCCACAAATACATCTTTCACTAGAAGAATCATTATGCCTGGAGCATGCAAACTCCCAGGACAGACTGAAAGAGTAACAGACATAAGGAGACTAGGACAGAAAGGGGGGGCTTTCCAGGCATTCGTTTTACCTCTCTTGTTTGAGGGCGTACTCCAGCATTTTGATTCGCCTCACCAGGTCCTGTTTCATATTCTCCTGCCCTTTCCTCTCACCCTGAAGAAACGCAACCTGAGCCTGAAACACACATATACACAGCATGGTGAGGAACGCGCACACCACATCTGTCCATATAAGCATAAACAAAAGTAAGATAAATTGGGACCTGGAAAAGAATTAGTTACAAAATGCATGCACCGTCTCGGTTTGGGGTGAAAAGTAAATCATTCAACATCAACAAAACATCGCAATGAGAGACTGAACAAAAAGGTTTGATGTGACTAGCTGTGCAAAAAAAAGAAAAGAAAAAAAGACTTCTGAAAGCCAAGAGCAATAAGTAGAGGGTTGTGGAATAGGGCTCTTATTTTAACTTTCCTAACCGAGGCCTCACTGCGCATCTGCAAAGGAGGAAAAACAAGACATGGAGCAGCCAAATTCAAACACCCTCTTTCAAGACCCATCCTTTGCTGTGTTTCCTCTCTCATTTCCTGTCCATTTCCTTCCTCACTGCTGATAAAATTCTTACCTTGAGGAAAGAAATGTTCTGCCTGTTCTGACTTTTCCCCAGTGAGTTCTGAGAGATAGAAAGGTAATAAGAGACTACAGAGTGATGACACGGCTTCCAAGCACTACACCGAGACAGGGTTTCCCTTGAGTAAGCCATCATAATGCAAGAATTGACAAAAATGTGAAATATTTGCCAGACTTAATGACAAAGATTGCTAATGCAGGTTTCAACCCGGCTGTGCCTGCTCACAGTATGCAACTTTTGTGCAAAACCCATTTAACATCAGGCAACAAATATCCTGCCTGCTTTTAGAAGGAGAAAAAAAATGCCCAAGTGAGGAGAAACAATACAAACAAACAACTAACAAACTAACTAACTAAACAGTGATCCCTGTCAGAAGTAGGTTAAAAAGCCCTAACCCTGTCTCTACTCCCAGGATGGTGACTGCAAGCACAACAGGCATTTTCTCTCTCTGTGCCAAGTGGTGCTGAAGCATTAATACAGCTTGTTTTACAGCCCATTTCTCCTCTGCATGCCCCTGTCTGTGTCCACGAGTCTGCTCCCACACACATACGCAATTCTATAAAACTAGAACAATCTAAAAACGCCGTCTCACGGGGCAGACACTTGGTCTGCTCGGAAGGGTAGTCAATCTCTGAGAAAAAGCGCACATATATACCCAGACACACACACACACACAGACACACATACACACACAGTCATGTAACCAGCTAGGAGGGCTAGTGGAACACAGGATAATCTGCCAAGCAAACCTTCCTACTGCTGCTACTGCTGCTGAGTAATCCTGATTAATGCAACGTGAATTTATATGCTTATCTGAGAGTTTTGGAGAGAACTCTCAAAGCTAGTACATTAACACTGTAGACATGGGCTAATAGGGGCATGAAAAACAGAGATTTTGTGGGGTTATTCTTGGCCTAAACTAAGAGGAGCAGGTCAGTACATGTACATTATCTAAAGTCTTTTCACAAGTAGAATAACTAATGAATTAACTGAAATAACATCTAAGCCATTAACTGAGATGAAATGAAAACCAGTTTAGCTTAGCCATCCATAAGACACAGTCTCACTCATTTGCTCTATTTCTGTGGCTTGCATTCCCACACATGCATGCAGTAATTGTGCAGTTGGGTTCTGTAATAGACGATGCAGAAGATGTATTTTGCACATTACATGCAAGCAAAAACACTTGTTTTAGAGCGACATAATCAGATGTGAATGTGCATAAACTTACTAAACTACCACATAGGCAAAGCTGGGCGATGTCATGGTGTGGGCACAGCATGTACACTGTATACTGTGTACTATAAATGGCTGAGCACAGATGGAATGCAGTCCGAGCTTGGAAAAAAACCTACTTCAAATCTAAATGCTATAATTGTTTTACATCAGCAGTTCTGTGTACTATGATTTAAGTAGAGGTCAGTATTTGAGGAATTTTCAGGGAGGTTTTGTGTATGTAAACAAGTTGTTCAGACAGATTTTTTAGTGTACTGACAGCCTTGACACAAGTCCTGCTTAAAAGCTTACTAAAAGACTGTGACTAAAAGTTATGTAGATAACACCAGATGCAGAAAGGTGCTTTTTGTGAACTTAATTATAAGCCAGACTTGTACTTCAGTGAACAAAAGTGCTTAAATCAGCAGCAGCCTCCTGTAGACAGACACAGTAACAGTAAATCTCTTCTTGAATAATGACTTAACTCTTTTAATGGCGTAAATTTGATCAGTTGTGTAAAAGAATAAGGCATTAAATCAATGTGTTTACTTCACCCTCGTGGGGCAAAGACACACGTTTCTACTCTTACTCACACACAGACAAGCTACAGCTTGCCTTTGGACACGGATAACCATCACACCCCTGTGTACCAGTCTCGCCCTGTGCTCCTAGAAGGACAGGTTCATGCCTCAAAGCCTTGACACTGTCTTGTTGGCGAAGTTGGAGACAAGGCTGCATTTGTGCACACACACCCCAAGTACAATGCAAGAGCAACCTTTCTCTGATACATAAAGGTAACCAAAACACAGGTTCAAAGGGTTTATTGTTATATGGAAGTGTTTATGCAGGACTTACCAACAGCTCTTCCTTTCTACGGTTTCACTTTAAAAATAGAACAAATGCTGCTTTCTATGTCTGACTTTGTGAGTAAAATAGGGTCCTAAAACTAAAAATTTCTACACGAACAAGAAAAAAAAAGCTGTACCATGGGACTGCTACAGCAGACTGTGTAATTACACAAGGGGATGTAATAACCGCACTGTTTTTCACTTTCATTTGTCTCTGTCATTCTGCCCTTTGCCTGCTTCAAATTCTTGTTTTCACTCATGTGAGGGATCCAGGCCAGGAGCTTTAAGACAAGGCCGTCCATTCATCCACTAGTCAAGGTGCTCTTATTGCAAGACTGTCACTTAACGTCAGAACAGAAGCTGTTGAGACAATCACAACAGATGTGGAGCAGCAGATAGAAACCTATCACTGCTTTTAATATCAAAAGCAAAAGAACTATCTGCTTCCATCTGATAAACAGGTCAAAGAGTAATAAAACCACTAGGGTGTCATTTATCATAGCCCAGCTAACAATGACACTGTGGTTACTTTCTTCATAATATGTTGGTAAACTAACAAAGGCTAAAGTACAAAGGGCCTACGGGGCAAGCAAACCTGTCGCGCCATCTGATCTAGCCTTCCTGTGGGTGGGTTTTCCTTCATGAGGCCCGCTGCCGCTGACCTTTCCACAGTTTGCTGTTGCATGGAGCGCATCCACATTTAGCCTATTCTGTCAGTCCTTCTCTACTAGCTGCAGAATAGGGTCAAGGGCAGCTTTCCTCCTCCACTGGCTATTCTCCATCTTTTTATCCCTTCGCACCCCGTGAGAGAATCCATGAGCAAACAAGTAGGGCAAAAAAACTTTTCTGTGACAGTGTGCTTGGAGTGTGCTAGTGACACTGTGTGTGCAGTCCAAGAGTGGTAGCTAGATAGATAGATAATGACATCCCAGTTAGTGGGATTTTATGACTAAGGTTACAACATGCTTGACTGACAAACAGTATATAATTTTTTTTTTTTAAGAGAAAGGGAATGGAAATTTTTAAATAAGGAAAATAAAGGATGAACGCTGCATGTTGAAGACTGCAAATGCAAGAGCAGTGCTGTGAAACAACACAATACACATGGACATCATATGTGTGTCACGGCTGAGTACACAGAGCTATTAATTAGAGATACGTACCCAGGGACTGCAAGACTCACACCAAACAGGACGTGATGTAATTTGGGTCACCAGTAATCTATTCTACATGTCTACTAACATCCTTAATAAAATGAAATGGCTGAAAATGAGAACACTTTAAAGAGGAACAGGTTGAGGTCATCCCTTTTCTCTGTAGAATAAATGACTATCTGAGGAATACCCTGTAGATTTAATTAGGATTCTTCTCATGCAAAAACAATGCCTAGTTAGAAACAAGACTGCTACTGTGTGTGTTTTCACAGAGCAGATTCTTAAGTAATTGAATTATAGACAGGCAAAAGCCACAGCCACCTGTCAGTGAAGACACAGCGCCACAGGTGGCTTTACACACCAACACATTAGCGGCGCACGTGTCGTGATCTTGCAGAGACATGCTAAGACACACATGAAGAGATCTCCTCTGTTGCACACAAAGTCACACAGATCTCAAATGATTGTGAGTTAATTTTGCATGTGACTCAGTAAAGCCTTTGAAATTAAAGTGTGGAAAATACCATGTGCAGACAACATGTGAGCAAACTACACTATGGAAACATTTACAGCATGTTAACTGTGCAGGTTATGACCAGGGGGCACACTAACTGGCTCAGTGAGAGGAGAGCATGTTGGCAACAAAAGCCAGAGGCCTTTGGCCCGTGGGTGTTAAACTGTAAGCTAGGTCAGTTTTTCAGCGTGGCACTCCAGTTATCTTCTCTTTCTCTCAGCACAAGCGTGGTGCTAATTGTACCCGTGAAGCCAGACCATGTGCAGCCAATGTGCACATACAAAGTTCCATAACAAGCACTTAATGGCATGTCGGACACAGCAATTGGCTGTTTCTGCTTTCTATTCCCTGCTCTTCCCTCGTTTTTATAAAAGCAGCAAGCACTGCCCATTTGTTATTGTTCATTCATATTTTATCAAGCCACTATTTATAACTATGTATGTTTGAGTTAGGGGCAATGTGAGAAGCACAGTGACAGAGGAGTGGGAAATGATATGTTTGTTTTTTTTTTTTTGGGGGGGGGGGGGGGGGGGGGTTCTGTGGTTTTGTCGAACTCATGAACTCCAGAGTTCATTCTTATTACAAAAAAGAACTGTAGTTACTTGAGGGATAACCACAAAAGATGAACTGTCCAAATGCAGAGGTAAAATATGTTTGTATGTTTTCCTAACCTTTCTTAATCCTGGAAAAATCTGTCCAGTAATGCTCTCTGCCTTTTAATTTTATGCATACAGCTGAGGTGAATAGTACAACGTCTGTCTTTTGCTGTTGGCATCTGAATAACTGTGACAGGTATTGCTCATGGGGTTTCCTATGGCACCGAGTCACAAGCTCACATTCGTTTTCTTGGAGGGCGGGTATTTTACAGCTTTAAACCATTTACCTTTAAGAATGAAAGTCAACTTCTCTAGCCTATAGGCAGATGCATTGTTTTTAAGGTCAATCTACACTAATCACACACTATTCATAGTAAAGATAATATATACAAACACAAGTACAAGCACAAGTTTGGCTGCAGATAGACTACTACAAATTTTCATCCTAACACTTGTTATTCATCAATACTCATGTATTAATCATTGCTAATGAAAATACAACTTTAGTCCATACATAGACACAGATACACCACACAACTGACTGACTGACTGACTGTGTGTGTGTGTGTGTGTGTGTGTGTGTGTGTGTGTGTGTGTGTGTGTGTGTGTGTGTGTGTGTGTGTGTGTGTGTGTAACTGGTCCTAGCTCAAAATGCTGATTTGTGTGTGTGCCATGGGTATGGAGGCATTGGTACTACAGATCACAAAGCATTATCCCTTCATGAACTTCATCTCTGTGTTGTGCGCCTAAGTTCAAAGGTCAAACTGATCAATTGTGCAAATTATTTTATAAATACATATCACAGCCATCAAATTACTGTTTTTAGGGAGACTTGTCTTAAGTAAGGGCAGTTTAGGAATCCTTACACATTTATTATTTTGAATGCAGCAACTGCTAAGGGAAATCAAAGCTGGTTAACACTGTTATCATTTTTTAACCACAACAACAGACTCACAGATCACTTGAGTTGTCTGTGTGGGGTACAAAAGAATCAGATAAGTGTCTCCTTACAAACTAACGTGTATTTGCACATCCTAGTAAAATGCCAGAAATCTTAAAATAACGTGTGACCCAAGCGTGAGTTCCATGTGTACCTGCACGAAATAATATGGAAAGACAAGGTAGCCACACCTAAACTGTTTGCCTACCTCTTTATTTGCACCACAGCCTGCTTGCTATTCCGGGCAGACATAAAAGTCTATTATCTAATCTTGTGGTGTGTATCTGTATTGACTGTATCGACTTAGAAGCCCAGAAGGCTTCTAAGGCATATATATATATATATATATATATATATATATATATATATATATATATATATTTTTTTTTTTTTTTTTTTTTTTTATTGTTATTATTATTATTATTATTGACACTAAAAATATTTTATGTTTAAAAGAGTGCTGGTGGCTGTTTCTTCTTCCAACTGGAGGTCAAACAGCTCCCACATTGTCATCTACTGTATAGTAATAACGCATCCTGGTCAACTGTAATGCTAGCCCTATTAGCATTTTGTCATCCTCTAACTGACCGATAGCAGGGCATGTGTACATCCGCGAAGCAACACCGGAGGAGCTCCGGTGACATCCTTCCAGGCCTTTCCTTGGCGTTACAGCTACACAAACGCGGGGTTAGTGATGAATACGTTTACCCTGAGTTCGTCTCTCTCAGCCTCCCAGCGGTATTTCTCGGCCTGGAAGCGTCCCCACTCGTACTGGATGAAGTGCAGGATCCCAGGAAGCGTCATCCCCGACTCCCCGTCCTGCGGCTCCCGTGACTGCTGCAACGGTCCGGGGACGGCCCCGGCGGCTGCTGCTGCGGCCGCTGCCATTGCCCCGGTCCCACCAGCTGATGTCGCCTGGCCCGGTCCTGCTTTAGGCCCGTTTGGGTTGCGCCCCGTTCCACTGCTGCCGTCGCCGCCTCCGGAGTTCGGGTTAGATCCTCCGCCGGTTCTGTCCGCCTCCATTTTAACTGTTCAACCTTTCGCCAGGATAATGAGATGGGAACGGGCAGAATGGACGAATATAAATATAAAAAAAGTACCCCGTGCCCTTTTCCAAACCCAGCTCCACTTCACTATAAGCTACCCTCCTTTCTTCCTTTCTCACACGCACAGAGAAAAATTACTATTCTGTTGGTAAAATAATACACTTCCGCTTCCAAGCCTTCAGCGCAAAACACAATCTAACCGCAGTGTAACATCGTGGCCCCATTGATTTCGTAACAAATCCCTTTTCACAAAACGGCTTACGTGCAGTCTTAAAACTAACATCAAAATAAAGTAACACCAGGCAGCGTTTATTAAATGTAATGCACCTGAAAATAAACGTTAACCTTTTTTTTTTTTTGCTGCTCTTATTTTGTATATCCCGGATCCCAGATCAGTTTCCTCCTCGTGAAATGCCCAGTGCGGGTGACAAATAAAGGGCCATGTTTTCTATAATAGACAATAAACATGTCGCTAGGGGAATGAATTTCCTGCCATTTTGTGAGCAGGAATGGTTTCGGGAACGAAAAAGTTAGCTGCAGTGATCAACAATGCTATTTCCGGTCGAGATTTTATCTTTGATTTTGATTTTTGATTTTTGGAAAATAAATTGTGAAACGAAGACAGCCATAGCCAAGAACAGCAATACAAAAGCCTTTGGGACACATTTGTAATATATAACATGTTAACGTGAATTATAGTTTTTCCCCATATCATCTTTATATTTATATTTATATTTTTTTGTATTGCTTATATCCTTATAACCTCTGCAATAACATTTGCAGTTATATCTCATATTTTATATTATAGCAATATGCTTTTCTATTCTTTTAAAACGTAAGAGATTAGGTATAGACGCCAGGTAACTGGGATAACTCTGAAGCGGTTATTGCGTAAAATATGTGCCTTTCATTAAATAGATTCATAGATTGGTCCAGATTTGGACACCCCCTACAATAGCTTTATTCTGAAGGATTTCAACCGGAAGTTGTCCTGTTGCTGCGGGCAACAATGTGATAGCTTAATGCTAAAGTCGTGCAGCTGGGTTTCTTGTTTGGGATTGTGTTAAGCCTTGCGCTTTTGATATATTCTTTTGATCATTAGGTGTGAGTTTCTTCCAAAAAATATTGGAGACTATTTCTTCCACAGCCGTACAAATATGAGCTAAACTCAAGTTAATATCTGTGTTTGCTGCTGCCGATTCAACCTCGGTAGCTACTACGCTACCAGCTCAAAAAGATCATCATGAAATCCACATATAGCGAGCATAACGGGCATAATTGGCTTAACGTTGGTAAAGCCTCTTTTAACTTCTGAATGATATTATGGCCCTACAAACGATTGTCTTATATGAAATAAAACCGATACATTCAGATGAAGGTGAGTTGCTACTATCCTATTTTCATTAATTTCTAATGCAACTAGAACCTGTCATGGAACAATCATGTCCTAGTTCCACAAGAATGTGATTATGGCTTGGGTCATTCACTGACTACTTTGTTTAAATTAAATATCCTGTGTGCAAATTGTGATGTTCATATGCAGATCAATACATTATACTTATACGTAAGCCTGTGGTATTGGAACCAAAGCACAACATTTTTCTGTCATTTACAGGTTGTATGCGACTCTCTGTTACACTGATGGGGGTCCGAGACCAGCCACTGGATTTCTTGATTCAAACTTAAGTTATTCTCCTGAAATAAACTGCAAAGGAAATATTAGTTGCCATGCGGATCAGTTTCTGTCAGGGCTTGTTAACTATTGCCATCATCCTCAACCTCCTCATTCTCTATTATGTGTCCCGAGCCCAGCAGCAAATGATGGAGAAGAGGAAAGAACTTGGCAGGGGCACAAGAAGGGCTGCCCTACCAGCCTCTGGTCTCGGAGGGTTACTTGCAGGAGCTGGAGGTGAGCCTGGAGTGGTTGGAGTGGAGGGACACAGTCGAGGCCCACGTGTAACTGTTCTACTTCGGGAATTTGAACATTTTGAAAACTATGTTGGGGATGTGGCTAATTCCTTCCTTCACCAGAGGCCAGAGCTTCCATTCCTGGCTGTAGCTGACACATCACCGTACCCTCCACTGGTGCTTCCGGAGGGTGCTCGGCTTCTTATCCTCTCCCCCAGCCCAGACCAACCACCACAAGCTCACAGGCCTGAGTTTCATGTGCAAACAGAGTTTGTGCTGCTAGTGCCTGATGGAGTGGAGCTGGAGCAACCAAGGGCTATTGAGAGGTTAATTAGAGAGTTGGAAGGAGAGGGTGGAGGGCCTGTGAGGTTAGTAGCTGCACCCGTATTGGCTCGATCTGCTGTGCAGTGTCTCCACTTGCGGGTGAACCTCAGAGAGTGGACAGCTATCTATTCAACAGCTGCATCAGGGAGCAGTGGGAGTGTATGTACAGCTTTACAGGGAGATGCAGTCGTACTCATTCGGACTGAGGATCTTTTTAACCTCTCTGTCCCTCTTGGAAGGCCTCTCTTCTCTTCACTCTTCATCCAGACTTCTTTGAGAGGCTGGAAGGTCAAACTCCTGGAAGGCCCCTGTTTCTCTGCAAACCATCGGCCTCTCTTCAGCTCTGCTCACAACCAGTGGAAGGCTGACACTCGACTAAAGGAGGCCACGGGGAAGCTAATGAGGAGCTTCGGTCTGAAGCGTCTTCTGCTGCCTGATGGGAGGGAACAGTGGTACGGCTGCAGCAAAGAGACACCACGCTGCTTTGGCACTGTGCAGGATGACACTCCAGACTATCTTTATCTGGACCGCTGGACACCTCCCTGCTGTCTGCGAGCACTCAGGGAAACCACCAAGTATGTCGTCAATATCTTGGAGCGCTCAGGTGTGCGCTACTGGCTAGAGGGAGGTACTCTGTTGGGCGCCGTACGCCATCAAGATATCATCCCATGGGACTATGATGTAGACCTTGGTATCTATCTGGAGGATGTACCCAACTGCGATCATTTAAAGAACCTGGACTCGGGCTCTCTGGTGGATGCTAATGGCTATGTGTGGGAGCGTGCGGTGGAAGGAGACTTTTACAGGGTCCAGTACAGTGAGGCTAACCACCTGCACGTTGACCTGTGGCCGTTCTATCCACGTAATGGCGTCATGACCAAAGATACGTGGACTGAACATAAACAAGATGTCGAGTTCCCAGAACACTTCCTGCAGCCACTGGTACCCATGCCTTTTGCTGGCATCACTGCCTATGGCCCTAACAACCACAGAGCCTTTTTGGAACTTAAATTTGGAGAGGGGGCGATTGAGAACCCCCAGTATCCCAACCCTGCAAAAAAGAGACTGGACAGAAGCAAATTATGAGTCATACCGGAGGGCTACAGACCCATTTAGGTTTACATACATACAAAGAAAATCTTGCCTCAAATAATTGTCTGTGAAAGATAATGGAAAGTAAAGCCTTTTACACACGTGCACTGCAGCCCTGAATGCTTTGAGACATTACCAAACTGAGATTCACGTGAGAGCACAAATGTCCGACATTCTTATCTGACCGTAAATGGTCGAGTACCTCTTGTCTGTGTGACATCCACATCTAATCATCTCAACATTTTCTGGAGGTCATGTGTGAAAAAAAGATTTAATATGGTGCCAAAACGACTGCATTTACTGTTACCTTCACCACATGTGTATCAGAAGACTGTGTATTGCATGCTTAGATTGTTCTTCCTGTGGTTCGGATGTAAAGTCTAATGTTGAACACACGTTATTTATTTGCCTGAGCGGTAGCGTTTTGTTTGAAAGGCACACTTGAAAAGTTTAAATCCATACACTAGTGTACTGACATAAGGCTGTGGTGTGTATGTGTTGTACAGAAACATTGAACTACTACTGCTGTAATAAAAAAAAAATTAAAAAAAAAAGGTAGATAATTGAAAAAAAAAACGATTTTTTAAAAACTAAAATGTATTTTATCTTAAGCAGGATTTAAGGTATTATACAGACGTATGTGTGTTAAATAAGTGGCTTTAGCCTAACAGGTATTTTATGATTTTTGAACTCTGTTGCCTTGTTTTGCACGTCTCAGTTTATGAGTGAATGTTAGTTTGTGGTAGAGCCAGCTGGTAACTGCAGCTGAGCAGACTTCCATCTAATGAAATGAGAAGCACACCTGTGTTATTCATGCTGTTATGGACGATTGCTCTACCATGCCTTAGAATTCAAGTAAATAATTACATATTTATAAATATTATGAAAAGGAAATTCAGTATTCTACTCAGTTCCCCTGGTTGCCACATGATTCCTGTAGTTTTTCCTGTATCTAATGTACTAGGGTGTCAAATGATTTCATGTACTTCTACAATAAAAGAATAAGTTTCATGTATTTTGTAAATAGCTGTTACCACTAGATGGCGCAACGCAACTAATTAACGCCAAGTGCTGTTGTTGTGACAACCAAAGGGGTGGAGTGTAGGCAGGAATACAACTCTACAGGAACACGGCTCACGTGTTCATCACAAACCCAACGTGTCATGCAAACTAGCATTACAATCAAGCCTCTCCCATGTTGTTGCTCTACATATTGTGTCCCTAGAGGTGTGTTTATATTGTTTTTTTGCTTCTAGTATTCATATATGGCCTGGTTAATGTGCCCAGGCTTATGTATCAGTGGGAGGCTGCATTGCTTTACAGTCTCTAAACATAAAGACAAAGTATTTTGTGTCTTTTCTGATTTGTATTACTGTGTGCTTCTGATTAGTCTCTGCAGTAAGAGTTAAAAACAGGGTTTGTCCACAAAAAGCCACATCCTCTTATTTATATGTATAAAAAAAACCATTTATTGCTGAAAGGTTGCTGACAGTACATTCAGACAATAAGTTATTTTACAACCATAGTCCACTTTAAACAAACAAAACCATGATCAAGCCACATAATGGAAGAGTTCAGGAAGTAATCTTGCACCACAAAAGGAACAGAAAAAAAAAAATAAAGAATTTTCTTATGACATAAGAAATGCTAAGACCTCAAGGTTGCAGTTAAATGATTGTCATGTGAAATTCTGTAAAGCTAATGTAATAAGAAGGCTAAGAAAGCAGGCTTAAAAAATATCTGGTTTTGGATTTAACAGTATTTGCCCAACTCATGTCTATATAAGATGTTAATTAACAATTGATATGGATGCAAAAGATATACTATTGTGCTATATTACTTTCATCCATTTAAAAAGTGTCTAGGTACTTCAATAGCCAAGCGTTTATTAGGGAAGAGGTTCAGTTCCCGGCCAGCCGGACTTGCATTGCTCTCTTGGATACATCACCATACCCCAACCCCAGACAGTATCGATGATCTAACAACTTCTCTCCAGAGCCTTAAAGTCTACCCCACTGATATAAACTTTTTTTTTAAAGAAGCATCTCATAAAATATATTTAAAACTGTAGCTCACACCAAATAGAAGAGACTGATAAATAAAAATATCCAAATCCAACAACTTGCCAAAAGTTGAATCTGGAAAAATAAAGTTTGGAATTACTAGCATTTACAAAATTAAATACTACAAATGTCTTTGGAGCTTAAAGAAATAAATTTACAAATGCCTACCAGAAATTCTTGGTTGGGTGGAGGCCACCCGGCTATTACTCCACATTTACACCCATGATAGCCAAGACAGATTATGAGATTCTCCCTTTACCAAAGTTATTTAGGTGTGTACACCTCTCATTCTCATAAAATAGAGACATCCTTGTAGTGTAAGGAAGTTAGTTGCTCATATATGACATATAACATCAAACAGTCACTGTTGCATAGTGTGTGTTAAACCACTTGTACCTGCACAAGAGCAAAGCGGACCAAAGAGTGTGACTAGAATTCTGTTGCAGAGTCTATTTAACTTTTGGTCCTGGAGTATTTTAAGGCGCACGCAGAGGAAAGTCTTGTAGCCAAAGTCAAAACCTGAGGATGTGTTGGTGATCGCAGCATTTTTCTCCACATGCGCCCATTTTATTACATATTGCAGGTCCATGAGCAAAGAGGCCTTCATTCAACTTTGGGTGATTACTGAGGACGTGTTTTCATTTGGTGTGTTTCAGAAGACGAACTGAGGCTCTAGGACAGATTTATTGCCTTTTCATCCCCTCACTGTGAGAAGGTCATTTCACATAATAACCGTAAACACACTAAAAGACTAACAGATGCTTCCACCAAAACAAATTTAAAAAAAAAAAAAAAAAAAAAAAAAAAACACAAAATAAACACACGAAAAAAAAAAAAAAAAAAAAAACCCTGCTACTTCCATGCAGAGTATAAAGAATGCACTTAAACTCAAATACGAAGTACTTGCAGTTTAAAACATCACTGGATGAATTCTGCATGAAAGTAGCCAAAACATGTTTAAAGTTGACAACTTCCAATAATTACACAGTGGGTGCAGTGAACAGTATGGAGGTCCTCTACTTATAAAGTCAGAGGCTTTCTCCGTTGTCCCGTGGAGTGTTTGCCGGTAATTTACTAAGACGCAGGTTCAATAATACAAATGAAATGGGGCAAAACGTTAGTGACAGACCAGTGCATTCATGTAACTTAAGCTCCGCCTATTACGTGTTGAAGTTCATTGGTCCAGCTTTTGTGGGTGGATGCACTGGTCACATGACAAACTTACTCACCAATCAGATTTTTTACTCTCTAGTAACACACACACACACACACACACACACACACACACACACACACACACACACACACACACACGACCAATCGAGTGCAACATCAGACTGGAGTTAAAGCAGCCAGTCTAGTGTACAATACAATCTCACCCACAATGAAAAATTTAAAAAAAAAAATCTTGAAAAGGTCGCTAAATGCGCCCCATGTGTGTTTTCAGCTACCCCTCCAGAAAAGTGTTGAAGTCAGAGACATTGTCTAGTCTTTCTCTATACTCTTTTCTTCAGAGCAGACAACGGAAATGAGGGGCTTGATGCTCAGTTTTCTTTTTCTCCCCCCACAATATCAAACAAGTATCAGAACTGAGCCAGGAGTCCTTGAAAATGTCATCAGTCACATTACATACTTGACTCTTTTTCACCAGACCCTGATTTCTGAGCATCGCTTCGTTTACTAATGAGCGGCGAGCTCTCGGGGGCGGCCTCCAGCCGGACCTCGCTCAGCTCTGCTCCGTTTCGTTTGGCATCTCTGTCCACAAAGAACTGCAAGATCCCCGCGCCGAAAGCGTCACCCTCCACATTGAGCACCGTGCAGGTACGATCGCTGAAGGAAGACAAAACAGATGGCACGCCATTTTAATGTCAGGGTATTTACAGCCAGCTGTGTGCCCTACATTATTGTAAATCTAGGGCATCACGGTCAACATCGTCCAAAGTTTGTATACTCACACAAGCCAGTCAACAGCCAGGATAAGAGAGATGTCGCTGGTGGGGAGTCCTATTGCCTCCAGGATAATAGCTAAAGTCAGAACACCGCCTGCAGGAATTCCCGCTGCTCCAACGCTGGATGCTGTAGCTGTAACACTAAAGTACAAAAAGCATGGACAGTAGCAGTTAGACACAAATCTATTGTCATGATTATAAAAGCCACTGAAATCACCTCTATTATTAGGCAACTGTTTGATAAGTAAGCCAGTGGTACAATTGATTTAGTATTACATGTCACTGTCTAACTAAAGGTGTGTTTTGGTGGCTTTGGGGACTTACAGGATGGTAATGACTTGGATGAAGTTAAGGGAAACGTGGTTCAGCTGTGCAATGAAAACTGCGGCCACGCACTGAAAGAGAGCCGCACCGTCCATGTTGACCGTCGCTCCAATGGGCAGGATGAAGCGGCTGATGTGCTTGGATACGCCGTTCTTTTCCTCCACGCACTTCATCATGAGAGGTAGCGTGGCAGAGCTAAGAAGCAAGAAACGATGGCCGTGAGCGTGCAGAAAGGATGTAGAGATACACTGTTGCTTTAGAAGACAGAAATCTAAGTCATTCAGTATTTAACAACCTGAGAGTCACGTTTATTACCTGGAGCTTGTTCCAAAGGCTGTGGCTAGAGCCGTGAATATCCCCCAGAGGAAGGTGTAAGGGTTCTTCCTTGTAATGATGAAGTAGATGCCTGGCAACACAAGTGCTCCATGGATAGCATGTCCAATGAGGCAGCAGGCTATATATTTTCCCAAACTGGCAAACAGGCTTGCAACATCTTCCATTTCCACAATCTTCCCAGCTACAAGGAACATGATACCGATTGGGGCATACCTGCAAGGGAAGAGACAAGACAGTGATGTAGTTTAAGTTTCTGATACAGAGCACACTTAAAGATAAAAAAACAACAACAATATTCCTCGCGTATCTGTCCATTAAATACACAACTCCAGCCAGAAATGTAGCAAAACTTTTTAAATAGTTTGTCTTGGTGTACTGCATCCATAAAAATAACTAGCAAAGATATTGTTGAGTGCTCTAATGTTAGGAGAGACTGGGATCTTGTCGACACTGCGAATCAAGCCTTTAATAAAGCCATAATGTTATGCAACTGCACATGCACAGTAGTTGCAGGATGCAGACGCTTCTATTCATTCAAATAGCAGGTTTAAAACAGCAGCGTGGTCCTCTTTAAAAAACACTTTGCTGTAATTGAATATTTTGCTCTTCACACGTGAACATTTTCTGTTCTTTTATTCCTTCCCCAACCCAAAAAGCATCCAGGTGTCCTTACCACATGATCCAGGACACCAGCACCATGGTGGCCTCGTTGAAGGCGTTAAAGAACTTGATCAGGATCTCTCCTTCCTCTCCCAGCTTCCGCAAAGCCACCCCAAACACGATGGCAAACACTACGAGACCAAGAATATTCATGCCATCCTGGTCTGTTCCAAAAGGCACCTGAAAAGCACACATGTTAAAAACAAAACACTGAGTAAGAAAACACATTTATTCAGCCCTCAGTTTAAGAATACAGTCAGGGAGTTTGAGTGTATTTATAGTTCATTTTCCAGCCAGTCACTCTGCTCACATTCTCCACCGTGATATTGGCGATTCCGTTTGTGCCATTCTTTTTCATCAGCTTATAGGAGGTCGTATACTGTACAGGAGGCAAGAAATTGCTAGTTTAGTAGACTAATTAGCACATAATCAGCTTATCGTCATAGCTCTGTTACACAATTCAGTGGAATGACTATGTTAAAAAGAAAAACCCACAACAACCCAAAAAATTCAAATCCAATACTTACAGACTGAAAAGCAGCAGACACAAGGTTGGAGGGAAAGATGTTTCTGTGGATAAAAAAATACAACACATTCAAATCCTTGTGCTCAGTGTGAAGTGGATTACTAGCTGTGATAGAGAGCAGAGAAATGACAGGTTTGGGAACTAAAGTGCAGAAAACAGGTTTGGTTGTTTGGGTTTGTTCTCAAAATACATTTTACTTATTTTTTAAAAAAAAGCACAGAATAGTAACACTGAGTAATGTCACATGTGCTGCTTGGAAATTTAATTTAAAAACTACAGGCTGACCTGCTTTGACTCATTACTGAGTTTCAGCTAACTATAGAGCAATACTGCTACTGATCCTGTGACATTGAAAGCACAAATGCTATCTCTTCAAATGATCAGTGACAGCTCAAACAGAGAGGAGTCCAAGGCTCGCCATGTAAAAAAACAGCTCAGAGAATTTAACTGTTAATCTCGGTTTTTTCCCCCCCGTGTTGCTGTGACCTTATCCATCACCTGCTAACGAGTGCATGCATACACACTGGCTTCCACAGAGTAGGTACAGCTGTGTATTAAATTTCCCAAGAACACACGAAAAACCCAAAGTGCACCCGTTACCCCTGTGCTCAGCTGTCTGCAACAGATCTAGAGTAATAAGGCATTAACTCCTCAACCGCTTTCCGGTCATTCAGTCCCTTCCATTGGCGCTGCAGTGCTTCAAGCTTAAGGATCATGTGACTGCATGACGTGGCAGAACTAGAAAACCGGCTGCGTCACAAACAGCCGTGAAAGGGGACTAAACGACTGCTAAGCTTTCACACCATTTGGATATTCAAATGGATTGGCATAGTCTGAGTGTAGTAAGATGACGAGAGGAAAGAGGCTTAAGTATTTAATGTTTCATCAGCACAAAAGTGATCAGCATAATAATCTGTGTGTAGAATCTAAAGAGAATCCAGACTTCAAGCATTGTTAGAATTCACATGCCATCACATCCTTGTATAGTATTAATGGGAGGCAGGACTCCTGACTATAGGTACACGTACACTACATTTGCACAGAGATGGCAATCCCGAGTACAAGCGTGGCTCACTCGTACACTTCCACTTCCTTGTTCTCCGCTGTGTTTACTTATTCTTGGCACAGGTACAAACCGCAGCGCTAATTAAATTTAAAACAAAAAGAACACAATGTTTCGTTTTTTCCGCCTTATCCTACTCAAGTCTACATGTGGATGCCATGCTCCTTCGAAACTGTTCACTCTGAGGTGAACTTGCGACTTGAATGTAAATAAACTTGATTTTATTGTTTAACTGGAATGTTGGTATGAAAACAATGGGCCATCACATGCCTATTAGGCGGGTGGGTCTCCTACGTCAAACGGACAATTGTTTGTGCTCAGATCTTCTGACGTCTTGACACCATCCTGTTACACCATCCCTCAGCTGCTTTGGGAAAATGGTACACGTTTAGTATCAAACCCAACAACAGAAACTTCGGGCACTTAATAAGGTGGACAAACGGATGAAACACTTAAGCTGAAAAATAGATTATGGTTCTAAAGAATGGGAATGAATCCCAGCATCTCAAAGGCCTGTTGAGCTCCTGACAGCTAAGGACAGGATGACAAAGATAGAAGATCTTCATATAACTAAGTTTACTAAGAAAAAACAAAAACATGTTCTAGCTTCGCGGAATCACCCACAGGTTTTGTAGGTCAAAAGGGGAAAAAAAAAAAATGCAACTGATAAGATATGTCAACAAGGATGTGTAGGAGTGGTGTGTGTGGGTGGTGTGTTGTCTTTTTTTCCCCTGCTCTGTTTCGTATGAGTGTGCGTCTGCAAACAATGACCAGGCCATTATTGCACTTT
This sequence comes from Aulonocara stuartgranti, assembly GCF_965226115.1. NCBI lineage: Eukaryota > Metazoa > Chordata > Actinopteri > Cichliformes > Cichlidae > Aulonocara > Aulonocara stuartgranti. The sequence continues at coordinate 17,919,752 of NC_138950.1, read as the reverse complement.
AATGAACAGCTCTTCAGTCAGTTCCACCCAGTAAGTTCCACGCTGCCTTTGTTGTCAAAGGTAACCAGGACACCGGCTGACCAGGCTCACGCTAATGAGAGGCACGAGTCTTCTATTGGGATAATGTGCGTGCATGTGGAACGGTGGCATGTGTCCAATACAAGACAAACATTACCCTTGTTTCATATTTATCATCTCTTGTCTTTGCCTCCCACCCCACGTTATGTAACGTGCCAATTAACGTCAGGTAAAAATGTTAATCTCCATCAGGGCACAAGGACTGTTTTATGGATGTGTTGCCAAGGGTAAGTCACGATGCAAGGGGTGGGTGGCGAGTGGAATATTCTGGTTTTCATAGCGCACAAGTCCGTGATTCACCGAGCGCCAGACTGAGCAAACCATGAACAGACCAGTCAAACTAACCAGGAATAATGATGCAATAGTTGCAAGCATTATTAAGACTGGATGTAAACAGACTCTTACAGGTGTTTTAAGACTGTCTGTGTTCCATCTCGTCTACTTGAGGCAAACCAAATAAGCTTAACGTGATTCGTGGTTCAGATTACAGATCCAAACAGTAAACCCAAAGTCTTCTTGTTTACACTCTAAACATGTTTTTAACCTCTGTGGTGGGAAACACTGACACTGTACTTTATTTCAGACTATGCTGTTGCATCATGCTGTGTAGTTATGTCTTTAGAATAAAAAAAAAACATTCCAAAAAATAGAAAAACTAAGCTTCACTGAATTGCTGTTGACATGTAAGAAAAGCCCTCACCCCCCAATTAGTGTTAGACCAAAACACAGCAGGTACAGGGGAAGCGTGCACAGTGGACCAACATCAATAGGAACATGTAATAGTTATTTAGATGACGTGGAACATTTCCTTCTGACGCAGTTGTTTGTGTACAATGGTCATAGATGCTTCCGGGTGTCCCCTCTCCCACACCATAGAGGTGACACATGCTTCATGAATGCCCTGTGAACATGACGCATTGATTTAAAAAATAAAAATATCGGGCGGGTGGGGGCGCATGGGCACCTACAGACGGAAGTCATTTTTACTTAACAAGTTCAACAAGTTTAAACGGCATTGCGCCATGTTCCGTGTTATGTGTTTCAAAGTAAACTTTGACAAAAGTTGCGAACAGAAAAGTGTCTGAACCACAGTTGCGATTAGGGACAAGTTTCACGCACGTCTTCTGATTCCACGTGTAAACGTCACACTGGACAAGACGTGGAATATTACCAAATAAGTCAGTGTATGGGTTTAGTGGTCCTGGAAAAAAACAAAACACTAACACAAAATAAAATCTTTTCATTTTTTTATAAAGCGCCCGAGAAGGGACAACAGGACTGTGCCGGGGAGTTAACCCTCAGCGAGGACACAGCTGATGCAACCGTTTGTTGGCATTACAGCACTGCATTGTCCGGCTGTAGTGGACAACTAAGAACACATGTGCCCGATCTGGTTCTTACAAGTACTGCTACACGTACAACAGGTTACTCTGTGTAACTTGGCTACTATTATTAGATCTTTGGAGCGTCCTACACGCGTCATTACATACAGGCCTAATTACATGTGAAGGTTTAACGACTTTTTTGAGAGTATGTAGACCGACTGTGTGTGAGCAAGAGTTAAGGTTTCGCTTACCTTATCAAATCTAAGAAGGAGTCTATAATTTCTTTATGCGCAGGCACGTCTTCTTCCAAGTAGGCCGGCTTGTTGACGGACACAGACCCCGGCGATATGATGAAAGCCATCACGACCCCAATCGAGGACGCAATCAAGGTGGTGATCAGGAAAAAGAGCATAGCCAAGCCGCCGAGTTTGCCCAGGGCTTTGGGGTCGATGCTGGCCGCTCCGGACACCAGGCTGCAGACCACCAGAGGAATGATGATCATCTTCAGCAACCGGATGAGAATCTCACCTGGGAAGCCGATGTAAATCACCTGGGTTCTCGTTAGTGTTACATTACGCACACCAAGTCCAATAAAAACACCAACGATAACCCCGGCCACGGTGAGAATCACCAGCAGGTTGGCCTTGACGATCCTCAGCACGCGCTGAGACAACGTCTCCGGGGTGCTCTTCTTGGGGCTGTCCAGCCCGTTGGGCATGGGCTCGTCGAGGTGAGCCTCACCGTTGGATTCCTTGCTGCTCTCTATCATGTCTACCGTCGAGGCCATGACGCGCGTTTAAACTTCCCCTAAAACTTAACGAAGGAAAACGTGTCTGAAAACTAGCAGCAACGTGGCAGGAGACCTTTCTAAAATTAAGGCAACTGCATACAAATTTCCTCCTGCGATTAGTGAATGTCGCTTGAGGACCGCGTGGGTTCTTATCTACCGGGAAGCATTCCACGCCCACCTCTTAGTAATCTGGGCGTGTCTAACCAAGGCTGCAACATTCATTATAAAAAAAACAGCGTTTTTGGACGGAAACGTATTAAAAAAAATGTCGCTGATGTAACAGCAACGCCTTTTATGCTTGATGTCTTCACTACCCTGAAACAAGAGGCGATCGTTGCGTCACGCATTGTTAAAAGCAAGACAGCATAAAAATTTCCCCTAACCACCTGAACTGAAAGTTACAACCGCGTGCAAAAGACGTTGAAAAGTCTTTGAAAAGTGTCCAACTTTTATCAAATAAATAAAAAAAGGTCGAAATTAACTTTATAATGGGTTTCTTAATTAAAGGTGTGGTACACTCAAAATGATGCAGTGCTACAGGAATATTTGCCAGCTCTAATCTCTTCCTAGATTACTACCTTTCATCAGTTAAACAACTAGATCACATGAGTTGACGAGAGGTACAGGGTGTGGAGCCTGCTACTGCATTCATCAAGTCACACATCAACAAAGAAAATGTTCTTGCTTTTTTATATTGACGTAGATTTTGGCATGTTTTAACAGGGACATGTTCCATGACATTAATAAAAGAAAGAAAGAATATGGTAAGGGCCTCATGAATGAGCCTCTGGCTGGATGATTGGGAAAAAAACAAGTGTTTCTGTAAGGAGACGTTTTAGACCTTTTACCTTTTAAAAAAGGGAAAGTTGGTTAATTTAACATCAGTTACAGCACAGAGAAAGTCTGTAGATATTAACAGCACTTTCATATTATATAATGAGATGCTTTTATGATGTGTGGTGTTCACTAGATTGAAACAAGCAACATATATTGCATCATGCAGTGACATCACAACACTTCCATTGAGGGCTGAAATTGGCAACCACGTGTGACGATACAGTTTTAAGTCTCCAACTTTCAGTGAATACAACTATTTACATTTACTTTGTATTGGGGCTCTTAAATAAGGGTGTGGCACATTTAAAAATGATGCAGATCCACTGGAATATCTGTCAGCTTTAATCCCTTCCCAGATTACCTCTTTTCATTAGAACAGCAGTTGAACTAGGGCACATTAGCGGAGGAGAGGTACAGGGTTCATCTCTACAGCTGTGGAGGAAGCCACCAGGGTTCGTCTCTACAGCTGTGGAGGAAGCCACCAGGGTTCGTCTCTACAACTGTGGAGGAAGCCACTGGGGCTTTGATGTGCCCTCCCTCCTCTGCGGGTTTATTTGCTTTCTCCCCAAGTCACAAATCAACGAAGAAGAAACCTCTTAGATCATGAAAGGGTAACGCACGTGGAACGACAAGTGCAGTAATAACATTAATCTGACATCTGGCGTGTCTGGATGGCAAAGAATGGCCACTGAGGAGCAGTATGTTCTTTGCTAACTGTTTCTCACCCAGTTGTAGTGATGAGTGAATGACTGTGAAGCAACGGGCCGTGTGTTTTTCTTGGAAATGTGTTGACAGCAGTTAAGAATGAAAGTGAGTAATACAGTGTTGAGTCAGAAAGCAACTTTCAGATGAAAATAAAGGCTTAAAACATCCATGAAATGTTAGTATCCTGACTTCCAATCATTGGCTAGGTGTGCACAAAGATGTAATAAGAGACACACTCATTGTCTGGGCCACAGAGGCCTACAGTCCGATTGCTTATAATTTATGTGTCAGTGTTCAGGACATACTGAGGATAGCTTACAGTCAAACTACAATTCAAGTGCTTTTTTAAAGACTCCCACTGGCTGAAATTTGTGGGAAAAACACCTTTAACACCAAATAATGCCCACAGGACCAGATCTCAGACTGGCAGGAAGCTGTGCTCTACAAGCCAAGTTTGTTATCTAAAGCTTAGGCCCTGTTCGCCCTGACTGTGTGAATGATTGAAGGAATCACCGTGATTCTGTGAAAAGTGCATTACCCTGTGAGAAAGGACAACTTCAATGGCTAAGCCAGCTAGCGCACAAGAGCTGAGAAGGCCCCATCTATAATAACACACAATGCACACGCTGTGAAGATGAGTTTCTGCTGTTATTTAATATATTAAAACTGAAGTGTCTGACTTCTAAATGCACATATTTCAGAGCAAAAACAACAGCAATGCTATGATAACACATGTATGGGTGAGAGTTATTAGTTCAACTTTAGTTAAATGTGAAGGTTGGAGTTTTTAACTGACTCACTACGCTCTGACCGCATAAAGAAAGTAGAGAAAGTCTTCAAAGAAGACCGAAATTTGGTGGGTGGATGTAGCATTTTGTCGTACATCTGTGTGTCAGTAAAGTTGTACTGTTCTTCGAACAGGTTCAATAACACCGGTGTCCTTGGCTTGTTGTTATAAGTCTTATATAAGACTTTTATTAGGCAGCACTTAAGTTAGTAAATATTTGTTGGAGAGGGTTTTTTTATGGATCTCGGTCAGCCTTGTGATAAGGATAAGGCTTCCTTTGGCATTTTAAAATTGCACTAAGTGGGTTTTTTTTATATTCACTGAGCCCAAGAGTGTTTACTTTGCCCTTATGTTTTTGTAGTTGTAACTGACTTAATTTGGAGATGAGGTTTTATTCATTTTTTAAAAGAAATTGGAAGAAATATGTTATGATATGTCCAGAAAACCTCAGCTGAATCTAAATGTCTTTAACACTGACACGTTAAACCAAGGCAGAGAACATGGCAAATTCAGCACCACCTCAGCTGTAAACATTAGCATTTATCATCACGTGGCATCTGGCCGGAGGTTTAGTTCCCTCTTTTTCTACAGTTTGATGCTTGATAATCAAGCATGAATAAGGACACGGCGCACAAACGGGGGCAATTCGTGTGACCTATGAAATGGGGACGTGAACAACAAAACGTTGCTGTCTCAAGTATCGTGAGAAGAGCAAGTGAGAGACTGGGAGAAAAGAAATGAGAAAGGCTGAAAGGAAACTTGATACCCCTCCACCTGAATGTGCCAGTGCAGCAATGCCCTATCTTTTATCCTGGTCTGCTGCGGTCATCGCGCAGGATCAGGGTGAAGTATGAAAACACTTCCACTCATTCCACGCTGTTTTTCAAACAAGATAAATAAAAAAATACAAAATTAAGAGTAGTCGTCCACAAACTAAATACTCGACAAAGTGCTGACTCATGGTGCTGTACTGCGGTACTGAGTTATGATAAGGTGCAGAGTCATGATGAAAATATATTCCAGGATGTTTATCTAGAAGGAATGTTGGACAGAGGAAAAGTCTGGAAATAATATCTTTTTTTCCCCACTAAGACCCCTTGAGGGGAAATTTCATGACTGAATATTCAAAGAGGCTGAGGAATAATACTCATGCAAACTATGGTAAACTTGAAAAAAGGAACCAAGAAGAGAGTGAGATGGGGGAAGCCATGCCATTAGGCCATTATGCTCGAACTCTGTTTGCTAGAACATAATGTTTATGAAGCAAACATTTACGCTTCTTGCTTTGTGATAAGTGAGGTGTGCTGTTCAATCATACACTGTGTGTGCTCAGCGATACAAAACACTCTTGAAATGGCACTTTGATCCTGACTCCTGAACAGTTCTACATTTAGTATTATGTGAGAAAAAAAAGTGAAGTGTGCATTTTATACACAAATGTCAAAGTAAACTGAAGTTGTGGTTTTTAGTGAAACATTATCTCGACCGTCACTCTCAGGATTGTACACTTTCAACAGCGTGCATGTTCTACATTAGATTTTGGCTCAAAGCACTGCTTTCACAAAGCCCAGCCTCACAGTACTGCAAAGCAAACTTCATTACAAAAAAGCTCCTTATGCATGTGCCATGTGTAGATTCGCTGTCACTACTGTCCCTGCAGCCCACAAGTGATGAGAGGGCCCCCTAAAGCCTATCTGATCTCTTAAAGCCTTCTGTGATCAGAAGGGGCCTCCCGAACTTATTTACAGATTTGCGCTGCGCAGTCAGACTCACATGCCGTGCCTAGAGCCATCCTCCATGTATGACAAATGAACTTCCATTTGAATGTGAAATACTTTCAATTATTCAACAAGAGTGTACTGCTTAACATTTAATCCTAAATGATATACTTGAAAAGCATTCGGGACAAAAGCCTTGCGGTAGATCGGTGAACGGTTCAGGGTGTATCCTACCTCTCGGCTTTGGATGGTTGGATAAGTTGAAGAAAATGAATGAATGGTTGAATGGATTCAGCATAAGAGAGGATTTATTTCGATATTGCCAAATCACAATGACAGTCATTAAAGTGCCTCGACTTTATACTGTAGGTAAAGACCATATTATATTTTGGAGAAAACCTCAGCAATCAAGCGACCCCTGTGAGCAAGCACTTCGCAACAGTGGGAAAGTGCTTGCTTTTACAGGAAGAAGCCTACGGCAGAACCAGGCTCAAGGGGGGCAGCCATCTGCTGTGAACAGTAGGGGGGTGAGGGGAAAGGAAAAAGAAAAGAAAAGGTAGCAGGACAATACATAGACAAAGGGACCCAGTTAGTCATTACGAATGAAAAGAGAACTCAAAGAGCTCATCAGCTCTTTAACATCAAATAAAGAACTCGTCTTTTTCCTTTTTTAGCCTTTTGTGGTGTCACGCTCTAGACCGACAGTTAGTCTATGACATTTCCTGAGGGACAAAAATAATCTTTCATAAAAATATTATCTTGATGTAATTTTGGAAATATTGTGCTGTTAAATAATTTAACATTTTAACATTAACTGGTTTATCAATAAAGAATTTTTGATTTAAAGGTGTTTGATTAAAATCTGCTGCTTTTCTACTTTCACCGTGATCGGGGTTCTGTGGACAGCTGGTCACTGCAGACATTTGTTGTCGCTGCTGCAAAATGAATGTGAGAACAGACCAACGAGAATTTCTGAGGAATTTTTATGATTTAAAAGTTCTTTGGTCCTCACAGATGCATTGATGAAAAGTTGCTTATCTTTGATGTTAAAGGGACAACAAATATTTCTAACAGTAGAAGTCCAATCACTTTCTTTTAACATTAGTAGTTTCAGAGATCAAGTTTGTCCTCAGCGAGTAAACTATGTCTGACTTTCTGTCACCTGTAAAATAAATACGCTGCACCAGATTTTCGCTTTAACCTTTCCTTTTTTTACAAAGCTGAATGGCCAAGGTGCTCTTTCATCACATCTGCATTTCATTACATAGCCGTGCTTGTATTTTGTTGTTCCTCTATATAAGATAAAGCTACATTCTGAGTTAATTACCCACACAGTGTGTGCATCCACACATGGGCTGTACTTAAATGCACCATGTGTTGGAAAGCTGTTGTCTTACTCCATGTGTTTTAGCTTTAAGTGTTTAACCACATACTCCTCTTCCCTGGGCTCTTTTCCCCTTTTGCCTGCCTTAGTCTCAAGATAAACTAAGACTTGTTTTGAAGAATAAGCAGACTTTGAATTGCTGTTAGCTGAGTCTGACAGGTTTTGCTGAGTTAATTGATGATGTATTTTTAAAACTGTAGATTGTGGCAGCCAACAAGGAGATTTCAACACTGTGCTAGTGCAAGTTCTTGTTAACCATTGCTTACATAAATACCTTTGGACAACCTGTGCTTCTTCAAACTTGCGTGCTTTTTTATCGTCTGATAAGAATACAGTAGCACGCTTTCTGGCACTGTCTCTCTTCACAGATTGGTAATCTAATCTATCTGCATGCCCTGTCTCTCTCCCTGCGTCTGTCAGTTGGCTTTAGGTGCACTGAGTTACCCGAGGAAGGTCACAGCTGTTTGTTCACACCCACAGTCACAAACATTCCTTTTAGCCAATGTTCAAGAACAAATTATACTACATAGGTCATGTGCGTACATAGTATTCACCTGACAAATTTTTTGTCAGGTGAATAAGACACCTTATTCACCTGACAAAACAAACTTAAATGTGCCCATTTAAGTTTGTTTCACCATGAGTATTTAAATAAATGACCCACACTGAGCTGAGATCAATCAATATCGCACAGAGAACAGTTCAGCTGTTTTTGCCACTGCAGCAGTGCTCCTCTACTGCAGTGGTTCTCAAACTGTGGTACGCGTACCACTAGTAGTACTTGGGCTCTCTCTGGTGGTACGCAGGAAATCTCCAATTTTTTTTAAGATTAAATAATATACTACTATACTATATACTATCATGGAAGCATGCAAAGATGACACGAGAGTTCCCGAGGCTCTTCTGGGAACCGGAGTCAACCAGAAAACGGCTCCCTGAGCGTGAGTCCTCTATGAAGAGCAGCCTTTCCTTATCGCCGCTACAGAGCACTGGCGGGCTCATTTCCCTGGGCCTTAAAACTGCAAAGGTGGCACGGCACTGTCACACTGATGGTAAAAACACAGCCCTTTTCCGTGGTGCTGCCGTGCCCTGATCCCAGCCACCATCGATGAGTCGAAGGCCCCCGGGAGAATCGGTGGAGGTGTGGGAGATGCCGTCGGTGAGTCGGGAACTGTCGCCTGGATGCCAGTACAGTTGTTATTATTATCACTCGTTACATCCTGTTTATGACAGTTAAAATAAATAACATTCAAATAAGAAATACTACTATACCACATAAGGGTGGTACTTCATGAGCCATATATTTTATGAGGTGGTACTCACTGTGAAAAGTTTGAGAACCACTCTCTACTGCAACAAAGACAGCTTGTAGTCTTTTCACTCTTTAATCATTCTGAGAACTCATTAGAGACAATTCTGATGTTTTCAAACAGGAAAAAAGAGAAATGAAGACACATTAAGACTATTTACACAATGCTTACCCTTACAGATGGCAGCACTGAAGGTCAACCCCAGGGATCAGACCTCACACATATCAGAATAAGGCACAGAAAACAGCAGATCAAGTCGAGCTCCCGTATCATTTTTCCTGTGCCGGACATCATGAGCTGGAAAGCTCTGAGGGAACATTCTTCTTATACATAAACAAGGCTAAGTCTGTAAATGAATAAGTCAAGTTAATTCATTTAGAGACACATAAGGTTATACAAAGTCATTTAGATCAGCCAGTTAGAATGTCCTGACTGGAGGTTGATGTCATAGAATATTTCTGACCTTGTACAGCTTATTAAAATGTAACCATTATAAGCAAATTTCTTTCTTATGTACATTTTTAAAAAAATCAGGGCTTTAATAGGTCTGTTGTGTCTTATATTTTTAAAAAGAACAAGTATAAATAGATTATTTTCCTCTGCAGCACTCCATTTAGGGGACAGAGTCTCTCTAACCATTGGTCAGAATGTCACAGTGGGGTTCAAGTTAGAGAGCTGGATGAGATACGAGGTCCTAGAAGGGCAGCCAACCTGTAGACTAAAAACATAGGCAGAATCCAATCTTCCCACAGGACAGTTGCAGGGAACATCCAGGTCTGGGCAGTACAAACCAGACTGAACAAGTGAGAGGTCTGATTTGCTGAGATCAACACTCCCTTCTTGTAACGCCTCCCTTTCCCAGCTCCTTTGCGCAGTCTTGCTTTAGAAGTCATATGATACTGTATGGCACAGCGTTCAGAATTTTCTCTTTCACCAGCCCACCCTCTCTCCGTGTCTCGTTTTCTACCTCCTACTCCATGCTTGTTCACTAGCTCTTTTGTGTAGATAATGACATGGGCCTAAAGAATAAACAGCTGTGTGACTGATCTGTTTTCTAATCCCGCTTTCTCCATCTTCTTTTCATTATTACACATATATCTGCTCTCTGCACTCGCTATGTGCAGCATACACTCTGGAAACCCAAGACCGCCTCCACTGACCATGTGGAGTATTTTAAGTGGAGTGTTTTTATATTAGTGTAATGGTAAAAATATGTTTATAATCTCACATAAGAATAAAGAATGGCAAATGCATTGTACTTCTAGAAGAAAATCTCACCACTACACATTTATTTGGGTTGTTATTTAGCATCATTGGTGAACTTTAATTTTAAATGTCTGCATATAGACTGCATATAGAAAGGCACTAAATCTCACACAGGCCTAAAAAACTTGTTAACCTTGTCCCAAAATCAAAGGATTCAGCTATTCAGTTCTTATATACACACACACACACACACACACACACACACACACACACACACACACACACACACACACACACACACACACACACACACACACACACACACACACACATATATCAATCTGAAGATCAGGGTTAACTGCGTCAGAGGAAAATAGTTCTGCACAATATTATAGTAAGTGATTATCTAATCACAGTTTTGTCGAGGTTGTTGCCACATAGTTTACTCAGAAAACATGGGAACATAAAACTAGACAACACAATGCAAAATGTACAGCTGTTGGACATACATGTATGTATGTGTGCTGTATGAAAGCTCTCTATCTATATATAAGTGCATTATGTAAGCAAGATGTGTATATTAATAGTCCTGTTTACATGCTGGCTCTAACTGCTCTGCACCAGAGCAGAGGTCACTCAGACCTGTAAGTAAGTTTACACTAGATATGAAAGGAAGTTGGAGGTGTGACCACCTTGTTTATTGTTCCCTTCTCAAGGGGTGGATTGCTGCCTTGTTTGGCTAGGTATGTGTCCTTCACACGGCCTTGAAAAACAGACTGTTCAAATACTTCGCAGACAAAAACACTGACGACAGTGCAAGCCCAGTAGATTTAATTAATGTAATTAGCAATGCACGAACAAAGTAAAAAGAAGACCTTTGCTTGGAGACCTGCCTAACCCCAGGGCAATAGTAGCAGTGCTTCCACAGTGATAATGATGCCATCTACTCATGGGAAAATGCTAGTGGCAAGGAAGATGTTCAATACAGTCAGAAAGACTAAGGCTGCTAGGTGTGTTGATTACATTAGCCTGGAAATCTGTTTTGTTCTCTTTGACTGGATTGCATCTGGTAAACACATAGGCAATAAAAGATGGACATAGCCATGGTGACATCTCTCACTGATTAGTGAAGTCTCATTGTAACTCGTGTTCTGAAACCTAATGTGACCAGTGAGAGGTTAATCGGATTGAGACAAGAACTAACACATTAGGTGAGTCACAAAGTAGGCCCATCCCAAATCATTATCTGTGGGATGGGCCTGCCTTATTACTCTTTCTGACGCTAATGGGGGCCATTATATACAAAATAAGCATCATGTTCTAATCACTGACAACTGAAACTGATGATTAAGGCATAATTTCATCGGGGAAGGGCTAAGGTTACAGGTCAAGATGTTAACGTTCTAATAAAACGTCTATACAAATTGACCTCTTTTTGAAACCAAGTTTCAAGGGGCTTCAACACTGGCATAATTTTTTAGACCCAGAAGCTAGCGCCGTCTTTAATGCACAGTCTATGGGTAAGGTATGGTAGAGGCTCGTCAGCTCCTCTCCTCCTGAACGCTAATAAATTGAATATTTTTGTATCCTTGACTGCTTCTTTCATAACCCTTCAGTATATCCACAGAGATACATTTCTCATAAAGAGCAACGCTATCTTAATCCTACAAAATTGAAAAGGGGGGGCTGTAAATTCGTGATGGCAAATGTAGAGTCAGTTTAATATAAATTCAGTAGTCAGCACTATTAAAAAGATTGTGCTCTAAATTAAAACACAGCTGGAGGTCACTCCATGCTTGTTTTCGCTGGCAGTTCACTGTGTGGTGTGAGCACGTAAAATGTAAAAACATGAATGAAAAAGAAAATCTCTTAATCTCTACAATCCCAATCTCCAGATCCACCAGCAATTCACCCACCCCTTCGTGCTTTTCCTTACCCCTTCTCCCCCCTCAGTGTGTGTGAACCAACATGGCGGCCTAATCCCCTTACTGTAGCCGATAATGCCTCTTGGCCTGAGCTATTAGCTGCAGTAGTAGACTGGATGAAAATCACTGCCATGAGGGTTAATAAAACTGCTCCTGCTACCACTAACATGATTTCCTTGTCTTGCCTCACAAAATGTATTTTTGCTTGATTTGAAAAGCTGCCCCCCCTGAGAAAAAAAAAGAAAATTTGGTAAATGAGTAGGGTGCAGTCCAAAAAAAAGAAAAGGTCTAAGGCATGATAGCAAGACTTTAGTAATCCACCACCAAGCTTTGAGCTACATGCTAATGTTAGCTTGTAGACAGTGCTAACATGCAGATGCTAAGCTGGACATGTTTACCATGTTTATTTTGTCTTTTTGTTTCATAGGTAGAACATCAGTTATGTGGCACGCCCAGAGTTATTGTGAGCTTACAGGTCATGACGTGCGGAGCCGTGTTTTACATCTGTCTTAGACTACACCCATTTGGATTTAGCTTGGACTATTCGGAGAGCTTTACTGTACTGTTTGGCTAATATTGCAATCTTACAGAGGTTTGTGTACATGTGACATAACTATCTCCCACGGCTTTTTTATAAACCAGACCTGAAAGAATCTTGCTCAGGGGCTTATATCCAGACGCCAGCAGACAGGAGGTTTGTGGGGCCCGGTGGAAGACCATTCAGAGGTCAGACAGAGGGGTCAGACAGGCTAAATCTCCCTCAGTGTTGGAGATGTTCCTGAGATAGGTGCTTGGGCACACCCCATCCCGTGTGAACAATCACACGGCATGGATCCCTTGGGACATGCAAACACATCAGAGTATATTGCCTTGGTCAGCCAACCATTCTTAACTATATCTGTCGTTCTATAGACATACATTTTTGTATGCACACACTGTTCCCCCCTTTTTTTAATCTTATACTGGGCTTTGGTGCAGCCCCCTCAGTTTATCAAGCTGTCTGAAACAAACTGTTTCAGCTTCTCTCCCTCATAATCCATTTTTCCCTTTAAGCTGGCTTTCTTTTGACTGGCTGCACTTTAGAAATAGTAGGTTTGAATAGAAGGTAACATGACCAAATTAAGGATATCTGCCCTCTGACATCATACAGATCCAAGAATAAAGAGAAGTCTTAGAAACCATGTGTTTCATTGACTAATTTACTTTTTCTTTCATCTGGTTAGAAGATCATCTAACACAAATGTGTTAGAGGTTTTCCAATCTGGTTTTAAACCATTTCATAGCACTGAATCAGCCCTTTTAAAAGTTTTTAATGACATATTTTTAGCGACTGATGTTGGGGACTGTGTTGTTCTTGTGCTTGATACTGTGGATTGTGCCATTTTATTCTCTCGTTTGGAGGACTGGGTGGGCATTAGGGGAACAGCACTGGAGTGGTTCAGGTCCTACTTGGCGGGGCGAACTTTTTGTGTCAGTCTCGGTGACTATGCGTCGTCCTCCGCTCCCCTTTTGTGTGGTGTCCCACAGGGCTCAGTTCTAGCCCCCCTCCTCTTCTCTTTATATCTGCTTCCTCTTGGTTCTGTACTGAGAAAGCACAGCATTGCTTTCCACTTTTATGCTGATGACTGTCAGATCTATGTCCCTCTAAAGAAAAAAGGCAGATACCTTACACAGCCATTACTTCAGGGTCTCGATGACATTAAGGCTTAGATGTCTGTTAACTTTTTAAAATTCAATGATAAAAAGACAGAAGTGATGGTTTTTGGTAGCCCCACTGAGACCCCCAATGTGTATGTAGATTCCCTGGCCCAGTATGTTAAGCCAACTGTCACAAATCTGGGGGTCAAAGTGGACTGTGATCTGAAGTTTAATAATCAAGCAGTGGTAAAATCTAGCTTCTTTCACCTCAGGCAGCTGGCAAAAATAAAGCCTATTCTTTCACGGCACTTTGAGACTGTGATTCACGCCTTTGTTAGCACTCAGCTGGATTACTGTAATGCACTCTATATTGGGGTAAGCACATCATATATTAGTCATCTACAGAGGTTGCAAAATGCCGCAGCTCATCTTTTAACTGGCACTCGAAAGTTTGAGCACATTTCCCTTGTTTTAGCTTCACTTCACTGGCTGCCCATTTCTTTTAGGATTCATTTTAAAATTCTTTCTTCTTAAAATGCTTTTAAAGCTCTCCATGGCCTAGCCCCATCTTATCTCTCTGAGCTGCTACAGCCTGACACACCCACCCGCTCTCTCAGGTCCCATATGGAAAAGAAATAGTAAAAACATATATGATTTACTTTCATATATTTTTTTAGTAAGTATACAAAACATACAAGTTTCATTATATAATTTTTCAAGGGATCTTATATGTGTTTTCACTCTTCATACAAGTTTCATACAAGACAGATAAAAACTTTATAAGATTTATATATATCTTTTCCATATGGGGTCAGCTGATCAGCTGCTCCTGAATGTACCCAGGACTGGGCGTAAACTTAGAGGAGATCGTGCTTTTGCTGTAGCAGCTCCAAAACTGTGGCACGAGCTTCCTTTAGAGATTAGACAGGCCAGTTCGTTATCTGTTTTTAAGTCACTCTTGAAAACCCACCTCTTTATCCTGGCCTTTGACACCACATGAGATGTTGGTTTTTGTTTTTATTTCAGTTGTTTTTAGGTGATTCGATGCTGTTTTATCTTGTTTTTGTTTTAATATAGGGCTGTTTTAATTTTATGTATTATGTGTTTTATTTATTTATTTTTGCTGTTTTCTGTTATTCTATTGTTTTAACTTTCTGTACAGCACTTTGTTCCTGTGCTGGGTATTTTAAAGTGCTTTATAAATAAAATTGGATTGGACTGGATCATTATTCACAACTTGACTCTTCACTCTTGTTCAGAGTTGTTTCTGTGTATCCCAGATACTGAAGCTGAGAGATGAGGAAACTGTCAGGCATCTAAAATCACATTCTGATACATCTGTCCTCTTGCTCAATTGTCCACCAATCCTCCCACTTGTGTTTCCATTCATGTTAGATCAGTTTGTACTGTTGCAAACTGCATGAAATCTTTAGCGTTTCTTTGTCAATTTCCTGTATGGATTAGCCTTTCTTCCAAAGAACATGATTATGCTGACAAATGTCAGATAAAAACAGGCACAACCAAGATGGCTGATGCACTGTTACTCAATTAGCCAAATCTAACAACACAGCAGTTTTTGGCTGTGCAAACATAATTAGAAAATGTTGCGCCCAATGAACAATCAGTCTTTTTGTGTTATAAACTTACTTTAATACCAACAACAGTTTTTGAAAAGAAATAGAAAAAAAATTATAAGTCCTTCAAACTTAAAGACGTTTTTGGTACACAGCCTGAAAATGATTCTAACAACCACAAGAAATCCCTTATTCATTTTTATTTGGATGGTAATATCTATCGCTACTGGAACTTTATTAGGGATACCCTTCTAGTACTCTAGCGTTTCATCCCACATTGGACTGGTTCTTATATAGCGCTTTTCTAGTTTACCTGATCACAAAAAGGGCTTTATACAATTGCCTCATTCACACCCATTTAGGCAACTACTTTCTATGTAACTGCTTTCTATCTGACATTCACACACTTCATATCTTCTGAGCTACAGCCACACTACAGACCGTTCTGATTTTGCTTTCAGAACAGCCGTTATTCTTTGTTTCATCTTTATGCTGATTCAACAAGATGTGGAATCCTCAGAGATTTTGCTCCAGTTGAAATGATTACACCACACAGTCGTTGTACATCGATGTGAATCTCCTGCTTCACTACATCCCAAAGGTGCTCTATTAAATGAAAATCTCATTTCTGTGGAGGCCATTTAAGTACAATGAACTCATTGTAATGTCCAAGAAACTGGTTTAAGATGATTTCAGCTTGTTGTTATCGTTCTGGAAGCAGCCATCAGAACATGGGTACACTGTGGTCATGGTGTTCTTCTACTGCTGTAACCCATCTGCTTCAAGCTTTAACATCAACTTTTAACAAGAGGTTATTTGACTGTTTTGGCCCTTTCTTTTATCTCGTTCTATGGGCAAACTGCTGCCACGCACTGGATATTTTCTTTTCTTTTGAACCTTCATTGTTTGTCAGCTCTGGTTGTGTGTCCCAGTAGATCACAGTAATGGGTTTTCCTCCAAGCCATAATGATATGTTATTGCTCTGTGAACAGAGGGACACCGTGTTCCCTTGGCATAAAAGTCCAAAAGACAAAAAAAACAAGCTTCTGTCAATAATCTGTCACGTCTCAGAATGAAGCCAAAATGCAAAAAAACAAAACAAAAACCCAACATTATTTTTGGAAAGTGAAGAGAGAATGCTGATTGTAGTTGTAGTTTTCCTTTGTGATAAATATTGTGATCCCAACAAGATATTTCTTTGATGCAGGAATGATTTGAAAGAATTTGCTTCAGTTGCACCTAGAAACACTGAGTTTACACCACTAACAGATATCATCTATTTCCTTTCTTAGGAAGGTTTGGGCTGGGTCTCTTTACAACACAGCATCGTGAAACTTACTCTGACCTTACATTATTATTAAAGTTCTAATGTGCACATAATAGAGAGCTGAAAATAGTTGGTTATAGTAAATAAGAAGAAAATCAGCATACAGACTGACCTGAATAATTGCATTTTATCATTGTTTTGTTTGCCTGTCACTGTCTAGCTCTGTTGCCTCACAGAAACAGGTTCCTGGGTTGGTATGTGCAAGTTGGCCGGGACCTTTCTGTGCGGAGTCTCTCCCCTGTTCTCTCTGTGGATTCTGTCAAGGCACTCCAGCCTGCTCCCTCCAATGTTAACTAGTGAGTCAAAATTGGCCATAGAGAGTGAATATCTCTCTATGGTAACTCAGATGGTATTGGATAATGGATTAAAATTTAACGATACGCTTCTGTATTTATAGTTCCATCAGTTTTCATGAGATCCTCAAAACCACTGTCTGAAGTCTTTACCCAAACTACTTGAGAGCCATTCTCCAGAGGCATTCACTGTTGTATCTATTGTACAATCACCCTTACACCGAGACCATTTCTGATGAGGTTTCAGTAAACTAAAAGCCTAAATGCAGCTCTCAGCACCTGTGTCAGGTCTTTGCTGGATTTCTTACTATTTCTTAAGGACATGAATTTCACATGCTGTTCATCTGCTTTATGATCACTGCTTCTTTTGCACTTCACATTTGTCCAATTTCCTCTTTTAAAAAAAGAACAACAACAAAAAAACCACACTGCGCAACACTCTACACCTTGCCAAGGTGTGCAGTGTTTTGATAAAATGCACACACGCACGCGCACATAAAAAATGAAAAAGGA